>NC_081805.1:3295000-3952500 GCF_030704535.1 Vitis vinifera
AATCCTAGTGGGAAGCTAGTTGCCCAGTGAAGTCAAAAGTGAAAAATACTGGAAAGTTTGTTTTCTGTCACAGCAGATACAAAATCCCATCAAGAATTGAATGAGAAAGGAAAAAGCAAAGAAGTGCCTAGAATATTTTGAACAATTAGATGGCGGTGATTACAATGGTGCTTGAATTTTCGTATTGCGTGGCCCAATTGCCCAATAGCTGTAAAAATGTGTTTGCCCTTGACCATTTTGCCTGATTGTTACAAAAATGCGTTAATTCTTGACCAATTTGCCTCTGAATTTTTCTACAAAACCCATGATCCTTGTTTTGCAGTGACCTATTATAGGCTTGAGCCTCTTCCTCTAGGGTTTTGAACCCACCATCCCCGGCCAACTCCCCCCCTATTGGGAAGGCTGTAAGGACCACTAGAATATGCAGCGATTGTTTTGGTTGGAAGTTCTATTCTGCTATGAAATGCAATATATAACATTTTTTTTTTTAAATGGGTAAAGCAAAGAGTATTAATTAAGAGGAAACGCCCAAACCAAAGTATAAGTATATATTGGCTGCCAAAAGGCTCAACCAAGTGGAGGAGGGAGAGAACAAAAATCATCATCAACTCTCATTTAGAGCCTATCCAATTGATAAAACTAATAAGAAAAGTAGGATTCACATCCACAGACATCCTAGTCCAATATCACAAATTACAAGTAAAAGAGTATTTCAACCGATAACTCCGCATTATAAAAAATAAGCATGTTCTTTTCTTTTCGATTAGTCCAAAGGATGTATAAAGGGATAACCTTTCAAGGCTTTTTGCAACCTTTACCCAAAAAAGATCCATGTCACCTAACAAGCATCTCTTTAACTAAAAAATGGGAGAATCAAAGACATACCAAAGAGAGTAAAAAACAACTGTCAAAGAGTCCTTGTCCTTGCACAATTGAGAAAAATATGATCAAAGATTTCTTCTTCAAAATGAAAGAAAGAAAAAAAAAAACATGTATTTGCCAAATAAACCCCCTCCTTTGGACATGATCCAAAGTTGAAAGGTTTTCCCCCAATTCGCCTCCTATAAGTGAAAAAAAAAAACCACTTTAGGTGGCATACAAGAACTCTAAATGATATTCCACAGAAACAGTAAAAGGTCACCAAGCACTAAAACAAAATAAAGGGATTTGATCGAAAACTTTCCACTTTTTGAAACCGTTCAAATCATTCAATTTTCTTCATCCCTATACACCCCTTTTGCTTGAAGAATCAGTAGAAAGCTCCAGGGTAGGTACTAACATGGTATTAAGCTGGTGATTCCATACCCCAGGGTATGTACTAAATCACAAATCTAAAATCTACAAATCATAAATTCAGCCTGGGGTTCCTAAGATTACCCATTGACCCACTATTTTAATTTTTTTAAAAACATGGGTACTTTAGAAACCAGAGAGGATATCAACTTGGACCATAGTTATTCACTTCACAAAGTAAAACAACTTACATGCCATTTAAAAATTCAGTCTCAAAAGAATACACATGAAAAGAGGTGATTCATAGGAACATATTTGAAGTTGATAATTACATAAACATTTTTTTTTCTTTCCCAAAAGAGACTATCACATGGCATTCGGAGAAGATGGATATGAATGTCTCACTCCGGTTTCCGCACAACAAGGACTGGGCACTTAGCATTATGCATGCAGTAATTGCTAACACTTCCAAGAAAAGCCCTGTTCCAGCAAAATTTCATTACTGTTAAAACATGCAACAAGAAGCCGTACGTCAAGTGAAAAACCTGGGGAGGTAGTGAGTTACATCATGGAAAAACCATATTACTGAGACATGCAGCAGTGATTCAAAAATTGGAAAAAGCGAACATGGATATTAAAAGAATGCATTGCCAAGCGAAATGCATAATTCACACCTCCTGGAACTAAATAAGGACTCTAATTCTGGGACTTACCTCCCAAAAGCACCACGACCATGGCTGCCTAGAACAAGGAACTGGATGTTCAACTTTTCTACTGCCTTACATATAGCCTCTTTAGGATCTCCAACTTCTGTAATTGTCTCTGCAACAATCTGTGGATGGAAAACTATGAATTCAGCTGCATATACAAATTCAGGGCCCAAAAAGAAACTTGGTTTTCCCCATTTCGAACATGTATTGCAGTTGGATTCTATTCTTTCCAACCCCACTAGAAATAATCATTTGAACCCACAATATTCTGAAATATCTGGGTGCCTAGAAGAAGTTAAGAACTGATTGTAGCATGGCACCTATGGTGTAACTGCCAAAAGAAAAAGTTTAAGAAGCCATACCCCACACTGAGCACATATTTCCTTAGCTCGCTCCAGAAGAGCGAATGCAACCTTCTTTTGCCTTTCCTGGACTGCTGTAATCAGATCTGGTGCTGTAGACAGAAATGTGAAATGTTACACTTACACTCCTCCAAAACTTCCAACTTCAATTCAACAAATTGCTTTTAACCTTACGAAATGCAAAAGAAACAATTTGCCTACATATAAAACCAATTTCAGGAGCTTTAAATCAGTTCATAAATTAACCAATTCAGACCACTACTGCATCAAAGGATGTTGCAGACATGGGGTTCTTTTTTTCTTTTTGGTTTTTACCATTGATCTGATTCCTGGAAAATGAGGAAAACAGATAGCGGGTTCGTGGGTATGTGATTGTGATAAGGTCCGATTGATTTCTTTCAGTGAAGAGAAAGAAAGAAAATCTAATTAAAGAAAAGAAAAGCAAACAGAAAATCGAAGATGAGAAAAAGTAAATAGAGACGTACGAGCAACGCCCAGAGTGGAAGCGTGGATATAGGTGAAATCAGAAAGGGACTGTACAGTGAAGACGATGAGTTGGAAGTTGGAGAGGGAATCGCGAAGATTTTCGAGAGCCCAATTGAGGGCGTGGTGACTGTACTCGCTTTCATCTATGCACACCATCATTTTCTTCTTGTCGTCGCTCTTACTCTTTTCCCCAACTCCCTCCATTTCTACCGCCACAAAATCTATCTCTGATCTCCTCAATATTCTGCTCAACTCGTATTTATAGCTCTTGTGCAGAGATGTCTCCGGCTTCTTCTAGATTCAGGCACCCCTCGAACCACCAATCAAAACCTCACGGTCAACGCCTACTGTCATCGTCTTTCTTTTGCCGTGCTGATTTAGGATTCCTAAGTCACTAATTTGAGTAATTTCATTCGTCTGTGCCAGTCTTACTCTTTACAATGTCTGGTGGCAGGCTAGTCTTACTCTTACAGGCCACGCGTCTTTTTATTTTATTTCTTTTTTACTATATTCCCCTTTTACCCATTAAGTGAAAAATACATAAATAACCATTACATTAATATATTTGTTTACAGGAATTTTATATTTAAGAATTCAAAAAATTAAATATAAAATTATGAAATTAAAAACAGTTTCCAGATGGGGAATTTATCTCCCTAATGGAGATTATCGTCCCGGCCTCATTCCACTTTGTCAAAAGCGAGGAATGGGGTTAGACATGAGGAATAATTTTACAAGCGGGAAATGGGACGATAGAGCCTTCCCTGAACCTGCCCCACCCCGTTTCCGCCTCCAGATAATCATGTCTGCATCAGCCACCCATGGTTTTGGTGCATGCAATTCCATCCCTATATTCAGGCGGTTTATCTCAAGTCATACTTCAATCACATGCTACTAATGGAAATTAATCAAATTTAATGTATAACAAAATTGACTGCGACCAAAAAAAAAATAAAAAATTCAGGATCTGAACAAGTCAGAAAGATCTATGAAATGGTACAAAAAATATATGAAATGAAGTGAACCATGCTACAGATGTACTATGTTGTGGCAAAGGTAATTTAGCGACTGTAATGTTGATTTGTTCTTTCACATTTGAGATAGAGAACTTAATGGGATTCCTCATGTCGTAGGAATTGAACCAATTTAGATCTTATCTCTGTTGGTATTCGAACGGGACGGTAGTTTTTGTCGAGACATACTGCTGTGGCCCTAGCTTCCAAGATGGGCTGGCCAACAAAAATGAATTCCTAAGCACCAGGATAAGCAAGGAAAATTGAAAATGGAACTAAGCAAAGGGGGCAGCAGCAAACCTCTTCATTTGGGAGCTTGAAGATGAAGTGTTCAAAGTATAAGCGGGCAGCTGAGGAATCAGAGACCCTCACCTTCACCACAAACCTGTCTCCACTCTGGTTGCACCAGAAACACCATGAAAACATCTATTAGCTTTATCTAAACAAGGGCGGTTTTTTCAAAATACAACAGCCTGAGTCCTAGCAACCTCAGGGATATTAAGGATATGAAGCTTAAGAAAGTGAATTGAGGAGATACTTTTGCAACCTCCTACATTTTTTTTTTTTGAAAATGAATGCTATCCCATCATCACTCTTTTATCAGGGTGTGTTGTGTAATGTCTTATCTTCCCCAGTGGGAAAACAGGTGTAATTGCTTCTTCAAAAGAATAAGAACGTTCAGGAAAACCAAGAAGAATTCAGGTTTAAATCTGAAGGCCAACAGAAATCATTATTCTTTTCACACACACCCCAAAGACAATATTTACAAACTTCAATGTCAAACAGGTTAGAAGTGCTCCACACCCCGTTTGGCACTTAAGAAAATCAAGGAGTAAACAAGAAATTTGAGGACTAGCACAAGATCTAGTAGTGTGAATATAGTGATGAAAAATGTACTCTCAGAGGTGCAAGGAATTTGAGTGTCAGCTCTGAAAGTGCTAATGCATCACCAGTGCGAGCAACAGCATCAGCATTGACACCAATCTTTTCCAGAAGCTCATGCCGACCTGATCAGAGTATTGAAGGACAAGCAATCAATCAATTTTAAACTCTTTAGGGGAAAAGAAATGACTCTTTTAAATGGTATAAGAAATATCAATTAACTTATTTTGGAAGGGTGAATCCAACTAATTTCTCAATCTCTTAGGTAATGTTCAGCAAGCAGTCACTTTATTTTGGAAGATTAAAAATGTGTGCCGCAGAAATTATTTAGCAAATCTTCATTAAGTATTGAAAAATGGCAAAGAGACCCTCAAGCAAACTACTATGTAATCTTCACCCATTAAGAATTAGAAGAAATACAGCATTCACAGTTTCATATTTATTGGAGATAGCCAATTTTAAGTTCATTTAGAAATGCAAATGACAAAGGGTGAGTCCAACTAATAGTCCAGCTTTACAACAAATGCACAAGATCTATTAAAGGATTCTCTTGTACTTTTCTTTCATCAAAGAGTTCAGATGTCACATTCAGCATCCAGCAATTTGGAGATAGTATTAAGTGTTCAGTTGTATACCTCTAGGAAGGTCATTATTTCCCCAAAATCACCTACAATAGCTTTCCAACTTTAACTTAGTGCATGTAACCTTCATACTATAGCACTAAGAAAGATTCACCTGTCTGACTAACAAAATCCTGTGTGACAAGAGAGCAAGTTCCATATGAATCCTTTGGACAATACTTAATATGCATAGCCCCCATGAAATTCGAACCAACTATAGACCATATGCTGAACATTCAACAAAATATTATTTCATCCAAAATTTACATGCATAGGCTGGAGTTTCTTTCAGCTACGTGAATTCTTTTTCATCATTCAGTTTTATGATTATATTACCACCAATTTTTGACTCAATGACTTAGTACCTATTTGGGACGTGTTATTTAAAACAGTTTTTGATAATAGTTTTAATGTTTTTAAAAACAAAATTGTGTTTGAGAACTGAATTCTAAAAAATAGCTTTTTGTTCTTAAAGAAAAAAACCATGTTTGGTTGAGTTAATAAACACAATTTTATAGGATCGAATTTAACGTCAATAAACAACACAAATTCCTCTCAAAAACCATAAGACCAATTTAAAAAATAAAAAATAAACTCCTGAAAACCAATCATAAATTTTGATGGATCTACCAAATTTCATATCAAGCATACAAATTTTCACACAATTGAAGCATTCCGCATTAGATCTACACAAAACACAATATCGCATTTAGATCTCCAAATTCCTACATGGACCTCACAAATACCATACACAACCAGCAGATCCGCCACACTGTCAAAATTATTAAAAAAAAAAAAAACCCACACAAATCACAAAACACAAAAACTACAAAGCTCAGTGGACAGATGGTGTTGGAGTGGAAGAGGAGAGGAGTGAAAGAGCAAAATGAAAAAAAGGAGAGTATTGAGTTTGATGGTTTCTGTTTTTGTATTACGTGTAATATTTGGAGGAGTTTGAAGAGAGAGAAGTTCAGTTGGAGAATGAAGACCTCATGGAGGTGAAAAGCAGCCAGCCAATCCAAACATAAAGGTTCTTCCCAACACTTCTCTTTGCCTAGGTCTAGAAAAATCACCTTTACTTTAAGGTTTTTTCCCAACACATTTTTTTGATCCAGCAAAATCATCCCCATTTTACCAGATCTAGCCAACGAAACTTCAAAATATTGAAAATAAAGAAAATACATAAAAAGGTATGCCAAGGACGTTCTGTTGGAGATGTGTTGGTGGAGACACTCTCAAGGTGTAGGTTCTTCCATCAACAAGGTGCAGTTTGTATGGAGACATGTTGATGGAGACACTCACAGTGCAAAGAAGGGAGGTGAGAACATGGAGAACACCTATTTTTTTTTTGATAGGTAAAAGAGATTCTATTAAAAAGAGACACCAAGAAGGCAGCTCAAGAAATACAAACCTATACACCTCCTACAAGAGAATACTAAAAGAAACAAAAAGCCCCAACATACACCCCTAATTAGAGCCCATCCAATCAATAAAATTAGCTATAGTTAGAGGGCAATCAACTATGAACAATTTTGTTTCAGCCCAAAGAGAAAAAATAAAAGAGTATTTCAATCTTTGAATTGACAACGTATCATCCTTGAAGGCCAACCGATTCCTCGCCTTCCAAACCGTCCAAAAAATGTGCAAAGGAGCCACTCTCCACACCTTCTTACGCTTTTTGCCCACAAAAGATCCATGCCAGCTTAGAAGGGTTTCCTTAACAGAATAAGGCAACACCCAAGATACCCCAAAAAAAGTAAAAAGAAGATCCCATAAAACCTTTGTTCTTGAGCAATGAAGAAGGAGATGATCTATGGTCTCCTCATTCTCAAGACACAAAAAACATCTATTTGCCAAAGCCCATCCTCTTTTCTGCACCTTGTCCAAGGTTAGTGCTTTGCCCCACGTAGCCTCCCATACAAAAAAACTGATCTTGGGCTGCACATTCGCATTCCAAATAAGGCTAGAAGGAAACCGAGCCGACCCCCCCGCTTCCATGGCCAAGTATAGAGATTTAACCGAGAAATTACCACTCTTAGTTTCAGTCCATGATACCTTGTCCTCCACAACCTCAATAACTCTACTACGATGTAACTGCTCCATAAAACTTGATGCTTCCTCTACCTCCCAATCATTGAAAGCTCTTAAAAAGCATGGATTCCAACCCCCCCATCCCCCCTCCGCCAAGGAATCCCAAACATCTGCCACACTTTCTTCCTTATCAACAGTCAAAGCAAATAGAGACGGAAAGGACGAACACAAAGGAGAATCCCCACACCATTTATCTCTCCAGAACCTCACCCTCCTACCATTACCAACAATGAAGACCATCCTATTGCTCACTAATTCCCAATCCATCCTTATCCCTTTCCACAACCCCAAGCCATGAGCCTCTCTCACTTCCCGAGAGGCCCAACCCCCTCTCTCTTCTCCATATTTCCCTCTAATCACTTGATTCCATAAGGCTTCTCTCTCATTAACAAACCGCCAATTCCATTTAGCAAGAAGAGCCTTGTTGAGAATAGAAAGGTTTTTTACCCCTAAGCCCCCTTTCTTTTTACTTAAGCACACCACCTCCCATCTTACTAGATGAGGCTTTCGCTCCAAATTACCCCCACCCCAAAGGAAGTCCCTTTGAATCTTTTCTAGTCTCCGTCTGACTACACTCGGTAACCACAACAAAGACATAAGATAGATTGGTAAATTCGATAACGTGCTTCGAATTAAAGTCGTCCTCCCTCCCTTGGATAAATATTGTCTCTTCCACATTCCTAACCTTTTACGGAAGCGTTCTTCCACTCCATCCCAAACTGATGTTGATTTGAAAGAAGCCCCCAAAGGCATCCCCAAATATGTGGACGGCAAGCTACCCACTTTGCAACCAAACTCCCAAGCAAGGTCATCCATATTCTCTACCCTTCCTACAGGGATGAGTTCACTTTTTTCCAAATTTATTCTCAATCCCGAAGTGGCCTCAAACCACATAAGTAGCCAACTAAGATAAGTCAAATGGTCTTGAGACGGCTTACAGAACACCAGAGTATCATCGGCGAACAACAAATGGGATATAAGGACCCCTTCTTCACTTCTCCCCTTTACCCTACACCCCGATAAATAACCTCCCTCTACAGCCCTTTGGAGGAAAGCACTAAAAACCTCCATTGCTATAACAAAAAGATAAGGGGAAAGGGGATCACCCTGCCTCAATCCCTTTGAGCTTTGGAAAAAGCCTGTAGGGGTTCCATTTACCAATACAGAAAAACTTGCAGTGGAGATGCACCATTTTATCCACCTGATCCATTTCTCCCCAAAACCCATTTTCTGCATAACTGAGAGAATAAAAGTCCAGTCCACATTATCATAGGCCTTCTCTATGTCCAATTTACACAAGATGACACTCTCATTATTTTTCAGAGTCGAATCAATGGCTTCATTAGCTATCAACACTGCGTCTAGGATTTGTCTCCCTTCCACAAACGCCCCTTGGGCCTTGGAGATCACCTTTCCAACCACCTTTTTTAGCCTATTGGCTAGGACCTTGGCCAACCACTTATATAAGCTTCCCACCAGGCTTATGGGCCTAAAATCCCCCAAATCTTCTGCTCCCACTTTTTTTGGAATTAAGACTAAAAAAGTTGCATTTAGGCTCTTAACAAATTTTCCATTTTCATAGAATTCCTTGAAAAAACACAACACATCCTCCTTCACAAAATCCCAAGCAAACTGCCAAAAAGCCATAGAAAGTCCATCTGGTCCCGGAGCTTTATCCCCATTGCAACTCAACAAAGCATTGTACACCTCCTCTTCCGTGAACGGGCTCTCCAAAGTACTAGCATCCAACTGATCCAGAGTCTCTAACTGCAGCCCGGATATGGAAGGACGCCAATCCCCCGAACTGGACAGCAGCAACTTAAAAGCATTGCCAATCCCTTCCCTAATTTCATTCTCCTCTAAGCACCAAGCTCCATTAATCTTGATTCTGTCCACATTATTCCTCCTCCTATGAGCATTAGCCATTTTGTGGAAATAACCCGTATTTCTGTCCCCCTCTTTCAGCCACACTTCCCTAGATTTTTGCCTCCAACTGATTTCTTCAAGTAACACCCATTTTTTATAATCTTCCCTCGCTTCTTTCCTAGCTTCCAGCTCTTCCAAGTTCAGTCTGCTAATTTTCTCCTTTGCATCCCAAAACTGCACCTGCTCCAACGCCGCATTTTTTCTGAGCTCAATCCTGCCGAATGTGTCTCTATTCCACTCCTTTAGCTTAGCCTTCAGAACTTTTATTTTTTCAGCCAAAATAAAGCTTGCTGATCCATTGAATCTACCCCCCTCCCACCAAGACTTCATAAGCTCCTTAACACCTTCCACTTTCAACCACATGTTTTCAAATCTAAAAGGGGAAGGGCCTCTTCTCCCACCCCCTACATCCAGCAGAACCGGAAAATGATCAGAGACTGGCCTTGGAAGGACGCACTGCCGCACGTCACCAAAGTGGTTGTCCCAGCCCTCATTAAATAAGAACCTATCCAGCCTTGAGAAGGACTGATTGTTCACCCCTCCACTCCAAGTAAAGGGACCCCCGACTAAAGGCACGTCCTTTAACTCTAAGTCTTCAATTATTTCTACGAACCTTCTCATGTTCGAATTCAGTCTCCCCCCCCTGTTGCGCTCTTCTGGACTCAGGATGGCATTAAAATCCCCTGCAGCACACCATGGCCCATTCCAGAGCCCTTTAATGGCCCCCAACTCCTCCCAAAAACTCTCCCTTTCTCTCCTCAGAATTGGGCCATATACCCCTGTAAACATCCACATGAATCCGTCCTCGCTGTTCTTAAAAATACATGAAATGGAACACCCACCTTTATGAATATCAACCAATTCCAAAACTCTGTTGTCCCAAAACACCACTATACCACCAGCTGCCCCTCTTGAGTCCACTGCCCCCCAGTCAAGATATCTTCCCACCCCTAGGCTGCAAATAATACCCTTTGACATTTCTTGTATCTTAGTTTCCTGAAGGCAAACCAGGTCCACCTTATGCTTCTTTATCAAAGCTTTTATAACCTTCCTCTTGTCACAATTATTGGCCCCTCTTACATTCCAAGTGAGCATTCGGAACTTCATTTAGACCTGCACGTGTTTACCCCTTCTTCTCCTCCTCCTTCTCCAATATAGTTCACTGTCCATTCCAATTTCCTCAATTCTCTTTCAAATTTGGACGACTTCAATTTTTTGCTTTTTCTGCCGTCCATTTGTCCTTTCTGAATCTTCCTTTCTTTCATTCTTTTCAGTAAAAACAAAATTTCCCCTTCAAATCCCTCCGTCGGCATTCCAATATAGCAGCTAAACTTAGCCAGACTACTAGATTGCCAACAAGGTTCCTCCTCTTCTTCCCTCTCCTCCATATCCTCATGGATGGTCCTATTCGTATCCCCCTCTGTTTTCTCTCCGAAAGCCCCTACTTCCCTACTCGCACTGTCCAATACCTCGGCCTCCCTGTTTTCTCTCCGAAAGCCCCTACTTCCCTACTCGCACTGTCCAATACCTCGGCCTCCCTTCCGTCCGCCCATATCATCCTTAACGGACCCATAACTGCACCCCCAACTTCAACAGAGCTACTGCTCTGAATGATGACCCCAGTCCTGGCTACACTTTCCCCATTTCGACCAGAAGGAGTAGAAGAAAGAGAAATATCCCGCTTCCCCAAAGAAGACAGAGAACGAGAAGATTGGTCTGAGTACCTGGACGCTTCCTCCATCAAGGCTTCATTGGTGAACACTGTAAGATTGACGGCCGGTGAACGCGACCCCATCTGAGCTCCTACCATCTCCCCCTCAAGTTCTCCACTGACACCCAATCCCCCGACGGGAGCCCTAGCTTCTCTGGATCGATCCATCTCCACCTCAGAGTCTTTATAAGATGAGACTTGGGCCGGCCCATTTTCATTAATTCTATTTGGCCTTCAGTCACTTGGCCTTTCTCCTTGGGCCTTCGCCCCAAGTCCACCATCATTTACCGGCCCATCACGAGGGATTTCCCATGCCCGCAAATAGTATTCTTCCCCCACGTTATGTGCTGGCTGGCTGTGGACCCGACCCCATCTGCTACCTTTTCCGACAGCGCTTCAGAGAACGCAGCTGCCTTACTGCATCCCCCTTCATCATTTTCACACGGCACGTCCACTTTTGCAGGTTCTCCATGCGTCCGTACATTGACCTTTTTGAAACCAGCGCGTGAATCTCCTTCTCCTTCATCCCTAACCTCTCGCTCGTTGCCCATCTCGTTTCTGGTCGCCGGAACCACTGCCGTCAGCCCTGGTTTCACCTCCCACCATAGTTGTAGAGAATAACAGACCGACCCGACTGCCACTTGCAGTGAGTTCAGCCACTCTAAGCCTTCCGATCTCACTAATAGTCTGGCCCATTTTAATTCCTTAAAATTTGCAGTGTCTTCATCCACTGCGAGGAACCCCCCGCAACAGTCACCGATTTTTCTGAGTATCTCCTGACTCCAAAAATGCAACGGCATTCCCATAACTCTCACCCAGACACTCTTATCCCTCTCGCCATTAATAGAACACCCCACCTTTGGGTCCCACCTTTCCAAGCTCAAGAATGATTCCTTAAACCACCGATGTCCTCTTAACAACACCTTTTCTGCCTCCTCTTTAGTCTCAAACTCTATTAACAACAGAGGGCCTCCCAACCTCGAAAACTTCACCCCTCCTTTAGTATTCCACACAGATCTCCCCCAACTTTCGAAAGCTTGCATATCTGGGTCCAACATTGAGGATTGTCCCCATCTTCCCACCAGACATCGTCCCAGGAATTTCCTTTCATTTGACACTTCTTCCTCCCCTAGTTGAAGCCACACTGCCTCCCCAAACTTCTTCCCTCTTGTTTTCACGGCTTCAACATAGGATTTTTTGGCTTTCCTCACATATTCCCCATCTGAACACCCTGTCCCATAAAATGCAGCAGTTCCCTTGGACTCCTCCCGAGACCCAACTCCAAGAAAACGAAGTTTTTCGGCCAACAATACCCATCCTCCCAAAACACTTTTTCCTTCTGGAAACACTAAACAAAATCTCTTTGATTCCAAGTCAACCACAGAGCATAAAATATACCTACCAGCCTTGTTTTCACGGATCTCCAACTTATACCTTCTTCCTCCATCTTCCCAACTTTTAACATGGCCTAGCATCAACACTCCCCTGCAACAAGCCTCCACTCCTTCCAATAAGCAACATAAGCTGATGCTTCCAAATCTGATCCATGAGGTATATCCTTTGCTTCTTTCCACAATGATACCCTTAGGTCTCTCCCCAGTCACCTCCGCCGTGATTTCATAAGACTTTGATTCTACTGCAAACCAACATCTGCCTCCTCTCTTAGCAGCCATTTCCCCTACACTCACACTTAGAAATGTGTTTGAAAACACAGAGAGCATCTGCCCCTTTTTTTTGTTCTCTAAATAGTGTCAAAAACAAGAGAAACACCTTTAACTTATTCTCTAAAAACAGGATTTTTGAAAACATGGAGAACACTGAGAACAATTGTACACTCCTTGCCAAATGTGTTTTCTGTTCTAAAGAACATAAAACAGTTTTCGGAAACACTTTCCAAACAGTCCCCTAGCCTTCCTATAGATGTTTCTATCATAAAGTTCTAGATCTACATTAACTATGATCTCAAAGTGTATATTTTCAAGTTTTCCACTACTTAAGCACATGCTCAAACAATATATGAACTAGAAAATACCAACTGAAAAAAGCAAGCAATGAACCTTGATTGTGAACCTAAGAGAAAAAGCATTGAAAATTGATGATGACAGCAAAATACTTTTTTGTGATAAGATCAGAAGCTTTCAGTTGATGACTTCCATATATGTGTGTGTGTGTGTGTGAGGAACAATAACAGATCTATAACCAAAGTTGGCAATGGAAAATGAAGGACAAAACAAATTCCATGCATCTTAACTAATCTTAGTATGGAGAACTAAATCCAATCACTAGAATCTTCATGAATGATGTGATTTACTAGTGTTTCCTATACATTTGTTTGACATTTTTTGGGTCCATGACCTCTACTACTACTTTGCCCTGGCTCATATTTTATCCATACATGCACTCAAACTACACAAACCATTGTGGCTATGGCTACATAGGCTTTCAAAGATGGGAATTAATAATTTCTGGTGGGCAACTAATAGTTCCATGGGTAAAAACTTTCTGGATCTAGTACATTGTCAATGTCTGAAAAAAGTTAGTAAGGACTTTGAAAGTGTGTTCTTGATATATGAAACTATATGTGGGTATGGATAGATAGTCTAAGAAACTTTTTTGATTTAAGTTCTAATTTTGAAGTCTTTGACAATACAATCACATTAAGGTAATCAAATCATATCCAGAAATTTACCAATCATACAAGAAAACAAACATAGGCAGAAAGCCCTTTTGAAGCATTCTTTTCTTTGGGATAAAAATGATGGGACTAATTGGCTGCAATGAACTTCACTAGTTGAAGAATAGTCATAAAGTTTTATAGACCTTGAGAGACACTTCTTGAGGGACCTAACTATTATCCGCAATTGCAATATCTCCCATGTTTGCCAAGTATAATCCACAATCGCCCTTAGTAAGTCTACTCCGACCCCTCTCTTTTGGGGCATTCATCCAACTCCCTTCTTGACCCGCCAAGACTTTATCTTTCATAATGTAGGTCAATTCATAAACCACCTTGATATTGAGATATTTATGGGTTTTCAACTTAAGATGATGACATTAAGATTTGAGCGAAAAATCTTTATCTTTAAAACACAACTACCTTGAGGGTTTTCTTCTGAAAAGTTTACTTATACCAAGAAAGATCCATTAGTTCAACCAGCTGTCTAAGTGTAAAAAAAGATAGCAACTTGGGCCAATTAAAAGAAGTTCAAATTTAAAGCATATGAGTATCAACCGATGACCCAAAAATGCCCCCAAGTCACAGCTTTTGATTGCTTGATTAGAATTGAACTACTAACTCCTTTATATATATAACCCTCTTTTAATTTTTGAAAATACTCAAGACCAGTTTTTTATTAAATGCCAGCAATCATAAAATGGTCCTATCTCCTCACATATATACCTAAATCACAGACCTTCTCCAAAGTGCCTCGATGCAACTCTGTCTTTACCAACTACCAAGCTCTGGGAAGTATGTAAACTTGGACTCTTGGCTTGGATGTGACTTGACTTCCTGGAACCTGTTTGACCTACAGAAACAAGCTTTAAACCATGGGCCTAAATATCCTGGTTCCAACCCATAACATCTTATCATTACATAATATGAACGACTCATGATCCTCCTTTGGAGATGCTCAATATGTAGTATGAAATTTTGAATTCATGTTAAAACATGTTTAAATGTGTTTTTTGGAAAACCCATGTAAACATTTTTGACTGAGAGCTAAAAGTTGAGAGAAGTGTGAATTCTATTTTCACTAGTATGCAGGGATTCTTGACAAAATAGGTTCATGGGTACCCTAGGAAAAATGTTGCCAATTTTCCTCTTGTTAAACAATATTCACAAAGAACAAGCATTTTTTTTTACATAGTTTACAAAGGCAATGTTCATTACAATTGTATGTTTGAAAATATCATGAATCCAAAAACCACCTAGGATAAACCCAAAAATTCGAAGTTTGTACCATCTGAAAGGATGAATAAATGCACCTCTCATAGCTAAAGGAAAACAAACACAGACACAAACAAAAACAAAAATACAAGCTTAATCAAGCAATCAAGCATTAACAGCTCAATCAAGCAATCGACCAAAAGATCAACATTCCAATTGTCTATAGGCATGCACCATGTCAATATTGGAAAGAAATTGTAGGCATATATAATTTTAAGTACAATGATAGAAAAAGCTTAAAACAACAACTGAAAAAACCTATAGTTAAAGCATTAAAATTTCAAAATGGATTAGATAGAACACAAAAACTTGTCATGAAAACAGATTACAGTCCTGTATTTTAATAGCTAAGACATAAAATCCAAGCTGTGTGTAACATACAGCTAAATTTTCTGGAAAAAATGTTCACTCTGTCTAGGGGTCTAGATATAAGTTATAACCCATCAATAACTTTCTTTAATGGAGAGGCTCAGCATGAATAAGTTAAAAGGGTCTCACCATGTTGACAATAACTTGCATAAACAGCATTGTTTACAACACCATATTGATCCAATTCATAATCCCGGACTTTGAGCTCAACATCAAGGAACCCACTCATTCTGCCAAAAGGAAAAAAGAAACGCCCATACCCCTGTCAATTTTTCTTTGCTTTGGCCACACCAAAAACACATGTTTCAAACTCATGTAATTTTAATATGTGACCTTAGAATTCACAAACCAACAAATTTGTTCAAGAGTTTCAAATTCATGTAATTTTAATATGCGACCTTAGAATTCACAAACCAATAAATTTGTTCAAGAGTCCACTAAGACCCTGCGAAATTTTGATTAGATATGAATCAAAAGCTTTCCAATTTTTCAATTTGATGATCTTTACCCTAAAAAGGTGGCGAAATAAAAGGTAATAAAAATTCATACAAATGTGGATATCACCCAAAACCATGAACGAATAAGCACACATCCCCAATGAAATGTTACCACATATGGTGTCTTAGGTACAATATAAAACTCAGTAATTAGTAATTACTGAATCTACAATCTGAAAGTTTAGTATATAAGTAAGAAACATGCCAAGAGTTATAATTTTATATCCAGGAGAAAGAATTGAAAGCACTAAGGTTTGATGGAAGAAAAAAGAACGGGAAGAATCAATGCGAGTACCCTTTTCCGCCTTTGAAATCAAAAGCGAGTCCACTGGCGCTCCTCACGGCGGGGACTGATCGGAGTCGTGGGGAGCGACAATTGCTAGGAGGCTGAGGTGCCGGGAGAAGAAGTGGTGGACGATAGAGACGGAGGCCCCTTGTGTGGGCACGTGAGGCGGGAACCGCCATGTGCGTGGGGGAGAGGAGAGCCTGCAACATGGATTCTCAGAGTTGTTGGGGGGAGGGAGAGAAATTAGTTGGAGCCGTTGGGCATTTGTTGGCGTTACAATTCATGAAAGGGAGAAGGCCTGCGCCTCCCTTCTGCTTGTTCTCTGCTCTCACGGTCTCACCCTTCCCTCCGATTCCTAATCCTGCGGTTCTTATGAAAAAGCGTTTGGTTCTCAAACGTGTTTTTTGTTTTTTCAGGCCCTTTAATTTTAAAAGAAAGGGAGAGGTGGGCCTGGTCGGGTAGCTCCACTTCGGGTTGCCCATGGGCCTTTGATTAGGAATCCTAGGCTGAACCCATGCATTCCCGATCGAGTTTTAGGCCTTGAATCCCAATTTACATCCTCCCATGTGATTTTGATTTTTCTATATGTTAATGATTGTGAGAGTTGCTTTAGGGTTTGTTTATAAGTTTGAACCAAAATAAATAAAAGATGAAAATAAAATTTGAAGAAATAAAAAATAAAAAATAAATAAAAACTCAAAATTTCCTCACATTTTTCTTTAAATTTTACATTTTTTTCAAAATAATTTGTTTTTTTTTGGGGGGGTTTGCTTCTATTCTCTATTAAAACAAGGTGAATGGATTGATTTCTCTATTTCCTTTCTAAAAACCTAAAAGTTTTCAAATTTATGGATATGATTTTATGGAAAAATAGACTTAATAGGATGTTTGATAAAGTTAATTTTTAATGTTTAATGACTTAAAATAAATTATATTTAAATTATTTATTTATGTCCTGATAGGATTTTTCTTGCCAACTGTTCATATGATAGTGGGTATTAAATATCAAGGATCTCCCACCTATTCTTGGGGACCCTGAATTTGCCCCTCTTTTAGTTATGGATATCCCATTCTCCAACCAAAATCATTAAACAATTGAACTTATGTGACCAAAAAAAAAAATCCGAGGACAATGGCCCTATCTATCTATGGAGTCTGGTGACCAAGTACTGATGGACCCAAGGCTTTCTAGTGCCTCCTTCTTGGTGCATGCATGCTTCTTTGCCTAGAAAAGGTCCAAAAGCAGTCAGCTGCTGTTTAGGTTCCTTCTTCCTAGTGTCACATTATCTGAGATATTATATATCGTAAGCGAGAATTGCTAGGCCCAGGAGACCGCACGCTCACAAATATGCCTGGGGCTGTATAGTGTATTGGCTTTCAAAGGGGCTGGAGAAGGAGAACCCACATGACCCATTACCCATTCTCTTCTGGGAATTGAACTGGCCCTATTCAACCTGTCTTGTTCTTTGGGGTCTATCCCACTTCCATAAAGATGCATTGTACCCGCCTCCACCGTCTTTCTAACAACCACTTCTCGATCATTCATTAAATGAATTTCCAACACCAAGACTCTCCCTTTTGATCAATTTGTGGACCCAATGTGTTATTTTCATTATCATCATTCTCACTGTAGATGAAAGGCATGGAGCTTTGATCTTTCAATGATATAAAGGTCGGTTTACCTTCCACGGATTCCGGTGTTCAATTTTGATGCCTTTCAGTTCAAATCGTTATCCCCATCTACCCCTGTAACTGGACAAATCCAATCTTCAGGATGTGGTTGCCAATAATTTGCTTGCATTGTTGAACTTCAATTATTATGAACAGATTGGCAATCAAATCGACATCTTCTTTTTGCTTTGGTTCATTGTAATTATAGTACAATATCCGTACAACAAACTGAATTCAAATAAAGGAGGAATTACTAATTACCAAGCAGAATAAGCTTAAAATCCTTTTGGTTACTGATGTTTATTCAGTTGCCCCATGTGCGTGGGCAATACTGTGGCTCTGTGCACTTCTGAAAAGTAGGATTCACATCTACAGACATTCTAGTCCAAGATCACAAATTACAAGTAAAAGAGTATTTCAACCGATAACTCCGCATTATAAAAAATAAGCATGTTCTTTTCTTTACGATTAGTCCAAAGGATGTACAAAGGGATAACCTTTCAAGGCTTTTTGCAACCTTTACCCAAAAAATATCCATGTCACCTAACAAGCATCTCTTTAACTAAAAAATGGGAGAATCAAAGACATACCAAAGAGAGTAAAAAACAAGTGTCAAAGAGACCTTGTCCTTGCACAATTGAGAAAAATATGATCAAAGATTTCTTCTTCAGAATGAAAGAAAAAAAAAATGTATTTGCCAAATAAAACCCCCTCCTTTGGACATGATCCAAAGTTAAAAGGTTTTCCCCCAATTCGCCTCCTATAAGTGAAAAAAAAAACCACTTTAGGTGGCATACAAGAACTCTAAATGATATTCCACAGAAACAGTAAAAGGTCACCGAGCACTAAAACGAAATAGAGGGATTTGACCGAAAAACTTTCCACTTTTCAAAACCGTTCAAATCATCCTATTTTCTTCATCCCTATACACCCCTTTTGCTTGAAGAATCAGTAGAAAGCTCCAGGGTAGGTACTAACATGGTATTAAGCTGGTGATTCCGTACCCCAGGGTATGTACTAAATCACAAATCTAAAATCTACAAATCATAAATTCAGCCTGGGGTTCCTAAGATTACCCATTGACCCACTATTTTAATTTTTAAAAAAACATGGGTACTTTAGAAACCAGAGAGGATATCAACTTGGACCATAGTTATTCACCTCACAAAGTAAAACAACTTACATGCCATTTAAAAATTCAGTCTCAAAAGAATACACATGAAAAGAGGTGATTCATAGGAACATATTTGAAGTTGATAATTACATAAACATTTTTTTTTCTTTCCCAAAAGAGACTATCACATGGCATTCGGAGAAGATGGATATGAATGTCTCACTCCGGTTTCCGCACAACAAGGACTGGGCACTTAGCATTATGCATGCAGTAATTGCTAACACTTCCAAGAAAAGCCCTGTTCCAGCAAAATTTCATTACTGTTAAAACATGCAACAAGAAGCCGTACGTCAAGTGAAAAACCTGGGGAGGTAGTGAGTTACATCATGGAAAAACCATATTACTGAGACATGCAGCAGTGATTCAAAAATTGGGAAAAGCGAACATGGATATTAAAAGAACGCATTGCCAAGCGAAATGCATAATTCACGCCTCCTGGAACTAAATAAGGACTCTAATTCTGGGACTTACCTCCCAAAAGCACCACGACCATGGCTGCCTAGAACAAGGAACTGGATGTTCAACTTTTCTACTGCCTTACATATAGCCTCTTTAGGATCTCCAACTTCTGTAATTGTCTCTGCAACAATCTGTGGATGGAAAACTACGAATTCAGCTGCATATACAAATTCAGGGCCCAAAAAGAAACTTAGTTTTCCCGATTTTGAACATGTATTGCAGTTGGATTCTATTCTTTCCAACCCCACTAGAAATAATCATTTGAACCCACAATATTCTGAAATATCTGGGTGCCTAGAAGAAGTTAAGAACTGATTGTAGCATGGCACCTATGGTGTAACTGCCAAAAGAAAAAGTTTAAGAAGCCATACCCCACACTGAGCACATATTTCCTTAGCTCGCTCCAGAAGAGCGAATGCAACCTTCTTTTGCCTTTCCTGGACTTCTGTAATCAGATCTGGTGCTGTAGACAGAAATGTGAAATGTTACACTTACACTCCTCCAAAACTTCCAACTTCAATTCAACAAATTGCTTTTAACCTTAACAGAGAAATGCAAAAGAAACAATTTGCCTACATATAAAACCAATTTCAGGAGCTTTAAATCAGTTCATAAATTAACCAATTCAGACCACTACTGCATCAAAGGATTTTGCAGAGATGGGGTTCTTTTTTTCTTTTTGGTTTTTACCATTGATCTGATTCCTGGAAAATGAGGAAAACAGATAGCGGGTTCGTGGGTATGTGACTGTGATTAGGTCCAATTGATTTCTTTCAGTGAAGAGAAAGAAAAAAAATATAATTAAAGAAAAGAAAAGCAAACAGAAAATCGAAGATGAGAAAAAGCAAATAGAGACGTACGAGCAACGCCCAGAGTGGAAGCGTGGATATAGGTGAAATCAGAAAGGGACTGTACAGTGAAGACGATGAGTTGGAAGTTGGAGAGGGAATCGCGAAGATTTTCAAGAGCCCAATTGAGGGCGTGGTGACTGTACTCGCTTTCATCTATGCACACCATCATTTTCTTCTTGTCGTCGCTCTTACTCTTTTCCCCAACTCCCTCCATTTCTACAGCCACAAAATCTATCTCTGATCTCCTCAATATTCTGCTCAACTCGTATTTATAGCTCTTGTGCAGAGATGTCTCCGGCTTCTTCTAGATTCAGGCACCCCTCGAACCACCAATCAAAACCTCACGGTCAACGCCTACTGTCATTGTCTTTCTTTTGCCGTGCTGATTTAGGATTCAAAAGTCACTAATTTGAGTAATTTCATTCGTCTGTGGTAGTCTTGCTCTTTACAATGTCTGGTGGCAGGCTAGTCTTACTCTTACAGGCCACGCGTCTTTTTATTTTATTTCTTTTTTACTATATTACCCTTTTACTCCTCAAGTGAAAAATAAATAAATAACCATTATTTTAATATATTTGTTTACAGGAATTTTATATTTAAAATTTCAAAAAATTAATATAAAATTATGAAATTAAAAACACTTTCCAGCTGGGGAATTTATCTCCCTAATGGAGACTATCGTCCCGGCCTCATACCACTTTGTCAAAAGCGAGGAATGGGGTTAGACATGAGGAACAATTTTACAAGCAGGAAAAAGGACGATAGAGCCTTCCCTGAACCTGCCCCACCCCGTTTCCGCCTCTAGATAATCATTCATGTCTGCATCAGCCACCCATGGTTTTGGTGCATGCAATTCCATCTCTATATTCAGGCGGTTTATCTCAAGTCATACTTCAATCACATGCTACTAATGGAAAATAATCAAATTTAATGTATAACAAAATTGACTGTGACAAAAAATGTATATATATATTTCAGGATCTGAACAAGTCAGAAAGATCCATGAAATGGTACAAAAAATATATGAAATGAAGTGAACCATGCTACAGATGTACTATGTTGTGGCAAAGGTAATTTGGCGACTGTAATCTTGATTTGTTCTTTCTCATTTGAGATAGAGAGCTTAATGGGATTCCTCATGTCGTAGGAATTGAACCAATATAGATCTTATCTCTGTTGGTATTCGAACGGGACGGTAGTTTTTGTCGAGACATACTCCTGTGGCCCTAGCTTCCAAGATGGGCTGGCCAACAAAAATGAATTCCTAAGCACCAGGATAAGCAAGGAAAATTGAAAATGGAACTAAGCAAAGGTGGCAGCAGCAAACCTCTTCATTTGGGAGCTTGAAGATGAAGTGTTCAAAGTATAAGCGAGCAGCTGAGGCATCAGAGACCCTCACCTTCACCACAAACCTGTCTCCACTCTGGTTGCACCAGAAACACCATGAAAACATCTATTAGCTTTATCTAAACAAGAGCGGTTTTTTCCAAATACAACACCCTGAGTCCTAGCAACCTCAGGGATATTAAGGATATGAAGCTTAAGAAAGTGAATTGAGGAGATACTTTTGCAACCTCCTACATTTTTTTTTTTTTTTTGAAAATGAATGCTACCCATCATCACTCTTTTATCAGGGTGTGTCGTGTAACGTCTTATCTTCCCCAGTGGGAAAACAGGGGTGATTGCTTCTTCAAAAGAATAAGAAGGTTCATGAAAACCAAGAAGAATTCAGGTTTAAATCTGAAGGCCAACAGAAATCATTATTCTTTTCACACACACCCCAAGACAATATTTACAAACTTCAATGTCAAACAGGTTAGAAGTGCTCCACACCCCGTTTGGCACTTAAGAAAATCAAGGAGTAAACAAAAAATTTGAGGACTAGCACAAGGTCTAGTAGTGTGAATATAGTGATGAAAAATGTACTCTCAGAGGTGCAAGGAATTTGAGTGTCAGCTCTGAAAGTGCTACAGCGTCACCAATGCAAGCAACAGCATCAGCATTGAGACCAATCTTTTCCAGAAGCTCATGCCGACCTGATCAGAGTATTGAAGGACAAGCAATCAGTCTATTTTAAACTCATTAAGGGAAAATAAATGACCCTTTCAAATGGTATAAGAAGTACCAATTAACTTATTTTGGAAGGGTGAATCCAACTAATTTCTCATCTCTTAGGTAATGTTCAGCAAGCAGTCACTTTATTTTGGAAGATTAAAAATGTGTGCTGCAGAAATTATTTAGCAAATCTTCATTAAGTATTGAAAAATGGCAAAGAGACCCTCAAGCAAACTACTATGTAATCTTCACCCATTCAGAATTAGAAGAAACACAGCATTCACAGTTTCATATTTATTGGAGATAGCCAATTTTAAGTTCATTTAGAAATGCAAATGACAAAGGGTGAGTCCAACTAACAGTCCAGCTTTACAACAAATGCACAAGATCTATTAAAGGATTCTCTTGTACTTTTCTTTCATCAAAGAGTTCAGATGTCACATTCAGCATCAATCAATTTGGAGATAGTATTAAGTGTTCAGTTGTATACCTCTAGGAAGGTCATTATTTCCCCAAAATCACCTACAATAGCTTTCCAACTTTAACTTAGTGCATGTAACCTTCATACTATAGCACTAAGAAAGACTCACCTGTCTGACTAACAAAATCCTGTGTGACAAGAGAGCAAGTTCCATGTGAATCCTTTGGACAATACTTAATATGCATAGCCCCCATGAAATTCGAACCAATTAGACCATATGCTGAACATTCAACAAAATATTATTTCATCCAAAATTTACATGCATAGGCTGGAGTTTCTTTCAGCTACATGAATTATTTTTCATCATTCAGTTTTATGATTATATTACCACCAATTTTTGACTCAATGACTTAGTACCTATTTGGGACGTGTTATTTAAAACAGTTTTTGATAATAGTTTTAGTGTTTTTAAAAACAAAATTGTGTTTGAGAACTGAATTCTAAAAAATAGCTTTTTGTTCTTAAAGGAAAAAACCATGTTTGGTTGAGTTAATAAACACAATTTTATAGGATGTATTTTAACGTCAATAAACAACACAAATTCCTCTCAAAAACCATAAGATCAATTTAAAAAATAAAAAATAAACTCCTGAAAACCAATCATAAATTTTGATGGATCTACCAAATTTCATATCAAGCATACAAATTTTCACACAATTGAAGCATTCCACATTAGATCTACACAAAACACAATATCGCATTTAGATCTCCAAATTCCTACATGGACCTCACAAATACCATACACAACCAGCAGATCCACCACACTGTCAAAATTATTAAAAAAAAAAAAAACCCCACACAAATCACAAAACACAAAAACTACAAAGCTCAGTGGACAGATGGTGTTGGAGTGGAAGAGGAGAGGAGAGAAAGCAAAATGCAAAAAAGGAGAGTATTAAGTTTGATGGTTTCTGTTTTTGTATTACGTGTAATATTTGGAGGAGCTTGAAGAGAGAGAAGTTCAGTTGGAGAATGAAGACCTCATGGAGGTGAAAAGCAGCCAGCCAATCCAAACATAAAGGTTCTTCCCAACACTTCTCTTTGCCTAGGTCGAGAAAAGTCACCTTTACTTTAAGGTTTTTTCTGAACACATTTTTTTGATCCAGCAAAATCATCCCCATTTTACCAGATCTAGCCAACAAAACTTCAAAATATTGAAAATAAAGGAAATACATAAAAAGGTATGCCAAGGACGTTCTGTTGGAGATGTGTTGGTGGAGACACTCAAGGTGTAGGTTCTTCCATCAACAAGGTGCAGTTTGTATGGAGACATGTTGATGGAGACACTCACAGTGCAAAGAAGGGAGGTGAGAACATGGAGAACACCTATTTTGAAAACACAGAGAGCATCCGCCCCTTTTTTTTGTTCTCTAAATAGTGTCAAAAACAAGAGAAACACCTTATTCTCTAAAAACAGGATTTTTGAAAACATGGAGAACACTGAGAACAATTGTACACTCCTTGCCAAATGTGTTTTCTGTTCTAAAGAACATAAAACAGTTTTCAGAAACACTTTCCAAACAGTCCCCTAGCCTTCCTATAGATGTTTCTATCATAAAGTTCTAGATCTACATTAACTATGATCTCAAAGTGTATATTTTCAAGTTTTCCACTACTTAAGCACATGCTCAAACAATATATGAACTAGAAAATACCAACTGAAAAAAGCAAGCAATGAACCTTGATTGTGAACCTAAGAGAAAAGGCATTGAAAATTGATGATGACAGCAAAATACTTTTTTGTGATAAGATCAGAAGCTTCAGTTGATGACTTCCATATATGTGTGTGTAAGGAACAATAATAGATCTATAACCAAAGTTGGCAATGGAAAATGAAGGACAAAACAAATTCAATGCATCTTAACTAATCTTAGTATGGAGAACTAAATCCAATCACTAGAATCTTCATGAATGATGTGATTTACTAGTGTTTCCTATACATTTGTTTGACATTTTTAGGGTCCATGACCTCTACTTCTACTTTGCCCTGGTTCATATTTTATCCATACATCCACTCAAACTACACAAACCATTGTGGCTATGGCTACATAGGCTTTCAAAGATGGGAATTAATAATTTCTGGTGGGCAACTAATAGTTCCACGGGTAAAAACTTTCTGGATCTAGTACATTGTCAATGTCTGAAAAATGTTAGTAAGGACTTTGAAAGTGTGTTCTTGATATATGAAACTACTTGTGGGTATGGATAGATAGTCTAAGAAACTTTTTTGATTTAAGTTCTAATTTTGAAGTCTTTAACAATACAATCACATTAAGGTAATCAAATCATCATATCCAGAAATTTACCAATCATACAAGAAAACAAACATAGGCAGAAAGCCCTTTTGAAGCATTCTTTTCTTTGGGATAAAAATGATGGGACTAATTGGCTGCAATGAACTTCACTAGTTGAAGAATAGTCATAAAGTTTTATAGACCTTGAGAGACACACTACTTGAGGGACCTAACTATTATCTGCAATTGCAATATCTCCCGTGTTTGCTAAGTATAATCCACAATTGCCCTTAGTAAGTCTACTTGGACCCCTCTCTTTTGGGGCATTCATCCAACTCCCTTCTTGACCCGCCTAGACTTTATCTTTCATAATGTAGGTCAATGCATAAACCACCTTGATATTGAGATATTTATGGGTTTTCAACTTAAGATGATGACATTAAGATTTGAGCAAAAGAAAATCTTTATCTTTAAAACACAACTACCTTGAGGGTTTTCTTCTGAAAAGTTTACTTATACCAAGAAAGATCCATTAGTTCAACCAGCTGTCTAAGCGTAAAAAAGATAGCAACTTGGGCCAATTAAAAGAAGTTTGAATTTAAAACATATGAGTATCAACCGATGACCCAAAAAAGCCCCCAAGTCACAGCTTTTGATTGCTTGATTAGAATTGAATTACTGACTCCTTCATATATATATATATATAACCCTCTTTTACTTTTTGAAAATACTCAAGACCAGTTTTTTATTAAATGCCAGCAATCATAAAATGGTCCTATCTCCTCACATATATACCTAAATCACAGACCTTCTCCAAAGAGCCTCGATGCAACTCTGGCTTTACCAACTACCAAGCTCTGGGAAGTATGTAAACTTGGACTCTTGGCTTGGATGTGACTTGACTTCCTGGAACCTGTTTGACCTACAGAAACAAGCTTTAAACCATGGGCCTAAATATCCCGGTTCCAACCCATAACATCTTATCATTACATAATATTTATGACTCACGATCCTCCTTTGGAGATGCTCAATATGTAGTATGAAATTTTGAATTCATGTTAAAACATGTTTAAATGTGTTTTTTGGAAGACCCATGTAAACATTTTTGCCTGAGAGCTAAAAGTTGAGAGAAGCATGAATTCTATTTTCACTAGTATGCAGGGATTCTTGACAAAATAGGCTCATGGGCACCCTAGGAAAAATGTTTGTTGCCAATTTTCCTCTTGTTAAACAATATTCACAATGAACAAGCATTTTTTTTTACATAGTTTACAAAGGCAATGTTCATTACAATTGTATGTTTGAAAATATCATGAATCCAAAAACCACCTAGGATAAACCCAAAAATTTGAAGTTTGTACCATCTGAAAGGATGAATAAATGCACCTCTCATAGCTAAAGGAAAACAAACACAGACACAAACAAAAACAAAAATACAAGCTTAATCAAGCAATCAAGAATTAACAGCTCAATCAACCAATCAACCAAATGATCAACATTCCAACTGTCCATAGGCATGCACCATGTCAATATTGGAAAGAAATTGTAGGCATATATAATTTTAAGTACAATGATAGAAAAAGCTTAAAACAACAACTGAAAAAACCTATAGTTAAAGCATTAAAATTTCAAAATGGATTAGATAGAACACAGAAACTTGTCATGAAAACAGATTACAGTCCTGTATTTTAATAGCTAAGACATAAAATCCAAGCTGAGTGTAACATACAGCTAAATTTTCTGGAAAAAATGTTCACTCTGTCTTGGGGTCTAGATATAAGTTATAACCCATCAATAACTTTCTTTAATGGAGAGGCTTAGCAAGAATAAGTTAAAAGGGTCTCACCATGTTGACAATAACTTGCATAAACAGCATTGTTTACAACACCATATTGATCCAATTCATAATCCCGGACTTTGAGCTCAACATCAAGGAACCCACTCATTCTGCCAAAAGGAAAAAAGAAACGCCCATACCCCTGTCAATTTTTCTTTGCTTTGGCCACACCAAAAACACATGTTTCAAACTCATGTAATTTTAATATGTGACCTTAGAATTCACAAACCAATAAATTTGTTCAAGAGTCCACTAAGACCCTGCAAAATTTTGATTAGATATGAATCAAAAGCTGTCCAATTTTTCAATTTCATGATCTTTACCCTAAAAAGGTGGCGAAATAAAAGGTAATAAAAATTCATACAAATGTGGATATCACCCAAAACCATGAACGAATAAGCACACATCCCCAATGAAATGTTACCAACGATACCACATATGGTGTCTTAGGTACAATCTAAAACTCAATAATTACTGAATCTACAATCTGAAAGTTTAGTATGTAAGTAAGAAACATGCCAAGAGTTATAATTTTATACCCAGGAGAAAGAATTGAAAACACTAAGGTTTGATGGAAGAAAAAAGAACGGGAAGAATCAATGCGAGTACCCTTTTCCGCCTTTGAAATCAAAAGCAAGTCCACTGGCGCTCCTCACGGCGGGGACTGATCGGAGACGTGGGGAGCGACAATTGCTAGGAGGCTGAGGTGCCGGGAGAAGAAGTGGTGGACAGTAGAGACGGAGGCCCCTTGTGTCGGCACGTGAGGCGGGAACCGCCATGTGCGTGGGGGAGAGGAGAGCCTGCAACATGGATTCTCAGAGTTGCTGGGGGGAGGGAGAGAAATTAGTTGGAGCCGTTGGGCATTTGTTGGCGTTGGATATGATTTTATGGAAAAATAGACTTAATAGGATGTTTGATAAAGTTTAATTTTAAATGTTTAATGACTTAAAATTAAATTATATTTAAATTATTTATTTATGTCCTGATAGGATTTTTCTTGCCAACTGTTCATATGATAGTGGGTATTAAATATCAAGGATCTCCCACCTATTCCCTGAATTTGCCCCTCTTTTAGTTATGGATATCCCATTCTCCTACCAACATCATTAAACAATTGTACTTATGTGACCAAAAAAAAAAATCCGAGGACAATGGCCCTATCTATCTATGGAGTCTGGTGACCAAGTACGGATGGACCCAAGGCTTTCTGGTGCCTCCTTCTTGGGGATTCTTGATAAATATACTGCAATTAAAAAAAATAATATTTAAAATACCATAGTTTGGAAAATAATTCCAATTCTACGGCACTTTTGAACACGTAGGATAAGATATGAAAACTCATTCCCCCTTTCCATTTCCCTTCCCGTTTTTCTTCTCTACATCAAAACTCCTCTGCCCGAAAACCCACTATCCCGCACGCTGATCATGAGGTGGAGATCCTTGCTTCAACACCAATAGGAAGGAAGTGAAGTGCAGATCTGAGAAACCATTGCCCCCGGTGTTTTCTGTAAGTTTTGTGGTTATATTTGGTGGTGTGGTTGTGTTTGGTCACCGAGAAAGTGTGGGAAAGTTGTAAAAAAAATAAAGTTTTTGTTTTTTTTTACAATGAAACTAAGTAGACTAAAAATAATGGAGAAAGTTTTAATTTTTTTTGTGGTTCGGCTTGTTGTGATTCTGTTTGGTTGCCAAGAAAGTGTGGGAAAGTTGAAAAAAAAAAATTTTCCCAATATTTCCTACCAGTCCAGCCCGCGCACAGGGTATCTGTCCAATTTTTTTTTTATTAAAAAACATAAGCTATTTGGTAATCTGATCATGATTTGAGGAGAAAGGTGATCATGATTTGAGGGGAAAGGTTGTGTTTTTCAGCGTGGCTCAAAAATCGTGGATTTAGGGTTTGTGAAATTTAAATCCAATGGCACAAAAGCAAAGAGACCCCTAGACAGATCCAGAAAGCACGGAGCAAAAAAAAAAAACATTTTTTTATTTGTTTTTTTAGGGGGTTTTGCATGGACTTTCCCGGAAAGCAAATGGGGGATGGATTTTCTTGGGAATCAAACGGGGGTTGCAACAAAATAAAAAAATAATAACTTGATTAGATTAGTACCTATAATAATTGAAATTGAAATTTTGTTTTTTTAGGGGGTTTTCCATGGATTTTCCCGGAAAGCAAATGGGGGATGGATTTTCTTGGGAATCAAACGGGGATTGCACAAACTTGGGAATCAAACGGGGGTTGCAACAAAATAAAAAAATAATAACCTGATTAGATTAGTACCTACAATAATTGAAATTGAAATTCAAATTTAAATTCAAGGAGATTCTTCACTTTTTATTTGTTAAAATAAAAAATAAAAAATACTATCTTTTTTTTTGTTAAAATTAAAAACAAATAAGAAATATTTTTATTTGTTTCATTGCTCTCAACTGTTGCAAGAAGGTATGTTGATCTTTAATAGGCAATCCACATACATCAATTAAAGAAATATTTTTATTTCTATATGAATCCTTTAAAGAAATTTTCACTGAAAAATTGTTGAAAGTGTCTCTTGAAGAGACACTTTCAGTATAAACCCAATTTTTTAAAAATTATGAAAGGTGTCCGAATATAATTTCGTTTTTTTGTAATTATGGAAGGTGTCTCTTCAAGAGACACCTTTAGCATAAATTCAAAATTTTCCACTGTTTGAATGGAAATTGTGGAAAGTGTCTTTTGAACAAGCACTTTCAGTATAAACCCAATATTTTTAAAATTATGGAAGGTATCAAGAGACACATTTCACAATTCCCAAAAAATGGAATTATATTGAAGGTGTCTCTTGAAGAGACACCTTCTATTATTTTAAAAAAATTGGGTTTATACTGAAAGTGTCTCTTGAAAAGACACTTTCCACAATTTTCATACATTAAAGAGAGACATCTTTAGCTTTAAAATCATTTCCACAAATAAAATACATATTGGATTTTGTGAAATTGTGTAAAGTGTCTTTCCAAGAGACACATTTAGTATAAATCTAATTTTTTGGAATTCTAGAAGGTGTCTCTTTAAGAGACACCTTTGGTATAAATTAAAATTTTTAGGAATTGTAGAAGGTGTCTCTTTAAGAGACATCTTTAGCTTTAAAATCAAATTTATAAGACATTCAAATTTTTGAGGAAAGTGTCTCTTCAAGAGACACCTTTAATGAATATTGGATTTTTTGCCACGTGGAAAGTGTCTCGGTAAGAGACACCTTTAATACATATTGGATTTTTTGCCACGTGGAAAGTGTTTTTTCAAGAGACACCTTTAATATAAATCAAATTTTCTGAAATTGTAGAAGGTGTCTCTTCAAGAGACACCTTTAGCTTAAATTCAATTCTTTCATGATTTTGAAAATTGTGGAAGGTGTCTCTTCAAAAGACACCTTCCACGTGGCAAAAACTGCCGTAAATCTATCAATATTTTCAAAACTACCATTTTTTAATTATAATTTTTTAAAATTGCCGCAATAGTTAAAAAAGCCCTCCTTCTTGGTGCATGCATGCTTCTAAGCCTAGAAAAGGTCCAAAAGCAGTCAGCTGCTGTTTAGGCTCCTTCTTCCTAGTGTCACATTATCTGAGATATTATATCGTAAGCGAGAATTGCTAGGCCCAGGAGACCGCACGCTCACAAATATGCCTGAGGCTGTATAGTGTACTGGCTTTCAAAGGGGCTGGAGAAGGAGAACCCACATGACCCATTACCCATGCTCTTCTGGGAATTGAACTGGCCCTATTCAACCTGTCTTGTTCTTTGGGGTCTATCCCACTTCCATAAAGATGCATTGTACCTGCCTCCACCGTCTTTCTAACAACCACTTCTCGATCATTCATTAAATGAATTTCCAACACCAAGACTCTCCCTTTTGATCAATTTGTGGACCCAATGTGTTATTTTCATTATCATCATTCTCACTGTAGATGAAAGGCATGGAGCTTTGATCTTTCAATGATATAAAGATCGGTTTACCTTCCACGGATTCCGGTGTTCAATTTTGATGCCTTTCAGTTCAAATCGTTATCCCCATCTACCCCTGTAACTGGACAAATCCAATCTTCAGGATGTGGTTGCCAATAATTTGCTTGCATTGTTGAACTTCAATTATTATGAACAGATTGGCAATCAAATCGACATCTTCTTTTTGCTTTGGTTCATTGTAATTATAGTACAATATCCGTACAACAAACTGAATTCAAATAAAGGAGGAATTACTAATTACCAAGCAGAATAAGCTTAAAATCCTTTTGGTTACTGATGTTTATTCAGTTGCCCCATGTGCGTGGGCAATACTGTGGCTCTGTGCACTTCTGCATTTGCTCTGCATTTAAGTAAAAGATTATATTCATGTGGCTTCATGGTTATGCAAAGTATTGGAAGCCTAATTGCAGTCAAAAAGGCCATGTTGAGTGGAGATGAGAAGGCCCTCCATACCCTTCTTTCACCGACCTCTCCACCTCATGTACCTCATATGCATTTGTCCCCTGCAACATAAGAATTCCCCATTATGGGTTTCAAGTTTTGATGCAAGCATTACCGAATTGAGACATAAAAAGCTTGAAATTTAAAATTGTAGAATAATACTGCATGTTCAGAAAGATTTTCAAAACTAAGGGCCCTGATATGTCCAAATAAAGCACTTAAAGGGGCACCTGCATGGTTTCCAAAGCTTCTGCCTCTGATGAGTTGAAGTCATAGAAGGTGCTTGCTGCTGAAAGCTTCATAGAGAGAAACTAAAAAACAGGAAAAGAAAAAAATAAATAAAGTTCCCACTTTTCAATAGGTTTGCATTTCCATAATGAGATTAATTTCTTGACTACAACTCACTTCAATCTGGTTCTGCAGTGACTGGACATAATTGATTATCACATCCAACATCACAGCCATTCCCATAGTCTGCAAGCACATCCACACAAACCATATAATATGCACCATAGTTGTATTGATTTCATAATTAGTAAGATGTTGGAGGAGGGATTAATAAGATTAGTTCTACCTTATAGCATCCTGGAACCAGGTCCTGCAAGCATCTCAGTTTCTCGTTTATTTTCTCTCTTCTTACCTAGTACAGAACAAGAACATACATAGACAATTAATGGATAAGTTGTTTAGATTTTCATAATCATGGAAATAAAGTTTTGAGGAAATGAGGAAATGATTATATTTTGTTTTTGTTTTGCAAATAATTGATGAAGAATTTTGAATTTTGAATTTTACCCTTTCTGCCAAACTGTGACTATCAGTAGCTTGGCCTCTCTTTGCTCTCACATGGATAACTTCTCTTGGTTTATTGTTTTCTCTCTCATTGCTTCTCTTCCTCTTTCTTCCACCCAAGTTCTGCAAATATCAAAGCAAAACAATCCTATGCTTCACATAAAAGACTGATGCATCAAAGCCTGAAAATAGATACAACTAACAAAAGCATTAAACAAAAATTCAAGGTGCATTATTTCCCTGAAGCTTTAACCTTATTATCTCCAAGGAACTCAGACCCAGAAGCTGGAGGAGATGATACAAAATTCACTTTTCCAGTCTTTGTTTCCTGGCCAAAATCTCCGGGCTGCGATGAGAACTGAAGAACTTGGACAGCACTTAGACCTCCAGCATGAACAGGGCTTTGAGTATTATCCCTGAAGTTCACAGGGAACTCTTGTTGGTGATGTATAGAGAATCCCACATTGGAGAAAGCCATGAATCCGTGACCATTCATGTGGGAATTCTCTGGTGCACTCCGGTTGTTCATCAGTTCCATGTTTGAGTTCATTTCTAAGGAAGAAGGTTTAAGGCTCTGCAAGTTTGCTGCAAACTCTGCCATGAGACAGTGAGTCAGAGACCCAATGGATGGTCTTTAAATAATACCAACATTTGGGACAGCATCTATAGGGAGAGAATTCTTGTACTTCATTAGCTTATGAGATATAATTTCTCATATTATTATAGCTAAATCTGTCTTTTTAAAAAAAATAGAAATTGAGACAAGTGGAGGCACTTGAAAGGGCCATGTGGCAGTTCTAGCTTCTGTAGTTGCATTGCCTCTGGTCCACAATCAGTTCATTGTTCATCCATGTATGGGACCATAACACATCTTTGATTAAGTATGGTGGAAATTGTGGATACATTGATGTAACTGCCAAGATAGGACTTCTGGGAAATGATATTATTTTAATTCAAACATGGTTTTCATTTGGGAATTGCAAGAAAATTTTTATTCTATGTGAGGATCAATTTGTTCAAATTTATAACTGAATTTCCATATGTATTGGTAATTGATGAAACCAAAATTAACTAGGCAGAAAATCATCCAAAAGAAGGGTAACGTTAATTATTGATGGAGCCTTCTAATATCTACCATGAATGTCTCTCTCCATGAGATCAAATCTTTGGCAGAATTGGACTTTGCCCTTAAGTTTTCATAGCAATTCTAACTGTAATTCATTACATTCAACTGTCAAAGTTCATGTCTCCCTTCTTCTAATGTTGATCAATCTCAATTCTTTTACTTTACTAGTTGCAGTCTTGCAGATATCCATGAAATAACATTGCATTTGGAAGGAGGAATTGCAGACACAGAGATGTGGACAACACATAAAAGCGTGCATTCTCTCTGGCCACTCCTGTGTCAAATAAGTCGGTTGTATTAGATATCTAATCAAATTATTCATATACGGATTGGAAACTTATGCCAAGCACATTTAGCCCCAGTTCATTTAATGAGACTACAGTTTGTTAAATGGGGCTTATAGACACAGATGATCAATCAAATCTATGGATAAACATGTCGCATAGATATACTCCATATCGACTGCCTACAGAGAACAGGCAATTGAAGGTCTGCAAGTCTCTGTGAATATGCCAAATTCACAAGGAAAAAGCTTCAGTAACTTTTAAGGTCACCTTCGCACAATTTGATCCAAATGAAACGTGTTCTAGGTTATACACTAGTCCCCAAGGTCTTTTATCTTTTAGTATGCAAAATTTTCAGGACCTACACTGAATGTAATATCGTTGGATGATCACAGCCACCGGCCAAATCTGCAAGACAAACAACAACCAAACAAACAGTTGGACTTTCTCATTGAAGGGTTCCCATTCAAATGCTCCCAACTACATATCACAACGTTTTCTTATACAGTTAATTAGCATTAACTCATATTGTATATATTCAATTCCTTCAATTCTCCATTACTTGATGGTCCACACCCTTTATGGACCATAACATGTGAGTTGTGTGTTTGGCATGAATCAGTATATTATATATCCACTACCCCAATATTTTAAGATATCTCATTTCCTATGGCATACAAATACAAGATCTGAAAACTGAAAACTTAAAAGGGAATTGTATCCTCAATCAACATTAAATTGGTTTAGACCAAATTTATTTCTGTTTTTTTTTTTTGTCATGGTCCAAAAGCATACAGAGTTTGAGTTTGATAATTGAAGTTTTACTGATGAAGAATATAAGTAGATCATGCATTTGGTTCACACATTTTGGGAGGCAGATCATGAAGAGATCGTCTTAACAATTTTGACTCAGAACTTCCCAATTGAGGAATGTCTTTCCTCTATTGGATATGCTCTAAGTCCCATATTCAAGCCCCCTATAGGCAGTCTGTGAGAGAGATTGCTAGACACTTAGAATAGAGGGAGAACTAAGATGTTTATGAAACAATCTTCTATGTTCTTTTTGGAGGGGTTGCATTTATGAAGCAATCTTCACTGTAATAACCCTATGATTCTGCTGCCTCCTATGTCAATTCTGACATTTAAAACCCTGCATGTTCTTAGATCAAACCGTCCCTAATGGTTCTGATAAGAAGCTGTTTTATAGCTGGTGACTGAAATAAGTTTTGCCATAATCTGAATGGTGTGATGCAATAGAACTCCTACTGTCCTTGTAAAATTTGTTGAGGCATGCCCAGATGGCTTGTCTTCTAATTAGTGATTGATATTTGGTCAGGTCGTGACTTCATCCCAACCTTGGCCAGTTAATTTCTTCTTTTGGTTTAAAGAGGAAGTTGAAGATTCAACAAAAGGCGAAAAAGGAGATGCCTTTATTGCACAGTTAGTTTATATCCTCTCAAATTATAAAGATTAACAAACTGATTTTCGGCTTATTTATGTAGTTATAATTAAATAAATGATCAAATAAGGCTTCTAGGCTTCACAATGCTAACAAACAGGTCAAAATTCACTCCAATTTGCACAACTTTTAAGTGGTTATATTTGTTTCGTGACAAACAAGATGTTAATGAAGCCTTTGCTTGAAAGTCTTGTTTGAAAGGGAAGTAGAAAAGCAAATAATCAATGAAAAAAGCAATAAATTAGGAGAAACCAACTCATGGTCCCTAAGAATTTAATCAATTGAAAGCGACATGGTCCATGAATGGACCAGAGAGTTGATGATGATCTCTACTAAGACGTACCAAAACTAATCATATTATCAATGACAAGGGACAACCTTTTCCACTAACGAAGAAATTAATTACTAACTATATATATATATATCCTTTTAAACATTATTGTTATGGACAAACATAAATCATTCATGTTCAATAATTCATGCAGTCTTATTATATTTGTTTGAAGAATTAAGAATCCCTAATTTTAGGGGTTTATTGGTAGTTTGAAGTGGCCCTGGTGGATCGACCAATGTCCCCTAGGCTACAAGCCTTGGCCCATGTTTGAGGAGACTCCGACCTCCTCCATGTGGGTTCATCATGGGGTTGGCCCAGTATGAATAATGGGGCCATGCAAACTACCAAGTCCCAACCCAAGCGTGGCCAGTTGGATCATGGACTTCTATTGGCTGTTTGGGAATCTTTATATCATCAAAAGCCCAAACTAGAACAAAGAGAGTTGTAAAGCAAATGGGGATTAAGGAAAAACTAAGAGCACCAAAGATAAAGGCATCGTCGGCCTCATTATTGTTTGCTGCTGCCACAGCAAGTGAAGCTCACGTTTTGAAAGTAGGAGTCAGCTCCCCACCGCAGGACACTGTGTGCTCATTTTAGAGGTGTCCATGTCAACCTCGTCACAATTATTGAAGGAGTGTGTCCTATGACCAGTGGCTCAGTCCCTTCTCTGTCCAGAGTCTGGACTAGTCCTGACTATCTTTTACATTCAAAACCAGATAAATGACAAACCAACTCTGTCCACTAATAGAGCCATTGCTCATTATGGAAATCTCTCTTTTTCCACGGGGACGACCACTGCCCACACAAGCATAATCCCCCTCCCCTTCAATAATTGATCCTCACCTATCTCATTTGAGACCCCCACCAGGGCCAACACCCATTTCCAATCTCCTCATTGTGGCTTTTCAGTAACTTTTTCTTTGAATGACCACAAAAACAGAGGCAAATCATTCTAGTAGAAAAGTGCTTGGTGAGTGAAACTAACCACTACTACACATCCACTCAATTCCAACTTCTATAATGGTCTTACAATCATACAACTGTTGACCTGGTATGCATGTGAACAGTCCTCTCAAAGAGTCAATTTTAGCTGCAATGGCAATTTCCGCTTTCACTATATGACCCTCTTTGGGTTTTTGAGGACTCCAGGATGGGTGCCAGGATGCAGAAGTGCATAAAAAAATAATAATATTATTTTTGCTTGCAGCTGCGGGCTTCCTTTATCTTCTAAGGCAACCAGTATTTCAACATTTCTAACATGCATGTATATTCAATTATCGCCGCCTTGTAAAGGAAAACCTAAACGTCCCAAAGTTTTGTTGTGATGTCCTCCATATAATATTTTGTACAGTCAGGCACGTTTCTCCTTATAGAAAACCTAGTGATACAAGAAAAAGGAATATAGTCTGCTGGGCTGCTGACCTTTTATCTTTTTTCCTTTCCTTTTACCTCCTCTACCGCTTGCTATGGATAATTGACCCATAAAAAAGTACTATACTTATGGCAGTTTTTTCCCATTCAAATATCAAAGGACCAACACTACCTTTATCCATATGCAACGCCTATATTTCAGTCTCAAAAACAGTGGTCAAGGTCTTCTTTTGCTTCAGGCCTTTCTCAGTTCCATTAATCAGTCCATGAAAATACATTTGATGGGAAGTGTTGTGGACCAAAACCACTGGTTTAAAAGCGTGGATATGCAACTGGTATAATATAAAGGGGGTGGGGCACACCACACCCAGTTGATATACCAGTCAGGTGATCACGATCATGTGATTTCGCTTGGATCTTGATTGGTGGTTGGGGAAAAGACTCTGTTGCTTTTGGGCATGACAAGGGGGAAATATAACCATAGATATAGGACTAGGACACATCTTAATTTTATGTCCACCCACAGAAACGTGTTGATATGCCATCAAGACACGCTAAGATGGTTCTGACGAGAGGGTAAGTTTGTGAAGTCACGTAGCACATTATCCACCTAGCGGTGACCAACCCCAGCCCGCAAAATTCTATTCATTAAGTATCAAAAGGCAAAAGCACGTGGAAACATGAAATGGGGATTGTACTTTTCTAGTTTTCGAGGTGGAGCTTCGACCATGTTGGAGTCTATAAATTTCTAGCGGGCTGTAGTTTCTCTTGCTTTTGGTAGACACACGGGAAACCTCATTGTCATACTCTCTCTGTCTTTCTTTCTCCCCAAGTGTTGTGTTTTTACTTATGGCCACAGTTGCAAAGAGGATTAACAACTCTAGTGAAGAAATTGAGCTTCGAAGAGGACCATGGACTCTTGAAGAAGACACTCTTCTCATCCATTACATTGCTTGCCATGGTGAAGGCCGTTGGAACCTGTTAGCTAAATGTGCAGGTAAAGAGCTACTCAGTGACATGGATTACAAGTTCATAACCAATACCCTGATTCTGTTGCTTCAATTTTTCTATTTATGTCAATTTTTTTATTTTTCATTTTTCAGGATTGAAGAGGACTGGAAAGAGTTGCAGATTAAGATGGCTGAACTATTTAAAACCAGACATCAAGCGTGGAAACCTTACTCCACAAGAGCAGCTCTTGATCCTTGAACTCCATTCGAAGTGGGGTAACAGGTGAGCTTGGGGATTTTGATTTATTTTAGACAATTGAACTTGGTTTATCCGTAAGTGCTATTTTTTCATGAATTTTCTAATTGGATTGTAATTTCACATTCTTATGGTTATTAGGTGGTCAAGAATTGCACAACATCTACCTGGAAGAACTGACAACGAGATCAAGAACTACTGGAGAACAAGGGTGCAAAAACAGGCAAGGCAACTCAAGATCGAGTCTGATAGCAAGAGGTTCATCGATGCGGTTCGGCGTTTCTGGATGCCCAGATTGCTCCAAAAGATGGAGCAAGCCTCTACTTCTTCAACTGCTGCTGATACTGTGACTACCAACACTACTAACACCACTACCGTGAATTCCCAGAGCTCAACTATTCCTGCTCTGCTACCCAACCAGATCACTGTCTCATCATCTCCCCCACAAAGCTCAGTCACTAGCCCAAGTATTTCTACATCAGATTCCATGAAAATTCCACTGCTGCCAGAAATTTCGGAACACCCAACAAGTCCTTCTCAAGCTATTGGCAACACTGTCCACAACAACCCCGTTATAAATGATTGTTCCTATGTGGACAGCAGTGTCTATGACATGGAGCCTTTGGCTCCTTCGTCAGCAATAGGGACTTATGACTTTTCATTGTTCTCTGACTACCAAATGGCAGAAAATGATTGGATAGATCTGTGGAATGTGGATAAATTATGGTAGTTTAGGGGCACCCAAGAAAATAACGGGAGAAAAAGAGAAGGTTGTGATTGTTTAGGAAGTTAGAAGACACGGGCATCTAGGGTGGACTTGCTGTTATGGGAGGGTCCACTATCAGTTCATGACTGAGACATGATATTCATCTACATATAGGGTTATTTTACTATTTGATAGCTCAAATATTATAGTTTTAGGTTGTGAGTTTGTGACGTATATATGTAATCAACTGCAATAAAGCAAAGCATTCCTGTGGGTGTAGCTCTTCTGATCTGTCTTATAATGGATTCTCTGTTCTGAACTCACGTCTAGGAATCATTGAATGTATTGATGCTGAGAAGAAAATACAAGTAGTATTCTGTACGTGAAGTTGATTGAAGTTGGAAATTTCTATTTTTCAATCGAGGGCAAGTTTATGTATTTTCATTCATTGGTTGTCACCACTGCATATCTACAGGGGAATGAAATTATTTGATCCTTGAACCACTCTGATGCTAATGGGAAATGATCAAAGGTGTAGTCTATTCAATGGAATAACAGAGAGGAAATGTCACCTTAAAGGATCAAATGTGTTGTCACTTCATCTAATCCTGCAGATGCTAAGGATTTATCCAAATGTTTGTGATGGGCACATGGGGGTTGACCCAGCGAGTGGCGGACCGGTTCACCACTAGGACCCGAGAAAATGATTAACTGAACCAGAGTTTGAGGATGTGGTAAAAGATCTAGTTTTAACAAAAGGTAGAAACAGTACAGTTTGATTTTCATTTTTCCCCTTCAACACCTTCTACGAGTGTGATAATCATCAATAAGTTGTCCTCATAATCATTCATTCAGTTGATAGAATGGCTATGTTAGAGAGTCAAAAAACTCAAACTAGCAAAAATCACAGCATTCGCAGTAGGCTATCAGATAAGATGGATGATCATGGTGAGCTAAGGCAGAAGTTATTTTTTAAAGGATTGATTTGACTAATGACAAGCATGCAATGGAGTTCAACTCAATTTAAGAAATTAATTGGAAATTTTGGAACTTCCACTTTGTCGGCTTGTAAAACCTTCCTAGCAAATCAGTGCGTTATTATCAGATAAAATGACTAATACTAAGGTCTACGGTCTACCCCAATAAAAAAATTCCTGCCTAGAAAAAATAGCTTATTTCGAGTCATGCATAGCCAATGGCAAGCTTGAGGTAGTACTCTGCACCCGGACGAAGAAAAGTATGAACTAAAAAATCCCTGGTAAAGGAATTCAGGAAAGTATATTTTGTATTGTAGCAGTAGAAAGAATTGGAAAGATATCGATGGACATGACCATTCCAAGAAAGATTGATATGATTTAATGAGAAGGCCTTGCGAGGGTTTGTGGGAGATTCCAAGTTCAAGTCACAATGGGGACAAAAAACTTACCTATCAAGAAAATAATTTAATGAGAAGGTGAACAGTCTAAACAATGCCCGGGAATTTTCCATGGCCAAGAAAATAGGTGTGATTTAATTTGAGAATTGAGAGACTTTGACATTTTTACTGGCTCGATGATCTATAGAATGCCTAGAGGTAGTCCAAAGAATATGGCCATTTTAGCCATGCGGCAAGACCACTCATATTGCCTGTTAATTCTTCAAATAGAGAGAGATTGAAGTTTTTTCGGAGTGCCAACTGTGTAAAAGGAACAGCAAATGTAAACCTGGAAAGAATTCATTGCCGTGTGCTAGATACAACCAAGGGAGACATTTGATGCAAGATGGATCCAAAGCATTCACTTTCTCCCCATCTCTCACGAGAAAAAAATGGGAAATGCTTGACTTAATGGGAGAATGGAACAAATGGTTAGGGAGAGACGTTCTAAAACAAGAAAATATGCACCATCTGTGTGAAATCAATGACCATTTACGGGTCCAAATGGCAACTACCCAGGAAAAACATAGTGGACCATCTGGAATGAGCCAGGCTGGAAAAAGTTTTATGTATACCCGGCCACACTATTCCTTTAATAGTTCAAAGGCGTGCTGATGAGTAGTTAGTAAACCATCATGCAAGCATCTAAAATACTTAATGATAGACGTTCTCGTAATCTATAAGTTCTCCATTGTCTTTTATTCAAATTCACAGAGCGTCAGATCAGCTAATTATCCAAAACAAACAAGTCACATCTCACAGCATGCCACCAACCAGCTAAGTTTTCATGTGAGGATAGAACCTTAAAAGTGAGACCCCTCCCCTATCAAATTTCGATCAAATCATCATTTCATTATCAAAGATAAGCGTGAAGAGACTGGACCCGCACAGTAAAGGCTCTACTTTTCTTGCTTGAGAAGAGTTCTTGGCCAGTCTTATGGGCCCCAATGACCCAAAATTCCACAGCCACCCCAAAAAGCCCCCATATCTCATCAACTGAACCTATTCATGGTGGTGGGTCCAATGAGTTAAATGTCTTTCCTAACTCCCTAGTCCCTCCAAAAGAATCATTTAGCTCCTCATGCCCAAATACGGGTATTATTTCATTTTCCATCTATAGCATTATGTCAAGAAAGGGAATCCCATTCTTTAGGGTTCTGATACCCTTCTTTTTTTCTTCTTTTTTTCTTACCAGGAAAATCTTAATACATGTTCAATTAGGGATTGTAAAGTTAGGAACAAAAAAGTGAATGGCCTGAGAGGAGCATGAATTTTCCTTAGTGTATTGAGTATAGTTGTTAAGACAACTATAGTTAATTCGGGATTCGAAGTAATACTTTTAGGATATGTTCAAAACATTGGAATAGAGAATGAGAATAATAAATTCATGCTATTTCTCATTCATTACTCCGTTTGGATTACTTAGTAGCAATAGGAATTCAAATCAAAAATTTATTTTCACAGAAACCAAAACCTACCCTTACCAAGATTTTATTCCTCTCTTCTACGTTGTATTGTGATTCACCTCCATTTTCATTCATATTCCCACATTTAGTTCTCTATACCAAACATGCCCATGGAGTTCATAACCGATAATATCTATAAAATCTTTTCTCAAATTATCTTCATAATAGTTAAAGCTTTTTCCCTCTGACAAGTAATTGCTAACAATGTTAGATAGTAAGATGACTACTATTTTTCCCAAGTTTATAACTGATATTATCAAACAATATGCATAAATATACATAAAATCATATAACATGCATTAATTGAATCTGAGTGTCCTTACTATAGGGTTCATCTCCATGTAAGTTACATAAAACTTAACAATCCAAAGCCAACCCAACTCAAAGCGAGGACTCAAACCTTAGGCTAGTGCAAGGGTCCAGGTCAACAGCATTGCAGTTCCCTTCAAACCCTGCTACTCGTCCTTCCAACTTTCATCAACATATAAACTGCAAGTACGTGCTAAGCAACTTAAGGCCAACCCTGGCATGAAGAAAATCAGAAAACAAGTCACCTTCTAACATATTATTGCTCAAGCAAATATTAAAAGTTCAAAAGTGAAATGGGTGTAACTTCACCTAGACACACCAGTGTCATAAAGGAGAGAGACCAACATATCGAATATGTGAATGTCAAATCCAACATGATAGCAACCACAGCTCAGCCATAGCACCACAAACCTTGAAAGAACCCAAACTTTTTTGGCTACTGAATGAAGCATCTGGAGATTAAGAACTATTTGAGAGTTTTCAAGGAGCTTGCTACTTAGGCTCATTCACACATCCAAAGCACCATACAAGACAAGCTTCTTTCAACCAATGTAAATAACAAGCTTCCATTAATATCTCCAAGTGTATGGATATATAAAGGTTACAAACTTAATTATGTATGAACTTGTTAACATCAGTCTTCAATTATATTTTATACATCAATAAAACATTCAAAATGTGTAAATTGTCACTCCTGCTGCTTGCTCACGTCCCATTTCCCATTTTGCTTGTGCTTTACCTATTGGCTATTTCCCACCTTTGCTGTAGCTATCTCGTAGTGTAACCGTACGATTGAAGACAAGTTTTTCAGAAGTGGAGTCCTTATCTACCACAAAATAACCTGAAACAAAAAGTTAAATAATCACACTTGAAAGCAAAATTATGATATTTAATTACTTTGATTTTCAAAGAAGAAATATATTCAAATTTATACATAATAGAAGTTTGGGGCGGTCATAGCAAAAGTTGATTAGAGGCAATTCAAAAAACAGAAAGGGAAATTTAGTTCCCAAATAACAACATTGATGTGCACGCAACACCCTAAAAAAGTAATTGATTGACAAAGGGAAGTCTGTGAAAATGATTTTAGTACTCCCTTTCTATTAATTAGTAAAAAGATTGATGATGAAAAAAACAGAAATTATTAACAATAACAATTCTGCAAAAGTTGGTTGAAAGTGATCATTCTTTCTAATCTTTAAAAACAAAAATCGATCCTCCTCTCCAAAAAGTTATATTCTGCAAGTTTATTCTCTGAGATGTTTCAATTTTTTTGTCAATTTAAGAACAATTCTCTAGAAATATTTCAAATCAATCCTTTCCTCCCAAAGTCTAGCCCCCCAACCTTCTTTGAAAATTGAATAACCATTTGACAACTTTACTTTGTAGCAAGACTCAACAAATAAATAACAACCTGAAGAATATTCCAAAGCCAGTATCCAATACAGAAAACATCACTCTGATGATTTTCATGGATTACATTGAACATTGGGTCTACTATTTTTTGTACTGCAATAAAGGGTAAAATGCCCAAAAAAAATTGTAAATGAAATAAACTAATGGTACACTTAATGCAGGGGTTTGGGGGAAAGAGTTCTCAAGTACTGATGCAATAACATTGAACTTCCAGCACTAAAGATTTTCTTGAGTCACAAAATGAGATTAAAAGATCAAGGAAGACCACAAAAAAGATCAAGGTTTCTAGGCATTCGTTTCTAAGCAATTTAGGTTCCCAAGCAATCTCAACTTGAGGGCATGTAATCACACCTTTCAAGAAGTTTATTACTCACTAAAAACTTTCATAAATCCTATTTGACGAATTTGAAAAATATATTTCCTAATTGAATTAGAAGCCAAAATAAATAGATATTTAACTAAGAAAACAATGAAAAAGAAAAAATAAAAAAATAAAAAATAACTCTGGGTTGCTAGTTTAGCTCATTTGAAAATTACTAAACTGCAAAAGATGCTTCCAAGTTGTTTTCCATCAAGTACATATAAACCAAACATTATAACTTTGCATTTAGGTAGTTTCCTCTTAGGGTTGAATAGATGAGAGTTCTAAGCATAACCTCTGAGGTTTTTTAACCTAACAAAGGAGTTAGAATTTCATATTGAGGTATGATAAACATTTTTCATGCTGGTGCAGAAGTTCAAGCACATATTTTCATTTATCCTAAGCACCTCTATATCAGGCCATTCACACTTATGAGTAATTTAGGAGTGTTCTAGTTCATGGTCTCTGGTGTTCTCCCTGTTTAAGAGTGTCATAGGTTCTTCTCTCAGCACCTAGAGACATCCTACACTGTTGGCACAATAGTTTCATGGATCAGAAATGCAAGGTGGGGTGTAAACTGGCTCCTTTAACTTTGTTTTGGATAATATGGAAAGAGAGGAGGAGATCCTTTGATCCTTCGAAGCAGTCAATGTGGGTTGTGAAGAACATGTTGCTTAAAACTCTTTTTGTGGGCTAAAAGTTTAGCAGTGGAGATCATTTCTTTGTTAATGGTTTAGGGCTGTGTTGAAGCTGCTGGTTCATGGTTTTCTTTTCACTTCATAAGCATTCTGTGCCTTATATACTCCCTTTATATTCGGGTCGCACCCCTCTTTTAGGCACTTACAATCTTTGCTTTGCCAGCTATAAAAGGATTCAAAATCTTTTCTTCTTATTTTATAAACCTTGTGTGCCTTATATACTTCTTCTCTACACAAAAACTCACATACAATCTTGCCTATCAAAACAAAATAAACACTAAAAGAGGGTTCAAAATTTACCAAGCCTTTCAAACTGAAATCTGTCCCCAACTGCAGCAGTTCGAAGTGAAGGCACAGCATATGCTCCAGGTATCACCACTTTGGACTCCGGGTTCAGATCAGCAAGCCAATTGTCAAGTTCAGCAGGATTCTGATATAATTTCAGAGAATGGGTAAAAACTCTGATGCTTCCAGTAAATGAGAAAAAAATAAATTTACTCTCAGAAAGGGAAGTGATTATCAACCTCAGAAAGGAAGAGTTTGTCAAACAGCCTCACTTCAACCTTAAGTGGATCAATCCCAGGAGAAGGTTCTGCAACCCAGTGAAGAACTCCCTGCATAAAATAAAGAAATAGAACAACACATAACCACAATAAAAATTTGGAACTTTGAATGTGTCAACAATTTTAAAATAACTGAAAATTCAGCATAAAGAAAAACCTTTGGCTTTGTCTTCTTTGAAGGATCAAATTCAGCCCAGACCTCAACAACAGTTTCTTTATCATCACTGAGGATAACTTCTGTGCACTTTATAGGGAAAGCATATCTGCGTGCATGAAGAAAATTCTCAATCTTCTGCTTTCTTATACTCAAGTAGATTGGAAATACAAATTTAAACTATAGATACCTGAGCAGGACAGATTTACCAGGAGCAAGCCCATAGTAATCTTTCGAATCTTTCATCCGAAAATCAGTGTGCTCAATGTACACAATATTAGAAAATGGAACCTAAAGGAAGGGGAGAAAAATGCAAAATCACTCAGAAATCCAACACTAACAGCAATATTTGATATAGGATCAGAACAGTATAGTGATCAAAATTGGAAAATAGCTTATCACAAACTAAGTAATTTTGTAACATCTATTTATAAAATTTTATAAAATTAAATAAATCAAAATCCAACTAAGAAACCTGGAGTCTAAATTATTTCAAAATTTATAAAACAGAGCTAAAAAAGAAATGTTCAATAGAAATTAACTTGTTTTTTTAATAGAAGAAAAAAAATCTTGCAATTGATTCAAACTACACAAATCAGTGTTTTCCCTCAAAGAAAATAGAGCTGCAATGTTAACTTAGAAATCCAAACCTTGTAAAAGGAAGACGAATCTTCTATTTGAGCATCAGGCCATTTCTTTGCATCAAGATCCATCGTTGAACCAACTTCAAGGTTGGTAATAACAACCTGGAACCAGAGAAAGAATCCGTTGAGCACTAATAAAATGATTAGTGAACACAACTTCAAATGAGAGATGCACCTTAAGTGGATGTAGCACAACCATCATGCGAGGTGCTGTTTTGTTTAGTTCTTCTCTTATATGAAACTCAAGGCGGTCCAAACGTATCATACTACTATCACTGTGGCAAAAGGTAGCATTAATATCTATGACAAAAGCACATGTGGCATGATAAAATTTGATATTTTTTGAACTTCTGAATAAACACCACAAGGAATATGTCAACCTTCTAGTGATTCCAATTCCTCGAACAAAAGCATTTATGGAGGTCGAAGTCACCCCTCTACGTCGTAAACCAGCTAATGTCATAAGACGAGGGTCATCCCAACCATCAACCCACCTTTCTGTCACCAAACGGTTCAACTACAAACAACAATGCTAGTCACAAACAATGGAAAAAAACATTTGCATGCAAGGGAATACATGTTTTCAAGCTTTTCATGCACAAGTGTTAAATACTTTGGCTCACCTTACGCTTTGACATCACTGTGTTAGTGACATTCAACCGTGAGTATTCCCAGACATAAGGTTGGTAAAGGCCAAGTGCATCTATCAACCAGTAGTATGAAGCACGGCGTGTTTCAAATTCAAGTGTACATAGCTGCATAAAATACACCGAAAGTTGAATAAATGACGTCATATTACAAGTTCATTCAAATGCAAACTCAAAAGGAGCTTCACAAAATTGATTGTCAAGAATGTAATCGAGGTTATAGAGGGACTGCCTAACACATGAGTGTCAGTTTTGCACAAAATTCAGATATGGAATTTAGAGTTCGATTTTTGCAAGGAGATCAACTCATGAAACAAAAACAATCTAAGATCTGACCTCATAAGCCTAGGTCATTAATTGATCAGCCTGCACCCAAAGGAGCAGCTCAAGAGTGGAGATACTCACCTATCATATATTTCATTCAGTACAATAATGAAGGCTAACCAGCAATTTTTATAATCCAAATTGTTGACAAAATTGTAGAAGGTATTCAATCTATAAGACAAAAATACACCTAAAAATTTTAGAAAATGGAAAATTTTAAAATATACAAAAAAAAATGAAAAAAAGAAAAGAAAAAGAAATTGTACTTGTTAAACAAAGTCTCAATCTGACACAGTAATAATGAGAAGGTTCTCTTTTTTGTGTGTGTGGATAAGAACAAAAAAAAATGTAATTTGAATAAAACATGTTCATAAAATATATAAAAAAAAATCCTAATACTAAATATAAAGCCCAGGAACCACAGTTAGCAGTTAGCAGGACCTCAAAACCTGAAAACCTCACATAAGGTAGAAGCAAGGATGAAAATATCAGTAATCACGGATATATCGGTACTTCGATTTTACGGATATATCGGAGATATATCGGCGGATATTTTGGAAAAAAATATTGGTGCTTAAAATTGTTAAAAACTCATGAAAATGTAAAGAAAACATCATAATAATATAATTAGAAGTATAATAGACATTTTAAAGTTATTTTATTGAAAATTTTGATATATGTATAACATGATTTATCATATTTGATAATAATATTGTATGCATCGATAAAAATATGAATTTTATAAGTGTACATTTATTATTAAATTACATATAATATTATGATATTTGATTACAATATGTCTAATTTTAAAATATATATTAATATTAAAATATGATCCATTTAATTCAATTGTATTAAACAATATAAAATAAATTATAATATATATAATTTTTTAATATTTAATTAATTATTAATGATATTAAAAACATTATGAAGAAAATTATATAATTTTTATATTTTTGGTAATTAATTAAAAGAAAATTTTGCTTTTAATTATAAAATAATTATAATTAATTTGCTCTTTAAAATATTCTTTTAACATTTTCTTTATATAAGGACTTTAAGTATATATATGTTTAATGCACTTTATATCATAAGGGCGAGTTAGCCCAGATGGCAAGAACGCTGAACCCCAAACCTTTTGGTTTGGGGTTCAAATCCCCTCGGCAGTAATTTGTTTGGGGAGGTGCACTGTAGCGGGACACTGTAGCACATTTGACTTTCACTGTAGCGCGTTGACTCCGTTGACCCACGTTGACCAGGCGATATATCGAGGAAAAATCGCCGATATATCGCGATAAATCGCCGATTTCTCGAGATTTATCCCGAAAAATCGTCTGGCCGATATTTCTGCAAGAAAAATCGTGTCGATACCCTTCGACACACGATATTTCGGCGATATATCGCCGAAATATCGCGACATTTTCCTCCTTGGGTAGAAGTAGGGAAGCTCACGTTTGAGTACATTGATCCAAAAGGAACAATAATGAAAATTGTGGTATAAGCCTGTCCATTCTATTTCACACTAAACACAAATATGGTTCAGTTATGAAGCCCTTCCACCTATTTGATCAAGTAAAAGAATCCAAACAAAAGTCACAAACTATACTTGAAAGGAAACTCTATTTGAAAACACTAATTTCTACACCTAACAATATATGAGGATGGGGATGGCACGGGCAATACCTGCAATGCATGATAAAATATGTTCTTTGTATAAAGAATGGTCACAAAACTGCAAATAGTGCTCCAGGAAGGAAATCCAGAAACTTTAAGAGAAGAAAAGTTTCGTTTCCAGGATTTTATTCACCAAATATAATGCTTATGTATTCGATTGTTTTTGGTTTTTCCCCCCTTTCTAAACCACTTGTATTTCAAGGCCATGAGGTCAAAAATGTTAAAACTCAGTTAACTAAAAATCTTCAACACTGAGATGGTAACCAGGACTTACTACAGTAAGCCAACAGTAGGTGATGCTGATCATGGCATTTTGAGCCACATTTTAGAAAGAACGAGAACAAACAATTGAATGGACAAGGAAATTCTTCTAATAGTAAACAATTCCTAGTCCCTAACTTTTGGGATAGACTTCTTACAATTGAGAAGCTAGTATAACCACTCTACAATAAAAATCATCCACTAGACCAAAAGAAAATGCTTATTAGAAACAAACTTACCAACCCTACTTCATCTAGTCAAGATGTCATATATTATCAGTGTTAGAATTGTAGCCCACATCAACTTGATATACATAGTTGGCTCATTGTCACCTATTAGCTTAAGCTCAGGTCAATTGGAAGTCTAATGTAATAGTAGAGCCTTGTTTTTGGGGAGGTGATGATTTCAACCTCATTGTTTGTTTAATTCCACCATTTATTGAGCTCATATGCAAACCTAGAGAACAGGCGGACCTATGTTTCTTGATTTTAATAGGAGTCCTTGCAAGCAGTGTAAAACAAGGTGTCAAGTCTAACAGCTTAAACTCTTAGGTCAATCAGTGGCTTAGGAATCAGCATAGGACAAGTAAAAAATAGTAAATAATACCAAAATTTTCATATCTGAGCCTATCCAGATATTGCTAATATATAATCAAGATCGATGTGTTAATGGTTTCTTTGAAAACCAGACTTGAATGGATTTGCTTTCAATATATAGAAATACAAGAATAGGCATACTATACAGCAATGGAAATGCAAACATGAGAAACATCTTGAAATATACAAGAAAAATCTTAGTAACAGAAGGAAACTTATCAAAGCAAGGAACATACCGAATGTGTAATATTTTCAAGAGAATCCACAATGCAATGAGAATAATCATAACTTGGATAAATACACCACTTGTCCCCTGAATGTGGATGAGGGGTAAACTGGACGAATAACAAAAATGTCAAACCCTTGAATAAAGAGTAGTACCTTGAATGTGAGCTACAACATGTTCAAAGGTTAGCACTTGCCTTGATACGATATGCAATGAGATCATACATATTATAATTATCACTCTGCATGTCTTGCTTCATTCTGAGTGTCGCTTTCCCTTCTTCAATCATTCCCCGTCTCATTTGATCAAAAAGTTCCAACGATTCTGCAATTGGTCTATCCCTCCAAGGACTGTTCATCTTCTTTTCCCTGTACTCTTTTATTTCTTCAGGAGTCTAGAAATGATATTTATTCCCATTAGTAATCTTCAGTTAAACCAATACCAATGAATACGAGGTAAACATGCTAAGACTAAAAAATTTCACTTTCACATGCACCATTCTAATTCACATAAAAAATTGGAAATAACTCCACCACAACTTGGCTACATCATATCATGCAGTTATCATTATCAACCCATGCCAGATAAAGGTAGGGACTGGGCTCAAGAAATAGCATTAACTGAGCCCATGGCAAATTGTAATTTCTTGTACACCAATCTCATTTGTATCATGAATTGGAAAGTAGATAACTCCCCAATTTGATAGTATTGACTAACAAAGTGGGAACCAATCTATGTTTCATATGAAATTAGTGGTTAGGCCCAAGAGTAAAGACTTGATGCTTCAGACTGAATTAATTGGAAGCAAGAGGAAAATATTTAAAAAATAAAGAAAATAAAAACAGAAAAAAGCTATAAACGGGCAAGTTTTCTTTAAACTTCCAGAAAAATGATTTCGAGAGTTTAGACTCATAATAAAAAATCAACCTGATGATCAACATAGGCATGATTCCTTCGTATTAGCTCCACTGCTAGATCATACAAATCTTGGAAATAATCACTGGTGTAAGTAACCTGCACAATTTGAGAAATATCAAATGTTGTCTTGACAATTCATAGTGCACCAATAAGGACTGAAAATGGCACCTTGAAAGGTTCCCAACCCATCCACCGGACAATTTCGTCAATATGATCAATATATTCTTTCTTTTCAGCTTCAGGGTTTGTGTCATCATACCTAGCAGTGGAAAAGTCACAAACAAAAGCAATTTAAAATTTCTTTACTAATTTAGGCCCAGATTTCAAATGGAGTTCATTCAACTTTTAAATTTATAGACTTGAGTGACCTTGTTTGTGGCACAAGGCAAGAAACAGCAGTCAGTTCCCATGTTTAAACTTATATATTAGAGAGATATCCTGGGGATAGGACTTGTTATAAGTTGATAAACCATAGAAGTATTAAGCTAAGAAAAAACTTAACTGAAAGTGTAATCAAATTGATTAAAGTCTGCATCTGATGGAATCAAAAAAATATGTATTACACCACCAACCATTCCTTCAAAATGGTTGTTGACTGAAAACCATTGTCCTAAACCATATTAAAGCATGATCAGCCCATCCTAACAGTTACAGTTAAGTCTGTTCCATCATAATACAATTATGAAAGAGGGAATTTTAAGTGTACATTTAGTTTGACACTAGAGTACTCAGTCCCATAATGTGTAAACTACAATCATAAGTGCAACTGTGCAAGGCTCCTGGCTATGATGCCCCAAAGTTACTCCCAGTGTTCATGATTGTTTCAGTTCTTGGTCTTCATCATTTCCTAGTTTCTAGATGATACATCCCCCTTTTATACTCTTCCTTTCATTCAATAAATTTCATTTCTCATGACAATTGGGAGATATGATATCTCTGCATCTAGAGTACCTCTCTAGTGGTGGATTATGCTTTTTATAAGCAACGATATTATATCAAACCAGGGAAGAAAACACAGAGGGGGACAAAGTGACCCACCTAAGCATACGCAAGACTTCAATGAAATAAATACAGGTCACCCCCAAAAGTGGCCCTACCACACCATAGCAAACCGATCATCAATGACTTCATAAAGGAAAAAAAAATCCCCCATAATAAATCATATCCTGGTAAGCTCCACTAGCCAAGAAGAACACTTCACGATTTCCCATCCAATCAATCCAAAGAAATGACACTAGCATAATGGTCTGTCCAATGATGTAGTCATACCTCCATCTGTTTTTCTAGCCTAAGAATGATTTATTTAGATTAGGGCTGCAACTTGGGCGGGTTGGTTAGGTTGATGGCTAACCCAAGCCCAACCCAAATTAAGAAACAATCAAATCAAGATCAATCCAACCCAACCTCTAACCTAAGGCACTCGACCCAAGCCCAACCCAACCTCATTTTTCTAAATTCAAGTTGCACTCGGGTTAGTCGAGTTAAACTTGAATTGATCAGGTTAAACTTGGATTGATGGGGTTAGACTCAGGTTGTTTGGATTCATTAAGTTGCAAGATTCAAAATTCATCCATAATGGTTTTTAAAAAGCTTTTTTTATACATATTTATACCAAAATTTAAATAATAAATAACACAAAATTTCAATATAACAATAAAAAGGTAAAAATAAACTTATATATATCCTTTTTTAATTATAATTTGATATTTTTTCTTTAAAATCTAAAAAGAAAATAAATATTATCATATAGGATAATAAACATTATAAATATTATAAAAAATATTGAATCGGGTTCGATTTAGGCTTAGGTTGTCCGAACCTCGGCCCGAGCCCAACTCAAATTGAGCTTAGGTTGAGAAAACTTAACCCAAGCTCAACCCGAGTAATGAAAATGTTTGCTCAAGCCCGCCCAAACATCATGTTGGGTTCAGGTTGGGTTGAGCTAACCTGTCCAAGTTGTACCCCTAATTTAGATCGAATATCAATAGAATAGGAATATTAGAAGAGGCTGCCATGTGCATTGATGGTCTTTCAAACATGAAAATGATACTTATTAATAATCCTAATGATAATGATAATAAAAAATAAATAAAAAAACCACATAAAACAAAAATATCTAAATGCTGGAATAAGGGGAAATTTTTTCAAGGACACTGGTTCTTTGTTCCAAAACTTGAGCTTCTAGTTTAAAGATTTGAAATCAAAGAGCTTCTGTGAGATCTAAATGTCTTCACTGTTACAATAATATTTCTCCATATTTGCAGAACAATGCATTTGAAATAAGGAAAATAAATTAGGAAGACTAGAAAGATTCAAGACAAATCATATGCATCAGACACCAATAAAGTTAATAGCCTGCACATAAATAAAAGAAGATTATGAGAGCAATTCTTACCTCAGGTAGCAGCATCCATCCCGCTCTTTTGCCAGGCCAAAGCTAACAAACATTGCCTGTAAAATTGCCATTGGATTAAAGATTATTTTTGGTTCATCTTCATATAATTTATGACTACTAAAACAGATAATGAATCTAAAATTTTCATAATTAAATATAATGATTACCTTGGCATGACCAATATGCAGATACCCATTTGGCTCTGGTGGAAAGCGGGTAAAAACTCTCCCTCCTGTGGCTTTTAAATGTTTTTCAAGCATTTCCCTTGTGTTACAAACTCTCAACACCGGGCGATCACTAAAAAATATTTCAGTGTGAACCTGAGAATCCACTATGGAGTTAGGATGCAACTTAATCATGTTCTTATATATAGCTTCAAGTATGGTGGAGCTGAAAGAGTTGTATATATCATGAACTATAGCAACAAGGAAAGGAAAATAGTATTAAAATAAAGTTCACAAACTAACTTTGATCCTTATATTAAAATCTTATGGAGAATCAAAACTGATTGTTGGTCAATAAGTTTACTCAAAGTCTTAAAAAACATCCAATAATAAGCATGTGTTATTACTAAGACAATAACACATTAATAACTTAACAGAATACCAAGTGTTGGACACAATTGATGAGCAGAACTTCTGAAGTTCGGATATAATAGACCCTTCCACGAGCCATAGCAGCAACATAACAATAACCTCAACTTCTAGTTATACAGTTGAATCATTTGGAATTGCAAGCATATTAAAATAGAAAGTATTTTATAATGAAGAGGCTTAAAAAATCAATATGTCAGCAAAAATATGAGTACTGATGCAAAAACTGAAAACCAGGTAGTAGAGTACCTTAAAATTCTCCTCTGGCTGGGGGAATATCAAAAATGGATTAAGCTCTTCTTCAGATGTTGGTGGTGGATGAGTATCCACAGCAATTGACTGATCCCATGGAAGTGAAAAAGAGAGAAAAATCTCAATCTATCTATCTAGTTAAAAGGACAAGTATTCAAGAAACAAGAAAGTGAGTTCACCTCGCTTTTAGCTTGTTTTTCTTTCTTCTTTCTTGAAGGCTTTTCATCATCTGCTGCAGTCTTCTCACCAAGCAATCCGTATAATTTCACATCTATAAGTTGCTGTTCCAAAAACAGAGAAACGCCAAGGCAAGCAAAGAAGAATGATAGGACCATTGTTTTAAAACAATTTATTAATTCACAAACTTATTTCAGATATTGAGAACAATGTGCAAATAGCCACCTTCACAATCTTTGGATCAGCCCAAGGGTGACTCTTGCGAACATGCCCAAATAAATCACCAACTAGAAACAAGACAAAATGATTGATTATCAAATTCAGAATCCAGTAAGTGAGAGGGGAAGGAAAAAAGGAGTGAGCACAAAAAAATAAAATAAACGATAGAAAGAGAAGGAAAGAAAGAACTGCAAAAATCAGGCAAGAATATTATTCCAATCCCCATGGATTATTCCAGTGAACTACAGAGAAAAATGAATTTTACCATAGGACAACAATTGGAAATTAAGCCCACAGGAGCTTCACAAATATACCACAAGACTCAGAAGAAACACAAGTTCAATATTATGAATGCACAATTCCAAAGTCTATTAAGATGCAGTTCTCAAAGGTATCTGGCACTTATAACTGAAGGAGATGCGACCTTTAGCAAATGTTACAAGAGGATGAGGAGGACATGAGGTCCAAACATATATATATAATTAGAAAAAAAAAGGATAAAAAGACAATCCATCTCTTTGGGTTAACCTATTTTAGAGAATCTGAAACACTTTGAGGCGCTTTTAAATGAGAAGGATCACAATCATGGATGATTAAGATCCTTTATCATTTATATTTTTACATCCAACTGAACTTTAGACTATCAAGATCTTGAATCACCTATTTTAACTACATGATAATTGAAGCATTTGTAACTTTTCTAAACTAGTCTATAATTCAGAAGAGTAAATATGGCAACACCATAACAAATTACCAAAACAACTTCATCCATTTTCTGCAACTTAAACATTGCAAAAGGTAAGTCATTGTAAATTATCATGATGGCGTTTGCAATTTAAATTTTCTTATAAGGAAAGTGGACAAGTTACAAAACTCTCTCCCAATCTCATGTTAGATTTTCCTCCTGCTCAACATCCACTCAAATATGACAGGCAGACAATGCATATGGCAGTCCTCATGCCTCCCATCTCAGAATCACCAAGTCCAAGGTCACACACAGCTATGCTAATCCCTCGATTGGATAATTTGGCCCTTCAAAGAGAGCATTTCCAACTTCAATAGCATACAGCCCTTTAAGCCTTGAAGGTTCTAAGATCAATATTTTGACATCCCCACAAGCACCAAACATAAATTCAGTACCTAACTCCTATACCTATGACACAGAACATACAACCTTACAACTCAATTCAGTGCAACTATCTATGTAAAAAAATTTAATAACAATTCAAAGATTGCTGCAAATACTTACTAAATATGCAATAGTTTTGAAAGACAACCAGACATAGACATGAAAAAATTATACAATTGACTCCCTAGCTTCTTGATTTTTATATGGTTATCAAAGTTGTATTATACAGATGCAACTGCTAGATTTGATTGCAATAAAATATACAATATTATATATATAGGCACATCATTAGTTCATAGTCATTTTGCATTCTTTTTTTCTGATATTAATGAATTTATTAAATATTCAACCAGAAAATAATTAAATTAAATTAAATTAAATTAAATTAAAAAAAGACAGCCTTTTTATAGGAATTAAGGAACATGATAGTCTCAAATTTTATGCCCAACAAGGAACTTTATGACCAAGAAAACACTAACCATTTGTTTGGTAACGTTGCCCCAAAATCACATTCTTGTTCTCCTCAAAAATCTCATTAACGGTGCGTTCAATATCTTCAATAGGAACATCGATACCTGCTTGCAAGTACAATATATTTGTCAACTAATATTTCTCTAGATAGGAAATTGAGGAACTGGAGAAATGAAAGAAAAATTCAAACTAGCAGCAGGGAAATGGTGATGGCAGTAAATACAAAGTTTAAGCAAAAACGGCATATGGTTACCCAACTTGGGACTCCTATGCAGAAAATGCCAAAAAATAAATTGTAGAACACAAGCCAAGACCTCATGATAATAAATCTGACGTTAAACTTGAACAACTATTTATATATGATGTTCCATCAAGGGTTAAAGGAGGATTGAATTGCCATAGCAATGATGAAAATATTCCATATTTGCATGGACCTTTTACCATAACAGCTTATTCAAATCTATCAAAAATCCAGATTTTTCTTCATTTAAAAAGGAAAAGGAAGCAAAGGGATAGCTTTAAACATGTACAACTTAATTCCATATAAAGAAACAAGAAATTAAAGACATGTTAAACAAGGAAGAAGAATTAAACATACATGCAAATATATGTGTATAGTATAGTATAATAGCTTGCTAGCCATTTCCTAACAAATATCTCTCCCATTTAGCATAATCCAAATCATAAATATTTCTATTCATTTCTTCTATTCCCTTTCCCCCCTTCATTTCACACAAACCAAATGGATATTTAAATATAAGTTTTCCTTCTTTTCCCTGCAAATCCCAGGTTTAAAGCGTGATGAAAAAAAGGAACAAAAAGCAAAGTGAACCAGCATAGAAATAGAAACAGAAGATACAATTAATTTTTGGGTTTAAATTTAAAAATATATATATATATATATATATATATATATATATATGCATGTCAAAATTTAGGAATAGTAAATTTTTTTAGAAGGAAAATTAGGATAGATGTATTAGAATAAGCACCAAACGAAGAAAGGTGGGCACAACCCATTTACACAAAATCCATAGAGGCAGCACACAAATAGAGCAGAAAAGATAAGCCTAGCAAAATTTAGGAATAGTAAAATTTGAAAAATAAAAACTACACTTTCTCCCAGTATCAAGGTTTAGAACCTTGTTTGACTTTGTCAAGAGTGCACCAGGTTAGGATAATAACAGGAGTTCTAAAAATTCATGTTATGATTATGGAGATATGAAAAAGGTTGACAAAGGTAGCTGGGATTAGGTAAGACACTACACAAATTAAAATGAAATCAAAGTAAACTATAATAATGCTAATTATTAATTATTAGCAACACAAAAAACCCTTGAATCTCAGTAAAGTACCCAAGAAAAACAAAATCTTCCAAAATGAACTTTTATCCACCAAAATGTACAGATAACTAATCATGTTATCATACCAACACCACATGATTCTTCAAATTCTTTTAACTCAAAGTTCTCTGAACCAATGCTTGAATAAAATGAAAATGCTGCTTCTAACTGGGCTGGAGTTTTAATCTGCAAAAATAGAATTGCATAAGAATACTTCAACACCAAAATAGGATTTTGAGTTTGCAAAAGTATAACAGTATAAGACTATTTTATCACCAATTTAAGTTAAATCATCTCCCTTGGATTTCCAAAGAGATGTGATTAATTATAGAACCCAAGTGCAATACCAACTAATCATGTTAAATCATGAAAATAAAGATTAAATTCCTGCATAACATTTAAAATAGATAATTGTAAAAGAACATTGTAAATTAAGAGCCTATGAAGATTGTTCAAACCTTTGATGAGACAATATATTGCAAAAGAGTTGGACGATGCACAAGGGCATTTGCTGGAAATTTTGTAGCAACCTGTCACACAAAAGGTAAGCACTGGAGGACAGAGAGACAAGAACCTTTGGCAAGCATTATTTATTAGTCATTTCTACTGTAAATTTTCATCATAAGAAAAGGGAAAATTTTGATAAGTTTTGCTAAAACTAACTGAAGAAGATAAAGTTTCATAAAGCTTCCAGTTCTAGTTGCAAATGGAAAAGCTAGGAAAATATTTCCTTTCTCAGGTAAATGTTGCCAAACCGTTTTATTTCAAAATGTTTAATTAACTAACTGTGTACAGAAGATTTCCAACTGTACGATTGCATCCATTAGTGAGCGCTGCCTGAAAATAGAAAAGGGAAAAACATAAATATGAAATATGAAAACATACACACACATAAAGTGAGAAACAAGAATAATCTTAAACATAGAAGACGATCGAAGTTTGAATTTGGTCAGCCAGAAAAAGGATAAAGTGAAATAGGACGTTTTTTCAGTCGTTTAGCTGCTAAAAGACGAAACACGAAAAATAATTGTCCAATTCTTTGATGAGTTTAGTTATTTCCTCTCCAGGAAACAATACAACGGAGCAATGTCCTTTAACAATGGTTTCTTGGTAACCAAACAGAGGTCAACGAAAATTCTGAAACCAAATGCTGACTATTGACTTCAAATTAGCGATTGCATGCGATGAAAAAATTAGGTATTAAAAGTGGAGTACCTCGTGAATCACAGCCGTCAAATTTGCGGTGACCTTATTATTGGCGATGGTGTTCCTTGCAGTCCTCTCATCTAAACCAATCTTGAGAAACAGGTCCAGAGGCTTCTCTGAGTTGTCGTCCTCAACCACCATTTTTGGAACCCTAGGAAAACTAGAATCAGAAGGGCGTTAAGAAGGGAATGAAGAAGCGTTGCGCGTTTCCTCGGCAGAATATTTTCCTCGGATATGGATACTTAGAGATACTTAATTTTTAGTTATGGAAACATCTTTCCCTGGAGGCTGGAGAAGACTGAGGAATCTGATGCCAGCTTGCGTGGGAATGGAATCTGAATCTCCTTTGTCTTATTAAGGAAGTTGCGCCAATGGGACCCAGCTTAGCCCAGAGCCTGGACTCCGACTTTGCTTGGCTGACCCGGTGAAGCCTACTTGGAGAGGAAGTTACAACTTACATCTTACATGGCGGGCGTGAGTTTTGACCTTTGCTCATTCAATCTTCTAAATAACACTTTGACAGCCACCATTTTCAATGATAAGCAAAATCTAATTGTTTTTAGTATCAGGTCGCTACATAAATTTAAATTTTTGTTTTGTATTATTTAGATAGAGTCGACATTAATATAGAAGTTTCTTTTGGATTACACAGCATTGAACCTGTGGTATGCTCATTTGCTATTCCCTTTCCTGTTGATTTCAGTATTCGAAAACTTGCCTTCGAGTCCTTGTCGCCCATTTCAAAGAACTGTGGTCACAAAATTTAAAGCTCCAGGACAAGCAAAGGTTGTGAATTGTGACGGCAGAACTTGGCTTTTGCCCTTTTCTCTCTCTCTCTCTCTCTCTCTCTCTCTATTTTTGAATTTATTACAAATACAAATCACAAGTTACGAAAGAACCTACTGTTGACTCCAGCCCTATACAATTGTAACTCCATGGATGAAGCCGCTATCCTAATCTCCATATTGGCAGGCACAAAGAGAACCGAACCCTCTCCAATCACATGTTCTCCAGCAAACCCTGCATGAATTGTTCCCTTCCCAGCCATGATTAGAAATGGTGATGGTCCTGGGACGGATGGAAAGACCACTGATGCAGCCTGAGGAAGAATACAGCAATCAACTTCAAATTCATCAAAGGGTGGGAGGTATCGTTTGGTGTATGGGTTCATGGAAACTCCAACCAGAATTTCAGGAAACCCCTGCAAAATATCATTATACAGATTTTAGCGCACACAGCTCGTACACTAGCAAGTAACAAACTCTTCGGCTGGGAGATGGCTTTGACTTTCTGTTTTTATAATATCAATGACGATGGAAAAGCATTCAGCACTGATGATTTGATGCCAAAGAAAAAGCTAACCACAATATCTTAATGCACTCAGTGGGATACTTATATAGTTCAAATGCGCATGCAACTGCATATGTGCCCTTCTTTTAAAGGATTTACACAAGATCAGGGGGGTCATCAATGTGACTATGGTAAACAATTGAAATGAACTAAACTGCCCTGAAAAGTAGCAGTGACCACCTTATATTATGCTCCCCTTGGGCTATCAATTCTGGCGTTTGTAAAGAAACAAGGGTAAGCAAAAGAAAATGTCAAATGCAAGGTAAGAGACTATCATGTGTTTTATCATACATTCATCGCAGTAGACATGCACGCAAACTGAAAAGGCTAGTGGTCTGCTATGTTCACATTCTACGCTATTGACAACTTCCGGCTTGCTCAAAGATGAGACCTAATTTCTCAAGTATAAAGCTCTTGATGGTGCCTTGGTCCCTTATTCCTTGATAACTAACACTTTAGAATGTAAGAAGACACAGGTCAAGATCCACAAGAACACCAAAACAGCAGTATGACAAACTCTTCTAAAGATTAGTGCAAGTATCTAAAATTTTGTGATCTATATTATCCTGTAGAAAATTTGAATATGTTTCTATTTGATCAAAAAGCAGAAAAGTTTTATTTGGGGAAGATTTCCACTCTTATATGCCTTTAGGTTTGTCTCCTTCATTTTGAGTTTTCTGACGAATGCTCAAACATATGTACATTGATGAGGCTACTTTAATAAAAAGAAGACAAATGATGAACATCAAATCTTGGATGGCAAGAAAATATAGAAAAGACACTCATTCCAAATGAGCAAAGAGGAAGCAACATAAAAGACCTAGAGTGAATCATTGTGTTTTGAATAGGACAAAGGTATCCTTACCTGTTGGTATGTGAGCATGGAAAAAAGTTTTCGGATATCCTGGTGTTTAGAGGTAAGGCCAGCACGAACGACATTGTCCAAGGTTGCCATGCATTCAGTACATTCACCAGGGATGTATGCATTAGGTTCATTTGCCCCTAGAAAACCAGAGTTTAGTTTCACATGGTTTAGAAATGGTGATGCTATGACACCCACATCGGTGGGATATTGACCCTCCAATCTCAGCACCAACTGTTATGTATCTGTTAGCTTCCTTGTCTGATTAGGTGAAGCACAAAACAGGAAAATCAAAAGAAAGCCTAGTAAAGCAATCAACAAGGAGTAAGCACAGAAATTTCAATTAAACAGGTGATTATATAAGAGAACAGAAAACAAGGAGTAAGAACTTATATCAATCCAACAAGGTACAAGGGAGTATAAATTATAGGTGTATGCTTGTATTGATATAAGATAGCATCTGAGGAAGGAATCCTTAAGGTGCTGGTAGGAGAGGTCTAATAAGCAGAAAGGGTTTTAAGTTCCCTTCCTTTGATGTAAATACCAACTACCTCTCATTAAAACTCACCTTCTCCACACACACAAAAGTTAAATAACTTACCATCTTCTATGACTAACTTGTATATACGCATGCATGGCATGTGCCATATCATCATATGTCAGCTTTATAATATGGGTGCTCCTGGATGTCCCTTAAATATATATTCTAGGCACATTTGGGCAGTTTAATTATGTAGCTAGAAACTAGGTAGATTATGATTATAACCCAGTTGGGATATCTTTTTTTTTTAAATTACAAGTAATCCTCATCAAGCATAATCTTCTTCTGAAGTAATAGCAATTTACACAGAAAATTAAAATTCACGGAAATTATTTTAAACTACCTCCTTTTCCATATTCAGACGTGGTTTTATTTTGAATATCAGTTCAGATATTGTATCTTTGTTTGATGACATCAATTGAGTGAAGATAAACTCTAAAACTGCTTTCACTTTTTCTTCCCCCACATGTTCATTGGCACGTAAGACTTGCTCCGCATCTGCCTTCCCAATCAATTCTACAATCTCAGGGACACCACAAAGCACATCCTTGAGCTCCTGACAAATGAAATAACAATGACTAACAGACTGAATCACAATAAGACAGAAATTCAGACAGAACAATATCAGAGTAATTTTTCTGGTTTTTCCCCACTTCTATTTTTTGTTCATATTGTTTCACATAAAAGCCTGCAAATTTATAGGTTTACTACTTTGATGCCCTTCATCAAGTTATGGCTCCAAATCAAGGAATGTAATCAAAATTCACAGAGGGAAAGAAAGAGAGGAACCCATTTCACAACCATGTGATGCAAATCTGCAATCTATACTAATGATGTGGAATGAAATGGAGGGGAAATGAAAGCAAGCACCTCTCAATCATACACTTGAAGAATTCCATGGCTCTAATGATTATTAGTTTCTATTACATTCTAAAGGTACTCAAAATAAACTTCCTCTCACCCTTTAGTTAGTCTTTCTAGGAGCGAAATTCTGCAACAAATCATTTCTAATAAGGGAAGTTATCATAGACCCCAACACACACCCCACCCAAAATAAATAAATAAATAAAGGAGTGCATTACCTTGAGACCAATAAACCCATGCAGGGCCTCAAACTCTGTAAGTGCCAAGGCCATTTCAGGCTTGTGATTACCATTCATATAAATATTTGGCTGCAACTCATGCAGAGTCTCTGCCAATTCTTTATCTGGGTGAGCCTGCCTTGATAAAGCCTTTCCAACCGAAAGCACCTAAACTTGTCATAGAATCAAAGAGCTCATGTTAATGGAATTAGATTTAAGCACTCCGGGCCCCAAATCCAACAAAACAATCGTATCAACATTACTGAAATTCAAATCAAACTGAAGTATACAGTCCAAAAACCTCCTTTTTTTCTAGGGTCACAAACAAAATCAGAGAAACAAAACAAAAGCGATTACGAATGCAAATCCAGATTCAAACACAGACCTTGAACAAGAAAGGAAGATCACAGCCCCACTTGTTCAAAACCTCATTGCCGAGCACATTGGGGTTCCGAGAGATCCACGACTTGAGAGTCAAAGCCTCCCCACATTCACGGGATTCATTGACAAATGTGGGTCCAGATTCATGGGTCCGATCCAGAACTCAGCGTATCGCTTATCTGGGTCGATAATACCGGACCCAGAATTCAGAGAAAACAACCTCCCAACTAGTGAGTTTTCACCAACAATGCCCCAATCGTAGTTCTGAACTGAACACCTCAACCTCAAGAGCCTGTGGTTCTTTGAATTTGAATTGCATTCCTCCATGTGTTCATGTCTGCAGCGTTTGAGAAGACAATAAGTCCCAAAAGACCAATGATTCTGGTTCCGGGAAGAGAGAAGGAGAAGTGGTATGAGGGTTTTGTCGGTTGCATGTTACATTGTGGAGGTTTTCTGGTTTCTAGTGGGTCGGATCTGGTCCAGCTGAACGTGACATAGAGGATGACGGACAACACATCATCTCCACCGTTACAGCTGGATGTTTTTGAAGATCTTAATCTATAACGACCAACCATAAAATTTTGATCACACTGTAAAATTACAGAGGCACCAATCAAACATCAAACTTCTTTTGTGAATTCATATTCATCCCCACATCACATACTCCCATTATCAATTATTCAAATGATTTTGTTACAACCTTCTCCCATTTTTCACACTTCATCAGTCTGTTACAACAATAATCTAAATACTCTTGATAATTGTCTTTGTACTCATCCCAATAGTTTTATTAAAAAAAAAAATGATTTTATAACTTTATTTTAATTCATAAAAATTAAAAATTCAAATAAAAAAATATATTACTTCTTATATAAGCTTAATTTTAGCTTATACCATAAGTTATTTCATATTTAATAAAATATATATAATATTAATATTATTTTTCAAGACTTTGATTTAAGTTTCATACAAATTAAAAACATTTTTTTTTGGCAAATACAATCTTCTTAAAGGTCTTTCAAAACGAATATGACCTGAATCGATGGGCCTATGTTCATTTAAAACTTGGAAGGAACCAGAGCTTATCTTACAGTAGGCGTAGAGACCATTGTTAGAACAAGCAGTTACACTGTGTAGGATAACGCTGCCTTAAGTACGGACTTGGATATACCATGAAGCCTAGAACAGCCTTTAGTTGGCGCAACCCTGTCCATTTCCCCGTTGCTGGGACATCATGCCTGCCTCCAGCAGTAGCAGCAGGAGTCATTTTCAACCGCCAGAACGGTGTGATAAAAAGCAATCTCTGTCTACCATGAGTATGACCTTGTAACAGGTTCCATCATAACCTCACTTCTAAAATAATGCTAACCAAAACCATTGACTATGGAAAGAAAAAATTTCCGAGGATAGGAGTGGAAGGAGGAGGATCCATAAATACAAAATATAGGAGGATGCCAAATGAGGGGTGCAGAGCAATGTGATGAGGGGTTCACGTAACATGTTGTGCCGAGGAATGAACACTACCAAAGAAGTGCTGTGACAGACTGACATGACTGCATGTCAGTCCTTCCTTGTTAGTACACCATGTGGGATGCGTTTTGGATCTCATATATTCACTAAAAAAGGCCTCTGTCCAGATTGTCCACTTGGCAAACCAGTGCAATAATGACATTATTAATAATATCGAGAAAAGGGGGAGAATAAGGTAAGGTTTGAGTTAGACATAGCAATAGTGAACTTGGTTTATCAATTATTATCCACCCGTTGCTCCTTTTTTACGAGTTACCACATGTTTCTATGTGGAAATATTTATGTCCCATATTCCCATCTTCACTGTTTGTACTTACTTTCTAAGTTTCATCTGTATCAGTATCAGTAACGCTTTGCATAGCCAAAAAAATCTGGCAACACGCCTATTTATATAGGTGAGAGAAAGAGGTGGCAGTGGGGGGAGAAGTGAGAACGGTCCAGCCAAATCCAATCTACATGCGGACCGTGATCATACGGGTGGCTGCCGCCAAAGTATTTATGCCGCATTTTCTAAAGCAAAAGCTTTGCATACATAGAAGATCCTTTTTTTTTTTCTAGCCTTTCGGTGCTTGAATTCAATTCCTCTCCCTCTTTCTTTTCCTTTTGCCTCTTCTTTTCCTGATCACTCTTAGAATAATGGAATCTGAGTGTTTCAATTCTGCATCAATTCCCACCAGATGTTATTATCGACATTGGAGGAATCTCTAAGCTCGCACAGTAAAGGAAAAAAAAAAAAGGCAAAGCCTGCTGTTTCTTACCTTTTCTTCCAAACGTTCTATTATTGAGTTTGAATCTCCAATTTTGGTCTTGATTTCTTGCCTCTCTTCAGGCAATTTCCGCAATGGCCATTGATGTCTGTTCTGAGATCTCCAGCGTTGGGATCAGTCCCAGAATCTCGTTCTCTCATGATCTCAACCAAAACGACGTCGTGCCAATCGACCACTATCATCGCCGATTGGATGCCTCTCTTCTGGATTCCGCCTCCGATTTCGATTTCTGCATCGGTGATAGCGTCGTGCAAGAGCCTTCCACCGCCGATGAGCTTTTCTCCGATGGTAAGATCCTTCCAGTTGAAATTAAGAAGAAGCTCGTTACAATGGAGCAACTCCGGCAAGTTGAGGCCGTTCAGTCGCGTCCTCAGCGTCCTCTTCCTCCTCCTACGACGGAGACCGCCAAGAAGATGAGATTAAAAGAATTCTTATCCGTAGGTTTTGATGAAGAAGAGAAGCCTGCATCCAAGTCCTTCTGGCAGTTCAGACGAAGCAGTAGTCTCAATTGTGACACCAGTCGGAACAGGAGCTTAATTCGGTCGTTACAGTTTCTGTCGCGAAGCAATTCGACCGGTTCAGTACCGAATCCAAAACAAACAATGCTTCAGAAGGAAAATCAGAGGCAAAACTCTCAGAAGCAACCTCCTTCCAGGTCGCCATTGTCGTCTTCCACTACATATTATTCTTATCCTTCCTCTCAGAAGCCTCCGCAGAAGAAGAATTTCAGATCTTACGGCGATGGTGTACGAATTAGTCCTGTCCTGAATCTTCCACCTCCATACATTTCCAGAGCAACTGTGGGTCTGTTTGGATTTGGTTCACTATTCTGTAATGGCAAGGATAAAAAGAAGAAGAAATGATTTAAATTATGTTTTCCGTCGTGCGTGAATCTTCAAGTACAGATCTCATGGTTTCAGCTTCATGTGTATATGGCTAGTGAATTATTATGTTATCAAACTCTGTATGCCTGAAATTTCAAAGTGAGGTGAAAGTTTTCAGAAATCTCAGAAAAATGAAATGTGGTTTATCATGGTGATTATGGAGAGTGAATTCCACAGTGGATGGTAAATTTTCATGCATATCAATATGTCACAGGCCAAGGAGACAGAACAACAAGGTACCCTTCTTTCATGGCTATCCCATCCTTTATTTCTTTTCCTCTTTTCATTGTTTTTTCTTTATCTTAATAATTAAACGTGGCTGTCTTTTGTCCTTTTGAATTTTGAAGCCTTTTTTCGGTCATCTTTGCTCATACCATTATAAATATATTCGTTGATTTGGGTTCCTCTAATTTTCTTCTTTTTGTTTTTATCCTGCGACATTAAGACAAAAGAATTGGATCAAAGGAGTGGGTTTTAGGGAAAGAAGTAAATGATTATGGGGTCCCTCTTAACTTTTAGTTTCCTTGGTTTATTAAACTATTTGTCTCTCTCTTTTGCTTTTCCAACCACTCTAACGTGACCTATCTCTTGGATTCCCAATCTTTTATTACATGACACATTCTAAGAAGCTATACCTTTTATCTTCTTCTTTTTTTTTTTAAATAAATATATATAGGAATTTGGTGAAGAACCCTTTCACTTTTTAGTCATCCATAACGACTTCTTTTATTAATTGAAGAAATTTTGCCAATTGCCATGATACCTTCATTAAGATTTGACCAGTATATGAAAATTGTGTTGCACTGGTTTAAAAAAAAAAAAGGTGTGACCACTTCCCCAACAAATTGGCAAATTCAATTCATGTCAGATTTTGTGTTGGGAGAGGGATAGGGAGGGATATATGGCTATGTCCTATGTGACATGACTTGATGCGCATAGTATTCCATGTTGTAGGGTTGGGAATCTAGGGATGTGGCATGACTACATCTTCCTTTAGTTGCTTTAGTTTGACTAGTCCAAACATTTTTAAATAGTCTCCCCGTGATCATGAGGGGAATTATATCAAATCTCTCTGTTTTTCTATTTCCACTGTAATTTCAAAATCTATGATTTACTCCATCTAGCTTATTTTCACTTGTTCCCCTATGCCTTACCTTTCGCTCATATACCATATGCTTCTTCCTCACGCACAAGATTTTATTTGCAGCTGCCCACATGACCAAATCCAGCGGGTTCTCCTCTAGTTTTTCCTTCTTTTTTTTCTTCCTCTATATATAAGGTGACTCGTGTCTCTTTCGAGATTCATTTCTGAGTATTTCCAATCCAATCATGTTATTATTTTATTATCTCAATTATGCATGGTTGTGATACCTGCTTTGGGTTTTTCTCACATGAAAATGCACATGAATGGGCAGAGATGCCTGGTATTGTTTTTTTCATATTAGAATTAAAACATACACTAGAATGGTGAGAGATAAACTTAGTAGGGTAACTTTTGTTCAAATAAATTAATGGATATAAATTATTCATTCTTGAAATGGAAAAAACTAATAAGGCTATGTTTAATCCTCAAAATGTGAGAAGATAGGAGAAAAAAATAGAAAATATATATAAAAGGAAACAAAAGTAAAAATAAAAATAAAAAAAATTAAAATTAATAAATTCTTTATATATATAAATTAAATAATTTTAAAAAATATAAATTTTTAATTATATTGATTTTCTTTACTATTTTTATGGTATAATTTAATTTCTTTAATACTTTTTTTTTCTTACTAGTTTTAGGAATCTAACGTAACCTAAAAATTTGAATGATATTTCAGTGCTTAATAACAACTAAATTCAAAGTTTTTTTTGTTTTTTTTCTTAAATTTTATGTCACTCCAATAAAGGAAGAGGAATCAAATGTATATATATATATAAAGCACCGCCCCTCTCTATTTCTGAGTACAAATCAATTGGCCGAGAAGTTCCTCCTCATATTTAAACCACTAAAACATCATTAAAAACAACATCTTTCTTTTAGAGTCCTGAAACAATCTACTAATCATAATAATAAAGATAATAAAAAAATCCATAATTACAAGTATGCACTTACGTGTATATATATATATATATATTACTACTATTTTCTAATTAAAAAAAAAACAGAAAGTATGCTAACATACCACCTAACAATGTTTTAGTGATGCAAATAGTAGAAGCAAATATATACATAATTTCTATTTTTGTTTTAATTATAAAATATATGTGCTTCTAGTCCACATACTTTTTATTTTTATTTTATTTTAATTTAAAAATAGTAGTAATTTTACATTAAAAAAAAATTAAAAAAATTATATTTTGTCTTTAAAAATTATTTTTCAAAAATTTAAAATTTGAAGTAGCAAAAAAATTTTGAATTTTAAAATTTTTAAAAACTATTGTATTTTTAAAATAAACTTTTAAAAGTTTTTATAGGTTATATATAAACCCAATTTCTATCCTTAATTCTTAAAGCTAATACATGTAAAAACAAAACAGTTTTATATATTTAGTACCTTCTTGTTGGAAAAGAAAATAAAACATATTAAGAAAAATAAATTTTAAATAATGAATAGATAATCAATCATTTTTCATCGTTACCCACTTACATTTCTTTTTTCGATAAAACATATTAAGAAAAATAAAAATAAGTTTTCAATAATGAATAGATAATCTATCCTATCATCTTGTTGAGGAAGCTCAATTCATACGTGTAAAGAGGAGTTAATGGTCTAATTTTCGTGAAGAAAATCCAGTCCATATTCTGGGTTCTCTTGACCGGGAGTAGGTAAAATAGAGAGGAAGCATCCTCGAGTCAGCATTCAATGTCAGACCGTGTCAAGATTTCAGTTCATTCTTTATCTCAACATTTCGTTTTAGCCAGAAATTGGCGGCATGGCACGGGAGGATAGATGGGCCACACATAGGGCCCTTATCTCATACTTTTTAAGCACGTTTTTGTCATTGGAGAAGGATGACTTCAAGGCCACACATACTGCCGTAGTGCGCGTGTGGCATGGACCAGCACCACCAGCATTCAAAGTTCTGTAAAATCAAATTATCCATTACCTCCAATAGAAAGACTCGCTTTTCAATCCAGAGAAATTTTTTTTCTTAATTATAATTATTACCTACTAGTAAGTCTAGGAAAGGAAATCCCTAAGATTCTATTTCAAAATTTCTGAAAGAAAATGTAAATAATCATCTACAACTGGAAGGCCACCAAGCAGTTTCCCCTGTTCCTCTTTTAGGACTAAAGAGGCATAGCAGAACAAGAAGTAAATTGTCTGAAAGCCTCAGTCCCCAGATGAACAAATTCAACCCCAGAAAATAGATTGACGAACCAAGTTGAAAGTTTTTATAATACAGTAGTATCTGAAATACAATATACACAGACTGAGATTGTCAAGAACCAAAAATAAGTAATATCCATCTCAATTCAGTTTCCATGTTTTCTGCTAGTCTCATTAATGGTTAAATCAGAACAACCCGGAAATATTTAAGGCAACGTCTTTAGAAATGGAACTGTATTCAATATGCAAAATGTGGGCAACATACAAAAAATCATGCTAGATGATGGCTTTATGGCATCCAACAAATTCAACAATCAATACATACAGAGAAATTCCACTGTGACTGTACCAAAGGCCAAGTCAATATAACAAGGCAAAGAATATGGGTGTTTCTCCCCCATCTGTAGGCGAGCTCTAGATTTGTTAGTAGAAGCAATGAAGCATGTCAATGATAAGAGGCCAATTTTATTGCAGTGCAGGTTAGAGTTGGCCCAAACAAGAAGCAACAGAAACTAGAAAGAAATGGGTATAACTTGCTAACTCCAACAAGCCACATCAAGCTCCAAAAGATGGACATCCAGAAACAGCCATTGTACTCATCTTTAGCTGAACAAAGCATATGAATAATGAGAGAAAAACAGAGAGATATGCTATAGCATGACCAAACTCTAGAACAATTTCCCTCAAAACCTTTGTCCCTCCCCAATCTCACTCTCTCGACTCTCAACTAATTTCAGCATCCTAGAGTATGCATTCTTAATCATGGCATTTCTGCATACTGAACACGAACAAATGAAATTCATGGAACTGAAGATCAAAATTTGGAATTCATTGATATGAACAAATGGTAAGAAGCATAGTCAGAAAAATTGACTACAAAGAACAAAGCATCTTCTTCCATCCAACAACATCGACCCATCTTTTCTTTATGAATTTTTATTGCAACAAAGGAAAAAAGAAATATGAATCATGATCTAACTAAACAAGTTCAAAGAAACTCAACTAAGGGAAATTCAACACTTTATCAAAATTCCCAATTCATAAAGATGGTGATGTGCTATACTTCTAACTAGAGTCATAATTTACCAGCCGTCAGCGAACAAGAACCTTTAAACTTCTAAAAACCAGCTCCTGCCATGTATTTACTATCTCTGCCAGAAAAAAAGTATATGTATTGTCAGGGGTAAGATAATCTCCAACTTAATCATCCTGAACCAGCGAGAAATGGCAGGAAAGGAACAAAGTTGAAATAAGAGCAAAAGGAAATCGAACAATATCGCATACCTTTCCGGTTTCAGGAAAGTCGGGAACTTTGTATGAATCTGGTGTAACTTCGGTCAACCACAAGCCTGGGAAAAGCGTCTGCAGAAAAAGAAAAGTAAAGATCTAAGCAACATCGAGATCCAATACATATAACAAACAAGAACTAATAGTACTGATACAAAATTCAATTCAAAGTCGTGAAACTGATTTCACATTTGCCAAGAAAATGAGAGGAATAAACCAAATTAAAACTTTGAATCTCAGATTCCCGCAACTTGAAAACAGGAACCTCCATTCAAATTGGGGTGGGTTTTTCGTTTTCGTTATCTAAAGCCCAAACGAGAATTTGAAAGACAAGGTTGAAAATTTTATTCTCACAAGCCAAAAACCTTGAGATAAACGAAAGCAATTTGATACTCACATCCAATTGCTTCTGCACATTCTTTGCCCTCTTCTTCGGCCTCCTCGCGGGCCTGTGTCCCGTTATGGCCATAAAATCCTCCTCAATCTCTTGCCGAGAAAGTGAAACCGAGAACTTTGCCCTCTCTTTCTTCTCACCTCTTCTAGGCGCCGACACATCAGTCCTCGACGGCGAAGTACCAGGCTTTCGCCTCTCGATCGTCAAACTCTTCCCTCCTCCACCACTCGGCGACGGAGCCTTACACGCAGCTCTCCTTGTCCTGAGATTCCATGGCCTCGAGGAGTCCTCCTCTTCCCCGTCCTTGAAAATAGCCACCTTCATCTTGTCGGCGGCTGCTTGAAGATCGAACATCAGCTTCGCCCTCACCGCTTCGATTCCGTCGTCGCCGTCGATCTCATCCCCCTTTCCTTTCCCCCCAATCGGCGACGACCGCGTCGGCGACTCCTCCAAACTCTCCGAACAAGTCAGAGATCTACGTTTCTCCGACTCGGATTCTCGCCTACCCCTAACCAAATCCGAAGATCTGCCATCATCGGCGGCCACTTCGCCATTGGAATTCACTTTCATGCACCTTAGGAACCTCTGATTTCCCCACTTCAAGCTCGGCATCGCGAAATTGTGGAGAGGTTTCGATCTTTCCGGACCCATCGTCTTCAACTCGCTTACTCTCTCGCCCTCAGAACCTGTAATCACCATTGAACAGAAAACACAATCTCGGGATCAAATCTTCAATAAAATCTCGCAAAAATTTTACGGACTTTGAGAGAAAATCTAAACAGAGTTTGTTTTATTTTTCTTCTCTGTGGAATCACCGGGAAAATAAAGTTTATATACTACAATGAGGAGAGGAGAGGGCGGTTTTAACGTTCGTTTTTCTCACGGGACTTGCTTCTATACTACACCATCGTGCGCACTGCGCACCCCACCTCCTCACCACCGTTGATTAGTAAGGCCATTCCTCTTTACAGCCCTTGATTTTTTAAAAAATTTTCCCATTTCATGTGTGTTCTTGGCCTTGATAAAAATGAAAATCGAATTCAAGTTAGACTCTCATTTTGACACAACTAATCGATCCATTTTATGAGTTCCTTCACATTATTTTATTTTTATAATTATAATTTAAATCTTTCCCATATACTATTAAGATAACAAAGTCATAAGATTCAAAATTTAGCTTCAAATTGAATTAATAATTTACAAAAATATCATATCATAATTACTAATAAAACGAGCAATATTTTAAAATTTTAATATTAAATTTTTTAAAGTAAAAACAAATTAATAACATTCACAAATATCATGATATAATAGGTATTAGCACAACCAAATTTTTTTTAGCAAATATTAGAAAATTTAATGAGCGAAGTTCCAATGCATTTTCGAATTTTGATTCGTTATAATATATAAAAATGCATAATATTTTAAAAAATTACAATACATGTCATCAATACCATGGAAAACCATTTTTAAGAATATATGATTTTTTTAAAAAAACTATGCATAGAGAGCATATTTTTTTTACATACTTTAAAGAAAATATTTTGATCATATTCCAATAAACAAAAAAATTTAACAATTACATGTCATTAAGCTTAAATTTATTAGCAATACATAGTAATGATGTTTGGTTCATTAGAAAATATAACTCTAGATTACTATTTAGGTGAATTGAACTGCAATGAGAAGTCAAATTACCTCAACCTCACCATAAGTTAAAAAAATTTCAATCAATTTGACTTTTCATCATATTATAATTCAAATAAAATGGAAATTAATTCCTAAATATACCTAAAAACAAATTTTACAAAATAATGCATATGCTACCACCCCACAAGCTTGTTAAAAAATTTTCAAAAGCATTGCATTTGTAGTACCTATAAATATCAAAACATGATGAGAAACAAAACAATGACAAGTTTTTTTTTTTTGGCTATTTGATCATTAAGTAATCAATATTTTAGTAATGTTTGAGATTTTAATTTAATACATTACATGTATGTGTTTAATTATAGTTTTCTACAAAATGTAATAGTTGAAAATTTTATTCAATTCTAATTTAAAATCACAAATATAATTTGTGTTTTATGGTTATCATTCATTTTTACTTTCAATTCTACTTTAAATTTTTTAGTTACTATCTTAATAATGTGTACACTATTAATCAAATAATTGTTGTGTCAGTAAAAGATTTATACAAACATATTAATTAAAAAAATATAAAAATAAAACAATCACATACACACGATACATGAGGTTTTATCATGGTTTAATTTAGTCAACCATGACAACATTTACAAATGAAAAATAATTATTTTACTATACCACAAAAAAATATTATAAAAGATAAAATCATATACAATTATTGGATTCTCGAAATATTTTATATTTCTATACTCTTTATATTCACCATGATCCCCCGTTTTTCCTCATATCTCTATTTATCTTGTTTAGTTTTTACAAATACATTTCTATACCATAATATTTTCCCCTTATGACTTAGAGTATTTAATATTTATAAAGATATTCTTAATAATTTTTTTTATTTTATAAGAAAATTTAATATTATAATAATATATAACTTAAGAAATATTCTATATAATATTATTTAGAAAAATGAATATATACTTATTAGAAATTTGAATACTTTCCAACAATAATTTCAATATTTTTCATTAAAATTACATTGTAAACTGAATTCACTTCTAATTAGAAGAATATATCATACTTTAACATATAAGCGTGATGATATGATGCTAACACTTTTTCAATAGTCCCTATAATTAGGGGTGCGTCACTTAACTTGTTTTTTGCTATTATAAAATTCCTATAAAAATAATCCCCATTAAGTTTTTTATTTTTATTTTTGAAAACATCCATATCAATTTAACTTAAAGGTCATTGTCATCTTTATAATTGTTAAGAATTTTGAGTCACATTTTCATTTTAATATTCTACTTTCTCTATCTTCTAGGTTTTATTTACGCATTTGAATGTGACAAAAAATGAAATTAAAATGATTAATAACTTAAAGTTAAAAATGATTTTAAATATTAAATTAAAATAATTAACTTATTTATAATTAAATCTAAGATTATGTTTATAAAAAAAAATTGAGATTGATATAAGTTAAGTTTTTAAATCACTAAATTAATTTACCAAATACTCTTTTAATATAATTATTTTATTCATTATATTTCGTAGTTCAAAAATGCAATTATGAAAATCTAAAATTCAAAAATCTTAACACCGTGTAAGTTAATAAGTTAATTCAGATATGATTTTCAATCGATTAATCTGATGTACCAAATAGCATCTTAATTATTTTCCATTACAAGTTCTTATTAGTTTTTAGACTAAAATCATAAAATGACGCAATGTATTTCCATTTTTTGGGTCAATAATTCTTCTCCCATCAAAGTTTGATATATTTTAATTTTATTTTTCTTTTATATTGACCATTGCTGACACATTCACATCCATTTCTAGAAGCAGTAGACAAAGGGTTGGAGTGGGTTGAAAGACACCCAATTATTAAAGTATTGGATGCCTTGTATTATCATACCAAGGATTCAAGAAATCTTTTTTATAACTTTCAATTAATACAAAGTTACATTGTAATTACACAAATTTATATGAATACATAATAGATCGGATTTCAAAATTTCTAGGGTTAGATCCAAAAATGAAGTCCCACCAAAATTTGATCTAATGTTAAGGTTATGTTTGGTCCTTGGAAGTGTCAAGAAAAAAAAAATGTTAAGAAAGGTGATTATATTCATATTTGAAATATTTGATTGTACTATGAAAAAATATGAAAGAAAATTAAATATAATTAAAATTAATTAAAATTTTATATATTTTTAAATTATTTATTTTATATATAAAAATTAAAATAAATAAAATATTTATTTTAAAAAATATAAAAAATAATTTATTAATTTTAAATCTATTTTTTATTTTTCTTTTCTAGTATTTTTCTCTATATTTTCTTCTTTTTCTTCTTTTTTTTTTTCTTCATATTTATCCTTAAAGTTTTTAGAAACAAAACTTTAAAAGTTTATTTTAGTCATGTACATGAAAATTGACATTAAAAAGAAATTGATTTATATAAACATCAAATGTGGGACGGTTGACATGGTGTTCAACTATTCAGTATTATGTTAGCTAGACTTAATGAGTGTATGATAAACCAATTTAATAACTTAAAGCAACTTAATAATTTAATTTAAGTAATTAAGTAAATTAAGTATGCTTAGTAAAATAACTTAATGATATGACTTCAAGTAAAAAATAATTTTAAGTAATAAGTAAAGATAATTAACTTATTATGAAATTCATATCTTTTTATCTCATATGTCTTAATTACTTGCACGATTTCTTTTAATATTTTCGATATTCTCTATCACTCAACTTTCCTTATCATAATTATAATTTATGAGAATAAATACGTCAAATGTGATAATTTAAAATATGTTTCAAATTAATTTTACAAACAATCTCAATACTTAAAAATCAAAATTAAATAATAAGTTTTAAGTTAATAACTTTACAAGAATAATTTAATTTATAACCAATTTAAATAATTAAATAATAAATATTAAGTTTTACCATTATAGAGTTAAAAAAGGTTGAAACGGTAAGCGTGAAAAATGTTATACATTTTCTACCAAGTGAATGCTCTTGATTTCATGTATTTTCATATGATGAAAGCCCTTGTATCACCCTATCCCGGCTGCTCAATTATCCACACTCCTTTTTCAAATTTTAATCATCTCTTGAGAGACGTGGTCGAATGGCTACAAATCTTGGATGAGGCCAAGAGGGGGCGGTGGCCAAAATTGATTGGCCCAACTAATGGATAGAGAAAAGGGCTTCCCATGATTTTTAATAGTTTTAACTCTTTATGATTATTGACCAGAGGAGCAACGCCGTTTCTAAATTCCAAGCTCAAACTTCATAAGGTGGGGTTACATACGGACGGCTGGGGCCAAGTGTACAATAAACAAGCGGTGGGGAGCATAGCATATGATCATGGCCGCCATACCCATCATAGAAATTACTGAAATACATATATGATGATTTAATGATGTGCCTTTTGATTGATTGATTCCTGGGTTTTCTTTTACTAAAAATTTGATTGATGCCTCAGTTTCTTCAACAGCCCATTAAAGCATCTCACGAAAAATGTAAAAACTGAAAGTTCATTTCCTTACCCAAAAGAGCAGAATGATTAAAGACGAAGAAAACCCCTAGCCTTTTGGGCCAATTCCATGTAGCACGTGCCAACTGCCCAAACACCACCTCCGTACACAAAGAATACAACGCTATGAATAATGTACGTACCTTCAAATTAGGTTAAAGAATTTTATAGCTATTGTATTGCTGCAAAACCCTTCTAAATGTGGTCCTTCTTTGACTATTCGGGTGATTAGTCAATCTTTTTTTAAGTATTACATCCTTTATTGATGAATGTTTTGGTTATTTAGGGAAAGGATCTTCATATCTCTTGTACGTTTTCTTCGTTTATACATTTTTCAAACCAAATCTTGATTTATAGAATTAATCAACATTCCTTTAGAAAAATAACATATCAAGAGTCAGAAGTGAAAAATTGCATAACGCTTATAATTAATTGATTAGATTTGTGTTCAACAATGTATGACTAACCTTTTTTTTATACTTTCTGTTAATGTGATAGAACAGAGTTTTCCTTTAGGATTTGTTTTTCATACATGTCCTATTGTCGCTCTCGATATTCATGCCACATGATTCGTATTGGCGATCGAACAACTTCTTCCCGATGATCTATCTTGGAGTTTTTGATCGGTTAGGATGAACTTTTAGATAATTAAAGGTTCAAGCAAAAACTTGAGGACTTCTTGACCAAAATACGATATTTGGCCGATACTATATCCAACCGATGCTACATCAGAGTACCATTTTTCGGTAGAATCTAACACCTCCTAGGAGACAGCTATTGTAGTGAAATCTACCATAATAATAATAATAATAAAAAAAAAAAAAAAAGAAAAAAAGAAAAAAGAAAAAGTGAAGAGCAACAAAATTTGAATGACCCACTCGTTCAAACTTGAAACCAAAGGAGGAAGGAAACCCACGCCCAACGGCTACCTGCAGGTTCCCCATATAATAAGTTAGGTCCAGAACGCCACCGACCATACCCTTTTTACAGCTTGGCTTAGCTCCTCTCCACCACTAAGACCAGATGCTACTTTTTGTTCCATTAAATCCCCCTCCCTCACATACAGAACCCCTACCTAAACCCCATCTAACCTTTCTGCAACTGCATCAGAATTACTCTACCCAATTGTTCCTATTTCCTTTTCACCCATTTTTCCAGGAAAAATGCCCAAAAAGAGGTCGCCTATTTTCCAGAAAGTTTCAAATCTGCTGAGAATCTCCATTTTCGTTGGCAAAATGGGAAAGCCCATAAGTTCAAATCTGATCGTCTTTCTCAGGAAATCAAGAAAGCCCAAGGATTTCAAGCTTCTCAAGCATTACAACTATGGCAACACCGAAGAATACCAGTTCTCTCCTTCCAGCACTCCTCTCTTTCAGTACCGCGGGAAGACACTCAAGAATGGCGGTGCTCGAGACATGTGTTCCATGTTCTTTCTGTGTAGATGTTTGGGTAGCTTCAGAGCTGACCCAGGAGATGGAGACTATGCATTGGAGGCTCTCCCAGCTGTGGAAGATGCAAATGCAGGTGAATCGTGGGGACCGTTGGATTGGGGTGATGAAGAAGACTCGGTTGATCAGAGGGCTGAGAGGTTCATCGAAAGGTTCTACGAAGAAATGAGAATGCAGAGACAGGATTCAGCTTTGCAAATCACAGCCCAATAAAATGCTTGACATGGGAATCTACTTCATTTTTCCGATACTAGCTGTTGTCTTTTTAAATTGAAATTTTATTTTATTTATTGTTCTCCTTCCACAACCGTTTTTAAAGACCGTGGAGATAGGCTTAATAATTTTTTAATTGATTTGTTGTACTTTACTTGATGCTCTTGTATTAGTCTAATCCAAAGTTCATATTCTAATATATGTTCAACGTATTGAAGTCTATTAAATATGTATTTCCCCCTGCAATTGATCACGTTTGTTTGAATTTTTGGACGTGATTAGAAATTTAGAACCATCGGTTCATGGTTTCAGAGCGAGGGTGCCCCACCCAATGAACAAGCAGACAATGGAGAAGATAAAATGGCAGTCAGTTGTTTTGTTCACATGGATCACCTTATCATAAATTACCCACTTTATGCCCATTTCATAATCAACATTTATTAAACAAAATTGTCAATTAACCATTATATGGTTAGAAGCTATAGAGACAATTTCTAATTCTATTGTATCATCGGAGTTATGTTACAATATAATTTTTATTTTTCTGTAATTGTTACCATTTGCAAAAATAAATTTATATTATTATAATATCACCTCAAATTTTAATTATTCAAGACTTGATATTGTGTGAAAAAAGTTAGTAAATTAATAAATGTCGAGACCCATCTAACCAGAAATTATATAAAATATATTTTATTATAGATTTATATTATACATAAAAAGAAGTTATAAAGTTTGAAAGAAAATTTGAAGGAAATAAAATAGATAGAAAAATTAGGAAGACAAAAAAAATAAAGAATAAAAAATAAATTTAAAGTTAATAAATTAATTTTATATATTATTTCAAAATTTTTTCACTTATTTAATTCTTTTATATAAAGATCAAACAATTTAACATAGCAATATTTTGACATGAATTTTGTGTCCAGCATATATTTCATGATTCTTCTCTTCTTTCCTAATTTTTTGGTTTAAACTTTAAGGTGATTATTGGTGATATCTCAGTTGATTTTGCTATGTTTTATTTCCAAGATGCTTAATTTGTGGTGGCTGATATCTTGATTTTGCCCAACTAGCTGTTTTTACCAAGAATATCTTCATGACATGACTGATCTTCAAGGTCTGTCTCCCTCCCTCCTGCCCATCAGCTACATGTTTCTGATCTTATGGACCAGAGCAAGGCCATGATAGCTCAGGTTTTCTTCATTCTACTATATCTATATCACAGCATGGAAGCTGGTGAAGGGGTTGCTATTGGTTCACAATTTGCCTTATTTCGTATTCTTCTTTGCAAAGCCCAGTAAACCAAGTCGGGACAGCCCATGGGCCCTGAAGGACCAGGATGTCACATGGGCTGCAGAGCTACAAGGGCACATTATCTGACCCTCAAATTTAATCATATAATAATGTATATGAACTGTTATTATTGCAATCTCTTATGACACTATGTTGCCATGTGGTAGATCAATACATTGGCTCCTCTCCTTAACCAGTTGACGAGTTCACATCCATTTCTGTTATTTCTGCTGGATTCACATCCATCTTTTTCCACGGAGAGTAACTTGGTTTGTTGCCCTCCTTGATTTTGGGCTCAGTTGGTTTGTGAATTTTTCTGCAGAACCAATCAATCTAACTGGGTTCCCCCACTTTCCAAGAAATTCCTGGAATCATTCTGATTGAATCAATATTTATTGCTTCTTGGTTTTTTCTCAATGAATCATTCTGGTTGAATATATATATATATATTTTGCAGTTGGCTTGGGTCCTACTGTTACTTCTCATATACGAATCAACTTGACCTCTGGGTGTTCTATCATTAGCCTTTTGGTTATTCTAGAAAAAAAAATGATTAAAATTTCCTGGAAATTGTTGATTGGGGTTTAATGGCATTTTCCTGCATTGATCTGGTGCGGTTGTCCCAAAACTCCCTTCCACTGTGCTATAAATTTACGTACAAGCATAGAAATAGCAAGTTAGCAACCAATACCATTCACAGATGTTCTAAGTTTATTTCTATTCTGATCTCCTTTCTGGTTGTTAAGACCTTAGGAGACTGTGAAGATGCCTTATCACCATTTCGAGAAGGAAGCCTCAAGGAGGAAACAGAGCCAAATAGCCAAACTGCTGAGATCACTCCTGCTACACTAGACTGCAATCAATATGCTACAAATTGATTTCCAAACAAAAATTTCTGATGACTTACACACTTCACATATTGGGAATGCTGCTGTTCAAGAGGCCCTGAGATCTATAAATAGTTATCTGAACAAACTCAAGGTATGCATTCTGAAGGGGCTCCAACATGGGGTTCTGTCTCTGCTATGGAAATAACATAAGCTCATCTTTTTGTTATTTTTTCTAGAAAAAGCAGCAGAAGCAACAACAATGAGCAGCGACCCAGTCCTTAATTGAAATAGAAAACGAAGTCAAGGAGGTTCTGAATGTTCTGGAATTGTTGTTGACTTTGGCCTATTATGAGATGATGAGGTTTTCAGTTTGCCATGTTCAAATCTAAAGACAAATCTTGTGTTGGATGAAATTCATTGAGTACAAATATGGCATTTTTCAGGGAAAAGGTTTTGCAGCACTTGAAAGATAAGGTATTCAAGAGAGGAGGTGGTGAAAGATAATGTGTTCCATCTTATTGAAGAGAGAGCACTAGCAAGGATAAACAAGGATTTCTTGAAGGGTTGGCTGCTGAGGGCATTGCACTCATGGATGTAGGCAAGGCAAAAATCTAGGGGGCCTTCTGTTCCAGTTGAACAAGAAAAGCAGGCACAATCCTCTTTAGCTTAATGGTGGGCAACCTTATTCCAGATCTAACTCGATACTTTCCACTGAAGTACGGTTTGATTCTAAAATTTCTTGTTTGAGACTAAAAATTCTATACAAGTTTTCATCTAGATGCTAACTTATGTTGACATATGGGAGATTTTCAGTTCTTATAACCCTGTCAAGCTGTGATCAAGAAGTAGGACCTGCTTCTCTACTTGTGAAGCAGTTTATTGTACAGGGTTGAGTAATTCAAATCAAGACTTCTAAGTCGTAAAACCATTTACTTACTTCTTTACTTCTACTTCCATGACAGGATTCAGAATGTACCAGAAAATAGGTCTTGTTAAGTGAAGTAATTTTTTTAATGCTTCTGCCAAGCAAATTGATTTAGGCTCTTTGGGCTGGTTCGTAATTGAATCCTTGTTTACATTATTTTCCCCCTTTATCAGGCGCTTTAATCCTAATCTAGTACAACTGTTATACCTAACTTTGCCAAAGCATTAACCACCCTGTTGGCTTATCCTAACATGCCTACAGGTGGCTTTCTCAAAATTTTAATTTTTTTTAAAAATATTATAGTAATAACTGATGCACTAGGCCAGAAATAGTTAAAACTTATATGGGATTATCTTCTGAGTCATTCTCCACTTCCAGGAATTTGATTTCTTAGCTGACAGATTTACCTGGCAATTCCTTCCACAACAAAAATGAACACGTTACCAGTGTATTTTGCTCCTGCCATTAGGATTCTTCCATCAAATGCCTGCCTTGCGGATAATGGATCACAATCTTTAGTTTTTCCAGAATAATTTGGATGTTGAATAAGATACATGATCTGATAATTTAACACTGAAAATCAGTCTCTATTCAACTCTTGCGTCATCTTTGATGAGTTAAACGGGCAGGTGTGCAATGACGTGGGAGCTTCTCTATCAGAAGCCAATTCTATAGTTACGCTTGGAACAGCCGACAACTCCATGACCATAAACAAGTCCAAGCAACTGCTGCATTCACATGATGGGCAGGACTTAAAAACCATGGGGGTCACACAGTATGTGGAGCTTTTTCATTCAAATTTTACCCGAACTTAAGAGTCCCGATTTCGCTTTCAAGTTCAGTTTCAATACCTGTGGAAAGTCTCATGTCAATCATGATAGGTGATCCCAATAATCTGAGATGATTGCCTAGTGCCAACAAAGAAATATAGGAGTGAAGTGAAGGACCCCACTATGCCCCTTTGGGGCCATCCAAAAAACATTGTGGCGCCTTATCCAAGTTTGGGTTGTCCTTGTTTCACCTCTGTCTGGTGTAGAACCCATGACACCCAAAGTATTTACCCCACTGGGAGTTTCCGCTAAAAAAGAAAAAAAGAAAAAAAAAAAAAGGAGGGACGGAGAAGTGAAGCTGCATTTTATTTGTTCATTCGAGTTTCATTTTAGAACAGTTTTGTTGGGCCCACAAGCAGCCTGGGCGTGATAACCCAGTTATAATGGGTTTGGGCTAAAAGAGAAGGAAAAGTCCAAATCATTTGAACAAAGCTCACTACAACTATCTGGGGTCCATTTCATATGTGGGCTTGCTTCCGCAGAGCTGCTTGAGATTTCCAAACGGTGCCAAACGGCTCAAGCCGGGTGGCTTGAACATCATTTGGGTGATAGAAAATGGAGTGACTCTGTTTTCCCAAACATAAAATACTTTAATATCTGGATGATGTATAATTATTGAATTCAAACACCTTGAAGTAGATACACGGATATGGTACAATTTTAATGAAAACAAAAAGGAGTGGGACCATGGGGGGAGTTGGAAACTAGGTTATTGGGCCCCAGAATCCCACCTTGCTTCTTTTATTTGGTCGGACCTTATGTCAGGGGATGAGTGATGGTCCAGTTTTGGTTGGACTTTTGTGGGTTTCCTCAAGAAAAAGGTTACTATGACAGTGCTCTTTGGTTTTTCTTTAGGGTCATGGATAACTTTTTGTCCATATCCTAGAGTTTTTAATGCGTAATATGTGGAGTACAGAGTGGTGTATGGTAAAATTGGAACTCCAATGAGTAACCATTAAGTTAAACCACTGATAAGTCATATGCAATTTTCCTGATCCATCTAATTGAAGGATGGTGCCTACACAAAAAGGTTGAGCCTGAGGACCCACTATAACCCCTAAACTGAAGGGATCTTGAGAAAAATTTGGGGACTTTTTGAAGTTCACCTGCCTTCTTCATTGCAGTTGGTTGAAAGCTTCTGTAGACATGAAGCTTAGCACTGCACATAGGCTACACACTGAAAAAGGAGGGCTTGTGTAGGGATTTTCAGATTCCTTAAAAAGGGGATGGGGTTGGAGAATCGTCCTTACAAAAAGTGCACATTACATCTGTAAAGAATGACAGGAGAGAGCCCCAAGTGAAAGATATTAATGGGAAAAGCTAGCTCTGTCATGGGTACCCTTGAGCTCTCCAACTCATGTGCTGGGCTCTTCCTTTGATAAAGCTCCGAGCTGGTCACAATCTAGCACAATAGATCAGTGTCCTAACAACTAAGCTGCCTCACTGTAGGGCAGCTACATCCTCTCCAATTGAATTTCAGATACGTGGAGAACAAATAGGATTGAAAGCAGCCTGGAGTTGTGAATTGCCATGGCATCACCCACTTCTCCTTCCTGAAATGGGATTGACCAATGGCGGCAAAGGCTACACCTACATATATGCAACAATAAGAATTCATTGGCATAGGCACCAATACAACCTTGATGGTAAAGAGTCCTTCAATATTATCAGCAAAAGGGACCATCACATCAGCCTATCCTGCGGATCCATCCATGCAATCTAATTGGACAATTCTAAAGCGCGGGTTTCTTCTTTAAATTAGTACAAGCCATGTATATTTGCTTACTTCTTTAATTTATTCTTGATAGTGAAGCCATAACCAATTGGGAGGCTTACAGATACGTCTCCTGAAGGGTTGCCAAACTCAATTTTGTTCCTATACATGGGCAATCAACAAGTGGATGCCTTGAGTTTGGGGTGATGCTATGTTTCCAAATAGTTTCATCAATTTACCTCTCCCCCAATCAATGCTTGACTACTTTTAATCTCGTATTTGGAAAAAATTCCTTGAAGTTTGCTGTGAGAACAAAGTAGCATGGTCCCCTCAGGCAGGTTGCTGTCTCACCCAATAGGGTTTGAACACACAGAAGCAGAGAGCTTCCATGGAAACCCACTGGATCATAGTGGTTGTGCCCTGAGTGCATGTGGGTTGTTTGTTTTTTTTTTAGTTTTTTTTTATGCATAGATGGGAACTTCGCTGGAGGGGTGGAGGGTGACTCCACCAGTGCCCAAGTGGAGAGAGAGGGAAGAAAACGAATTAAGTGGCTGTCCGCATCAGTTTATTGCATTGATGAAGGAAGATATTGGGTCCCAAACCACAGCTAGTATTTTGTTCTAGGCAAAAGTTGTGGGAACAGGTTTGATTTTCTCACTTGTGCCTCACCAAACAATAAGAGATATTTTGTAATACCCCATATGTCAAAAGGCTCTAAAGAAAGAAGAAACTTTTTCAAGTGCACAAGTTTTCAAATCTATGATCATTGCTTGCACACATGACCCACCCTCCCTCCTCTATTTCTTTCTATAACTCCAGATCAACCCAATCATCCAATTTTCAACAAACAAAAAAGAGGGAAAATAGAGGGACACTATCCAATCTAAACCTCTTGTATTTTATTCCCTGCCTCCACCGTCATTCGACCCCACTGGAGCCATCATTAATATTCTTGTATCATTAATAAGTATTCTAGGCCTTTTGATTTAAGAGGCCAACCTTGGCCCTGGGCACCCATGAGGTCACTTAAGAGCTGCCCATAGCGCCGACCTCTATTTATATATATTCACACACCCACACACCCATTGGGGCTGCACTTTGCACCGAAAAAAGGATGCCCATTTGAGGGTGCCATCTGCCCTTTTGACCGTTTCAAGCTTTTCTTTTTCTTTATCATTATTATTTTTTTTTAAAAAAGGAAAACATATGCATTAGGTGCAATTGGCATGCATTATCTTATCTTCGTGCTTACACGTAAGCTTTGTTCTGCACACAAAACTCTAGTTGCTGAACACTTCAGAGCCCCGCAATTCTGAGATGAATCCATTTCCCATTCTAGATGTCCAGCTGATTTTATGCATATATATAAATGTTTGGACAGCAACCTATTAAACACTGAGAATATGCCGTTGAAGTTACGGGGGGAAGACATTGAAAGATGGTAGAACTTGACTCAAACATCTGTCATCCAATGAGACTAGCGATTTCAAACTTAGGGGAATTGTTTTGCATGTGATAGGCCCCACATGTCATCACCCTCTAGTCAAGCCCGGAGGGTGATTAGAAGGGACCGAACCAATTATATCAAGGGGGTTTTGGTTGGAGTTTTCCACACTTCAATTTCTGCAATGAAATCTCACCTTCCAAACTTAAAAGGGAAATTGTCTTTTGCTTCCACTTACAAGTCTAGCTACTTCTTTATACTCTTTAAATTTCTTATTATTTGGTGTTAGTGTTCCAAAAATGAGGTGGAGGCCCCACATTCATTTGGACATTTTAGTTTGATTTCGGATGAGATAATTATTAATGGTAACCAGCCCACATCATGCTGGTTTAAGTGGAAGCAGTTCGATAGATCTAGGCTTGTGAGATTTGGTTTACCATTTTTATGGCAATCCCAATAGTATGACTAGAAAAATGCTTTGAAGGGTTTGCAAAATTATACATTTTGATTTTTAGAAGCATGCACTTTAAGTTATTTTATTTTGTCTCACTAACCTAAGTTACCTAACCAATCTCTCTTTATATCAACTTTAATAATGGAGCCATAATCGTGTCATCCCAATTTTGTATGTTTTTTTTGTTGAAGTGTTAGGAAAATGGAATGAAGGAAGAAAAAAAAAATTAATAAATAGATTTGAAAATTTACATGATCTGGCTGGGGAAATAAACATCAGCTTTTGAGTTAAGTCCAGTGGAGCCAGGAGAACAAAGCAGAGCCATATAACTAAAGAAGCCAAGCCAAAAGTCAAGGCGCAGCTGGGGCGAGGCTAAGATGCAAATCCAAGCCGAATGCATCATCAAAAGTGGGGCCACCGTCGCCTCTAGAGAACCTGCTCAATGAAGGCGCATCCACTCTTCCATGAGCTCTAGACTGTGGAGCCGACGTCGTTAGTGTTGACTCCCCGACACCGCCGGCATACGATAGCGTAGCGGCACCTCTCCCACTAGATGAAGGGAATACACACCCGTGAGACACGTGGAACGGCGGCGGCCCACGTGGAACGTACACCCAGGAAGCCGACTGCGGCGCCGCCCCCGCCGGAACCACCACAGGCCCCGCCGGAGCCAGGAGATGGGGGGGCGGCGCGAACGCAGATATCATGGGGTTTCGGATGTAGGAAGTGGCGGCGTTTCGGGTGGCTTGCATTTGAGCGCGCTTGAGCTGCTGTCTCTCTTTCTTGTGAGCGTTTTGGTGACCACCTAATGCTTGTGAGTTGGCAAATTCACGGCAACAGTACTGGCACTCGTATTTCCGGTCACCAGTTGCTGGAAAACCCCCTGATTCTGGTGACCCAGATGGAGTTTTGGATGACTCTACGTCTTCGTCCTCTGATACGTTAAAGCCAAAGATCTTTAAGCGTCCATTTGTGGGAGCACTGGTTGCTTTAGCTTGGTAGTCGATTTCTGCCATGAGAGAGAGATGGGTTATGCAGAAAAAAAAATCAGAGCAAGCAGAAGGGAGAGTGAGAGAAAGAGAGAGAGAGAGAGAGAGAGAGTTGTGAATCGGTGTGTAAGAGAGTTGCTGCATGTGTGAGGGTATTTATACAAGATTATAAAAAAGGGGAGGGTTCGTAATTTTGTGTACACTAGAGAGAGAGAGAATAATATGAGAGAGAGAGAGAGAGAGATGGTTGCGGACATCCCAAGGAGAAGAAAGTGTGTAATTGGGAACACGACCCAAGAACACTCGGGGACCCAAAGGATTGCACTTGTCTCGGCAACCTCCTCCATTTTCTCTTTTTCAAGTACCTTCAAATTACGACAATATCCTTGCAATTAAACAAATAATAAACCCCATTACTTGATTATTACATTTATGGGTGGAAGTATTATTCATTTCTCCTCCATTTTGTCCCTTTTTTTTTTCTTTAATCAACTTTGAGATGAGGAATGTGATGCATGTGAATGTTGGATGGTGGTTGAACTATCAAATGATTGAGTTTCCTAATTCCTGCACTGTTTTGAGCAAACTTCATCATTTAATTTCATACTAAATGACACTTCCACAGTTTCACATAGCTCCCATCAAATATTCCATGCCCACCCCCATTGAATTTGTGGACCTAATTATCATTATGGCCTGGAAGAATCTTGTATCTCACACTCCATCCCCACTCTTTCATCTATCGTCTCCTAACTCACAACTCCCATGGACATGAGGTCCTCCATCGTTACCAAGCATTCCGGCATTCAGTTCCATATACTTGCCAAAAACCTTTGAAATTTTTGTTGACTGGAGCTGTTCTCTCAGTTGTTGTCCTTGCATGCATCTAGATACCATTCAGCTCTCACAGCATGGAATCTGAACTGGATTGGAATTTAGCCACAACACGAGAAACTTACATTAAAACCACTGGGTTAGAAAACGAGATGGCAAACAATAAAGCAAGTTGTTTTGTTCCTAGTTGAAATTATTATGAATCCAAAGCTAGCAACCCCATCATGCGGTTCAAATACCAGGTTTCGATCAATGTCTTGGACCACCTGCTTTTTCCTCATGGAGAGGCAAAAAAAATATGGTACAGCCTCCAATCCAAAATTCATAAAACTGTATCATCACTTCAAACAGCGTTTGCCCACAAAAGTCCCCACAAAACCAGTAAGAGGCAGGCGCAGGTCCTTATTTACTCCAACTGTGACTGCCCTCACTTACATATGGCCAAAAGTACTGGCTACAAGGAATCATGGATAACACAAAATTTTTCTCTTTAATTACAACAATTTGGTTACTATAGTAATTTCAAGACCTGAAATTCAGATGTAGTGGAACGAGCCCCAAGGAGCTACCGTGAAGCCCATGTCTCTGTTACCTGACTCAGACTGCCATCACAGCCGCTAGAAAATGCCCAAAGCCTCCAAACCTTCTTACATTCACTATCCTCACAGTCCTCTGAGTCTAAACTTAATTTAATATATCTTTTGAGCTTGAAGCTAGCTGTTCCATGGATCCATGTCTTTTTCTGGCATATACTTCTCACACTCCTCGCTGCCCAGGCTTAATCTCAGGAGCCGACACCACCCACCACCAATCTCTCTCTCACTGTCTGAAGAAAATGGGCAAAAAAATAAAAAAAAAAGTCAAAACATGAATCCATGCATGCAAATCCTTGAAAGCTTCCATGTTCTTCACAAGATTATCTACGTAACCACATCTAAACCTAGATACGCTGTACATCTAAGACCATCAGTCCCACTAATCACTTGACCATGTCCCACGTGTCACAATCGCATCCATTGCGCATATCCAGAAGGAGATACGCGTGTTTCACATTACAAATAACCTTTTTCCCTTTTTTTTTGTTTGGTTTTTGGTGATATATATAATGGGAAGCTGGGTTGTCTGAAAGGGGCATGAATGTTCAGGTGTTACAAACTAAGGGTGGACCCACCCATTACGTGTTGATGATGAATAATTGTTTAGGATGTTTGCGTGATTGACGTTGAAATCTATAATAATATGGTTTTCTTTCAAACCACAAGATCTCTCCGAATCTTACTAACTACAAAGCAGGAGAGAGAGAGAGAGAGAGAGTGAGAGAGAGAGAGAAAGAGGGTGATCACTTATAAAGCATATATATAATGTATCATTCAAAAGCTCTTTCCAAAGTCTTCACCACAACTCCAAACATGACCCACCCTGTTTCCTTCTTTCTCTATTCAAAAACACCTCCTCTCACTTGGTCAAATTTTCCCATATAAGAAAAATCTCATCCCCATGATTTGATTGTCTTTTGAAGAAAGCTTACATTCTTTTCGACCGTTGGATATGATGATGATTCATGATTACTACGATAAAAGATGAATAAATTAATTTAAGGTGGGTACTGCAGGAAGGTGGTGATTAGCCATCCCTAATTGCATAATATCATGATCTGGTTAATCTAAAGTCAAACCTAGTTAACACGTATAATTAACGAATCTGACAGGCGTGGATTATTTTTTTCCTCCCGCTCTCCTTTTTTTCGCCAAAATCTTCTGATAGGTAGATTCTGAGTCCATGACATGAAATAATGGTCACAAAGATTAGGATCCTTAAGTTTAGAAATGGTCTATTTTTTTTTTTTTTTCCTTAACCCAACCACCTTTTTGCTTTATTGTGTGGATCCAATGATTTTTGTCTTTGGGTCTTTCTACGTCTTGGGAAGGTTAGAAACTGGGGTTGGGCCACTATCACCCACTATGGGGCTCAAGGAGTCGGTCTCACTCAATAAAGAAATGTATTGAAGTGACCTTCTCAAATAAATGTGAGTAGTCATACTCATAAAGGTTAAGAGTTCACATAGAGTTGTTGGGACTAGTTGAGCCAAGTGAAACTTGTACTAATTCTTGGCTTCACCTGGTCTTTCAAGGGTTTTTCATCTGTAGGTAGGGTCCAATGAATCAAGAAATGGCATCGTGACCACGGTGGCCCAGAAAGTAGGGTACCCCGCGAACAAACACCTTGGACGCTATGAAAGTTGAAAAGAAACCCTAGTTAACTTAGGTTTTCTTTGGGACCAGCAAACCCTATGCGCTTTGAATATTTCTGGGGTTTTGGTAGCCGTAGTCCTGTAATGAAAAAGAAAACCAAACCTATTCAAATTTTAAACATATATATATACACACAAGTAGAAACATGGTAGGGTGCAGGGGCTGGAGCAACGGCTCATGATCAGTTTGAGAGAGAGAGAGTCTGTGGGGAAGAATATAGCGAATTGAAAGAGGGGTTTCGCCATTGATGTAGGGCAAGACATGTGAGGTTGCATCAAGTTGGGGGTGATGGGTCTCACTGGTTGAACAATCTTTGGCAGCAGTGGCGCACATTGAGGCAGCTAGGGACCACATGTACAAGTTTTGAAGCACTGGCTCCACATGGACAGGCCTCTCTATCTCTCTCTTTCAATTGAAGTGTAGTAGGGGATGGAGTTGTACAACCAATCACACTTTTCCAAGCTCGTTGATTCATCAACAACTGTCCTCTTAATAATGGTGGAGGTTTTTTTTTTTTTTTTTTTTTTTAAATAAAAATTTTCTCCCCTTGTTGTAATGGTTTCCACCATCGAATATAAAACACTTTTAGGGGACCCTAATCATGCTTTCCTTTGTTGTTGATTGAAGTGATGCCGATATTATCGTTTTAAGATCGCCCAAATCGAGAGTTGGCCCACCAAGTTGTGCTTATCAAGGACAATTCAACCAATCAGGCTTTAAAAATAAATATAACATAAGATTATTTCAGACATGATCCTATCATAATAGAACTCCATTAGCTTTCTAATCATCTTTGTTTCTTTTCGCAACCATTACTTTGGAAGGATCCAAAAAGGATAAAAAGATAACCCAATGTGACTTAGTTTTCAAGTTGAAATCCCTTTTATGGATATGTTCAAAGCATTTTTAAGCAATCTAAAAGTCCAAACAATGTGGGTATGACTCAATAAGCCTCTCCATGTATTCCAAGTGACACTACCTACTACTTTTAAAATAAAAAGGTAGGGGTTGGGTGGAGTTAGCTTTAAGTCATGTGAAGTGACCCTCTCTCTCACACCCCCCATAAAATAATTTAGTAAATATTAAGTACATTATTTAACATGGGAGCTAACCCTAGATTGCAGTCTAGAATGTCTAGATTTTTAAAAGCATTTGCAATGAATTCCCATCAAGCTTTTTTGAGTTTAAAATAAACCAATAGAAGTCCCGTGAATTAGGTTGTGAGTCGTGAGTTGTGGGTTGTGAGGAGGGGAGATTTGGTCAATCAATGAGACAAAATAAATGTGCTTGGGTTGCCAATAAAGTAGACACTTAGACGGCTACACTTACACCACATAACATGAAACACATCTACATTCAATGGGAGACATCTGCACATGCCAAGCTTTAAATATTATGCAGAGGATTCTATATTTACAATTATAGAATTGGGTTCCCTTAGGTACATGACGGAAGGGGTTTTTTTTTTCCTTTCTTTGCCACGTGGAGCGGGTGGTTCAATTTCCCACTTCACACCACCACTCCTTTTCGTGCCACGTGTTGGACTGCTTTCTTCCACGTCAGCCTAGCCTCTCATGTATTTTTTTAAGCTTTTGTGCCTCAACAAAGGAAGCAAACGAAAATGGGTTCCCTTTTGTCACCTTTCTTAAGTGCAATTGGCTTATCATGTGGGAGGGAGGTGCCCGCAAACTCAGCTGCCACATGTTAAAAACAATGGCACAACTGATTCTCATACCTATACTCTCTGATTCTACGGGGGGAATCCATCTTTAATACAATATTAATACAACTCCAACTTGGCCATGAGGAAAAGGGGTTGGGCATTTTCCTAATCTGCATGATATGCTTTTATTTTAAGAAAGAGGTAGCCTTGATTAAGGTAGCCAACCTCTGAATTCTAGAGGTGTTGGTCACTGAAAAGGAAAAAGAAAATCCTAGCAGATGCAAAATGATCTTAGACTTAACCATAAAAATGTGGGGTTCAACAGAGGTCAAGCCAATAAAAGAAATGATGTAGTTCAAGTAAACCAAGTCATCTTCTTTTTTTATATTTTAAAGATGAATTGGTGGGTCTACTGTTTTGGCTAAACTGGTCCCTGAACAGATGGCCTAAGATGGAGTTTTCTAGACTACTAGGAAAACTATTATTGCAAGTTTATTTATTTATTATCTTTCTACAGCTATGTCTTCTGTCAGTGTGCAAACCAATCAAATTGGTGATCATGGAGATTATACACAGTGGGTCAGGAAGACCTTAAACCTGAGTTGATAGATAATGGGACCTCGTACACATCTTCTTTCTTCTTTTGATTGAAATGGAAACTTACGTGGGAAATTTCTAATTAACAGCTGTTTTTTGGATGCGTGGTCATGTGTATATGGAAAATGGATGGGTAGGGCCATCAGATTCAGTCAAGTTTGCAGCCAATAATCTCTTCGCAGCAACCAACTTCTACTGGTGGGCCAAAGCCTCCTCGTCTGGTTTGAAATCTTAATGAAAACCACCTTGCTTTCAGATCCATATAAGGTTAAAGAATGATAATATATCATCGTTCCGTGATTGGGTCGAAGTCTGTGCCTAGGGTAGGATTGTGATGGCAAAATTGTTCTCAGTATTGATGGAAATAAATTATTATTATCACAATAACATTAAAGCATTATCAATATTAGAATATACTGATCAGTGGAATATCAAACAGGTAATGGCAACGTCCCTGTCCATGCTCTACACGGCGCGACGCGTTTGGTGGTCCTTAATTGTTACAACCAAGGGCAGAAAGCAGAAACCATGTCCAACAAATATCCATTTATTCAATCAGATCAACCAAATATAAATCAAATGAGAACAATTAGATCAGGGATTCAGGGGGAATTCATAATAATCACAACCCAACCTACCTGCATTGCCTAGAGATTTAAAGAGGGGGTTTCACAGAACAATTGCGCGACAATAAAACCTTCACATGAGTGTTCGTCCTCATCCAAATATTTGAGGGAATTTTACAGTATTTCTTCATCATCAGGTTCTTTTGACCAAATGAGATTCAAGATGTCCTTGCCAGCAGATAAGGTTCCTTTGTTCAGCGAACAAAGAAAAAAGTGTCGAATTCGTTCTTATAACAACCAAACCAATGGATCTTTTATTACAGTTTCAAAACACTATATGCTTGGGTTGCTACATTAACTCCGCAGATGAGGACCAAATCTATGAGTGTGAAGATGACTGTACGAATACAAATACACATACCTTAAAATTTTGTGATGTCTAGTAGGGACTGTACTGTAACATGCCACACTGAACAAGCTAGGAAAACCCCGGGAGGAAGAAACGAATGAAACAAGGTATACAAGGGGAGCCTTGAAGCAGCAAGCTGGTGGCCAACGCATTTCAGTGTAAGAATGGAAAACTAAAACCATTCAAATAATACAAATCCATCACAACACTCCTTGTCAACCAGACTTTTTATCAGATCCCTTCAGGTTGAGATTGAACCATTTCTTTTTGCTTGATTTATCCTTTCCTTCCGAGCTTACATCTTCCCCTGGACTCTCAACCTTCAAATCATCATTAGGAATTTTACTACTACTTCCATTACTCATATTACTACCACTTCCACTAATAATACTATTATTAGCTGTCTTGGTTACGGTGAATGAACAGTGGATACTGTCCCGCTGTTTCAGCAGCTCATCTACCTGTTTTCCACAAGCACAATAACAAGGGGTTAGAGAAACAAACAAGATGTTAATCCATAAATATTGTCAGAATAAAATGAGATGGGACCAGATAAGTGGCACATAAATTGTTTAACAAGCAGAAAATGGAAAAAGAGAGAATAGTGAGGGCAGATGATGTGCGGGAGTTTTTGCCAATTTTTCATCCATTTGTGGAGCATAAATATTCAACTTTAGATCCATAATTTAAAAAGGATTAAAAATAAAAAGGAAGGGAGAACATAGAGAGTCACAATGATTTTATAACATAGGAGGGGGAGGAACATAAAAGTTACTATGATTTTATAAAATAGGAAACTTTCTGCTGGACGGTCTGATCAGTTGCCTGCAGTTGCTTAGTTCAGAAAGAATTTATAGGCAGCCAATCCACTATGTGGATACATGCTATTGGATCCTCAACCATATCTCATCTATAGCAACTGCATGAAACCATCTACGCAATAAACTGGTGGTAATTCAGAATATCCACATTATACTTGCTAGGTTATGAACAAACAAAACATACACACTGCTTTTCCTGGCCGTATCTGTTGGTCACTTCTTGAAAGCGTGCCAATGCCTGCAAATCATCACAAAAAGTAATATAAGAACCCAAAAAGAAAGCCAGATATAACCAAAAACCAAAAGTAATCCTCATCAAGAAAACAACAAGCAACACCTTTCTGTATTCTGTCTCAAATTGGCGTAGCTCAGTTCTCTTCCTTAAAATCTGGGCCTCAATATCCTTAAGCTTCTCAGTTGTATCCTCATATGACTTAGCACAAAGTGCCTCAATTGTATAAGAAGCAGTTTTAAAAAAATTATCCCCTGATCAAAATCCAGTAAAAGTCAACAAAATATGCAAGCAATTTCCATTAAATCATTAGCCTCATAAATCAGAAGTACAAAGGGATTTAGTAAAAAGTTCCGACCATAAACAGCGAATATGTGAGTGCCAGCTTTTAGTTCTGAGACCTCACAAGGTTGAAGACCTTCCAACCTTTTGAAGAAAGCAGCTTCAGGGTCCTTAGCCATCGCTAACTGCACCATCACAAAAATGAATTCATCACTTATTAAAGCTGTGATGACCAAAGATGAGAACTACAGAAATAACGGAACTCACATACCGCATTCAAAGTTGAATCCATTCTGTACACTTGAAAATGTAAGAAATACATCCCTGCAGATGTCACCTTGCCAGTTTTCTCACTATCTTCCTGAAGACAGGAACAACAATCAATTGATTACATGCATGAGTTCCATAACTCCAAAACCTTGACAGAAAAGACTTGGAGGTGTTAGCACATAGATTTTATTGACTCAACCAAAAGGTCAAAGAGCACGTCCAATAAAATAAACAATTCCTTAATCCAGTAAGAAGCAGTGCACAAATCCTAAATTGGAAACTAACAACTATATCACCCGCACCTCATTCTTCTCTACCAAACAAACGACAATGGCACTTCATGAACATCAAAAATCAACAAAAATTAGCAAAAAAATCATTGGAAAATCATGAAAAAATGTATAACTGAACAACACCTTTATTTATTTTGTGTAAGGATGTGACATCCTTGAGCAACCAGCTGCTTATAAATGGTTCTTTATTCTATATTACCAAAAGCAAAACAAGAAAAAAAGAGGGAAAAAAAATCCTTCTCAACAAACACATGCTAAAACTGTAATCATCGTCATGGGTAACTTGACCAACATTTTTACAAGCAGTAAGCAGGCTCAGATGCAGGAGAAGGAAGTACTTGTTTCTCATAAGCTTCAAAGGTTTAGAACCTGAAGGAAGAGATATGAATTAACCATGTAAGAGAGGGCATCAATTTCCTAATTTACTACTACCCTTGCCCTTTTTAAGAGAGTCCATATCCAAAGTTTCAATTCATCCTATTCAGAACTTTGTCCAACCAATTAAAAAAAAATGCAAGATATTGCAAGCTAACTTTTAGCTTGCAAAGCTTCACATTCTGGAATGAAAGTGTACTGCCTTTTTTATCACATGATCTGGATTATGAACCATTAATCTCATATGAAACTCTGAATACCACCTTCTAAGTAGGTAGAAGCTTTAGCCTTATTGATATGGAACCTTCTGGATATTTCTAATTTGGTCCGAGAATTTAATCAATCAGACAACACCATCAAGCCCAAACACCTTCAATCTGGAATTAGCATTGTTAGTCCACTCTACATTGTTAGCCCATTACAACTTAAAGTTATCCTAATATGCATTGTTGGTCATTACCTAAAGCATCATTTGAAGATCTCCCCACAATTTATATAAGTAATTTTTATTTCTTTATTAATAATACTAATAATCAAAATATTCAAAATTTTATAAATAAATAGTATTACATTTTCAAACCCAAGATTTAATTTTTTTTTTAATTAAATTTTTTTTAATTAAATTTTTTTGTTTCACAAAGTAAGTAATATGAAAAATAAAATAAAATTTCAAAATACAAAAGCAAAATAGAAGAGAATAGATGAGAAAAAAAAATTATTAAATCTCATGCATAAAAGATATGAAAAAAGGGTGGATATGTCATCTCACCTTTTATTTTATCTCATTCTCAACCAACCATAAAAATGAATAAGAGGTGAGATAACATATTGTATCCCATTGTTAACCAAACATGGGTTATCCCATTTATATATAGCACACCAAACAGAGCCTAAGGGTCTAGTTGAGTCTTAGCAGTTTTAACTCTTTTAGTTGATGTAAATAATGCAACTACTAAATAGCCCTTGGCCTTATCTTTCACAAGAAAATCTTGAGCCACATCAGGAAAAAAAACCAAGAGGGGAGGCAAATGTCTCCTGAATGATTGAAGAAAAAAAAAATACAAAAGCGGAAAGGACAAAAATAAATATTTTTTTAAAAAGGGGTCTCTAATGTGGCAACTATGGATGAAAAAATCCGGATATATTGCTGATTTTTCGTTGATATATTTGGGTATCGAGCAGGCCTGACATGATATGTGGAAGGATATTTCCTTGGACCGAAATTTCCAATTCCATCTGCATTTATTGTGGATTTTTCGATGACATATTGATATTATGTCGACATTTCGGTAACATTGCTGATTAAATCGATGCAACATCAACACCATTTCTTTAAAAATTTAAGTAGTCAAAATTCAAGCCTAACAAAGAAATTCCACTCATAGCCCAATTGAGAAAGCCCACTCAACCCACCATATGTTGTGGCTCATCATGGCAGGTTCCTCAATAAATTCACTATTTTTCCCCTTCCCACTTCGAATGTGGGATAGCTTCTTAAGCTAAGAGAAATAAAATTAAAGAGCACCAATCACCACGACGCCAAGGATTGAACCTGGGTTGCTACTGCATGAGCTTGGTTAGCTGGAACCACTAGACCATCTCTCTTATTGTGTAATATATACACATGCAAATCTATATATATATATATATATATAATTTAATTAAAATAAAATTATTATAAATATATCAATTTTAATAATCTTACTATGTTTTCTATATAATATTTAAATATAAAACAAATACAAATTTATAAATAAAATTATCAAAGTTTTTAGATAAAAAAACCTTATTTCAAACTTAATTTATTATAATTTTAAATTTAATGTGTTTTTAAATTCAGTATGTTATTACAAAATGTCACAAAATATATTATACATACTGAATTAAACTTTAATGTATATCAGCAATTTAATGTGCTTTCCAAACATCTCATAAACCTTTTAGGGCAACACAAGGTGATTCTGACATATTTATTATTGCTTCTAATTGAAACATAGCAACACCAATGTGGATGCACATTTGTCGTGTCAGAGCTATGATAAGGGAATGAGAGAATTTTATAGAGACCTCAGACCACTGCATGTCACAATAATCTGATGTGGAATATGAAAAAAGTTTTCTTAAATGGTGGAATTGTGGGAAAACATTGTCTAGTAATCAAGAATAAAATTGTGCCCAATATAAACCACAGGAAGATTATTCAGGGTAGAATCATATCTTACTTCTTTTTTAACCTTGGGAAGAAAAAATTCAAAAAAGTCTCTCATTTATGCATTTTAAAGAAATGAAGGAGGGTAGTGTCCCCCACCCCACTTCTAAATGGAATCACACTCCCCTCAGATACTCAATTTAACTTTTTGATTAGTGCTCTTTAAGAAATTCAGATCAAACAGATATTGGGGACATTTTTACAGACCATTTAGAAGAAACAAAGTTGGCTTTCTCTAATATGAAAGGTTTCAGAAATGATGCAAAGGAAGAAGCTCTTGGCCTTAAAGATGCTAATGGTATGGGCTCTGAAGATTCTAGTGGATGCTTTGGACAACACTTGGTTGCTTTGAAGTCAATATATAGTATGAGAGGGTAGAGAGGCTTCCTAAAATGATTTACATATAAATGGGTTCCAACATGTGCAACAAAAGGGCTGAAGCTTAAAGGGAATTTTGATGCTCGAGAAATTTAGGGGGAATTTTTACTTCCCTTGAATGTCAGATCTCTCCATAGGTTTGAGGTGTCCATTTCCCCTTGTCATGGATTTGTTTATTTGTATATCTTGCTTGAATAACTCCTGCATTCCTCTTTCTCTTTTCAATAGATCTTCATTGTTTTAGAAGATGACGGTCTTATTAATTTAATGGACAGCTGGAAATGGACACTTTCAAGAGTGGCTTAGTATCAATTTTAGGTTCCATGGCAACTAGTGATGGAAGGCTAGAGTAACAACATAGGAAGTGAAAAATATTGGAGGGGTGTGGATTAAAAGATGGGCCTAAAATTTGAGTTGATTTGATTTTGAAACCATGATATGACAAGCATTGATTGTTCATTTCAGGGCTTGTTTAAGAAGATGGCAATATAAACATTTTTTGCACCAACCAGAAATTAATGATAGGAATTCAGTAGCAGACTACAAGAGAGGTAGGAGGGTTCTGATACAGTACAGAGGGAACAACAGGGAAGGGATTGGAAAAGCTCCAGTGCTCTCTCAACTATAGAGGGAGGCAAGAGAGAGTGAAAGAAGTAACTCTGGTTAGAAGGAGAAGGGTCAGAACAATTCCCCCAGGAATCTTCTAACATTATCACAGATCTTGAACAAGATGGAGAGCTTGACATAATGGCATGACAAAAACCTAGGGTTTCAAAATCATGGCATGACAAAGACCGTTTGATTCCTAGAAGAAATGCTCAATCTAGGCTAGAAATCATGTTACAGGCATCTTGCCCTCTTTAAAGTGTGCAACATGACACAACAAAACATGTAAAACCAAGAGAGTACCAAGAGTGTTTGCACCAAGCATATTTTTACGCTATCATCAGCAATAAATAAAACTACTACGTTTTTTATACTGATAAAGTAGCATAATCATATAGACTTACTTTTTTTTCTCCCCCTTTCTGATAACATAATCATATAAATTCTTTTTTTTTTTGTTGATAGGTAAATTTTTTTGTCCACATTGGCAGTTGAACCTAGAACCTCCCACAAATCCTTCCCAACCCTTAACCACTTGAGCCAAGCCTCAAGGACCATAATCATATAGACTAATCAACTGGGTTTTCAAAATGAATAAATTTCTAGTTTACTAGATTTTATATTGGTCTAGCTAATGAAAAGGGGGTTTGGTTAGAAAGGATTGGTTCTATGGAATCAGAACATCACCAAAACAAAATATGTATTCATCTACTCTTTAACATTTTCTCATACAAGTAATCCAGATCAATTACAACATTCACTATGAACACAACAAGTAGCAGGTAACTGTCAGAACTCAGAGAAGTGTGAGAGGGTAAAACATTAGAGAAAAGAGAGCAATGTATCATACCTGTAAAGCTAAGCCATAACCACCATTGGCATCTTGTTCAAAATAAAGTAGCTGAAAAGTTGGGTCAATGAACATGAAATTTTGTTAAAAAATGCTTACAGTTAAAAAAACAAATTGAAGGAGAAGTGACGGGGAATGTGAGTTTGTTTGTTGGAAATAATGTCATGTGTCAATGAAAGCTTCTGTATATAGATATACCTTAAATTTGCTTTGTGAAGATGAAGTAACTCTAACTACAATCCCTGCTTGGGCTTGTTCCTCATTTATTGTTACGCCAAAGAAGTGGGCACATTGTTTGTCTACCTGCAGGGGTATGTAAATAAGTGGAAGGAATACACCTTAAATAGTAGGAACCCAAATGGATGCAAACCAGGCAAGCACCTTTCCACTGACTGATGTTCCAACTGGAAGTGGTCTGACTGTGACAGTTCCATTTAAAGCTTCTTCAAGAACATTTGCAGAAACTGTAGTCTTAATAGGGACACCCAGCTTGCTAAACAAGTACAACAGAAGATTAAAAGGGGCTAGATATTAGCAAAGACAAAAGCTTCAACTAAAATATCACCTGAATAATGCTGCAAACATTGTATTGACAGTTCCAAGGTTGGACAAGTCAATTTCCATGTCCATGCTATCAGAATCCAGAGCCTGAAATTTTATCATCAAATGTCACAATCAGAAGAAAGAAAAAAAGACTTTTATTTCATAAATAAAGAATAAAACACCAATCTGTCCAGGGTTACCCATCGAACATCTGCCAAAGTTTAACTTTACTGAATCTACTAAAGGGGGCAACCAGTCAATCATTGCCTTCTTTTTCAAACTCAAGCACTCTTCCAAACTAGCATTAAAATACAATGGAACATTTGCTAAAGGCTTGGTAACTGACACCCATAGGGAAGAGAAAAAGAAAATTGAGTCCCAAATGGCATTCACTAATCTCCATCTATCCTCGAAAGTCCATGCATTCCTCTCCAACCAAGATGAGGAAAGACTAAGAGATCTTTATAGAAGGAGCTCATAGAGAAATGTCTTGAGGGAGTCAATGGCCAAACTCTTTGATCTGAAAGGAAGGTGATATATACACACGAAGCAGGGATAAAAGAAGGCTAGTTAGTTCCTCGATCTTTGAATAAAAAAGGTTTCGACAAAAATTGAAATTCCAGATAAATGGACTGATCTACAACAAAGGAAACAAATGTAATTCTAGTCCTTGGAACTTTGAAAAGGTGTGACCACCTAATTATAAGTTTGGCATCCTAGCCATTGGAGTGTAATCCATAGATACTTAGAATGACCTCTATGCAAAAAAGTGTTGCTCTCTAGGAATCCTCCACAACCACTTACCTAGAAGGGCCTTATTCGTCAAGAAGATCTTCCCTAACCCGAATCCTCCTTCCCTTTTGATTTGCACTCAAGATCCCACCCGACTAGGTGATCTTTTTTCCTTCCCCCAAAACTTGACCAAAGAAAGTCTCTTTGCAATTTCTCATTCCTATAAACCATTTTAATGGAACCTTAAAAATTGAAAGGAAAAAAGTGGGATAAGTGAAACAAGATTGCACAAGGGTTATTCTACCTCCCAAGGATAGAAAGCTTTCTTCCAACTATCTAAACAACAAGAAATCCTATCTAATACTGGATCCCAAAAAGTTCCTCTAGGATTTCCCCTTAAAGAGATGCTTAAATAGGATTAGAGACTCTAAATTCCAATATTCCTCACTCAAATTAATGCCCACCAAAGAGCTTATTTCTATATTAATGCGTCCAAATACTCATAAGATGAGCTTAAGGCTTTGCAACTCCTCACAATTGGCTTTTAAGAAAACAATTGTATCATCTACAAACTTAGGAAGAGACACACTAGTCCTATCCTTCCCTAACAAAAAACCTTCCAAAACACCATGCTCTTCAACTCTAACAACCATCTTAATCAAAACATTTGTGGCAATGGTGAAGAGAAAAGGGGATAGAGGGCACCCTTGTCCTAGACCTCTAGAGCCCTTAAAACATCCTTTGATCCATTCACTAGAATGGCAAAACTAGCTAAAGATAAACACCCACAAATCTACAGCTCCCACTTTAGGCTAAAACCTTTCCTCTCTAAAGCATGATCCAAGAAATCCCAATTCACATGGTCACAAGCCTTTTTGAAAATCTATCTTGAAGACAGCTCCTGATTTTTTAGAACATCTCTCATCTACCAGTTCATTTGCCACTAAGACCAATGAATGGTCCCAGGCAAGACCTTTAAAATGCAGTAAGAAAGCACTTTTGCTATGAACTTAGACATGCTAGTCGTCAAACTTATGGTCTAAAACCAGCAACTATTGATATATGATTTCTCTTGGGGACTAAAGCTATAAAAGTAGTATTGGTGCTCTTATTTATGACTTCGTTGTTGTAGGATTCTGAGAAAACCTTCAACATATCTTCCTTAATGGTGACCTAACATTCAAGGCTAAGGTAAAACCATCAGGACATGAAGCTTTTTCATTGTTGATCTGAAGAATAGCTCATCAATTCTCCTTCTGTAAAAGAATATTCTAATCAACTGGCACACTTCTCAGAAATTAGAGACCAATCCAATCCTTCTATCATGCAATTCAATCCTTCACTCCTCATAAATACTTGCTAATTACCAGTGGCATTTCAATTACATCTCAATGAAAGCTCCCATTTAACAGTTACATGAAGAGCTAAAACAACACTTATGCATGGCAACTCACAAAATATAAAATCATTTTTTAATAAATTGAAAAGTCAGATTTTAGAGCACCAATTTAGAATTTAAGGATGAAAAACCATCCCAAATGACAGACACAACCAATAGTTAACTGTAGCAAACAAACCAATAATAAAATTGGAATAACCAAAACATCAGCAAATGACCTTTGATCCCTAAACCAAATAACATAAATATAGGTTGATAGAAATGCAAGGACAGCAGTCCAGCAAATTATTTTCCAGTTCGGACAGCCCCATTGATTTTATATCTTTATTTTGTGTCTTTTTTTTAGAAAAAGTACAACCATAATAAGTAGCACTTCATGTGTCTTGCAAACCCTGCTCTATCATGCCAGTTTGTTGGAAACCTTGTAAGAATTGAAGTATGAGATTCTCAATTTCTCGTGCCCCGCCCAGTGCATCCTTTCAAGCTCTTAACTAGTACTAGATCAGTCCTTCTCATTGGTGCTGTCATATTTCCTCTTTGAATGGATGTAAGTTTATCAGGGTCACTAGCTAATATCATAGTTAGAATCCCTTATTATTTTCAATGAGGCTGCATTATGTTAATATAATTGGAATCCTACAATAGACAAGTAGGATACAATGGAATCTAGTTTTTTCAGTTCAACAGAATATGAATTCCAAATCAGATCCAGTTTTACAAAGCCAAATGCAACCTAAATGTTTTTGTCTCTATGTTTAGGTTTGGAAGCCAGCAGAATTTAAATTAACACTCAAAAGCTTGGGAACTAGTGTTTTGCTAGAAAAAGTGTAATTCCAATGAAGGACATGGTCATCAACCCAAGATCATTCCTACAAGAATTGGCAACAATACTTTAGTTTGCTGAATGTCAACCAACAAAGTTCAGAGTCCTCATAGTGACAAGTTTTGATCTCTATCTACTAACCCCTCAATGTGATTTCTTTTGGCATCTTGAGTTCAAAAGTGACATCAAAGGCACAAGTTATCCGTACCATATCTGGTAATTCTAACCACTATTCTAGAGAATCTAGACAATTACCTCAATTTTCTTCCAAATCAACTGTGTTTGTAGTACTTTCTTTATCAAAGGAGGACCATAAGGATTAAAAGGTGCCCAAGTTCCTTGTCAGAGACATGAAACATTTAGTTCTCATGCAATTAGGCATTTTGAAAGGAAGTGTATGTTTCAGTGTGATGAGATTATACTTAGACAACCCTCCTCTTGGAAAGGTATAAAAACAGCTAATTAAAGGTGCCCTCTTCATGGGGCAAGAAAATAAGCTAGTAAAGCCCACATATATAAGATAAGAAAGTGACCCCCCCTTTTTACACTATATGAACTAGAAGGCTATAACGGCAAAAAAGAATTTGATAACCAAAACTGTAAGAAATAGAAGGCCCTGACTCAACCTCTAAGGATAACTCAATGTGTCACTAATCCTACATGTATCAACACCAAGTCTGAACTATAAATAAAGTTAGCATGAACTTAGGTATCAATACCAAGTATGCAACACCCGCCCCTGCCTTTTTTGTGACAATAATACTCCATGGAACCTCATTCTTCGTTCCCACCAAAGCAAACGTTTTCAGGAAATTATATAATACTGAAAATGAATCCAAATTGAGGTAATTACACTAACATGAAACTCTTTAAAACAACATCTAGAGAAAAAAGAGAAATAAGCAAAGCACCTCAAACCCTGCACTGTCATATTGTCTTCTTTTCTCTGGGTCAGATAAGATGTTATAAGAATATGCAACCTCCTTGAAAAGTTCTGATGCTTCAGGATTACTGGCGTTTTTGTCAGGATGATACCTGTCCAACATTTGGATTAAGTAATGCAAAAAATGTATCTATTAACCCTTAGAAATTCTGTTTTGTACACCCTCCATTCCAGATTTTTTCCGCTTTTCAAACAAGAAAAAACAAGTAACAGCAATGACGACTCACAAACAATTGTAATCTGCATGTAACATTTAAGCCCAAAACATATTCACACCCAATGATACCCCATCTTTTACCAAAAGGATAGACACAACACAATTAACTATCAATTCATGGATGCCTTATTCAAACCATATCATTACTGCCATGGGTCCAACAAAGCTACATTCCCTTCCCTATATTACACTTATTTGAAGTTTTCCCATCCAAAAAATGCAACATCGCCACATCAAAATTCCATTCTTGAAAAACCTATTTTTCATAATTGACATGAACAATACTCTCATTCAGCTAAAATTAAGCTGTAAACCATTTCAGTTGAGCATATTATACAATCGCAGGAATTAACAAAACCAATTAAAAGATGGCATCAAAATGGGGAAAATTGCATCGAACTGGAAATGGAACTCACTTAAGAGCAAGCTTTCTGTAAGCAGTCTTAATTTCCTGATCTGTTGAATCTCTGGATACGCTCAACACCTCATACGGGTCCCGACGAACTGCTGGTGCCGAAGGCCCTTCCAACTTCGAACCCATCCCACCTCTCCCGCTTTCTCTCTCTCACCTTCGATCCTCACAATAGCATCCGCCCAATCCCCTCCACGAATCGAAAATCCAAATCTACCACACACAGAATTCAAACACGAAATAATGAGAAAAAAATAATAATAATCCAAAACGAACAATCAATACTTTGACGAAATGCACAACATTCAAAGCGTTGGATCACTCCTTTTCTCGGGAAAATGAGAAGGAAATACTATAAAGAAACAAACAACGGAGTCAAGAGATTCAGAAAAAGGAAAAACCTCCAAGATCTAAATCTCAGGCACCAGATTTTACCCTAACCGACCCTCTAGGGTTTTCAACTCTCCCTCCCCTTCTTCTTCGTCACCTCCCCGTGACGACAGAACCGTAATTTCATCAATAAGAAAATATGTTTATATATTTTATATTATATATTTTTCGTTGCCTTTAATTTCTCTTTATTTCTTTTCTTCTCAAAAAAAAATCTATTTATATATTTTGATATAATTTTTTTTGCCTTCAATTTAAGAATAAAATAAAATAAAATAAAATAAAACCTGAAAAACTAAAGTAATAAATTGATCATGAGAATGGCTTGATTACCTGGAAAAGAGACGGATAAAAGCTGGGAGACGTATTTGGTTCAGGGGCTTAGCTGTTTCCAAGTCTAACGCGCTGCGTTTTGGAATGTGGTGCGGTGGTTACACTTGAGAATAGCGTGATGATGTAAATCATTTGGCATTTATGGTCAATATGGAGAGAGAATTTTTCATGAAAAATTAGCCATTTAAAGAAATAAATTATCTGCTGACCAATTAGGATTAAAATGTTGTTATAATGATTTTATGATTTGTATCCACTTTTGTGCCACCTGGGATTAATTATTCTTGAATGTTAAAGTGGTCTAAAGTTTTGAATGGTTAGTACTAATTTTTTTTGAAAAATTCAACTGAAAAAACAAAAAAAATTGTTACTTCTTCAATTGATCACTATTAAACCCTCTTATTTAAGTCTTTAAGTGTCGTCTACAATCATGAATGGCCCTGTCCTTGACCGTCATTGATAACATTATGCGAATGTGTAATATATGAATATGGATCTCATCGAGTCATTCCACCTCCCTTCGCTTTCTTCCCCTGTATGTGGACCGTCACCCCTGACTTTGAGAACTCTCAAACAAGGGAAGTGAGGCACCTGTATCACTTTCAGAGTAGGTAATTTCCTGCTCAAAATGGGCAGGAGAAGATGAAGAGAAAAAGGGCTTTGGAGGCATTTGAATGGCTTCCGCACTTCCATTTAGCATTTCCACTACTCTTGCCATTGAGGGACGATCTCTAGGATCCATTTGGATGCACCATGAACCCACCATAATCATCTTCTTTGCTATGCCCACTTCCTCTTCTGCTACGGAAAAGATGGGCTCCTCCATCCCCTCCTCTTCCATGACCTTGTCATGAATCCAATCAGGAAAGTATGATTCACTTGAGGCCATCATTTTTGATACAACATGCTTCTTCCCACCAACCATGTCTAATAGGAGCATTCCATAGCTGTAAACATCGGACTTGTGAGAAGGACTCCCAACGTTTCTCATGAAAATCTCAGGAGCTATATACCCAATGGTTCCCCTTGCGCAGGTCACTGAGACAGCACTTCGATCTCGAGAGTATACCTTTGCCAATCCAAAATCTGAAATTTTGGGATTCAAGTTGTGGTCTAGCAGGATATTTTGAGGTTTTATATCAAGATGCAAGATTCGTGATTCACAACCGTTGTGCAGGTACTCTATACCATGTGCTACTCCGATGGCGATTTCAAGAAGCCTCGCCAAACCTAGTGAGAGTCTCGCCCCCTCTTTGGACATCAAGTCCCCCAGTGATCCATTGGGCATGTACTCATAGATAAGAGCTTGTTTTGAGCCGTCCCAACAGAAACCCAACAAGCGTATGACGTTAACATGGTGAATCCTACCAATGCTGGCTACTTCATTAACGAAATCGTGGCTAATTTCATGGTTGGACTTCTCCAGCATCTTCATGGCAATTAGGCGACCATCCAGCATTTTTCCCAAGTAGACGTTGCCAAACCCTCCTTGGCCTAACTTATCTTTGAAGCCACTGCTCATCTTCTTCATGTCATTGTATGAATAGTTGGTCAATACGGCTGATTGATATTCCTTAATGAACTGCTCTGCATTTCTTCCACCTCCCACAGTTTGGGTCTTTCTTGAATAGGATTTCTTGATTCTCTTCTTGAATTCGAAAATGGACAGCACAACAGCCGCGACTACAATGAAAGAGCCCCCAGCCGCAACACCTACACATCTCAAGATCAGTGAAAAGCACGAGGAAATAGATGCATAATAGAAGGTCCAAAACAGCCTTTGATCAAGTTTGAAAATGATGAGTAATGGGAATGATATCTGATTGGCAAAAATGTTTCATGAAGAACAACATTGTTAAGATTCCTGCAAACAACGGCAGCTCACTAGAATTCAATTGATGATGAGTACGAGTACTCAAGTTGTCATAATTTTTCCAAACTAAATAAAGTAGGATCTAATTCTAACTGATATTATTATAGCTTTAGATAGGAGTCAGTTTTCCGATTAATATAGATCAACATTTTTGTCAAGTTGGTATAAGAATGAGCTCACACCTACAATAAGCTTCCGTTGGGATTGTTGGTGCCTGCACGCAAGGTCAGGGGAAAAGGCATATTAATAAACATTCTCACAAGAGAGAAGGGAAATGATAACCACATCTGAAGAAATTGCGATATAATGCCCACCAGTTGACCATTTCTCAGGGTTGAGAAATGACATCATTGAAAGAAGCAATAATATCAGCTAATTCCCAAATGCATATCTGTATGAGCCATAAGTAATCTTGTTGTAATGTTCAACCAATGTTGAATATACAAATGCAATTTTTGTGAGATGAAGAGGACTAAGGTTTGGTGATGGAAAATTAACAACTGCTACCTTGAAATTAAGGATACTTCAACTTGACTCTCAAAACATTGCCTATACTCTAAATGGGGACTCCTTTAATTCGGCTATGTTTTATGGAGTTGAAACGAGGCTAACACGTCAATGGAACAAGTGAAAACAAAATGTTAATAATGGACTAGGGTGGTACAAATACTAGAAAAGATTTGAAGTGAACAATTAAAGGAACCTTGCTACTTAGGGAGGGGTGAATAAGAGTAGCCACGGTTTTTATCTAGTCTCTGCAAAGCAAACTGCAGTTCACCTGGGAACGCCACGGCAGTTAGGAAAGTGTTAGTGAAGTCTAATACTCAGAAAAAATTATTGGTCATGGCTCCATGCTAGGCGGCCGCCACCATATATGACCAGCAATAGGGAGGAAATGAATTGTTACCGGAGTTGTTGGCAGTGGCCGGCTTCACAGAAACAATCTACTTTCCCCAATATGCTATCATACCCACATCGTCCACCCTTGTTCTTGCAACTCTCGCAAACGCCAAAACTGGACCACTGTAATGGAAACCCATCACGCAACACGTGAAGCAGCTGCTCCAGCTCCATGTGCGCCTTCAGCACCATCCTATTCTCACCGTCGCTGCTATTCAACAACCCATACCTAGTCAAGCTAGCACGAGATACAGGCAACGACACTAACCCACAACCGCTCGGGATCAGCACTGGGCTGAGTGGAGGCGAGTCGAGTCGACTCTCATTCCCACGAACCTCCCGCAAAAGGTGTAGCGCGTACCCCTCTTGACAATTATAAGTGAAATTATTCACGAGTGTATCGAGAAAATCCTGGGGAAGAGGTAGCCGAGTGGAACACTGAAAGAATGTGAGGTCGACGCCCCAGGAGGGAAGCTTGAGCGGTGCAACAGCATTGGTGGGGATGGAGAGGTTCCCAAGGGAAACACAAGAGCCGGAGCTCAGATCGTTGATTAGCGGGTGGTCCACCACGGTGATGAAGTTTGAGGATTGCTGTTCATGGTGTGGTGATAGATAGAGTTGTTTGACTTGGTAAAATCTATCGGAGAGCATGAGGCGGGGATTGGAAGATGATTCGCAGAAGATTTGGTATCCGGGAAGGCCGCAGTCCCGTGGGCCAAAGCCAAAATCTGCACCTAGGGAGAAGGGAAAGCTGAAGGTGATGTTGCCGCAATCGAAGGGCTTGCAGAGATTGTAGTAGGAAGTGTCGCTCTGTGAATGGATGAGTGTGAGAAATGTGGATATGAAGAAGATGAGGAATGGTAGAGATGTGATCTCCATTGTTGGAATTGGACTGGAGTTTCTTGGGATGTAATTCAACATTTTAAGGTCTTCCTGCCCAGATACTCCATCCTTTTCCACTCGTGAGCCAGCAAGTTTGACAAAAGGCAGGGACTCGCCAGTGCGGCGAACTAAAAACAAAATTTAAGATTACGCTGAAATAAAATTTAAGATTCAAAAAGCATAATAACAAAAAATAAATATGTTCTTAAAAACAGTTATCAGTAACTTATTTAAGCTAAAATAAAATTTAAGTTACAAAAACACAATCAAAATCATGTTGATAACCCCTCCACCCACAATTTTCCAAAAGAAATTTTTGACTTGATCACCTTGATTTGCACCTCCATTAATTTGTGCCCACATAAATTGATAAATAAATAAAAAGAACCCATTAAAAGACCCCCTCATAAACAAGAAAAATGGGAAAGTAACCAAAGGAGACTTTTCCGTTGTCTAGAGTGTTTGGTATCCATCTTTCACTAGCTTTATTTGACTGAGAGAAAGATATTTGCTTTAGATCAAATAAGGCCAAAAGAAAAGTCATAAAATAATGATTGTTCTATTTCTACATTATCGTGTAGGTTAAAATTTAATCAAGTTTTAAATAGGAGGAAAGGTAAAATCGTTTTCCCTTATTAACATGATTTTCTCTTATCTATAAATTGGTTAAAACAAGAATCTATATATTTTTTTTATCCTTATTCTGTAACAAAGTTGTATTAAAATTTTTATTTACAACAAATTAAGATCAAACCAACGGTGGAAAATTTTGAGGAAACCAAAGTTCAAGAATTTATCTAAAGTCATGTTAGAGAATTCTTAAAATAAGTCAAGTGAATGGTTCAAAGTCAATGTTGCAAAAAATGTTTATTGAAGGTTGAATGTAAATATGATGCAAATATTTGTACCAAGTTAGATATAAATATGATTTTGAAAAGAAAAAAAAAAGAAAATTAAAGATAAGAGAAGCACAAAGACACCACAAAAGGGATTTTAATTGAATTGGAGTCATTGTGATATATTAGGCATGCACTTTATGAATTTGGAATAAGCCCTTATACACTAATGAGTTTTGAAGATGGAAATGTTAAAAGCATCTAAATGATGTGATTCTAATATTCTTGATAAACAAGAGAGTCGATCATAACATAAAGTAAGAATTTAAAAGATCACTAACATAGATCTAAGATTAAAAATGATGGATGCTTTTTATATTTAAGTTTATTCAAAAGTCAAGTTTCTAATAGATACAAATCATAAAAATAAAAAATAAAAAACAAATTCAAATAAAAGACATTGCATATCTACTTGATCCTAAGGTATGAAGGAAGTCAATCTATATTACTAAAAGCACTTGCATATATGACATTTGTATCATGGAAGGATTCTATGGAGAGATAGAAAAATGGTTTTTTTTTTTAATTAATGAGATAAAAAAGTAGGTCCTTTTAATTAATCTAGGTTATTAAAAGAAAAAATAATAAGATCAAGGAGTATCTAATTAAAAACTATTCTAAAAATATAATAGATATAAAGAAGAATAAGACATACCAACCGAAATAAAGTTTTGAGTCAAAAGATATTAAAAATAAGCAATTGCCTGAAATTATTTCAGAGCATTAAGATTGGTATTTAAGTTCTATTTCTCATGTTACTTTTTTTTTATTATTATATATCAAATTGATTTTCTCTTAGTTATAAATATTACTAAATTCGCATTGGTTTGTATTTTTCGGCGACTTTATCCATCTTCTTGTTGCACAATTGTTGACATCATAATATATAATATACATATGGTATTGACTCTTGATCAATAAAGAAAATCATTTTATGAATATCATTTGTAAGAATCTCCATCTTCCTCCTTTAGATTTCCTCTGTATTTGCAACAACTAATTATACATGAGATCTGTCCTCTTGGATGACGAGGGAAGTGGAATCGCTATCACTTTTAGAGTAAGTAATTTCTTGCTCAAAATCTTCACGAGGAGGAGAAAAGAAGAAGGGTTTGGGTGGCGTTTGAATGGCCTCCACACTCCCATTTAACATTTCCACTACTCTCGTCATTGAGGGCCGATCTCTAGGATCCACTTGGATGCACCATAAACCCACCACAACCATCTTCTTTGCTATGCCTACTTCCTCTTCTACTATTGAATCAATAGCCTCCATCTCCTCCTCTTCCATGAGCTTATCATAAATCCAATCAGGAAAGTACTTTTCACTTGAGGTGCTCATTTCTGGTGGCACATGCTTCTTCCCACCAACCATGTCTAATAGCAGCATTCCATAGCTATAAACATCTGATTTGTGAGAAGGATTTCCTAAATTTCTCATGAAAATCTCCGGAGCTATATAACCAATGGTTCCCCTTGCATTTGTCATTGAGATGGCGCTTCGATCTCGAGAGTACAATTTTGCCAATCCAAAATCTGAAATTTTGGGATTCAAATTCTGGTCTAGCAAAACATTTTGAGGTTTTATATCAAGATGCAAGATTCGTGACTCACAACCAAAGTGCAGGTATTCTATTCCATGTGCAACTCCTATGGCAATTTCAAGAAGCCTTGCCAACCCTAATGAAAGACTTACCCCATCTTGGGATAGGAAGTCCCCTAGTGATCCATTGGGCATGTACTCGTATACGAGAGCTTGTTTTCCGCCGTCCCAACAGAAACCCAATAAGCGTATGACATTAAGATGGTGAATCCTACCGATGGTGACTACTTCATTCACGAAATTCTGGTTCATATCATGGTTGGACCTCTCCAGAATTTTGATGGCAATTAGGCGACCATCTGGCATTTTGCCCTTGTAGACATTGCCGAAACCTCCTTCACCTAACTTGTCTTTGAAGCCACCGGACATCTTCTTAAGATCATGGTATGAATACTTGGTCAATATGGTTGATTGATACTCTTTAATGAACTGCTGGGCATTTCTTCCATCTTCTGTGCTTCGGCGGTTCTTTCTAAAATTGAATGCCCTGAAGAATGGAGAGGTTCCCTTTTTGTATTTGAAAATGAGAAAGAAGATTACAGTGACCAAAATAACAGAGCTCCCACTTGCAACACCTGTACATCAGTCAAAAATTAATCAAAGAGAGGCATATGGAAGAATCAAGAATCAGGTCTGAAGGTAATCAGGAGAGAAGTGAGAAAAAAAAAATAGTAGTCTCACCCAAGAACTACATTGTCAAGATTTTGACAAGGTTCCTATTTTGTTATGAAAAAGGGGTTCTGGGTATGACCGGAACAACCACTTCTCACAGGGTACCGGCCCGTCCATTTAAACAAAAATGAATTTTGGAACAGGGATCCTAAGAGTTGAAGAGTTCCACAAACAGCTTCTACTAGAATTAGATATTAACCAAGACTCAGTTTGCCTCATTTTTTCCCAAGTATAACTGATATTACAGCTTTAGGTGTGGTTTCCTGTTCAACATATATCTTTACTTTTCATGTTTGTATGGGAATGAATCCATACCTACAATAAGCTTCCATTTGGACCGTTTGTGCCTGCAGATGAAGGAAAAGCATATGTCAATGAACATCATGAGAACCTACTTGAGAAATTAAGAAGATTAGAAGTTCAACCACATGGTCAGAAGTTGTGATAATGGCTAAAAAGTTATGAGTTCCCATGTAATCAAGGTCAGCAAGTGACAATGTTCTTAAATAAGAAGTCAGACCAAACAACAGTTATAGTTTATAGTTCTCTGAATCAGTTTTTTATCTCTTTCCACATCCCCACTTTTCCTTTTCCTCCTACTTTTCTCTCAAACTTCCCAATATTCAAATCAAGCGTCAATAGACTTAATTAGAAACCAAAGGAAAAGAACTTACAAGACTTGTTGGCAGCTACCGGTTCTACAGAAACAAACAACCTCCCTCGAGCTAATATCATATCCACAGCGTCCACCCTTGCTCTTACAACTCTCACAAACGCCTACAGTGGGCCACTCCAAGGGAAACCCTTCTCGCAACACAGGAATCAGTTCGCTTGCTTCGAAAGACGGGTTCAGCAAAATCCCATTCTCCCCACCGCTGCTATTCAAAAACGTGCGAGATACCGGCAACGAAAAAAACTGACAACCAGTAGGGGGGGGGGGGGCAGCACCGGGCTGAGACGAGGAGGGTCGAATTGAGTATCATTCCAACGAACCTCCCGCGCAAGATGAAGCTTATCCCCGTCTTGGCAGGTGTAAGAGAAATTATTTAATAGTGTAGAGAGAAACTGCTGCTGCTGGGAGAGAGAAAGTCCCGAGGGGCAGCGATAGAGCGTGAGGTTGACGCCCCACGAAGGAAGCGTGAGAGGAGCAACATCAAAGGTGGAAATGGAAAGGTTTCGTAGGGACTCGCATGAGCGGGAGCTCAGATCTGTGATGAGCTGGTGATCAACCACGGTGATGGAATTGAAATCTGCTGAGAGGGAGAGCTGTTTCACCGAGTAAAGTCTACCAGAGAGCTCGATGGCAGGGCCAGAGTCGCAGGCAATTTGGTAGCGAGGGAGGCCGCAGTCGAGTGGACCAAGACCGAATTCTGAGGTGGGGGAGAAGGGGAAGCTGAAGGTGATATTGCCGCATGGGAAGGGCTTGCATAGATCGTAGTAGTCTGAAGTCTTATTTTGTGAACAGATATGGTTTGGGAAGGTGGCTACGAGGAAGATGATGGATACCATAGATACCTTCCCCATTTTTACATTCGATGTTGTTTTTCCTCCCACATACACATTTTCATGTCTCGGCGACCCCGAAGACTTTTCCCACTTTCATATTATTTTATTATTTTATTATTTAAAGCACGTTTGGCAAAATTCTCCCTCAAAAATAAATATTCATTTTCTATAAATAATTAACTTTTCTAAGTCTATCTCATTAATATTGAAAATTGAAACATAGAGAGTGTTTAACAAAGTTTACTATTTTTTATTTAATAATTTAAATTGACTTATAAAGTAAATTATTATAATGTTTTATACTCAAAGCTACATGTTGGTATAGACAAAAATGTGTCATGACTGTGAATACTGACCGGTCAATCTATTTGACCTATAATGGCCACTTGAAAGAAGCAATTATTGCTAATGATTGATTAAATAGTTGAATAAAGAATCACTAGTTGGTTGATATCCAAACTTGTTTTCTTGTGTCAAAATTTAAATAAATAAAAATCATATTAATTTGTTTTTTTATTGACAAATAATTAAGACAATTTTCTAAATTGGCCTCGAATGATGGAGAAAAAGTATTTGGGATTACAAGGAGTTCACATGGTGCTATCACTTGCATGATTCCTTGCAGCTGAAATGGGCACAACAGTCATTGATTGTTCTACCATCTTAAGTCAATAACAAACAGTATACGGAATCTCAAGAATAGAACTACTCATCATCCAATGCAAGCATAATATTGAAATTAGGTGAGGAGCAACTCACCACAAGAAGATAAGTGACAGAAATTGCTGAAAAACAAAACAGATTACCTATAAAACCACTTGGGTAGTAATTTCCTGTTCAATACAGGCATAATTCTGTCTTCAATTCCTCTATGGTTTCCCCAGCAATGTTTTGTTTCTGGATGAAAAAATTAGCCACCAAGAAGTAATATGCAGGATGACCAGCTTCATTCATTGGTAATGGTGATGACAATATTGACAAAAATTTTCCAAAATTTTTGGAATATTTGAATTGACTACTGTAATGGCAGGTGATTTACAAAGCCATGTATAGGTGTGTAGGCACAAAGATATTTACACGCCCAAATCAACTGCAAAGAGGCCAGATTGCCCCCTAGTTTGATGTTGAGCAGTCCAAATTTGTCGAGTCAACCTTGATTACCCTGGTATTATAAGATCCACAAAACCTGCATTTGTGGTACAGCCAGTGAAAAGGCGAGGTTCCCTTCTTACCACAGTCATTGCACAGTACGTCCTGATTACCAAAATTAGAGGTCATTTAATATTCAGTAGACAAAAACAAAGGAATCAATGAGTTTAAAGTATATGTAAAATGGTTTGTTTACCTGACAGCGATCCCTGTATTCTTCAGGAAGCGCCTCAGAAGCTAATAATGCATCAAGCATACCAAAGTAAACCTGAATAGGATATGAAAACAGGAACCTTAATGAAAAATCCAGACCTATCATTTTAATCTCTTCTGATAATAAAAGATAATACCAGCTACGGCACAAGGACCTTCACCCTGGAAAAGCATGAGTTTTTTTTATTTTATTTTATTGTTTCTTTTTTTTCATAGAGTGCAAAACATAAAGTGGGCATAAAGTCTGATGCTGACTGACTAGAAAGAGGCAAAAAGCCAAGCAAACTTTGGCTGGACCAGGTTAATATTCATGTTTCCAGTATTCAACTATCCATTAAGTCAGACATCAGAATTTTCAAGGGTGGAAAATGTGAATCAAACTGATTGAATTTGAATCCTGACTCTTTTGAATAGACTCAATTTGGTTTAGGTTCCATGCTTGGAGTGGGTGACCAACTGAACGAACTGGAATCAAACCAGCAATGTCCAGCTTGTACCAAGTATCTAAGGTGAGTTTTAAGAATCAAATATGATTTAAGATTGTTACAAACAATGACCAGCCCTCAACCTGATGTCAACCTCTATGTATCAACACCAAATTTACGAAAACTAGTTGCTGGACTCATTGCAGCTCGGTTAAGGATTTAGTATATTGCATGTGGAGGCAAGGCAACATCACAACTCAGTCCTACTGGACCACATACCTATGTGATTATCACTATGACTACATGGTTGCATATGATCCCACCAAACCACAAATCAAGTAAACATGCTTCCTAGGACATGGCACCACAACTTGACAATCTATGGACATGTTGTACAATGACCAAAAACAAAATGGCATTCAAAGCAAGGTCATCAATATGAAGAGGGAAAAATTATGATCAGGGTCCATTGCACCCTATATTTAAATCAATGGAAACAATATGCTAACAGCAGCTTGGTAGCTTGGGTCCCACCAGATAATATCCTAACGAAACCATCAAACACTGTGGCACAAGATTCTAGAAAAACCATGCATCAAGGGAACATGGCAAACTGAAACACTGCCAAAAGACATGTCAAAGCAATGTGATAACATGGTTGTGTCATGTCATACATTGAAACAAGGTAATGTCTATACTACATAAAGTACAATACCCCATTTGGTATCCCTACCTTGGGATAACCTAACAGCAGCATGGTAGCTTGGTTCCTACAGGATAATATCTTAAGGAAACCAACAAACGTTGTAGCACAAGGTTCTAGTAAAACCATGCATCAAGGGAACATGGCAAACCAAAACACTACCAAAATACATGTTAAAGCAACCAGATAACATGGCCATGTCATGTCACACATCAAAACAAGGTAATGTTTATCTACACTACATAAAGTCAAGACCCCATATGGTATCAATACCTTGGGATGTATCTTATAAAATTATTCCCTTCTTGCATATTGGCACAAAAGCAGTTAAGCAGAGTAAATACAGCATACTAAACAGTGCATTCATCTGCAAAATTAGTTAGGCCATTTTCTGTTTCCAACTTTGAAAGGCCCTCTCATGCAAAAAGTTGGTTAAGTTCATTAAAAATAAAATAATAAAATCATTTTGTTCGTTTGGTCAAACGATATCTCATTTTTGTTCTCTCTCTTTTTTTTTTTTTTGATAAGTAAGAGTATTATATATGAAAAGGCACTAAAATGGCAACTTAAGATGACCAAGAAAGAGACACTCACCCCCTTACAGCTGAAACAAAAAAACTGTCCAACAAGATATACAAAAAACAACCCTTCCCTCAACAGGAACCCATCCAATCAATGAAATCAATTGGCATCGAAGGACCATCTTTTATAAACAATTTAGACTCCGACCAAAGTAAATATACAAAAAACGCTTTCAGCTTTTGCATGGACAGCGCACTGCCTTTAAAGGCAATTATGTTCCTTGTCTTCCAAATTAACCAAAACAAACATAAAGGGCCCACATTCCAAATTGTCCTACGCTTCTTACCCAAAAAAGACCCTTTCCACCCCAAAAGGGTTTTCCATAACCGAGGAAGGAAACACCCAATACACTCCAAACAAAGTAAAGAACAGCTTCCATACTTCCCTTGTCTTTTCACAATGGAGAATAAGATGGTCTATGGACTCCTCATGCACTTGGCACAAATAACATCTATTTGCTAAAGCCCAACCCCTCTTCTGAACTTGGTCCAAAGTTAGAACTTTTCCCCATGACGCACTTCCCTAGCAACAAAGCTTAATTTTGGTTGTACACTAAAATTATCTTCATTGGGAAACACCTAGTTGAATCCGGCTCTAAGGCTTTGAAAGAGACTTTACCAAAAATTTTCCATCCTTCGATTCTGTCCACCTCACCCGATCTTCCTCATCCACAATCACTCTCTTCCCATTCAAACACAACAAGTTTTCCACCTCATCCAACTCTCAATCATTAAAAGGCCTAGAGAAACGAGGGTTCCAACTCCCCACCTCCTTTTCCTCACTATCTGGAACAAACCAAACATTTTTCACCCAAGCCTCTTTGGAAGTAGCTAAGGCAAATAAGGACGGAAAATATTCGCATAAAGGTGTAGTTTCACACCACTTGTCCTTCCAGAAACTCACCCTCTACCCATTTCCCACCACAAAAGAAATTCTAAAGCTAACAAGGCACCCAAACTTCCTAATTTCTTTCCACAAGCCTACACCATATCCCTCCCTAACTTCTTGAGAACACCACCCACCACATTCCTCCCCATATTTCCCCCTTATTACTTGATTTCAAAATACCTCTTTTTCATTTGCATAGTGTCAACTTCATTTACCAAGGAGAGTCTTATTGAGTGTAGCAAGGCTCTTCACCCCCAACTCCCCTTTTCTTTTATCTAGGCAAACTATCATCCACCTTACTAAATGAGGTTTTCTCTCTAGAGCCCCACCTCCCTACAAAAAATCCCTTTGAATCTACTTCAATCTCATTCTAACCACTCTTGGCAAATGGAGAATAGACATAAAATAAATTGGCAAACTAGAAAAAATGTTTCGTATCAAGGTGATTCCCCGGGCCTTAGAGATATATTGACGCTTCCACATCGCCAATCTCTTATAGAATCTTTCCTCAATTCCATCCTAAACTACCACAGATTTAAAAAGAGCACCCAACGGCATCCCTAAATAAGTGAATAGAAGACTTCCCACCTTACAACCAATTTCTGCAACCAGATCTTCCACATTTTCCACCCTTCCCACCAGAATCAGCTCACTTTTATCCATATTAACTCTCAGTCCAGAGATTGCCTCAAACCACATCAACAACCACCATAAGAACATCATCTGCTCCTCCCACGCCTCACAGAAAATCAGAGTATCATCAACAAATAGCAAGTGGGAAACCTTCACCCCTTCATCCCCTTTACCCCGCAATTGGCAGGATGATAAAAAGCCTCCACATACTTCTCTCTTTAGAAGAAAGCTAAGGGCTTCTATTGCAATCACAAACAGGTAAGGCGAAAGCGGATCTCTCTGCCTTAGGCTCCTAGAGCTTTGAAAGAAACCGGAGAGGGTTCCGTTAATCAAAACAAAAAAACTAGTTGCGGATAAACACCATTTAATCCACCTTAACCACTTCTCCCCAAACCCCATTTTCTCCATAACTAGAAGCAAAAATGACCACTCAACATGGTCATAAGCTTTCTCAATGTCTAGCTTGTTCTTTTTTATGTCTCCACTTTCTAAAACCATTGCCCTTTATACTCCCACCAACGTTGTTAGCTAGTGTGGGGAATCTGTATCATTATGTACACCAACTTATTCTCTCTTTGTGGATACCTTCATTAATGACCTCATTTCTTAAAAAGACAACATAATAAAATAATCACATTAGAACTAATTCATTATACCTCCTTGTTCCCTTTATCATCTATCTTTCCAACTACTATGAACAATAACTATGTTGAGAAAGTATCTTTTTCACATTTTTATGTCATAAACCCTATTTGTAATGAAAGTTGTACAAGGTTGTATTCCAAAGAAGCAACTGCCTGAATGTGAACCAAATTTGTATCACAAGAGAAGCAACTTGTATTTGGGTCCTATCATCCATGAAAACTTAGCTTGTTGAATCATAATGAAGTTTGGAAATCTGCAGCCCTAAAAGTTTTTATTGTGTAAACAGAGTAATCTGCTTGAAGGTCCCTTCTTAGTAGTTCAGACTTAAGCCATCTAAATGCACATTGAAATTTTCTTCCTTTTTAATCATGAACATGAGATATACCTCGACATTTTGGGGTGAAGTTGGGGTAGATTCATCAGTAGAAATCACCAAAAGTATAAAGAAGATGAAAAGTTCAACATAAAATTATAAAACTACTTCATTTTAAATACATGTCAACCAGACAATGGCTAATTTAAACACTATGAAAATAACAGTAAATAATTTCAATTTAGTGCCATGTCCAACTGCCTTGTGCTGAATACAGAATAGCATTATAAATGAGCATAAAAGCTAAAAAGAAAGGGGAAAGGATTTTTCTTACTGCCATATCTCCCAAGGATTTGCTACAAATTGGACAAATATAGTGACTGCAAGTGTATGCCTGACACAATGAAAGAGGAAGAGGATTTAGTAACAATAGTTCCACTAAACATTTTTTCCTTATAACAAGGCAACAGAAGGAAAAATGAAAAAAATAAGCAAACTAGAATCAAATAAAGGGAGACCTGGAAGCAAGCTGAATGCATGAAATGGCCACAAGGAAGAGCTCGTACAACCGCACTTGATGAGAACATGTCATCACAGCAGATGGGGCAGTTTGTTTCTAAGCCTTTCTCCCGGCACTTGTGGTCAGCCAACTTCATGGCCAGACAACAATTGCATGTCATGCAATGAAAGAAGTCAACACCAAGTCCCTTCCCAACACGGCACAAGTTGCAAAATGGGCAATGATAAACTGTCCTGAAGTGACAAGTGGAGTCAAAAAGTTTAAAAATAAGATATCAAGAAATCTTACTTCCAAAGAAGTTATATCCACATAGTTATCAGATAATTGAAGTTGCAAGCAATTGAAACTAAATATTAAATTCATCAGAGCTTCCAGATTTTCCTCAATAGTAAGAACCGAAATTAGTACTGGTTGGATACCCATTATTCTTTGTTTATAACAGGTTTTTTTGTGAAGCAAGCAGGCCACAAGAATGTTAAGGCATTTTACTTCAAGGGGAAAGCAAAGCAAAGTGTGAGGTGAGAGGATTGGAATAAAACTATGATACCCCAATTCTTTAACTGTATTCAGTATACCATGTCAATACAATACAACATGGGAGTGCATATAGGATCTTCATTGGAGCCCTTGAGGCCCGGCTCAAGTGGTAAAGGGATGGGGGTTTGTGTGAGGTTTGAGGTTCACGTCCCAATGGGGACAAAATTTACCTATAAAAAAAAAAGGGGATCTTCATTGGATACACTTATTTTGCTTCAAAAATGGCTATTTGATTTTTAATTAATTTTTCCCCCGACTTCATTATTACATAGTTACATTGAAGAAATAGAAGAGTTTGCCAAAATTGAATTTATATAAGAATATTTCAGAATAAGAGAGAAATGAAATGAAGTCTTAATCAAGAATAACATTACTTTTTTTTTTTTTCTTTATTATGTTCTATCCAACTAATAGTATCATTATTGAGATCCTCTTCAACTTGCGGAGTTGTATCTTAAAATTTTGGGGTGTGAAGGAACAAGAACTTAGGCACCTACCTACACTAACACCTTGATGGGGAATGATATTCCACAAAAATAGCTTTAATAATCTTAGTATTTCATAGTCTTAATTGGAGTCTTTCTTTTTCTTTTTTTTTTAAATAAGCAAATCATACAATTTTTTATAAACAAGCACCAAAGAGATGATGCACCATAGTACACAAGGCATATACAATGAGCACCAAAGGTCTTTTTGTTACAATGAGCACAAAGTAGCAATCAACTAGATGCAATAGTAAATGGATGATAATACATGTAATCTCACAACCTTAGAAGGGGCACCAACACTCTAGTTGCCATGAGATGGTTGTAGGTACCTCCTTGCAGTAATTGGAAAAAGAAGCAAAAGACATCCATTAGAGTGGCACTAGCCTCTACAACTAACAGGCATCTAGCAGAACATCTTAAGGCACTAGCATTGGCAATAGGAAGCAATGTAACAGTAGTAGGACCACAAATGACATGGCTTCTGAGAATTTATCCATTAGTAACACATCCTGTGCATCATAATGGTCATATGGTGTATGTCAGTAAATCCATAATATGAAACTGGTTCAAATCGACTGGTATTCAGTGTGTAAATCAAAAGGGTTGGGTTGGCCAGGACAGGAGCATTGATTAGGTCTCTTTTGGAAGAAAAAGTTCATCTAATATTGGAGCAATGAGATGTTCTTTTTGTAAATTCCCATGTGGTACTAAGGTATAGGTCTACTTAGCATATTGGAGGTTTCAATCATATTTTTTAATCAGCTGCTTGTATTTTAGGGAGGATTCCTCATCCTTCTTATGTGTTTCTTTATCCATAGTTAATACATTTTTGTTTCTGATGATAAAGAATAATAATAATATGAAACTAGTTATCACAATCTTATTGTGAATATATGAAAAATTAAAAACAAAAAATGACAAAGTCAAGCCGTCTAGTTCTTCCTTTTTCTTCTTCAACAAAGTAAAATAGAAATGAGTATGCTAGCAATTCATGTTATACACCCTCAAAAGAAGTTCCTTTAGTACAAATATAAAAGGATAAGTATGCATTTATTCACTAATAAAAAATATTACAAAATGAAACAACATTGGCAAGCGCATATCTAGTATAAGTTGCTAAATATGCAAAGTCATCATTCCTAAAAAAGGAGGGATAGAAGAACTAAAACATTTTAGGCATATCAGCTTAATTGGAGGATCATATAAAGTTGTGGCAAAAGTCTTAGCAAACAAATTAAAGAAGGTAGTAAGAAAAGTGATTTCTAAGTTTCAAAACGTTTTTGTTTAAGGCAAACAAATTTTAAACGTGGCTTTGATAACAATTGAAGAGCTTGAGTGGAAGGGTGGTGTGCATATTGGATATTGAAAAAGCCTATAATTATGTAAAATGGAATTTTCTATTGTCGGTATTAGAAAGAAAAGGTTTTGGCCAAGGATGGATTTATTGTATAAGATTTTGCATCTCTATGGAGAGATTTTCTATGTTAGTCAATGAATCTCCAACTTTCTTTTTCCAAAGTTTTGGGGCTTGAAACAAGGTGATCCCCTCTCGTCGTATCTTTTTGAGTTGTTGATGAAGGCTCAAAGCTACTTTCTTTCTAAGGCAGAGGAAGGAGGTTTCATCTCAGATTTTAAGGTGACAAGACATGTGGAGAGGTTATGGAGATTATTCATGTACTTTTTGTTGATGACACGTTTGTTTCTATGAGGCTTCCACAAAGCAAATAACTTATTTCAGGTGGTCTCTTTTCTAGTTTGAGGCAGTATCAAGGTTGAGCATCATCAACTTGGAGAAAAAGTGAGTTAATCCTAGGAAGTGAGATCCTTAATTTGGCCGACTTAGGCTACTTGATAGATTGCGGGATTAGAAAATTGCCTTCTATCTATCTAAGCCTCCCATTGAGTGCTCCCTTTAAGGCTTCTTCAAATTGGAATGTCAAAGCGGAGGGATTTCTTAAGAAGTTGGCTTTTTGAAAATGTTAGCATCTTTTTTTTTTTATTGGAAACGACACAAAGATATATTGATAGAAAAAGAAGTACAATAAGAAGGATGAGAAATCCTCCCGCCAAAGACAACTAAATTACAGGAAAATACACAGAAAACAAACAAACTCTCTATAAAGGACCAATCCTTATGGAGTACACACCGCTAACCAATCAAGTTGAATCACATTAAGGGGAGTCCCCTTAAATGCCTTGGAACAGAAAGCCCAAAGAGAAGCAAGGAAAACAATAGGGTCCCAAAAAAACTCTAAATTCATTGCTTTATCCTCGAAAATCCTCGCGTTTGTTTCCCACCACACAACCCGAATTAGAGCGATGCTCGCAGCTTGCCACAAAACTATCCCCCTCTTAGAAGTACCAAAACCTTTAAATTTGATGGACATCATGTCAGATATGCTCCTCGGGGGAACCCAATCCATCTTAGCTAACTGAAATAACCTGTGCCACAACCCAATCGTCAAGGAACAATAAAGAAAAAGATGATCTACTGATTCCCCATGCTTCATGCACAAAATACAAATATCAGGACTAAGGGCTTTGTAGGGTCTTCTCACTTGTAACATGTCATTAGTATTCACCTTCTTATGTGCCACTAACCAGCCAAAGGACTTCACTTTGAAAGGAACTTGAGAATTCCAAACGAACTTTGAAAGGAAGTCCTAAGGAGATCCAGAAAATTGAGATAATGTTAGAAAGAAGGATTTGACTGAAAAAAGCCCTGAAGAGGATAATGGCCAAAATCTGGCATCTGGGACCTAAGGAGATAGATGCAATTCATCAAGTGACTGCATGAGGCCTTCTAAGTCCTCTATCTCAGAATCTAACAGGTTACGACGGAAATTTAAATTTCAAGAGAAAGGACGAGTAGGACTGAGAACTGAAGAAATAGGAATGTTTTTATAAACGACTACTCTAAATAGTCTTGGATATTGGGTTCCCAAAGGTTGGTCCCTCCACCACAAATCTTCCCAGAAACGAATTCTTTCCCCGTTTCCTACCACATACCAAGTAAACAAAGAAAACTCCTGAAAGACTTGTGCAATAGCCTTCCAAGGACAGCGATGTGACCATCTTACTAAAGTGTAAGCATCCCAACCATTGGAGTGTGAACCATAAATGCTTAAAATGACCTGATGCCAAAGAGTTGAACCCTCTCTAGGATACCTCCACAACCATTTCCCTAGAAGAGCGAGATTCCTCAAAGAAATATTCTCAAAACCCAAACCCCCTATTACCTTTGGTTTGCACACAACATCCCACCTCACTAAATGATCTCTTTTGCCTTCCCCAATCCCTGACCATAAAAAATCCCTTTGCAACCTCTCGATTTTTGCAGCCACTGAAGCAGGTAGCTTAAATAAGGAAAGGAAGTAACATGGCATATGGGTAAGGCAAGATTGGATAAGAGTTATCCTCCCCCCGAAGGATAAGTAGGCCTTTTGCCACCCATCTAATCTACTTGAGATTCTCTCAATCACTAGATCCCAAAAGCCACACGCCTTAGGGTTTCCACCCAAAGGAAGACCCAGATAGAGTATAGGCTAATCGGACGCCTTGCAATCAAGCATCTTAGCCAATCTTGAAAGATGAGCCTGATCAAGATTGATGCCATAAATACTACTCTTGTCAAGGTTGACCTTAAGCCCAGAAATGTGCCCAAACACTAACAAAAGACTCTTGAGAGTCTGCAACTCTTCCTCCCTTGTGTTAGAAAAGAAGATGGTATCATCAGCAAATTGCAAATGGGACACCCTAGTTCTGTTTCTACCCACCCTGAAACCCTCCAACATATTCTTTCCTTTGCTCTCATAAGCATCCTACTCAGTACATCTGAGACTAAAGTAAACAAAAAATTGGATAAAGGGTCACCTTGTCTTAATCCTCTCGATGCCTTAACCCACCCTTTAACGCTACCATTCACCAAAATTGCATAAGATACCGAGGATAAACATCCACACATCCATTTCCTCCATCTAGGACTGAACCCCTTCTTCTCTAACACATGATCCAAAAAATCCCACTTCACGTGATCGTAGGCCTTTTCAAAGTCTATTTTGAAGACGACACCTTTCTCCCCTGATCGTCTTCTCTCGTCCACTATCTCATTCGCTATAAGAACCGCATCCAATATTTGTCTCCCTTGAACAAAAGCGCCTTGAGTATAGTGGATGGTCTCATGTAGAACCCCTCTTAGACGCCCTGAGAGCACCTTGGCTATTATCTTGTAGAGACTAGTGATCAAACTAATGGGTCTAAAATCTGATATTTTCTTTGTCAAACTCTTTTTGGGTAATAGAACAATGAAAGAGGCATTAGTGCTTTGATTGATAATTCCACTCCTAAATTCTACGAACACTCTCACCAAATCCTCCTTAATTACATCCCAACAGTCTTGGAATACTGCAATAGTAAAGCCATCAGGCCCCGGAGCCTTGTCCCTATCCAGCTAAAAAATGGCCTTAGAAATCTCTTCTTCAATGAAGGGGGAATCCAACCTTAACGCGCTCTCTTCCGAAATAGGGGACCAATCTAATCCTTCAACACCCCAAGACTCTCCTGTAGGGCTCGCGTAAAGCTTTTCAAAAGTAAAGTAAGATCTCCTCTGTGATACTCTCGGCATTCTTCAACACTAAACCCCTCTCATTCTCCAACTCCTTGATATATTTCCTATTTCGCCAGCCATTAGCCACTTTATGATAAAACTTAGAGTTGTAATCCCCTTCCTTAACCCATTTCATCCTAGCTTTTTGTCTCCAATGGATTTCCTCCCTCAAAATTAATTCCTCTAACTCCCCTTTTCTTGAGGCTCTTTGACTTAACAATTCAAAAGTGAGACCCCCTACCTGCTCAATGGTATCAAAGTTAGCTAAATCATTGAGGATACTTTTTTTCTTTTCATTAAGCTCTCCAAAATAAAACTTATTCTTAGTATCTTTTTAAGGGTGGAAGATTAACATTTTTAAAGAATTCTTTGTTGAGCTTATCTATTTGCTTCATATCCCTCCTTCTCATCCCAAAAAAGGTGAGTTTAAGATTGGAAAAGATTCAAAGGGACTTCCTTTTAAGGGGTAGTGCTTTGGAGACGAAATCTCATTTAGTTAAGTAGTCGTCTATTTGCATGGACAAAAGTAGGGGTGTGTTAGGTATCAAAAATTTGTCTATGCTCAATAAGGCCCCTTCTTGGAAAATGGTGTTAGAGATTTGTTACAAAGAGGGGTAGTTTCTGGAGATGGCAGATATCAACTAAGTTTGGTAAAAGGATGTGTGTGTGTGTGTGTTTGTGTGTTGTTCTTGTGAAGGGAAGGGTAGGTATGAGGTGGGGTTGTGGAAAGCCATGAAGAGAGGATGGATTTCAAGCCAGGACCAAATTTGAAGTAGGTGATGGTAGGAGGATTAGGTTGTGGCATGACCAATGATGTGGCTATTCTTCTCTAAAAGCCTTGTTTCATGCTTTGTACTCCATTGCCAATTCTAAGGATGCTTGGACAGCAAAAGTTTGGAAGTAGGTGGGAGGTGTTCGATCTTGGAGCCTTTGTTTTTTCATCAATGTTCAAAATTGGGAGGTAGAAATTGTTGAATCTTTATTTAGTAGATCCAAAACATGATGGTTAAAAGAGTGTGAGAACAAGCTACTTTAGAAATTAAATAGGGATGAAAATCCTCTATAAAATCCCACTAAAGTTCTTTGGAGTCGATTTCTAGATATCCTTTTCCAGGTTCTCAGACCCTCCAAAGGTGAGTTTCTTTGTTTGGGAAGGAGAAAAATTATTACATTAGACCCACTAAGGAGGGGAGGAAGGGTTATAGTTATGTAGTGTCATTTGTGCAAAAGCAACAAACTAATCATATTCTTATTCATTATGGAGCAGCTCATGGTATTTGGTACCTATTACTCTCACTCTTTATTATGTTATAGTTGTTGCCTCATATGGTGAAAGATGTCTTGCTAGGATGCCATGAGGTTTTTTGGGGAAAACACATAGAAAATCTTGGAGGTTAGCCCCATTTTGTTAATTATTGATAATTTGGTACAAGAGAAACCAAAGAACTTTTGAAGGCATGAAAAAATAAATTCAATTGTTAAAGGATTCTTTTGTTCAAACATTGTTTTCTTGGTTCAGATTTAGTAAGGGAGTGGAATTAAGAAGTCTAGGTTTGGCAGGCTCCTCCAAAGGTGGGTTTCTTTGTTTGGACAAAAAATTCAGGCATTAGACCAGACAAGGAGAAGAGGAAAGGCTATAAATAACTGGTGTTGTTTGCGCAAGAGCAATGAGGAATTGACCAATTATATTCTATTCATTGCAGGGTACCTTTTAATATATATATATATAGACAAGTACAAAGTATATGAGAGAACAGTGCCCAACAAAAAGTGATACATCCAATGTACACAAGAGGATAATCTTTGGTACCTATTATTCTCACTCTTTAATGTGTTACAGATGTTGTCTTATGCGGTGAAATTTGTCTTGCTATGATGGCATGGGAATTTTTTGGGGAAAAGGCACAAAAACACTTGGATCTTGGTCCTGTTATGTTTGATATGGACAATTTGGAAAAAGAGAAATAAAAGAATTTCTAAAGGCCCTGAGAAATCAATTCAATTGTTAAAGGATTCTTTAATTCAAACATTCTTTTCTTGGTTCAGATTTTGTGTTGGAGTGGAATGCTCATCCCTTTATGATTATGTGGATTGGATGAGGTCACACTAGTGTATTTCCTTTTTTTGTTTCTTGCCCTTTGACAACCTCTATATCATTCCTATGTTCTTAGATTCTGTCCCCTATTTGATTGACATTTTTAATAAATTGTTCTTTTGCCCATCAAAAGAGAAAAAAGAAAACAGCTATCCTCTTAGTAGGGTTTGTGTCCAAAATGCCAATGGATAAAAATTATCATCTAATGAAACGACACTAGCAATCATATATCTATCATATATTTTTAAATATGCAGCATCATCTCCTTAGTGAGGCTCTTCTCAAAAAGGCCAATTTTCTTCATATGTTGTGTTTTGTTTTTTGGGAGTTGTAAAAAGATTCTAAACAAATGACGACATGAATATTGCCCCCTTTGTGTTTTAGTGCATTTGGAAAGATTGAAATTATAGGATTTTTTTAAGGCGTGAAACATTTCTTAGAATTAAACAATGTCTTCTTAAACTCTTCATCTGTTTGGCCAAAGGGTCCACCAAAGGTTAGAAATTGAATTTTCTTTATTCTGCATATAGCATGAGAAATATAGGCATGGTTCTGACCTTCAGTGTTTTACTTTCTTTGCTTTTAAGCTTTTTCTGGCATGTGCTTCTCCTCATATTTCCTGGGGATTGGGATGCATCCCCCTTTTGTTAGGCTCATTTTTTAGTATATCTATTGGTCAACTACATAAAAAATTATGTTTTTTGGGGGGATGGGTGCATAATCATGTACTTGCACCTAGGATTGTGCTACTTGCATCCACAAGTCCAATTCCTGCTTAGGTTAACAAGCACCATTTTTTATTAACTTCAAATCCATTTTGATGTGTTCATTACTTTATATCATCTAATACATTGAAGCTAGAAATAAGTTGTTTGTCTTGTAGGACATGGAAACCTACTGCCCCCTTTAAGGCCACTCTGCTTGAATCCACTTTTTCTATTAGTTTCAAGAGTGTATGAAATGCATCCTTGTTAATTTTTTTGATAGTTGTTATTGTGTCCATTAGTTTATAAAATATAATGTTTTGAAGCTAAAAACTGGTATATGCTTATAATGTTCGCAAATGGTCGATATTATTATTGAATCAACTTCATAAATTAGTAACCATGCACACAAAATCAAGCACAATCAAGCATGGGCACACACACCTACCCATACACAGGCACACAAATACAAGCCGCATAACCTTGTATAGATATTATAGCAAAGCCCTGGTTTCCATGTCACAGCAGGCACCCATACCCTTATTTATTCCATTAATTTAAAATAAGCTCAAATTTAAATATTCTGTTCATCTTTATACCGGATATTCTGAATTCCAGTAAACTTTATACTTATAAAATATTTGCATCAATAAATACTAAGTACAGCAAAAGAGAAGTTCCAATGAAAGTTCTTTTACCTCTCATCATCAAAAAATTTGCAGATGCTGCAATAATATTTTGCCATCAACAATCCACCACAGGAAGGTGTTGTGCAAATTGGTCCAATAGGCTGGATTCTTAGGCAGAACATACACATCATTTCAGATGTAGCCTTCCTGCAAAAAAAATTAATATAACACGAATAAGTAAATATTATATATATATAAGCAAAAGGAGTTTCCATAAAGTTACCTATCCATTGAATGATCGCTGACTTTATCATGGCAAAACCTGCAAGCAAACAACTTGCCACAGCATGAAGCACGGAGTTTGCAGTTCCTCTTGTAATGCTCACACCCAAATATTTGCTTATCTGGATCTCGAAATGATGGAATGCATCCAAGCACATTCTCACCATTTGAAGTTTCAACTGTCCTTGCTTGAGGTAACTTTTGCTGAGCAGCTATCCAGCGACTAAGAAAACCCATATGTTGATAAGAATATGAAGCAAATAGAAGCCAACTAGGATTAAATACATAAATAACAGGAACAAACCTTGTCATAAGATTTTGAATAAGATAATCTTTTCTCCTTGGATCAAGAGTTGAATCCCGAGAAACTTTTCTTATCTCTGATTCAAGCTCATTTTCATTCATCCGAAAAATATCTTTCCAGCCAGGCTTGAAAGTATGATCACTGTGGTCCAGGCTTTCATGAACATTGATGCCTAAAAGTGAAATTTTCACAATGAATGAACATCAAATATTTGCATGATACAAGAAGCAAGGGTCAAGTCAACAAGCCTGAATTTATTTCAACTCTGCAGCAAGTTGCAATATGAACCAGAACCACACAAGTGAAACATGAATAAGTACACAATTGCAGCACTAAAAAAGGCATGGCACAAACCTTGTGAAATCTTATTTTCTGATGTAAAGGCCAGTGGAGATGCAGCAGCAGTTCCTTCCCACCATTCATTAAGCCACTCACTAAACATTGTGTTCTTTGTTGCCTGCTTCCATGTGTCCATCATTTTGTTCTGCTCTTCCTCAGTAAGAACAGATGTAACCCATGGCAACATCGATTGGAGCACCTCTGCACCTGTAGTACCAATAATACGGCCAACAATTTTGTCTTGTTCCTCCACAGAAAAATGTTTGTCAAACAATGGCCAAAGCTCAAGTTCTTCCCTGTAAACATGTTGATCCAGTGTCACTCTAATGGATTTGCACATGCCCTGAAGCTTTGTAGCAAGTTCATTGTACTTTCTGATACTGTCATTATGATGAGAAGAATCTAGATTAATTCTAGTTGACTCTTCAGGCATATTTGCACTGTTCAAACTCTCATGAAGCAGAGTAAGGTCAGAGAGCACAGATGAAATGTCTTCAAATAGTTTTTCTTCCTGCTTGTGGTCCAAAGTGTAAGAGTGGCTAACATTATGAAGAGTCTCTCTAGATTCTAATGCTGGGAAGACAATATCATCCTCAGCATTACTGTGAGCCCTATATAAGCCCCATAACAAACGAAACCTACCACTGAACTGCCTAAGGAAAGTATCATTACAATCATTAAGTCTCCCAGATTCAACATCCAAATACTCCAAATCTTTGCGGATGGCTTTATGAAATTTGAATATGTTATCAATAGGTCGCGTCGCACTCCCAATATCAGGAGAGCTTACATCTGTTTCCCAATTAAAAAGACTGGAGTTGAGGGAAGGAGCACAAGGAATAAAAGATAAGGAGCGCAAAGATTTTGCTGAAGCAAGAGAACCCGTTCCTAGATTACTGTTATTCACTCCTAACTCAGGGACACAGCAAGACTGATTACTACAAGCTAATTTCTGTATGTTTACAGTTCTTCTAGGGTCACAAGCATTACTGTCTTCCCATGAAGTACAGTTTCCACGCTTAACTGGCCTTTCATCATCATCCAAGTGATCTGATGTAGAATTTTCCTTAGCAGAAAACAAAGGGGTGCATGCACAAAAAGACTGATCAGGATCTCCTGTGGTTGTGGTCAGTATTTTGGCAAGACAGCAACCAACTGCACCAGAAGACAAGCATGCATCCCTAGAGCGGCCTTTGCATGCCCAGCCAGAAAAAAGTGTAACAAGTGCATTATCTGAAGCTGGAGCTGCATCAGAATATTACGCATAAGTAGCCAGCAAGAGAAGACCATAATTTCTTTAGATAAATTAGCAACACGTTGTAATAAACCAAAAGCTGAGAATTGATAGAGAACCTGCCAAATGCATATTTTGAAGAAAAGACCTTGCTGCTTCTTCATCAAGGGATCCAACCAACCATGGCAGGACACACTCAATCAATCTTAAGGGCATCACACATAGGCTTTGATACAGAAGTTCACGCTGTCTTTTGGGGCTAAAATGCTTTCGAGCAAGTGGAAGAACCTACAAATGCAACATGCCAGGTAAACATTCTTAAGGGACAACAAAGTGATGTCTGCCTTGCAAGTTTCAATGCTGATTAAAATAGATATGATAAAAACCAGAAAATAGGCAATTGCATGTTCCAGCCCATAGGCAGAACAAGCTCCCACTAATATGCTATCCAGCAATGGTTGACTCATGTATAATTAATAGAAGGATGTGTCTTTGGTAAGACTTGATACTAGCCATCAATTTATTTCTTCAGCAAAATCCTAACCTGAACTTCTTCATTGTGAAAGTGCTTCTGTATCGTATCCATTATTTGATCAGCCTGTGAGCATAACTTTGTATAAAATTCAGCAGAAGATGAGTTGGCTCCGGCACTTTGTATGCTTTCTATCAAGCACCTAAGTTTATCAAATTGGCTTTCTTCTTCTGCATGCTCCTGGGCAAAAGAGAGTTCTGCATCTACGGCAGGGAATATAACTTTGTCTTCAGCAATACTGCAGTCAGATTGACAAAGAAGCACATTTCACAACATAGAAACAAAACACGACTAAAAAAACTGGGACACAATGATCTCCATCATGCCCTATTACCCTTTACTACAGGAAAAAATAATCATAATAGAGAGCTGTGTAGTCACTTTGATAAGGAGGAAATTTCAGGTAGGACAACAGGCTTCAAGGACTAAATTATTATAAATTTTGGAGCAACATCAGGTTGAAATCCATTCTTCATGTTCAAGCCAAGGGCTTTGAGGAGGTCCGATTTTTCATAGTTGATTTCCCTTCCCAAGGGTCTAAGTACATTAACCAATCCACTGTTGAAGTTTAGGATGCAGCATTATATTCAGACGAAACCATGTTTGCCAGAAAAAACTACTTCAAATAAAAATGTAGAGAAGAGTACAATACCTGTGAAAAATACAAACTTCTGCAATAAACAACAGCCTCTTGTTGAAAGCAGATAAATCAGAGAAATCTCCAAAAAGTTGTATCTTCCTTGCTGCCTCTGCTATATCATTCAACTCTCTTTTTATTGCTTTATGCCAATGCAATATTTCATCTATTGGACATGCCAGAGTTGAAGCAGTTGTAACATTATTGGGCTCCAAATATTTCCTTTTACCAGTTTTCAAAGATTCACATGCACATTGCCAGTTCTTAGTTCGACTGATTAAGGTTCTGGCCCCAGAATCAGGACCTCTGTCATTAGGATTATCTTCACAACTTTTCTGAATATTTTCCATCCAGGTGAAAATAACCTTCATTCAACCCGAGTAGAAAGTCAACCAAAAATTTCAATAGAAGTCCATCACAAAACATAATCCATAAATACAATTAAACAAAACATTTACCTGTTGAAGAAGCTTCTCTTCTGGGACTATCTTGCACAAGCATTTATGCATATCTTGATGTTCATCAGATGAAATAGAGGAAGAAAGCCACGGAAGGAACTCTGCCATCATATTAACAGGAATGCTGCACAGAAACTGCCAAATCAATGATGCCTGCTCTTCAAAAGAAAACTTCTCAATCAGCAAGGGGAACACCTGCCACAATTGAAAGAAAGATGGTGACCTAGATATAAATTTTCACTCTGAATATCAAACTATGGTTGGGGAAGTATAAAGGCTAACTTGAGAGACATGAGCTTCATCACATGAATTGTCTGAAAGATAGAGACCAATGTAACATAAAAGAGCATCACATGTGACCAGAGAACACTATTGCTGCCTGAGAATACGTGTGTGTGTGTGTGTGTGTGTGTTTGTGTATTATCAGATATGCCTCACAATATATATATATATATATATATATATATATATATATTTTGATAGGCAAACAGGAAAAAACAAGTATTAAAGGTGCCTAAAAGGAGGAGTAGCAAAGTACACACGAAGTATACAAAAAATGCCTACAAGTGTCCAGGAACGTGCCTCACAATATTCTTTTGGAAGAATGTCAAACATTTCTTAAAGCTAGCATTTCAGCCAGCATTATTCCTGGAAAGCTCTAATGGCGTTTCCATCAAATGATGAGCATTAGAGACTTGTTTATCTCAATTTTAAAAGAAACCTATTAAGCTGGAACTGGATATGCAGGAGAACATGGGTGCTCCTCTTTAATAACATGAATGACATCTAGAGATGAAGAGTCTCAAAAACCAGGAGATTCAATTCCATGTTCAATTGGACCAGTTCATAAAACACCGTATGGATAAAGCACATGACTTTTTTCATATGACATATATGAAACAACTGAGGAAGATCCCTATTCTTAACTACAATTATTCTTGAAGCCTATGCCAGAGAAAAGTGGGAGTCCACCAAGGGAACAATGACCACCATGGATCAGCTTCCAAATGGTTCAATCCTTCCTTCTCTCAACCGACAAAGTAGATACCACCATGAATTATCAATATGTTTGAGCAAAAGAAACAGCCAAAGAGTCAAATGCCAGAAATATCCCAGCAGTCAATGTGCTGAAGCCTAGTGCCACCACAACACAATCTTATTGCCATTATAAGCACCACTTAAAAATTAAGATCAAAAGAACAATAAGAAAGGAAAATAATGAAAAAATAAAATAAAAAGAACTATAGATTATCATTTTGACAACTAATTCATATGGAGATATTTGATAGATTTAGAGGGTGTTAGGTAAAATTTAATATTTATCACTTAATGACTTAAGTAGACTTCAAATTAAATTATTCTTAAGTTGTTGCTTAAAACTTATTACTTGATTTTAACTTTAAGTATTAAGATTGTTTGATAAAGTTAACTTAAAAATTATTCTAAATCGTTTTTTTTCTAATGAGTGAAGCAAAAGTATATTATAAGCAAAGACGCCAAAACAACGTTCCAAAGTACATGGGGGGTGTATACAACAAATGCTTAAAAGCGCAAAAAAGGAAAAGGACCAAACAAAAACTACGTCGTCCTCAAAAAAAATCCACAAAATCTACAGCCGAAGAAGGACCAAAAAATAAAAACAACCTAGACCAATCCCAAAGATTACAAAGGAAAGTGTGTTTTAGTCCTTGAATGGACCATTCCTCATTCTAGAAAGCTCTTCTATTTCTTTCCTTCCAAACAATCCAAAATAAGCAAAGAGGAGCTACCTACCACACCTTTTTCCATCATTTACCAACAAAAGAACCATGTCACCCTAAAAGCATGTCTCTAACAAAAGAAGGAAGCGTCCAAAGCACACCAAACACGGAGAACACAAGATTCCATAACACTCTTAGTTTTAATTAATATTTATAATCATTTGTTTTAACTAATATTTATTTTCATTAATCTTAAGTAGTAAATTTGTTTGTAAAATATTCATATTTAAAGTATAGTAGATACATAAGATAACCGCAAAATATTTACTATAAAAAATAAGTCATGGATGTGAAGACATGGTTCTAAATATATTCTCATTAGATGTGGGCAAATGCAGCAAAAAAAAATTGAGATTAAGAATAAGTTAACCAATTTGACTTCATGCTTAAAGTTATTTTTAAATTTTAGTTGTAATATTAAGTTATTTTACCAAATATGCTTAATCTACTTAATAACTTAAATTAAATTATTACGTTACATTAAACCATTAAGTTGATTTGCTAAATACCGTCTTAGTTCCAACTTAATTTTAACTCTAATGTAATAATACTGGGAAAACTATGTTCCATGCCATGATTTGAAGAAAACTCAAAGCTGCACATCACAAAAACAAAACAAATCAATACTTGTTCCTCTTCCTTGGACATGTGCTGACTAATTGAAGTTTGAAGAGCTCCGGTGCATAAGGCTAACTCTCTCCGATAGCTTTCTTCGTTTTGAGTTTTTGAATTCAACAGCTCGAATAGTTGATCAAAAAGGGCACTTTCTCCCTCATGTTCAAGGGAGTAAGTCCGTGCAACATTCTTCACACGTCTATCAAGAGCTGGAAATATGACCTGCAGTTCCAAAGGAATACTCTTAGATCATGTCCACGTTTGCTTATAGTTTAAGAACAAAAGAAATGGACTGTTATCATCATTAACCACTGGATTTAAGGATGTTAGCATGTATCTCACTGATGGACTCACCATTCTTTGATCCATTAGTGAGTGAATACCCAACCAATCAAGATTCAAGACAATAATTTTTAGATCACCTCTCTCAAAGCCCATATACTTTGCCAGAAACACACAACCGCTTTTACATATGTCACACATCTCCAATTTTCCGGAGGTGGACAAACTATCTAACGCAACCCTTCATTCCATTTTATTATCATTTTTGAAATATCTTAAGACAGACTAAGCCCCAAGCATAAATAACAAGACAAGATACTTGGTTTCAAATTATTAGTTCTTGCCAATTACTTATTACTGCAAGAGTTAGCTTAATATGAAACTTTTCATTAGGCCTTTCCAGATTATTTCAACTTTTTTTTCTTTTGGTATGTACAAGTTTCAACTGTATCAATATTTCAGTATGCCAGGTTTCCAAGAATTAATGTGTTAAAACACAGAACATATCAATGATAACAACTTAGCCAAATATACCATCTTAAACAACCACTCAACAGAAAATTAACATAATAAACAATGTAAAATAAACAGAAAACAAATTCTCCAAGAAAAAGAAAAAAAAAATGAAGGATATATAGTGACGCAATAATCTGTGCCAATAAAAGTAGAGGTTGCCCATTTTACTATAATCCAGATCGTTCGTATGACAGCAATATGGTAAAACATGGGTATAAAGAATATAAATATGATTATTTATATGATAGTTAAGGTCATACCAAACCAATTTTTTTCTGAAGAGTAGTTGCAAGTTGGGACCTGTTCATAATTAGGCCCCAGTAGGACCAAATTCGAAAGTTTTCCATGCTAGCTAAGCTTACGTGATAAATGTAATGTATAACAAAAGATAAAACCAAGGCAATGTGATAGTTAAGGTGCTACCAAAACAAAACCGGAGGTAACTGTCTACCAAAGCAATGCGAAATTTTCACAGTAGACTGCAAACGACGCATCAAAATAATACTGAACTTCAAGATCAATAGGCAATTTAACAGGAGAAGTATGAAACAAGTCTACCTAGAAGTTCAAGTTCCTACCAATCCCTATGAGGAAAAGGTGAATAAACACAATTTTCTCAACCAGAAAAATATTTGATATGATTCCCCTTTTTTAGTTTTCCAAACGAAACAAGAGGAAAAGGGACAGAAGATTTGGTAATCCAGGAAAAGAATCACAAAGAACAAAAAATTCTAAAACTGAATCAGAGAGAAATGCCACAAACATCCAAAATTTCAATCTCAATCAGATTCAACACTGCAAAAGAAATAAGAACGAGCCCACCTCGTCCTCAGCATTACAGTGGTGCTTGTAGATTGCGCGAAAAAAGTGGTAGCGTTCCAACAAAGGATTAATATCACTGTCCTGATTAGTAGCAAAATCCATGGCCGCACGATGCAGGCCATCGAGCTCCGAACGGATGGCCTTGTGGAAGAACAAGAAGATGAGAATAGGAGACTTGAGAGCTGAGCTCTTCAAGCAACTCTTCGAAGGAGAAGAATCCATTTGGTTGGCAGGCCCCGCCATCAGACCCAAACCTCCATCTCTATGTTGAAGCCCTGTCAATGGCGTCGCCATTTTATAGACGGCAAACAGTCCAAAAAAGAGGCCAGCAGATCCTTAGTCTCGAAACCCTAGGTTTTCCAAATCCACGAGATTTTCATTTCTGTGCGCTCCTCTCTCTCTCTCTCTCTCTGGAACTGAACCGGGGAGAACGAACGAAACTCAGAGGCCTCAATGCGGTAGATAGAAAAGGGGAAACAAGTTAATTTTTCTAGCAGCGACACGTGGCGGTAACCGGCATGGTGGAACGTTGGCAAAGTCACATTCTGTGAACGGAGGCAACTAGAAGTAAGGGATCCCGTGCCGCGTGTGAGAAGCACGTGAGAGTGGAGATCCAGCACGGACTTATCCCTGGTGTTTTTGGAGCCTTGGTGCGCTGGTCTGTCCACGTAAGCATCCACCGGATTGGGGTGATTCGGAAGACTGATGACATGTGATGGCTGATTTGGTGACGTTGACACATAGTGAGGACATTGTGATAATTTTAGAATCCAATTTATTCAAAATGGTCTAATAAACGAGATTGACACAAAACGTATGACAGCAATTTGTTCAATCATCTCATTAACTCTAGCCGGGCAAGTGGAAAAGTGGCTATTAAACGGAACCAGGAACGAAGCTAATCAAAACAAATTCCGTTCGAAAAAATATTTTAAAAATTTAGGATTGAAATTTTCTTTTCAAAAGAGTCGTTTCAAGATAAATTAAAAATTTTATTTTGAGAAGATAATTATTTGATTTTTCTCATTTATGGATTAAAAATATTTTTTTAATTGTCATCTTTTTAAAAACATCATGATTTTAAAATATGTTATTATATACAAATATTATTGTTTTATTTGAAAAATGTTTTTAAAAATAATTCTAAAAAATCGTAGTTTAAAAATAGTGTGTAAAAATTGTTTTTTAATATTTTATAAAATACAATTCTATTTAAAAACCTAAAATATTATTAATATGTTTTTTATATTTTTAAAAACAACCTTTATATTTGTTTTTTTAATTTTAATCAAACCTAAAAAACGAGTGAAAAATACTACATAAAAGTTGAAAGATGTTTTCTAAAAATATCTTGTTTTCCTTTTTGTAAGTTGAAAATTATTTTATGTTTTTAAGAGCATAAAATTATTTTTTATTTTTGTTTTAAAAAATAATTATCAAATTGACTTATTTTTCTATTTTAGCTCATTACATCAAATAACGTGCATGTGGTTGATGCTATTTTTAACTTTGTTTTTGAAATTAAATTCTTAAGAAAATAACATAAAAAATGGGAAATTCAATTTTACTTTTTATCTTCAAATATAAAAGTAAAAGAAAAAAGGTGTATAATAAAATAAAATAATTAAAAAAACATAATTATGCCTTTTATATTCCAATTAATAAAATAAAATAAGGATTATTTTGGTCAAAAAGGGTCAAGATATTCCAAAGTAACTCCGGCTAACTCAAGTGGTTAAAAATATCTTTTATTTTATTTTGTAAAAAACATTTTAATATATATTCCTTGTTCACACTCCTTGATCCATGTTTTTTCGTATGTTAATTGTATTCTTTATATTATAGTCACATTTTCTATACGTTTAGTAGATCATAATTTTTACATAGTATATTATTTTTATTTTATTTTATTTTATCTACTAAGTAATTTTAGTTTACCAATAACTTTTAAGCTTATTCTTTGATTTTTGAAAAATTATCGAAGTAAACAGGTGATAAGGAGTCTTTTCTCTTTACTTTAATTATTTGGGATTTATAACTTATTCGAGGCGAAAAATAAATATTTCCTTATTAAAAATCTAACTCCATGTCTTTGGATTTTTTATCCTAATCCAATTTGCCTATCCCATCTCCTCCTCCAATATTAGAAATTTTGCTAATAATATCCATTATAGGATTCTCATCTTTAGTTAGTATATTAATAGAGAAATTCTCAATTCTTGACATAATGCATATACAAATATCGTTTATACAAACGTAGGGTTAATCATTTGATGAGACATTTCAAATAGTGAATTTCTTCCATTTGACTTTAAAAATATTTGTTCAATTTTATTTTATCTTATTTTATATTATTCATATTTTGTTTCATTGATGAAGTGACCTATGGTCTCGATAAGAAAATGATTTTATTTATTGCTAACATTAGGAAATGAAATAATTAAGAATCTTAAGTAACTAGCCAAGCTGCAAAAGTAGCTAAAGTGATTATAAATCCCATGAATAAAATGGGTCCCACAACAAGCCATTTATTTCTAATTTTCGATTAAAAAAATTTTGATCTAAAAATATGAAAGAAAATAGTTTATACACTAATATTTGTCATAAAATGGTCCAACCATAAATGAGAAGTTATACAATTCAACTTCAACATAATCAGTCTAATATAGTTGACCTCTTTTAGGTACTTTAATATGTCTCTTAAGCCATTCATAATTAATTTTACCAATTTTAGTCTTTATAGTACATTTATTACTATAGTATCCTATTTTTACACAATTATAACATATATATATATATATATATATATATATATGCTTTTTTTTGTCCTTTTAATCCACCTAACCTTTTGTACATGCTCGCTTGTTCCTTCAAATAAATTTCTTCTATAAGCTTCGAAAATTTTATTCTTTTAGCTTCTTTCCTTTATATAGCTTTATATAGGGAGCATACCTATTAATATTACTTTTCCACTTTCTTTTATTCTCATTCTCTAAGGTAATGTACTCATATTATTCAAAGATTTTTCGCATAACTTTTTCCTTAGTTGTCTTTTCCTTCCTTAATTGGATTTTATTCCAATTGTGGATTTTAAGACAGATTTTAATATCTTTTTGAAGTTATCTCCCACGTGTTTATCTTTCATATAGAATTTTTTTTTTCCTTACATTTCTCTCTCTTTTCTGTATATATTTAAAAGGTATTTAGTAAAACTTAATATTTATTACTTAATGACTTAAATTAATTTAAGTTAAATGATACTTAAGTCATTGATTTAAAGCTTATTACTTAATTTTTACTTTAAGTATTAAGATTGTTTAATAAAATAAACTTAAAACTTATTTTAAATTATCAAATCAACATATTTATTCTTATAAATTACCATTAGTATAAATGAAGTCGAGTAATAGTAAACTCTATGGAGTAACAAAGGAGATAACAGAGGTAAGTAGAGCAAATGAAGGCAAAAAAATAAAAATAAAACGAAGATGCGAATATAAAAATAAAAATAATTATTTTTATTTATTATTTAAAGTTATTTTTTACTTTAAGTTATACCATTTAATTGTTTTATTAAATATACTTAATGACTTAAATTAAGTAATTGTTCCAAAAGCTATTGAATTGCTGCTATATTATTTTATGTGACCTATTTTTCTAAGGTTATGTTTGGTTGACAATACATATTAAGAAAAAAAAAATACTAAAAAATTGATTTTTTTATATTTAGTTTCATTAAAAATATATATATAATTAAATTTAATTAAAAATTTGTAAATTTTTTAAATAAAATGAATTCAAATTACTATATAAAAATAATATATTCACTTTAAGTTTGTTTTTCTTAATCTTTTTTCACTTTTTCTCCCTTTCTATTTTTTTTTCCTCTTGTATTCTCCCTCAAATTTTTTTTGTGTTTTTTATTCTCAAATATATTTAATTATCGAAATATATTAATTTTTAAAATTTTTGACATTGAGTTTGTTTGTCATACACCCCCAACTTTCTTTCATGAAAATTATAGTAAATGTAAAAATAATAAAAATAAAATAAAATAAAATTATAAGGTGTGTGAAATTTGACTGTCGGTGCCGTGTTTATAATTGGCAAGAATAGAGGGGGTAGAATGATAATTTTGGGGCGATCCAGGTTGGATAGATGAAAGAGATGGAGATAAGCCATTAAATAAATTTGCAGGGTGTGCTAATTGCCAGCAGGCACGAGATATGTCCGTGCTGTCACGAGTAAATTCTCCCTTAGCTTGGGAGATCCTCATCCAATCCATGGGACCATGGTCCATGCAACTGTGACCTTGACGGCTGCTCCTAATTAGATTACGAATTGCGAATTGCGAATTGCGATGGGTTGTCCTCTTCTACTGGGCTACTGGTTACGCTACACAAAACAGTGACGCATTCAGCTTATTAGAAATATACTTCTCTATTGCGCTCTGAAACAGGGCCAGTCTTCTGCCATGTGGCAAAATTCTTTATTCTTCTTCGCTCGTCCTTAAGATGATAACTTTAAAAGTGGAACACGGCACTTAGCAGTCAAGCTTGGCTGGCCATTCATGACTATGGTGTAAATGCTAAAGCAAATATAAATATGCTCAAAACTTTAATAATATATATCAAATATGAAATTAAAGAAAAATCGAAAACCTCTAATCATTGGTGGTTTGAGAATCCAAAAATCAAATTTGATATGATTAAGGTGCATCTAAATCCTTAGCCAATCTCAAATGAACCTAACCACAAAATCTCTATTCATATTCATCATAAAATCAATGTCATAATTTATGGTTGTTAACGATGATAAAAAAGAAAAACTGAATTAACGGAAATCTTAAATATTATGGATCAGATATTGGGACACATTCAAGAAAGTCTAGTATTATTCTCAAAATTGATGAAAGATTATCGATCAGATTTCTGTATCATTTAGGAAAATCTAACATAAGGCTCAGGTGACGTTGATAGTCGAATGAGTTTGAGGCACGGTAGCAGGACATGGGCGCTGGTGGGGTGGGGTCGAGCCGGCCGTGAATGCCATCGCTGTCTTCTTTGGAATCTGCTTTCTCCTTTTAATAATCGATCAGGATTTGGAAACAAATGTTACGGTGGGCAGCAGACAGTGTATCTGGAAAGCCAGTCCACAGAATAGACGCATTCCCCATCGGCACTTGTATCCTGATTAACATTTCACATTCTCTTTAAGAGCTTTGGTGGATAATAATCGAGCAAGTGAGGGTTGCCACTTGAGTCAATTTCGTGGCAAGTAATCAGCCATCAATCCCATTCCCACGCCAAGGTTGACTGACAAGATGGCACTAGGGGACAACCCATGTTTAACAACATTAAATCATACAAAAATTTGGACCCAAGATTAATTGAATAGAGCGGAAAGGGTTGTTTGGGAGATTCCAAGTATGGATCGATTGACTCCATTAATGCCCAGCCTCTGGACCCACCCCATGAAGATAAAATTAGTTCAAATATTAGAAAATCAAACATACCCTTACTACATTGAATTATTTTTAGCATTCAAGTCTACCTTCCCTTTTAAAAAACAGAGTAGGTTCTTCAACAGTTTCCATTCACCTAACTCGTTTGTATATTTATTTAGCTTTCACATTCATTCCCCCTTATAGTTTACCTTAAACTTTATATAGTCAAGAATTAAATACATTAATAAATCCAACAACTAGAGAATCGAATCAAAAACAGGATTCTCGTTACAGGACGCATCACATAATGAATGGACTTTCAGGAAAATTAAATTGAATGAATAAAAGACACATGGGTTTATCAGATGGAATTAAGTCATTGCTAGTTTTAAAAACACTTTCTTGAACACCATGTTGGCATAGGCGGTTGAAGAATATCTCAAGCCCCATGCCATGCCTGTGACGTTGGCAGTGACAAGTCAAGAATTGTTACAGGTACATCGATGTTGAAATGTCAATAACTAGAAAATATAATAATTCAAGATTTTATGTACAAACCTTAATGTTTATAATAAATCACTGGAGTGTAATTTGTTGACCATTATTGGTACCGTAGATATGATCTAGAGGGTATTTATTTTTTTTTTGGTCTTTGCTTAAAATAATTTATTTTCAGAATTTAGGTTATTTGTTTTTTTATTTTTTTATGACTTATTATAAACTTTTTACTAAATAAAAAAAGTTAAAATATGTAACCTTTTTTAAATAAAAAAATAATATATTGATTTTTCTTTACTTTTTAATACTTAATAGAAATAAAATATTATAAAAACAAATAATATAATATTTAATACTATTAAACATTAAGGTTCTATTTAAAATTAAGTAAAAAAACAAACATCATCTTAATCTTTTGTGCCTCAGCCCATAAACATGTCTATAATTAAAACGGATATAATTAGAGTAAAATGATAAAAAAAAAGAAAGTAATATGATATGCCACGTGGGATGAATTTTTTTTCTTTCTAATATATATAAATTCTTTTATAATTATATATGTGTTTTAATGGTTTGAAATTCCATATTTAATTATTATTTTAATATAATTTAATAATATTTTGCTTTTATTTTTTTAAAAAAATAACATTTACCACTCTTAGATTTTAAAAAATAATTAAGATATTGCAAACTAAATTGTAAATAAACACCTTAGGTCATGTTTGAAATAGTGAAATAGAGAATAAGAATATAAATTTTTAAGTATTTTTAGTTTTAATGGTATTTTTAATTTTTTAAAATTATTATTTTATTGTTGTTCAGTATTTATGTTTATTTTTGGAGAGAAAAAAAAACCCAAATCAAGTATCATGTAAAAAAAAAATTCATGTGTTATCGGGATAATAAATAAAAAGGTTATTTGAAGAAATAATTATGTAATTTATGAAAAAATGTATATATTTTAAAAAATATTTAAATTAATAAAAATAAAATTAATTTATAAAATTTGAGGTTCTCTTTTCAAGAGAGAGAGAGAGAGTGAAGTTCTTTTTTCAAGAGAGAGAAGAAAAACTAAACCAATAGTTATTTTCTTAATTATCTAATTTATGAAAAAAAATTATATATTTTAAAATATTTTTAAATTAATAAAAATAAAATTAATTTATAAAATTTGAGGCTCTTTTTTCAAGAGAGTGAGATTCTCTTTTTAAGAGAGAGAGAAGAAAAGGTAAACCAATAATTATACACCCACAACAAAACATCATGAGCATCCATGACAAGAAAATGGGGGCATCTTCCCTTTAATGATTCAAGGTTGTTGCCCTGCTTGCCAGTCATATCCTAAGGTAGTATATAGGAATCCAAGGATAGTTAAGCTTGAAAATAATTTTAAAAAACAAATTTTTAAAATAGATTTTGAAAACTGTTTTAAAAAACAGTTATCAAATTCAACCTAACTTTCCATGTTTGTTAAATTACTCGTGTTCTGTAACAGGACCTACAAGAATAACACAGCAATAAAAGGAAGATGATTATAGGAACTGGCATGAGACTATGAGCCACTTCATTCCATTATTCTGCTAGATTTTGTTAAAAGATTTACCATATGGCAGCTTTACTAAAGTTCACAACACCAATAGAACTCAGAAGCCTCTGATAACGTTGAACCTAAAGAAATCTAAAAAAGTGAAAAAAATAAAATAAAAATCTCTTTAGTAGATTCACAAGGTAGCCATTTGTTTACCGGCACAACAGATTACTTAGTGGGTGAGTGAGGACTGCAAATATTTTCAAATAAAAAAATGGGTGAGTGTGGCATGCTTGTGCTTGCCAAACATTCCTCAATTAAAAATTTTACAATTCCAACTATGGGTAATCCATTAGAGATTCAAGTTGCCACCAATATTTGTTGAGATGAACTCGTCATTTTCTCAACTTTTTGATTTGTATTGGGTTGAACATGTCCCTTTTGAATGAGTAATTTTCTACAACTATGATAAGTTAATGAGCGTATTGAAGATAGATGGAATCCCACATCCGCATGACTTGAATGAGTGGACAACGATCTCCGTATAGAAAGGGTGTGTCCACTAACCATAATTCCATTACTTAAAAAAAAAAACCTCCAATGGCATCCACGTCTATCCTCTATATTATAATGTTATGGACCAAGTTCATGGTTAGTGGGAGAGACTTCTAAACCTCCTATATGATCCTAAAAGCCAAATTCTCTTTTCCCAATCTTATCCACAAAACCCCATAAATGTATATTTGATATTGAAGGAACTAGAATTCATGACGTATGTCTAAGTGTAATGTATAATGTGATGAATAGATTCACCCTCGAGAGGTCGACCCTTATTATCGTTGCATTCGATTTGACACTCATTTATTTAGGTGATTGAGAGTAAGTCATTTGTCTTTTATTCCTTCTCTTGCAAGCTAGATAGGTGTCTAAATTTTTTTCCTTTGTTCGGTTTCATGCAAAAAAAGAACGCATACCTATCACGATCTTATTTCACAAGGATGTGTATAGAATTAAAATATTTTCATCACGTGGAGACTATTAATAGATACTTTTCAATGGTATTCACAATCTCAAGAGGGAAGTCTAGATGTCAAAGATCCATTGAGGTTCCCCTTGCTATATGGTAGCCCTAAACTTGGTTAAGCATGAGTTTTGATGATAACAAAATAAAACTTGGATCATTTAATTTTAAGTGTGATAGATAAAAAGATTTCCTTTGATTAATCAATAAGAAATTGCATAAAGTTACATAGTTCAATACTATAATGTTAATGAGGAAAACAAGAGAATGTTCTTTTCAAGATTAATTTTAGGACCTTAAAATTGTAAAGTTGAGGTCCACTAAGCTAAAATGCATGAAAATTATATAAGACATCAAACATTTCTATTTTTGATTGAAAACTCATCAAATTAAACCTTAATTGTTTGAAAATTTTCAAAAATTTGATAAAGTACTTTTCACATGAAAACCAACTTTAATAATTGCAATTCATGCTTAAAAGGAAAAATCTACTAAGGTTCCCTTCCTTGACTTGAGGCGAACCATATCCTTTTCCTCCTTAGAATTGATAGGGGAATGAAGAGTTACAAAGCACTAAAGTTGTGCTAGACTAAAATTCAATAAAATACATTTCACATGAAAACCAATTTTAATAATGGTAATTCGTGCTTAATTTTTTTTTAAAAATTGACTAAAGTTCCTTGATCCCCTTCTCAACCTGGGGTGGACCATATCATCTTTTTTTCTTGGAAATGATAGGGGAACAAAAAATTGTGAAGCACCAAAGTTGTGCTAAGTTATGCTTGACCCTAAGTAAGACCCACTTTTGGAGAGTTGAAAGGACTTAGGGAACCAATTCACAATGGTTGTCCTTTGTGTCATGATAGGGCAAAAGAAGGAGATTAAGCACTAGAAGTTTCCCCATCATTTTTTTTTCTTTTTATCCCTTATTAGAAAAAAGGTTTCATTCTCGTTATTGCTCCTAAAGTTCTCGATATGGTTCAAGAGTCAAGGCATGTCTCCCTACTGCTCAGATTCAAGTTCAAGTTAGGGTCGGTCTTTTAAGTAGATTTTTTTTTTTTTTTTTGGCATTTTTCAAAGCTCACCCCTCTCGTTTTTCCCATTTGTCTCAATCAACCACTTTATCATTTTCTCCATTTATTCCCCATCTGCCTTGTTGTACCTTAGGAGATTTAATAGTGACAATCCAATCCTAAAAAGAAATTTCTTAGGTCGACATTTAGGAATATTATATGCTGTACAATATGATAGATTATCCATTTTTGAATACTTTCAATAGCAACCAAGTTTTCAAACTTCATTTCATTGGCTAGGTTGTCAAAGACCATGTTAAGTTTATCAAAATCCATCCTATCCATATAGTAGACTATATTGCTCTATTCATTGAAGCAAAGGTTTGGATGTTGAGACTAAGTCATTGTTGCCATCTATCCATCCTCTCGTAGGACAACTATGTATCTCAATTTTCATCTTTTATTTAAAATTTAAAGTAGAACTGACATTTATTTAACTAGTATTATACTTCACAAAGTCTTGTATTATGATATCTCATATTGGATAGGGGAAAAAGGTTCTTGACGCTATATATATATATATATATATATATATATATATATATATATATATATATATATACGAACTCCTCTTAATTGCATAGACATATTTTAAAATCATGAGGGCCTATTAGGCTTAGAGAGCATGTTGTATAAATGACATCAAAGTCGATTCTCAACTTCGTTGTAAGAGTTTGTTTGACCCTATAATCTTATGAGACACAACAATGATATTGTATTTGCATGGAGAGAGAGGAGATAAGAGAGTTATTATGATATCCAACTTTGAAAAGAGGAAAAAGTTCTTGAGATTATATATATATGAGCTCATTTTAACCATGTAAACATGTTTTCAAACTTGAAGACTCTCTGAATTAGAGTGGACAATATCTATACAATTGGGAGTGAGTCATCACACATGTAGAATTAAGAAACTACCGTTGTGTGTAGAATTAAAAAACTACCATCAAATGAGGGCCATGGGTAGACACGTGTTAATAGTATTCATCGTCTTAGAGGGAAGGTTCTTGTATGAAGGTCCTACCATCGTATATGTAAGGTTAGCTTAAGGCCAACACAAGACACATCTATTATCTTGAACCTTCATTTTCTTTATCATTCCTCTATTTTTCTTATTTTACAACTTTAGACCATGTTTGTTATGAGAAATGAAAATGAATATTTTGTTTCCATTCCTATCTCTCATTGAATAATAATGAATTTGATAATTTCAATTCTTGTGTTTGAATATAAATAAGAATAGAAGGTTGAAATGATTATTTATTTTTATTTCAATGTTTGGTAAGGAATATGAATAAAAGAAAAAAAAACGATAATAATACTCTTATATATAGTTTAGAATAATTTTTTATTTTTATTTTAAAAGAACATTGTTTATGAGTTTTTTTTTGCCTAAATAATAAGATTAAGAAAAATAGTATTTGCTTAATAAATAAAAATTAATTACAAAAATCGATAAAAACACGATAAAATATAATAGTAACATTACTTTTAAGATATTATAGATCATTTCTTATAATAAAGGAATCAAAATAACACATTTTGTAAATCACTGAAATATCATTTATGAATGACATTTTATTCTTATCAAAATAATTTTGTCATTGTCGTTTAAATTATCCAAACATAAGAATAAATGAGAAAAGAAATGAGATCTTCATTCTCGCTCTTCATTCCACCATACCATACATGACCTTATTGCTAAGTGATAAGTTTTCCATATCTAGTATTCCCCTTTGCTTACAAGTTATAAGAAGCGTGAGCTAGTTGATGGACGGATTGTTAACAATTTGCCAGTAGAGTTGTAGAACGAAGATTTGGAAAGGAGGGTTTATTGGAAGATTCTTCTCCAACGTTGGCTTAATAAAATTCCTTTACCTCATATAGGGATGGGTAAATGAGTTTTAAAACTAATGGACAACATGGAGCACTGGCTTCTCAACAATATTTTCCTCCTCAGGCCTGATTGCAAAACTGGGTGGTAATTCTAGAGTAAAAACATGCAGGTGATCAGACAACATGGAGCAAGTGTGGTACACCTTTGAGATCATTGGGAAGCAAGTGAGACCAAGTGGGATAACACCAAATTGGCTGTGTACTGCCACCCAACCTCACTATGGTGCGTGTGGCCTGTGATTCTACATCCACTTGGGTAAGGTAGGACAAATTTATGTAATGGACCACCATCTTACATCATCTTCTGGTGGCCCTTTTCTTGGAACTATTCCAAACATGGAAGGTGCTCATGGACAACTACACCAACTTGCTTCTTGTGACTTTTCAGGCAAATTGATCACATTAAAAAGAAATCCTGGATTTAATTTATGAAAAAGGCTTCATAGGTAAGCCTTGAGTTTATGAAAAAGAAATGAATTTAGGGGGTGTTTGGTAAAATTTAATATTTATTATTTAATGATTTAAGTTGATTTTAAGTTAAATTATACTTAAATTATTAACTTAAAATTTATTACTTAATTCTTACTTTAAATATTAAGATTGTTTAATAAGATTAATTTAAAACTTATTCTAAATCATTAAATTGATATATTTATCTTTATAAATTATAATTAAAGTAAAAGATGTTAAGTAATAATAGAGGTTGTGGAATAGAAAAAAGAGATGATGAAGGAAATTATGATAAATAAAGATAAAAATGTATACCATTAAGTTATATTACTAGCCATATTTAATAACTTAAATTAAATTATTAAATCACTTTAAGTTATTAAATTGATTTACCAAATACCTTATTGATTTTCATTTAAAATGAGAATATATATATAATAAATTAATAAAGTTGAGATTTTTATTAATCTAGAATGGTGGCGGCCTTTTGTTGGAAGCCCAAATAATTTTGTCGGCTTTGTTAGGCCTAGGTGTATGCTGATTTGTTGTTCTGGGCCACTCGAGAAGCCCAAGTTGGGCCCAAAAGCTTACACCACTCCAACTGAAGGATGTTGCACACTTTTTGTGGGGTCCGCCATAGGGAACATTGTTCAACGGTCACATTTAAATTCCCACGAAATTAAAACCCCAAAAAGATTCGACGCAAACGCTTCTTCCTCAACACCAAATCCCCTAATTCCGTACTTGAATCTCAATGGCAATCCACAAGCTTGCGGCGATCATCAAGAACCCTTTAAATGAGGACGAGTTTCTTCTCGTAAAAGAGTCGCCGCCGCCGAAATTCGGGGAAGAAGAGTATGATTCCTACTTTGATTCTGATCTCTGGGACTTGCCCTCCACGCAACTGAATTTACTAGAAGGAGAATCGCAGTGTGGAGTTTCTGTTGAAGGCGCGGAATCCGTTCTAGACAAGATTGATTTGACAAAATTTGATCTCAATCTGGCACTCAATCAGGTAGCTTTGATTACCGAGTTCAAATTTACTGAAAAATATATGTTTTTTGAGATGGAAAATTGCGATTTGGTTTCAATTATGCACAAATTCAACTTAACTTCGCCCCTACCAGGATCTTTCAGCTCTCTGACTTTACCTAAATGTATTTTCACAGCCTCAATTCTACTATTTATTTATTTTTTAATGTTATTTTATTTCCTTTTTAAATTTATTTTTCTTATTTATTATATATATGCAATTTGAAAGGTTTTGGCTCGAGTGGGTTATGGAATGCACGGTGGGGTACAGTGGCGTCTGTGGAAGTATGCGGAGGAAGCTGAATTTGGGCCAGGAGATCCAGTTCATACGGTCTTCATTACTGGGAAACTGGTATCAGTGGATGACAATTTACAAGGTTCGGTCAGGCCAACATTAATAATGTTTCCGTAATTCTTAGAATATGGGCTTTTGAAAACAATATTCATGCTAAAACTAGCAAGTTCCTATTTGGTTCTCCATTACAACTAGTAAAAGGACTGGACAACGTACATACATAGGGTGGTCCCATTTTCTCACGCAATGGGAATGCTTGATTCCTTTTTGTTTTGGTTGGAGAGAGAGTTGCAGGCAATAACCAAATTTTATAAGCTAAGATGAGCATATGCATAAAGGTTTCCAGGCTTTCACACAGTTGTTTACTGTAATTCTCTCATAAACAAAGTTGTGTTTTGCTTTTAAAATAAGGCATGTTTGATATGTGGTCGTCACAATCTTGAACAAGATTTTCCTCCAAACTTCTAATGCTAACAATTGGGTAGTTATCTTCTAAGTTTACTTCTTTGTTTATTTAAAAAAAAATTATTTTTATCTTTTTAAAAGTTATTTTTTTAAATTTCTAAATTTCTTTAATATATAAACTGGTTAGGAGGAGGGAATCTTATATAATTTCTTGGGGTTCATGGTGATGACTTTATCAAATTTGTAGGCCTTTCTATATCACATGAAAACTCTTTTAATCCCACAACTTAAAAAACCAGGATGGATAGCTGCTATGTAGGAGGATATTTTAGTTGATATTTTGACTTGGGATAAAGAGCATATGATTGAATTTGTCATTTCCTTGGCAATTGGGGCAGTTGGATGAATGATCATTTACATTTCATACCTTATGTGCCTTTACTGGTTACTGCTGGATTAAATACCATTAACTATAATAAATTAAGTTATTTGCTGTTCAAATACAAAGATTTATAAGAGAAATTACTTAATTCAAGTTTGACAACATCAATGGTAAATCATGGTAAATTTGTTATTTCCATTAGCCATTTAGAATCCTGTGAAACTATATTCATATTTTATAGTTGTTTTTTGAAATTGAAAATTGATTAGCATGCTATGTCACAGTACTGTATCTGTCAGTATTTTCTTGACATTGTTAGGTGCATTGCCTCTGTGCAACATGGCTGTTTACTGTTCCATTCTTGTGCAGATTTAATGTTTTTCTATCAACCAGTGGGTGCAATTTATAAATATTTCTAACCAGTTTATGTGTCTGTCATACTAGTATCTTGTCTTTGATTAATACGTAATGTATCATTTTTGTATTTGAAACTAAGAAAAACTTTTGCTAAGTCTTGCAGTAATATAAAGAGCAATTTATGGTTACAGTCATACATGCTGGTGCATTTTCATTAGGCCATGCTCAAGACTGAGTGCTTTGCAATTTGAAGTATAAGTTGTTATGTAAAGAACTTGTGGTAATATATATAGTAAATTGTACTTTTTAAGACTTAACTTGCAGAAGATAGTAATTATTTATTGCATTTACAATAAATTTTGTCTCTAGTGACCAATTTATGTATCCTCTTGGTTTATTTTGATGGAAAGATTATCGACCTACTTCTGCAATGCAAATGTAGCCTTTTACAAATTTGAATCTCATTTGGCTTTGGAAGGCCATGCAACTAATCTTGGAAATGCTTATGTAGGACCGTGTAAGTGGATGTCAATTCAACATTGCCTGACCTGGCTTCTAGATGTGAAACCAAGTTGTGGTCGTGTGGGACCTTTGGTAGTTATTGGTCTTCTAAATGACTCAATGCAATCTACAAAGTGGAAAGTACCGCCCACTTTGTGTTATCAGGTTTGCTACCTTCTACTTTGTGTTTTTTACTTCTTTAGTGAAAATTCTAGTTAAAACTACAAGGCAAGATGTGTTCTCAACGATTAGGGCTACAATGTAAAGGTCTAATTAGGAGCAATTATATGAAAGTATTACTTCTAGTGACTTGAAAGTTTTAAAGTAGCATTTGGGGTCTGTACTATATTCTTTATCTCTACGTTTTCTTTTCTATTTCAGATAGAAAGTGTGTCATGACTCAGATTTCAAGCAACTTAAATCCCAATGCATGATCATAGCTAAAGGTTTGATCCTAAGGGTTGAGTGTCCATGCTGGCAATCAATGATTTAACCTAGCATTTAATTAATTTTAAGTTTCTCAATAATTGTTGTTTCTTGGCATTTATGTGAGCCAGTTCAGGTCAAATAATGACCCAAAAAAGGGTTAACGGAGGTCTCAAAGGGTCTATGGGGATCCCAAGTGGTATTTGGGTAAAAGAGGGCAAATAGGCTTCTTGGGGTGGGGCACGCAGGGGGTGGTCATACTGCTGTTGTTGTTGTTTGCACCAAGGTGTAACTCTATAGTGAAATCAAAATTGTTAGCCTAGTGGCGACCTTGACAACTCATCCAAAAACACTTTTGATGGAGTTAACGATGTTAAATTACGTACTTATACTCGAGATTAAAATGTTTTCCTACCAGCATGCTATCCATAACAAACACATCCAAGAGACCAACATCATTCTCCTATCTTGCTTTAGGCAAAATCTTATATCCAACCATTTGGTGCAAAATCATAGCTCTGGAAGACAAGTATTTAGAATGCAACTTGAGAATGTCCATCATCTTAGGGTCATCACAAAGTCCCCTGCATGCCTTAAGTGGCTCAAATCCCCAACCATGTATTTTACTTAAATACATTATCTTCCCCAAATGGAATTCCTAGGATCTTATACAATTCAATAGGAGAAAAATAAGATTTTGTTTCCTTTCACAAAACTGGCAACTTGGTCTCTAGTGCAATTTTAGGCTCTCACATAGTAAATTTCAAACCAACCAAGGATGAAAATATAAGTTTTTATGGATATATTGGTCCTTTGATTTTACAGATATATCGAGATATACTAGGAAATATTGGTGGAAATTTTAATACAAAATATTGGTGAGGTAAAAATTGATCAAAACTCATGGAAATATTTGAAAAAGTTTCAAAAAATGATATAAGAAATAATAATAGATATATTGAGGTTGTTTTGTTGAATAAATTGATATATGTATGATATAATCTGTGATATTCAACAATAATGTTCATAACTTGAAGCATATTTTATATACATCTCTCTAATTTGGATGTATTTAATGACATTGAAGAAATAATGATACATGTATAAGTATTTTTTATTAAAATGTTGATAATTTTATTTATTTTGTATTAGTTATTATACAAAAAACATAATAATTAAAATCAATTAATTTATAATAATTTGATAATAATTTATTTATGATATCTATATACATAAAAAACATATATTAATTTATAAACGTATAATTTATAGTATGTATACATGTATATATATTATGAGATATTTATAATATAAATGTATAAATATTAAAATATTTATATTTAGGAAATCTATATAATGTTTATAATCTAATATATATAAGCATATGCCCATTAATTATCAAAATGAAAGTTGGGTGGCATGACATCTCCTTTGTAAGCGTGAGGTCTTGGGTTCAAACCCTTGCCTCCACAAGCACTTATAATTTGAATTTTGTAAGGTTGACATGCAATCCTACATTGGAATTGAACAACACCCAAAATGGGTATTTAAATTGAGCAACGGCTCTCTTGTGACATCTGCATGGATCGTGGGCTAAGCTGCATGTGGGTGGGTAATGTGGGTTGAAACTGGGCCCAAATTGGGAATTTTGGAAAAAAAAATAGAAGATCAACATTGATGATGTGACATCGATTTATTGGCACATGACCCGAAATATCTGGAAAATATTGCTCTATTGGTGATAAATCGACAAAAAATTGCCGGTCTTGTGGAAATATTGCCCTATCGAAATATTTGGCATATATATCTACCAAAGGCTGCTGGCATCCGAAATTTCGGCGATATGTCCCAAAATTTTCATCCGTGAAACCAACCATCAAACCCAAAATATCTAAGTTTAGAAAAATCCACATTTCTACCATGCATCACTACCTTACTTTCAAACCTTACTTTCAAAACTTCTATAAAAAGCAGTAATATGCTCTACATTCACTAAGAATGGAGTATTATAGCTAGCCTTATTTCTGCCTTGATCAACATTAATTGCAAAATTCTAGATAATGCTAGTGAGTTGGAATGCTCCTTCTCCTAGGTTAGTTGGTTAACTAATTATGCCACAAACGAGTTAACTAAGCAAGGAACAATTGATTAAATGTTAATCAATTTTGCTGGAAAGAGACAAATTGCTTATCTCATATTGATTTGGATGGTTAAAACATAAATGATTTTTTTTTTCAAGAAAATGTAGGACTTTGGAGACTGTTACTTGATTTATTTTTATTCCCTTTTTTTGGGCCTCTACTATTGCAGTTTTTGAGGATTCTTATCTAAGTGTTTTAAAACTTGATTGGAACTCGATATGCAAGTCAATGAGGTTGGATGGATAGTTGTTTCCAATATGGAGTTTGCCTTCAATAGTTTCATTAAGTTCAATTTTGATGCATGTGCTTTGAGTAACCCAAGTTAGTTGGGGATTGGAGGTGTGACTCGAGATCATAGTGGTACAGTCTTGCAATCTATTTTAGAACTGGTTGGAAAGGATTCACCATCGAGATAGAGATTTTAGCTCTTTTCGATTGTTTGCTACAAGTTACGGCTCCTTGTCTTTTTAACTTATGGTGGAAGTAATTTTTGGCTTTGTGATATCTTAGGTATCTAAATAGGAGAGAGGTTCTTGGAAGAATGATTGGTGGCTCCACCAAATTCTAGATATTGTTAATAGCTAGGATTCTTCTTTCTCTTTGTCTCCTTGTTTTTCTAATCATGCAATCGATCAACTAGCAAAACAAGGAGCCAGGCAGCAAGCTTCTTTTATAGGGGATTTTTAACCCCTTGAGAGTGTAGAGCTGCTCCAACTTGTTCATATTCATGATATATTCTTGTCTTCTTGTTCTTTTCAAGATTTTGTTTTTTGATAGGCAAGAGAGCAATACATTAAAAAGCTAAAATAAATTCAAGAAATTCATTCTCTTTTATATTTTTTTATCAACTTTTGTATACTTTGAAAGGATTTCTCGTCATTCATTTGGTGGCTCCACCAAATTCTAGATATTGTTAATAGCTAGGATTCTTCTTTCTCTTTGTCTCCTTGTTTTTCTAATCATGCAATCGATCAACTAGCAAAACAAGGAGCCAGGCAGCAAGCTTCTTTTATAGGGGATTTTTAACCCCTTGAGAGTGTAGAGCTGCTCCAACTTGTTCATATTCATGATATATTCTTGTCTTCTTGTTCTTTTCAAGATTTTGTTTTTTGATAGGCAAGAGAGCAATACATTAAAAAGCTAAAATAAATTCAAGAAATTCATTCTCTTTTATATTTTTTTATCAACTTTTGTATACTTTGAAAGGATTTCTCGTCATTCATTTGGTGGCTCCACCAAATTCTAGATATTGTTAATAGCTAGGATTCTTCTTTCTCTTTGTCTCCTTGTTTTTCTAATCATGCAATCGATCAACTAGCAAAACAAGGAGCCAGGCAGCAAGCTTCTTTTATAGGGGATTTTTAACCCCTTGAGAGTGTAGAGCTGCTCCAACTTGTTCATATTCATGATATATTCTTGTCTTCTTGTTCTTTTCAAGATTTTGTTTTTTGATAGGCAAGAGAGCAATACATTAAAAAGCTAAAATAAATTCAAGAAATTCATTCTCTTTTATATTTTTTTATCAACTTTTGTATACTTTGAAAGGATTTCTCGTCATTCATTTGGTGGCTCCACCAAATTCTAGATATTGTTAATAGCTAGGATTCTTCTTTCTCTTTGTCTCCTTGTTTTTCTAATCATGCAATCGATCAACTAGCAAAACAAGGAGCCAGGCAGCAAGCTTCTTTTATAGGGGATTTTTAACCCCTTGAGAGTGTAGAGCTGCTCCAACTTGTTCATATTCATGATATATTCTTGTCTTCTTGTTCTTTTCAAGATTTTGTTTTTTGATAGGCAAGAGAGCAATACATTAAAAAGCTAAAATAAATTCAAGAAATTCATTCTCTTTTATATTTTTTTATCAACTTTTGTATACTTTGAAAGGATTTCTCGTCATTCATTTGGTGGCTCCACCAAATTCTAGATATTGTTAATAGCTAGGATTCTTCTTTCTCTTTGTCTCCTTGTTTTTCTAATCATGCAATCGATCAACTAGCAAAACAAGGAGCCAGGCAGCAAGCTTCTTTTATAGGGGATTTTTAACCCCTTGAGAGTGTAGAGCTGCTCCAACTTGTTCATATTCATGATATATTCTTGTCTTCTTGTTCTTTTCAAGATTTTGTTTTTTGATAGGCAAGAGAGCAATACATTAAAAAGCTAAAATAAATTCAAGAAATTCATTCTCTTTTATATTTTTTTATCAACTTTTGTATACTTTGAAAGGATTTCTCGTCATTCATTTGTACTTAAAAATTCATATTAATAAATTAGTTTATTCTTGACAAAAAATAATGATTAAATATTAGGTTGACTCTTTGACTATCAGGTGGACACTTAAATTGTTAGGGTCAAATCTTTTGACTTTGGGATTATTGCCAGGTTTTGGGTTGCTCGGAACAGCATTTGTTTTACCCTTGATAACCCCTTTTATTATTTTCTGCTTAAAACCCAGTTGTATATTTGTGAACTTCTTTTCCTTTTAGTTAGGAAACAACATAAACATGATGTACCATTTAGTTGTAAAAGCTTAATTAGAAGTTCTCATTCCTGAAGTTGCTTGCAACACATGCCTTGAGTCTTTAGTGTTTGAGTACTTTCTCATATGTACAAGTGTCTTTCCCATACTTATTCAGCTGCTGTTGTCTACATTTGATGGTATTACCGAAACATAATATTTAAGTTTCTTCTCTGTTTTAAAAGAATCATTGAGATTATATAGTTGTTGCACATTGCGTCTGGTCAATATTCTAATGCTGAACTAATGTTGTCATTTTTAGGAGTACCCTCCTGGTGTTGTACTTGTGCCTATGGGAAGTAGAACTGGCAAGCCATTTCACACCACAAACTTAGTTGTATTTGCACCACATAATCTCCCCAATGACTGTGGAGATAATAATTTTGTTGCTTACGGAGATGCACTGATCGTGGATCCAGGATGCCGATCTGAATTCCATAAAGAGGTAATATTGAGCTTTTCTGTTGATGCCCTTGACAAATAATTTTCTTTTTGAGCATTCTTTTTAATATGGAAATAGACTCACTCCCTTAAAGGCCTTAGTCACGTCATGAATCTGTGGAGTACTCCTGCATCTCCCTGACTAAGAATTGCTTCTTCTTCTTCTTCTTCTCCTTCTTTTTTTTTTTTTTGAATTATTTATTTATTTATTTTTATATTTAAATAATAAATATAAATTAGGAATCAATATTTTTCATTTTCTGCTATTTAATCTCAAAATTTTGATATGTATTAATTTTTCATTATCTTCTTTTGTTAGTTCTATGCCATTCTTACACTGATCTTCATGTAATCAGCTTGGGGGAATTATTGCTGCTTTGCCAAGAAAGTTGGTTGTGTTTGTTACCCATCACCACCATGATCATGTTGATGGTAAGTTTAAGTATTTGAATTGAAACTAAGAGATGTTTTCTCTCTCTCTCTCTCTCTCTCTCTCTTATTTATTTATTTATTTTACTTTGCATTTGTTCATTTGCTATTTTATTCATTTATTTATTTTAACCTTTGTATATATTAAATTTATTTGGATGATTTAATATTTGATCACTATAGTGGGATGTAGTTTAGTTTTGCTTACCTGGGGGCTAACAAAGCTGTTTGCCCCTACTGGGTTATGAATGTAGATCACTCATAAGTTAGAAGGTAGATCTAGGAGTTTTTGGAGAACTGCACTGGACAGGCTGGCTGAGCAGTGAAAACTGGAGATTGCTGTTGCTTGTTGCTGCTGAAGGTTGACCACCGATTACTGTTCGATTAGTTTAAATTTAGAATGGATTCCCATCAGGGAAAAAATGTTACCTATCAAAAGAAGAGAAAAATGTCTACAAAAATTCTTTTTATATGTATAAAATGATTAAAGGATCTACAATGTTCTTGATTGTCAGTATGTTTTTTAATTAATGATTGCAGCATTCTCTGAAATTATTTAAATCCAGCCTGTTGAAGTAAACTTGGAAACAGTCCCTTCCACATTGAACCTCTGCTCTGTTTTCTGCTCTTCTATTCTGGTAATTGCCAGATAAATGCTATTCTGGTCTTAATCCTCTGGCCCTACACTCGTAAAATATTCTTTGTAGAGTTCTCTATTGCATGAAAGGAAGTTCCATAGCCTTTCTCTTTAGTTTCAGGGCTTTGTCTGCTTCATACTGCTATAATCCTTCCAGTATCCATATGAGGATTTTTCCTGCTCTTGCTTCCACTTTGCGTATAATTCCAGCAGTTCAAAGGTTGATCTTTCTCTCAACTGTTTGCCGACCGAGTCAGAAATACACTCCTACCATCCTGTGTATGAAGGTAATTTCACATAAGTAGGTTGACACATATTGGCAAGGAAAGGCTGAGAATGCCATTGTTATGTACTATTGGTATTACGCCAATTGAACTTAAGAATACTTCTAATACACTTAAAAATACATGTAAATTTATTCATAAACACACAAATGGTCTGAAGGCACTCTGGAGGTGAGGAGTTATGTTCCCCTCAGACATCTGGGACATCTCTGTATTTTACACAGCATGGAATTCTCCTCATTTTAACTCATAGAATCTTGTTTCATAAGCAATGAAAGCTCACTTGTTATTCTCACAGAAGTTGACAATTTTCATATTATGATGGTCTTCATTACCACTTGATACTGCCACATGACAGAACACAAGGAGAGAAATGAACTACTAAAATTTCAATTTCCGTTCTTAAATTATAAAATATTCAAAATATCACTTCCTTTTCTCTTTTTCCCTCTCATTGTAACACCATTGCTGTAATTGTCTTCCAAAGATTTAATTTATGCATTTTATTTATTTGAACAAGTTATATATTGGCTATAATCTTCTGTTTGATGTTTGATTCAGGTCTTTCAATCATCCAAAAGTACAATCCTGATGCCACTCTCTTGGCACATAAAAATACCATGTGTCGCATTGGAAAAGGTCATGATTGTTCCCATTTGGGTCTCCATTCTTTATAATATGGCTGAGATGATATACCTTTTTACGATTTGTTGTTTGGGTTTCCTAATTCATATGATGAATTGGCATTTTTGATATAAATATATCATCTATTGAATGATGGTTACAAATATCAAGTTCTCTTTTTTCTCAATTTGTCTTAAGTACATGTGATGGAAGTAGCATTTTATTGTATGTATAATTAATGCTCGTTTGTGACAACTTTCTTGATTTTGCTGTTAGTTAGAAGATGAAGCTGAAGCCAAAGCCATAATTTTAAAAGAGGGCAATATTGGTATATGAGAATTTCAGTAAACATTAGATGACTTCAAGCTTAAGCCTAAAAAGACTTCCACAAGAAGCAGCAGTCTCATTGCTCCCATATTAAACTATTTTTTAAGTCATAAGCTTTTTTGAACTCCTCTAGAATGTCTTCTTGAGCTTAAAATAAAATGTTTCGGTTTCTTGGAAATCAATCTAAGCAATGATTTAGAATCTAGTGCTGACATTGGACATTATTGTTTCAGCTTAGAACGGGATGCATCATTCAATACCTGACATGATACTGATGATGCTATAAATGTTTAAAACTGCAAGTGTTATTTGGTATATTACAACCTTCTAGTTGAAGAATTTATGGGTGACTCTAAATTATTGCTTTACAGAGACATTATTGTTTTAGGCTTTATTTGTTTTTGCTGGAACAAAAAAGAGAAATCTCTTTCATCAAGTTCATCTAACTTTTATCGGTTAACTTACTGTGATATTATATGATTCCAGGTGACTGGTCCCTTGGCTATACCTCAGTTTCAGGCAATGAAGAAATTTGCATTGGTGGTCAGCGGTTGCATGTCATTTTTGCTCCGGTATTTTACATTGTCATTATTGTTCCTTTCAAATATATAGTTCTGGCATGAAGAAATCATGTTCTACTTCAGATACTTTAATACTTTGTTGTTAGAAGTTTAAGTGATGATGTATATCATGGATGAAAATTCGAAAAGAAAACATATATTTTGAATTGTATGAGTAAGGGATTTGATACCTCCAAATGTAGGTTTCATGACTTTCACCCCCCTCTTGATTTGATTCTGCAAGAACATAGGTATTTTTGGATCCAAGGTGACAAATTGGATTACAAACCTATTGTTGGAAACTGTAGGTTGAATTTAGCTGCATATAATCTTAAAAATGGAAGTGGCTTGTAGTCTTGAGGTTTTGACTGAAATATCATAGAAGTCTATAGCTCTAATATTATTTGTTCAGTGGGAGAGTTTTTGTGAGATTGACTAGAAATTGTGCAAGATTTTGAACCATGGTCCCACTTAGTCTGAAATTCCCCTCCTCCCCCCCCCCCTCCCTAACATCTCTAGTGCTTTCATTGATTTGGTGACAGTTGGAGGGAAATCTGAAGGAGGGATCTTTCTCATGGACTACAGCTGGGTTGATGGATTGAAAATGTGCATCAAACCTCCAAGCTTTTTTGTGATTGGTCTGCCTAATTAAATTGAAAGGGAATATATTAATACATAAGAAACCTAATAAATTCCAATGAGTGAGAAAAATGAGCCAGAGCCAACTGAGGTGGTTTAGTGATGTACAAAGCAGATCGATGAAGGCAATAGTTTGGAGAGTAGATATGTAAAACAATTTGAGTAGCTTGAACTTAGCTTCATCTCCACTCATTTGAGCTTCTTCAATGAACTAAACAAGTGGGAGCACCTATCAGGGTTATCAGCTTGTCTGGAAAGCAAGCTGAGCTTGAGTGACCTCATAGTCAGTTTGAATGACCTCATGTGTTTTGTTACCAACTGTGACTCCGCCTTCTTATAAGCATGAGTGCCCTAATAATGTTATTCCATGTGCACACCAAGCAGGTAACAGGCAGCTTGCTTTATAATAAAATACAAATGAATTATCTGTGAAAGTTTCATGGTGCTGTTGTTACCCTAGAACAAGAAGTTCTTGGCTTATTCATGTGATCATTGCATTATCCATTCTTTAACATGATAGTTACCTGTTTAACAAGCCTAGTTGAGCCTGAGCTTGGTCTTGTCCATTGAAGCTTGATCCAAGCCTGAGCTAGGGCAAAAATTCTGCACCCAAGCTGAGCTTGAATGCCAGATGCTCTGGTTGGCTTTGCATGTCCAAGTGTGCTCTAATGTAGGCTGAAAATTCTATGGGAGCAGGTGAATGACTGACAAGAATATGGATGTAAGTAGCAGGAGAAGAGTAATAGTTCACAAATAAACAAGAACATGCTTTTAAATTGTGTGGATTTGTGGCATAAACGAAATCCCAAAAGATAGGTAAAGCTTATCCAATGGGATTGACTGGTAGGAGCAAGTGAATGTAGGGGGTGTCTAGAAAGCACGTCTGGAAGATATGACGCTTTTCATGCATGGTATTTCAGGTGTACATATATTTAGAGTACTATAAATTGGAGATTTCATGTAGGATGGTAAAAGATGACTCCACAATTCATGTAAAATATTCCAATAAATAAGCTGACATATGGCAATGGGTATCTTTTGGATTATTTGCCTTCACACGTATGAAATTTGTATCTTATTTGAGGGTTGAAATACTTCTTTGTTGTTGAATCTAACTTTTTTTCCTAATCCAGGGGCATACAGATGGCCACATGGCATTGCTTCATATCAAGACTAACTCATTGATTGTTGGAGATCACTGTGTGGGGTAAGATTCTGTAGAGGAAGAGACTTTGTATGATATATCAAGTAGCATTCTTATCTCTATAACTATATGAAGGGCAAGGGACTATATCCCATTCTGACACTGAGTTCAGTCAGCCTACAAATTAGTAGTGCATCAAACTGAGCAAAACAAGGGGAAAGGGCAAAAATTGGGAAATGCATGGATATGTAAAATAATAACTGTTTTGCACATAAGCTAATGGATTATTGCATACAAGTTATTGCTTGAAATAATTCTCTATAAACCTAAGCTTATGAATTAAATTTTGTTTGGGCATTCCTTAAAAGGAACTAAAAACCTTCGGTTAGAAGAAGAAATGAACTTATTTTGAAGTCTTTGTTTTGGGCCTGAAATTTGTTCTGGTTAATGTATAAGGCAATCTAGGCATAAGGCAAAATTTAAGGCGTGTAGCATGTGCCTCATGGGAACCTCAATCTCCTCAATCCATCGAGTATGAGGCTTATGGGGTCTGGGACTTTTTGTTTGAGCCTCATGCTCATGTTTCACATGTTCTTAAAATTATGAATCCAATATGGTGTGATGACAAAATTTTGTGTGCATCATCTATTAAATAGTTGAAGTTTTTATCATTTAGGACAATGAATGCATTGTACAAATTGGGTCGATTTTTAAGTCTTCGTAGTTTTGGGAAAAGGTTTAGATAAAAAAATGTCAGTCAAGGAATTGTGGCTAGTTTCTCACCTTTTTTTTTTACCTTTAGCAAAAAATTTAGGAAAAAGAAAGTCAAGGAATTTTGGTTAGTTTTTCACCTTTTTTACCTTTATCTTCTTTTTTCAATTCTTATTCATTATTCTAGGCATGTTCTCTCTCTTTCTTCTTTTCTTCCAGAAACTACTCTGCTAATGAGTCTGCAGGTTTCTTTCAGTCATGGAAGTGCCATTTTGGACGTTACTTCTGGTGGAAATATGACTGTAAGTGTACTTCACAGTTCTAATGACTTCGTAACTTTTCCAAGTTCTAATTATAGAATGTTAGTATGAACTGGAATTGTTGCTTTGTCACAAAATTCCATATATGCTCTCTCTTGATATTTCAGCATTCTACATCAGTATTATATTACTATTTTTTTTTTTGATAAGTAAAGATAATTTCATAAATAAAGAGATGCCAAAAAAGTGACTCAAGGTATACAAACCTATACACCCACCACTAGAAAGGCTAAAAAAAGAAAGAGACCCAAAACCAACTGGCCTAAAAAATTATATTACTATTTTATTACTTTAACCACACTCTGGCCAAATTTGCAGTTGCAGCTAGATGCTTCCTTGGTGGTATTCCTATGAACATTAGATTTTGAATGCCTATAAGTAAATTTTAACTCAAATAAGCCTTAATCTACTTGAGATTGGTTACATGAGTCCTTTCAATAAGAAAAATATTTTGTTCTCGACTCTTGTGTTTTGTTAGTTAAAAGAAGAGTATTTCCATTTGCTATTGATTAATAATCCAGGGTCTTTTTCTAGGGCTGGAACTCACATTTATAATCTGACAAATGAAAATTAGGATTGTTTTTTCTTTTTTGGTTCTTTATTAAGTTCATATTTGGTTCGTAGAATGCAAGAATGAGAATGAGATTGTAATGATTCCTATTCCTAGCATTCCCATGTTTAGTATGTACAAACCCACAAAGCATGGGTTATGGAGTCCTAGCATTCTCATGATCTGGGAATTGGAGTCATAATAATTTATAATTACCTATGCATTTTGAAACTATCATCCATACTTTTCATTCCTGCTTTTGTTTATCATGGTTGCATAATTATCTGAAAAATTATTTTTTGGATTAAGATTAATCTTACTTCTTTTTCCTTTTTTTGAAGGAAAACATTAGAACTTAGGCTTTCTAAACATTTTTTTTTGTGACTTGAACAAAACATAGTTAAATATTTTCATTCATTTTGTGAAATTAATGCCTTTTTTTTTTATTAAGAATATGAATATTAAAATCCTCATCCCAAATTAACAATTCTAACAAGAAAAATATGAAGATAACAAGAAACAAAAAGAACTACTATAACTTTTTTTTTTTTGAGACCTATATATTTATTTATTGTGTTTTAAGTGTTGAAGTCCATAGTGTTACTCTTATCTAATCCAAGATATTATCTCTTCTTAAATGGCTTTGATACCATTCTCACACAGATATTAGATATTCAACATAGAAATTCAAGATATGGATGTATAAACAAAATATATAAAAACAAAGAGAAAATAAAAGATAGAAGAAATATCTTACATTCAAGCTGAAAAAAAGGTTGATACAAGCTCACACTAAGAACATTAAGACACTCAAACATTCCAAACACTCAGACACTTATGCTGAACTTTTGAAGCACTCAAATGAAAACTAAGAAATGTGATGTTCCTTCAACAACCAACCTCCCTTTATATAGAGAGAATACAATAATTATGGGGGTCTACCAAGATGATAAGATAAAGGAAGAATCAACATGAATTTTGTCCTATTTTATATGAGCTGTAATACTTTGGTAGAGTTGTCCAACTTCACGTGAATAAAGTTGAACTGCACCAAAGGCAATCCTTATCTTATTTGTCTAAGGAAGAGGGGGTGGGGTGGTCCTGTGAAATTAGGGATGGGTATGGAGTTGGGCTTTGGAAATCTATAAGGAAGGAGTGGAACATTTTCGTTTGTAGTTCTTCCTTTGTGGTAGGTAATGGGAGGAGGGTGAAGTTTTGAAAGGATAAATGGTGTGGGGATGAGCCATTGTGTGTTTCCTTTCTTTCTTTATATGCCCTAACTGTTTCAAAAGAGACATGGGAGAGAGGTCATTGGAATCCTTGTTTCTCAAGACCTTTGAATGATTGGGAAGTGGTTGAAGTTGAGGATTTATTTTCAAGGTTGCAAGGAAAGGTGTGCGGAGGAAGACAGGATGGTGTGGATGAACTTGAGCAACAATAAGTTCTCTGTTAAGCATTTATATGCTACATTGGAACTAGGAGTTTTGATTTCATTTTCAAAAAGTGTAGTTTGGAATTTGTGGGTGCCGTCTAAAGTTAACTTTTTTGCATGGGAGGCTACTATGGGAAAGGTTTTGACTATAGATCAACTTCAAAAAAGAGGATGGTCTTTGGTCAATAGATGTTTTCTTTGCAAAGAAGAGGAAGAATCCATAGATCACACTCTCCTCCATTGTTTGAAGGTTAGGATCCTTTGGTAGTTGTTGTTTGATCTGTTCGGTATCCATTGGGTACAAACTACTATTGTTAAGGAGGCTCTTTTTGGGTGACACCATTCTTTTATGGGAAAGAAATGTAACATGATTTGGAGAACAACTCCTTTATGTATTTTTTGGAGGGTTTGAAAGGAAAGGAATCATGACCCATAATGAGGAGCATTCAACTCAATTTTTGAAGACTTCCTTTCTTAGAAATTTGTTTATTTGGGTAAAGATGTACATAGAGACAGATTCTCTGTCTGTATTTGATTTTGTAGAGTGGTAAGGATTTTGTTAAGATAGGATGTTGTTTCTAGTGTTCTTTTCTTGTTTTTCATGCTTCTAGGTGCTATTTGTATATGTCCCATGTACTTTGGTGAGTCCTTTTGGCGCTTTATATATTTTATCCACTCTTTGCTTATAAAAAAAGACCATGTGAATTCTAACAAAGCAAATTTTGCTTTAAAGGTTCTTTCGGATAACAAGAACTTGAGAAAAATCTCCACCATAGATGTCATCTAAATTTACTGTGGATCCAGATGTGGACTGATTGTCAGATAGGGCAAATAACATCTTTTCTTTATACTCTTGATTACTTAAACCTTTACCTTTTTCTTTCATTAAATAAAGAAGGTTCTTGTCCATTTGCAGATGAGTCAATTAGCCTCATCTTAGGTTCAATGATGGCTGCATTAAAAACTGAAGGGCAGTTTGGCATAAATCATTGTTTGATTTTATGTAGTGTTTTACTTTTGAAGTTTAGATATTGCTGATTCCTTTTACTATGACAAACTTATTTTGCTCATTTTCTACATGAAGACTCTCCTCTAAAAACAAACAAATTGTTTCTATAGCAGGTATAGAGGATCATCTCCAATACACAAGAAAATTATTTCTTTAAGAAATTCTGCATTAAGACCCTCCACTAAAATGAAAATTATCTTTAATCAATACATAAAATGTACAAAATGAAGGAGCATTATGGCTTCTTCTGGTTCTTAGAAAAGCTATTTCAGACTAGCAATAAAGTTTATCCAAATGTTCAAAGAGCTACTAGCTTAAACGTTACAGAAACTGAAAATAATAGGTTTAAAGTGATTTCTTCAGTCTGTTTGCCTCCCACTACCATTGAAATCACAAGTTGTTGTAGAGCAGTGCCCCACAAATTGGTATCCAATGAGGTTTGCCAATGCAGCAACGGTAGACTCAATAATCATGTTATTGAGTAAAATAATTATACAAATCTATATATTGGTATTATTAGAATATTTTCTGTGAAGTTGAAGTGACGTAATTGAAGAAAAACTAGTCATTCGGTTTCACATGCTGCAAATACATGTTTGGGTGGACGCTGAAGGAACAATGCCGGTAACTTCCCCTGGGGTTAAGTGTTGGTTTGGTGTTGAGTTGAAGACGTTTGAGATTAGCATAGAGGAGTACAAAGGAAAAGTGCGTGGGAAGATCTGTGAAAGAGGTCCCAAGTTCTCTTCATGGATTAGATTCGGAGGGAAAGGTTTGTCTCTGCTGCTAGAAGAGGTTGGGTCATGTTGTGAGCTAAAAGAAAGATTTCATTTCAGAAAGTTTTGGTCAGAAGGAGATAGAAACTACAGTCTGGAACTCTGTAGTAATAGAGCAGGGAGATTCTTGTTTTGTGTTGTAAGAGATGCGGAGAACAAAAGATTCTTTTTAGCTTTCCCTGAAGGAAGAGGGCTTGTCGGAGGCTGGAAAATTCTCGTTAGCAAATTGAGAAGTTTGGGAGTCTCTCCCCTTCAGTGGAAAGGAGCTTTGTTGGAAAACCCCAATCCATCTCAAGCTTCGCCTAGCAGAAGTGTGGAAAAAAAAAAACCAATTGGACAGAGACACATCATTTCTTCGGGATTGCTCTGCGCTTCGTGATGCCGTCTGGCTAGAAATTGAGAAAGAAATACTCGATAGAAATGAGGAGCTACTGGGCAGGTGTCTGGTGGGCATTTGGCAGGGAGACTCTGGCCACCTCCTTGACCTCGTTTCCTTCGGATCGTGGGCGAAAAACTCTTGGTTCTTGGAAGGGAATCTTTGGCTGTCTAACGTGAGAGAAAATCTTTTGCTTTTGGAGTTTGAATTTGCGGATGAAGCAGAGAGGGTGTCTAAATCAGGGGCGAGACGCTTCAGAGGAAGAAGTTTCTGCCTAGAAAAATGGAAGCCATAGATTTGGATGTTTGAAGGGAGACGGAGGGGGAGCGCGCCTTGTGTTAGTCAAAATTTTGGGCCTCCCTCTGCATCTTTGGGGAAGAAGACTCTTCAAGAGGTTTGGAGACTCTTGTGGGAGATTTGTGGTTGTGGATGAAAACACAGCCGAGCGCCGAAACCTCAAGTGGGCCAGAGTCCTCATCGAAACCAGAGATTGGCAGCACCCAAGTTCGCTGCAGGTAGTTGCTGGCCCCTCTTGTTTCGCTCTGCAACTCTGGTGGGAAAAAGAGCCTTGCATCTCCACTATGCTCCCCTCCCGCGGGTTCGGTGCAAGGAAGCTTAGGGAAGACGAGGTGGCCCCTTCACGCTTTGAGGGGAGCATGGGCACTCTACCTTCTTCTTGAGCCTCTTCGCAGCCTGAAAAGCTGCCCCCGCCAGTCTTGGGGAGTGGTGCCCCTGCCTCGGACAAGAGCGTTGCAGTTGCTTCCCTTTCCTATGCTTGCGAAGTGGAGATGGGCTAGCGTCTAGATGCCAAGGCCTAATCGGGCTCGTTTTGTGTCAATACCTTTGGGCCTGGGCCTGGGGAAGGCCCACGTCTTTGTCTTTCTGGGGAACCCTTTTAAGCCCATTGTCCCTGTCCCTTCCAACGACTTAGGGCAAGAAAGCCCTAGTTGCTTGCCGTGTCTGAGGAAAGGAACCCCTGCATCGACTCCTGCCACCGTTGGGACCCCTCAGATGGAAGCATCACCGCCTGTAGCTGAGTTCCCCCCCGTCGAAGCACACAATCCTCAAGGTAAGCTTTCTTTACCTTCGATCTCCTTGAGAGGGGAGTCATCATCTTCTTCTACTCCATTATGGGATAGGGGTTTGAGAGGGAAATGGGATCCTTCTCTGGTCTTGTGGAATCGATGCTAAGGGAGGCGGAAGCATCGCTAAATCCTCTGTCCATGATGCTCAGAGATGGGTCGATAGTGCTTCTGACTGAAACCCCAAGTCCTGATATGGAAAAAAATGTGGCGACGCAGAGAGATCTGTCGGTTGTTCCCTCTTGTGAAGAAGGATGGTCGGAAGAGGAGCTTTCCAAACTATTTCACTTTAGTAAAGTCTTGGGAATGCTTGTCGAAGGACATGAAGTCGAAATTCTGGCCTTGCTTAAGAAATTGAAGCTGAGAACTGGAAGTAGCACCCTTTGCAAGAGACGGAAGAAGAAAAAATCTTGCACCACCCGTTTCGAAAGAGAGTTAAAAAGATTGGAATGCTCAGTTAGTTGTGGGGGGACATCAGGGATAACTAAAAAATCTGGTCAGAGCTCATGAGAATTGATTCCAGTTGATTAATGAGAATTAAAATTCTCTGTTGGAATGTTTGAGGACTTAATGATTTTGAGAAAAGAAAGTTGATCAAGGGTGTGGTGAGGAATTAGAAATCAGATTTGGTTTGCCTTTTGGAGACAAAGGTGAAAGAAATGTCTCTGCAAATGGTAAAAAATGTGGGAGTAGGAAGATTTCTTAATTGGGCTTTAGTGGATGCTAGGGGTGCGGCAGGAGACCTCCTTCTCTTTTGGGACAATAGAGTCTTGGAGAATTTGGAGGTTGAAAGTGGGGGTGGGGGGGTGGGGTACTCCATCTTTGTCCGTTTTAGAAATTGTGCTGATGATTTCTCTTGGATTTTCTATGGAGTGTACGGGCCAGTGATTGGTAGCGAGAAGGAAGATTTTTGAGAGGAGTTAGGAGCCATTTGTGGCCTTTGGGAGGACCCTTGGTGCATAGGAGGGGACTTTAATGCTATAAGATTCCCAGAAGAAAGAAGGAATGCCCCTAGACTCACAGCTGAAATGAGGAGATTTTCAGAGATGATAGGGGAGTTGGGGTTGAGGGATTTTCCCCTGGCTGGAGGTCCTTTCACTTGGATAGGGGGTTTGAATTCTCAAGTTGTTTCTAGATTGGACCGCTTCCTGATTTCGGACCAATGGGAGGACCACTTTTCTGCCATCACACAATTTGCCCTTCCTCGTCTGGTTTCTAATCACAGTCCCATAGTCCTAGAAGTTGGAGACTTCTCTTCAGGCAAAACCCCCTTTCGTTTTGAAAATATGTGGCTGAAAATTGATGGTTTCAAAGACCTAGTAAGAAGCTGGTGGAATGGTTATTCTGTTGAAGGCTATAACAGCCACTGCATTGCTGAGAAACTCAAAGTGCTAAACAAGGAGGTGGTAGGCAACGTCTCATTCAATAGAGTAGAGGCCTTCTCCTGCCTGCAGCGTTGGGAGACCAAGGAGAATGAGAACTCTCTTTCTCCTGGAGAAGCGGAGGCTAAAAATCTGGCTCTTGAGGACTATAAGAAATGGGCTCTTTTGGAATAAACTTCTTGGAGACAGAAGTCAAGAGAAATCTGGTTAAGAGAAGGTGATAAAAATACCAAGTATTTCCACAAAATGGCCAATGCTAGAGCAAGGAGGAATTTTCTGTCTAAAATTAGAGTGAATGAGGTGTCTGTCTCTTCTATTGATGAAATTAAAGTGAATGGGAGACAGATTCTAGACGTTGTTCTAATTGCTAGCGAGACCCTTGATTTTAGATTGAAAGACAACACGTCGGGCCTCCTTCTTAAGATGGATATTGAGAAGGCTTTCGACCATGTCAATTGGGACTTTTTTGTGGATGTGATGACCAAGATGGGATTTGGGCATAGATGGATTAATTGGATGAAATGGTGCTGCTCTACGGCTACCTTCTCGATTCTCATCAATGGGAGCCCTGCGGGCTTCTTTCGTAGCTCTAGGGGATTGAGACAGGGCGACCCTCTTTCCTCCTATCTTTTCCTTTTTGCCATGGAAGCTCTTAGCCAACTATTGTCAAGTGTAAGAAATGAGGGTTTTATTTCCAGTTTCAAAGTGGGAGGAAGAGAAAGAGAGGGGCTGATTGTGTCCCATCTTTTGTTTGCCAATGACACCTTGATTTTCTGTGATGCCGATGCAGATCAGTTACATTATCTTAGTTGGACATTCATGTGGTTTGAGGCGATTTCAAGATTAAAAGTTAATTTGAGCAAAACTGAGGCCATCCCAGTGGGGGAAGACATTCTTATGGAGACTCTTGCCTCGGTCTTGGGATGTAAGATTGGGAGTTTACCTACCTCCTACCTGGGTTTCCCCCTTGGAGCCCCTTACAAATCCACTAGGGTGTGGGATGTAGTGGAAGAAAGATTCAGGAAAAGGTTGTCTCTTTGGAAAATGCAATACCTCTCCAAAGGTGGCCGACTTACCTTGTTAAAAAGCACCCTCTCTAGCCTCCTAACCTACTTTCTTTCTCTCTTTTTTATTCCCAAGAGAGTGTGTACAAGGCTTGAAAAGATCCAAAGGGATTTCTTATGGGGCGGAGGCGCCTTAGAGAATAGACCTCACTTGGTGAGTTGGAAGGTTATTTGTGCCGCTAAAAAGGATGGAGGCTTGGGCATTCGCAGTTTAGCTATTTTTAACAAGGCCCTTCTTGGGAAGTGGTTGTGGAGATTTGCTAATGAGAACGAGTCCCTATGGAAGCAAATTATCTCTAGAAAGTACGACCTTCAAGATGGGGGATGGTGCTCCAAAGGTGTAAGAGACTGTTATGGGGTGGGGGTTTGGAAGACCATAAAAAATGGTTGGGAGAACTTTTGAACTCACTCCCGCTTCATCGTAGGGAAGGACACTAGAGTGAAGTTTTGGAAGGACTTGTGGTATGAAAATCAATCTCTGGAAGATGCTTTCCCCATTTTGTTTAATTTATCCATCAACAAAGAAGGCTGGGTTGCTGAGGCTTGGGAGGAAGATGGAGTTGGGAGTAGCTGGGGGCTTCGTTTTAATAGACACCTAAATGATTGGGAGGTGGGGGAAGTACTAAAGTGAAGTTTTGGAAGGACTTGTGGTATGAAAATCAATCTCTGGAAGATGCTTTCCCTATTTTGTTTAATCTATCCATCAACAAAGAAGGCTGGGTTACTGAGGCTTGGGAGGAAGATGGAGTTGGGAGTAGCTGGGGGCTTCGTTTTAATAGACACCTAAATGATTGGGAGGTGGGGGAAGTAAAAAACTTGTTAAACAAACTTCATCCTTTGACTATTAGAAGAGGTGTGGATGATTTGTTCCAATGGAAAGAGAACAAGAATGGAATCTTTTCAGTTAAGTCTTTTTGTAGCTGACTCTCAAGGGGCATTAGACTTCCCTTCCCAGCTAGAACTATTTGGACACCTTGGGTTCTAATTAGGGCTAGCTTCTTTGGTTGGGAGGCGGCTTGGAGTAGGCTGCTCACCATCGACCAAATGAAGAGATTTGGATGGAGCATCCCCAACAGGTGCTATTTGTGTAAAAATGAGGAGGAAACCATAGATCATCTTCTTTTGTTTTGTGAGAAGGCCAAAATGTTATGGCTTATGATCTTCTTCCTTTTTGGGGTGCAATGGGTGATGCACTACTCTGTGAGAAGGAACCTCCTAGGATGGCATGGTTCCTTTGTGGGCAAGAAAAGGGAGAAAGCTTGGAGAGCTGCCCTCCTTTACTTGATGTGGACCATTTGGAAAGAAAGGAATAGGAAGACCTTCGATGAGGTTGAGAGGAATGACCAAGAAATTAAATCCATTTTTTTGTACACTTTTGTGGATTGGGTTAGGGTGTATATAGAGGAACACACTTTCTCTTTGATAGATTTTGTAGATTGGTTAGCTATCAAGTAAGGGTCAGACTTGTTTGTCCTTATGCCTTTTGCACCTTTGTATCTTGGTATACTCTGTGTATACCCTTTCTTTAGCCTCTTTGGCTTTTAATAAATTTCTTTTACCTATCACACAAAAAAAAAAAAAAAAAAAAAATTCTATCCTTAGGCAGACAATTATCAAGGATTGAAAGTCTCTTAAAGGCTAGTAAGCCGCTGATAGCCTAAGAATCCAACACAATATGTCCATGTCCGAAGTAGGTTCTTTTTTTTTTCTAGACAAAAGCTTGTATTAAGAAGTGCCAAAAAAAGGGGGCGCACCCAACGTATACAGGAAGTATACACAAAAAAACAACCCAGGCACCAAAAAGGAAAGAAGAAACCTAGAAAAGAGCAAGGCTAGCCACAATAAAGAGACTCCAGAAAATTCAGATGAGAGGGGATCTCCAAATCTAGCAACTGTTTGGACCACTCCACAAGGGATCTGAAAAAGAGAATCCTTAGCCTTTGGTCCGACAATTCTTCGTCTTCAAAGATCCTTTGGTTGCACTCTCCCCAAATACACCAAAATAAGCAAATCGGAGCTAGCCGCCAAACTGCTCTTTTTCTTCACACATAGAAGTGAAACTTGCTTTTCTAAAACCTTTGCCTGAAATCAAAAGAAGAAAGTATAAGCTGAAAAAGGAGAATGGCGAGCTTCTGGTATAGTTAATAAAAAGAATAGAAAAATAAGACATTGCTGATAAAGGAAAAACAACACAGGTCAATGTCCTCCAAGAAGCTGAGGCAATCAATTTAGATGAACAGCTCTAACAAATGGTTGGTGAATCTTATCTTCAGCCATCGTCTATCAGTAAGATTCAGTAGGAAAGCAAAAAAGGGCTTATCGTCCTTGTCTCTCTCTTGTAAATCTGCGGTTAAAAAGAGATCCCCTATAAATGGTCTAATAGAGTATCAAATTATCATAGTCTTAAAACAAACACTCATTTATGCTCAGGCATCAAAGCTTAATGGGAATTCAAATAGAAGCACGGTGGGAACAATAGTATTAGGGTTTGTAGGTAATCTTCAAGGATGGTGGAATCATATCCTCACGGAGCAATATTGAATGGAAATTTTTTTTTATAGTAAAAACCACATTCATATCTGTCATAGATATGACTGGGCAAATAGAGCAAAAGCTTTGGATTGAGAAAGATGCAGTAAATAAGCTGATTTATTATATTATAAAACATTTTATTGGAGATGCTAATGTGCATCTAGGTATAAGCTATGATCAGCTAAATAATTTAAAATGTCCAACCATGTCTCATTTTAAATGGTACAAAGATGGTTTCTTCACCAAGGTTTTCGCAAGAGCCAACTGTAACCCTGATTATTGGAAATAGAGATTCATTGACGGGATTCCCATGTTAGTTGTAGAAAGAGTCAAAATTAAGCTCTGAGAAAGGCATGGAGGAAGAATTCCATGTGAAAGTATACATATTCGAAGAATTTTTCCTTGAATATGGAGGAACGATTCCATAGCCTCAGAAAATATTAAAGTTAGTCTTGATATTTGCAATTGGAAAAAAATCTAAAAGCAATTAAGAAAAGAAAAGCCAGACAAGTCTAAAGCTATGGGAGACTTTTGCCAACAATATGGCTATAGTGCCCTAACAGTTGAAAATCAATCCAAAAGTAATAGGTCTACTCCTTATAAAAAGGAATTTTCATTATTTTTTTTTTCTCAAAAACCCAATAAGCCTCTACAAAAGGTTAAAAGAATTTAGAGACCCAAACAAGTGCTAATTTGTTACAAATGTGGCAAAAGGGGGCATAATAGTAATAAATGCACTTCAAAAGCCAAGATTAATGAAATCAATGATGAAGGGCTTAAGCAGGAATTAATGGCCACCTTCATCAATGAAACTAAAAGTGAATGAGAAGACAAATATTTTGAAGAAATTACTTCAGACTCAGAAAATCCTTAAGATGAAATAGCACATCAATCAATAAATAAGTGACATTAACAGGAACAAATAAAACTAAATTAGTGAGGCTAAATAATAGTCAACATGGAAATGCTGATGAAGGTGCGCATGATTGGTTAGAACTGTCTTCTAAATTTTGGTTATGAATGAAAAAAAACCCAAATTAGTGAGGCTAAATAATAAACAAGGAGGAGCCACTATGAGGAGCAGATTTTGTCATTGGGATGCACTTTTCTACCCTGCACAATATTATTTCTTTCCACACAACTAGATGACTCCAAAAACTGATGCTGACATTGTAAAAATATGGAAAGTAATGATCAAATAGATGGGTAAAGACATGGAAATAAAATGATCAAATAGATTGGTTCAGTGCTACTTTGTGGTGCTCACCGCCTCTTCCTCCCTTTCAAGAATGTTGAGAGGAGATCAGGGTAAAAAGTTCCAAAATCACTCTTTACATAAGTAGGTAGTCAGATGGCTGGGTGGAGGGAAGTGGTGTGTTTTCTGGACTTTTAAATCATCAAGTGGAATAATTCTAGCAATTGTCATATCTAACATAGTTTAGGAAATAATTTCTTAACATTTGTCTTAGAAATTTGTATAATCCCTGTTTATAAAAATGGCAGAAGGCAAAATTACTTTGCATAACAATAAAGCATATAATTAATCATATGGTGAAGAATACAATGGAGTATTTTCTTCTGTGATATCATTTGAGCCTATGCATGCTTTTAGACGTAGTTTATATTTTCAACAATCTCAGATTTTGCAAAAATTCAATTGTTAATGCAGGAATACTTCCAAACAACTTACAAGTTTTTGGAGCTCTCCCCACATATTTTAGTCCCCATGCATGGGAGAGTTAATATGTGGCCAAAGCACATGCTTTGTCAGTATCTCAAGTATGAAACAGCTCTCTTTCCTCCCTTCCCATCACAGTACAAAGTATCTCTTTTGATCTCACTTTTGGCTTAATTGATCATAGGAGATTCACCTATCACATCATCTTAGAGAATAATTCATTTGAGGAATTTGCCTGGGATTTCTTTTAATTCTCAATGCCCAAGAAACATTATACTAACAAGGTTGATTAGCTAGTTGTTTTAGCTCATAAATAATTGGTTTACAACATTTATGTTTGTTTACCAACCATTGAAGTCAGGCCCAGCATTTACAGTTTCAATATAACTTGGTCTTCTTGCATCTAATCATACGTGATATGATAAACAATGATCAAACAATTAATGCATCATCGTTCTTACTTCCAGGAATCGAAGAAATAGGGAGTCAACCATCTTAAAAGCCATAGAAAATGGAGCGCAATCACTGTTTGACATTGTTGCATATACATATGCTAATGTTGATCGCAGTTTCTGGATTCCTGCTGCATCAAATGTGAGGCTTCACGTGGATCATCTGGCCTGTCAAGATAAATTACCAAAGGTAGAATTTGCTTATGCCATGGGTAATCTGTCAAGGCATATTAGCATGCATACAAATCTTTGTTTCCATTTCTAAATGCTAGAGAGATGGTGGCACATGTGACACCTGTGCAGTCACATCATAAAAGACTCGTTTGGAAAGAGACTATGGATAAGTTGTTTGCAATTTTGAAAATTGTTGAAGAGAAAAATGGGGTTAATTCCCCAGAATGGAACAGGTATTTAGCCTGACCAATATTATATATAACTAGAGACATGTAAATAATCAGGGTGTTCAAACAAAAACTATATAAACTTTATACAATACTAGTGATGCAAAATTTATTTAAGGAAGAACCTGCCTAAAGAATAACAAAGATATTAACTAGCCATTTTTCCCATTTTCAAGTTTCTCCCTTCAAGAAATTACATTTAAATGTGTACTACTGAACTGCTTATCCTAACAGATCCTAAGAGAAGTGTGACTAGAAGTATTGCATTTAAATATGTCAAAGGAGTGATTTTCAATATATTGTTTTCTGAATCAATGTTTGGCAATAATTTGCAAATGTGATTTCACATGTAAAATAAGGACGAACCCTGAAGTAGGTTATTTGAATTTTACATTTACATCTCAACCACTGTAGTTAATAAAAAAAAAAAACAAGCAGACATCTGGTACCATAATAGAAAGCAAGCAGGGTAAAGCTACAAAAGCTATTGACAAATCTGATTTTTTGTTACACATTACATGTCCTTGATAAAGGGTGTTTTTCTCATGAAATACAATTGAGAGGTCAGTTTTATTTCATAAGATTTATCAAAACAAAGTTACCTCCACATAGCCTTGTTATGGCCATTACTGTAATTTCTTATGCCTCAGGAAAGGAGGTTTTGGTCATGTTCTGTCATATTTTCGTGAAAATTTAAAGTCTTATATCTAAATGTTTTGTGTGGAACTGTAAAAACATTGTTTGTTATGAAATGCTTATTGACCACCTTGCTTGGCAATCCAATCATAGCGGAGGCCACCTTAAAATAATATTTGCCTGCTCTATAGATTTTTCTTAAGAAGTTTTGTAGTGACATGCCCTTGTCTCAAAATAATTGAAGGGTCTTTAGACTCTGAAATCGCCACTTTCAAATAAGTAGAAATTGCCCTATCAGATTGGTCACATCTACTCTTATTTTGTTGAAGTGGAGGCATACATGTTAATGACACATTCCTTATCTATGTCAACTTCTAACTGTCCCTCTGAGAGTGTCCAGGACTTCTCTTTGGAAACTTTCAATTGTAGCTGGGTTTCATTTGCTGAACAAGTGGGTAAACATGATCCCAAGTGAGGGAAGGTACTTGCACGTTCACCACCTACATTTTTTTAGGGCGGACCACTTTCCTGGCATTTTTCCTCAGAGAATGTATATGTCATAGGCAAATATGATCAAATAATTTCTGTATCTTCTTTATATATAAAAGAGTATCGTTTTGCTGAGAATAATTAGGTGCTTGTAATTTATGTTTTTCATTTCATGTGGGGCTGACTGACCTAAAGCTTTTTGCCTTGTACCTGTAGGAATTTTCTATTCATAAGTTCCAGAAAACTTGCAGGCTGCATTTCCTATCCCGATGGATATGGGCATACCTCAACAGTGGTTTTCCATTAAAGGATCAGAAGCTAAGAATAACCAAAATGATTATTGCTATAGGGGTGGCTGGCTTTGCTGTGTTGTACTCGATTAAAAACATGGGTTCAAATAAGTCTAGCAGCTAAAGAGTGAATAACATTCAGATCAGGATACCTTTTAATTATGTTTGAAAAATTAATTATCTTTCCTTCTAGGAGAGATATTATGTTGTAATAATGGCAATACTTATGCTTTTGCAACGGTCTAGCTATCCTTGTGCTACAAAGGAATATGAACTAATAGGAAAGTGTGCATCATCAAGAAAGTTAATTATGATTGCCCTAAAGAGACCTGCATATTTTGTGCCTTGTTCTGCATTCTTCTCCCAGCTCTGAAATTCTTGACCATGAACAATTTGAGGGTGCCTATGATGGTTCTCAGTTTATTGGGTTCTTACTTCTCGGTTAAGGTTTGATGGAACTTGGTTGGTGAAGATCTGACCTTTTTTTTCCCCCTCTTATTGTCATTAATAATATATTTTTCCTCTTTTATTCTTCAGCTCATCATTCTACCAGATGACACCCCCATCTCTGCTGTGGAACCCAGGACACATGTACAACACGCCCAAGTGCATTCATGTAGAACGCATGATATTCATGATAGCCCCTGCATCTCTCGTGCATGTGCGCGTGCAAATCACATCATTCATTCACCCCATCTGCCATTTACCTTGAAACGTCCCACTGGCAATTACAGAACTTCACACTCCTCAGCTTCCCTTGGCAGAATGTTCTCTAAGCCCTATATTTCTTTAACAGAATGTTCTTTTCCCTAAGCAAAATGCCTAGCTTCTACCTCACACATACTACCACTGCGTTTTCCATGTGCATTTCCCCTTCTCCTTTCTCCAATTGGAACGTTTTAGGCCCACCCCAGTACTCATTTCTGGGCCTAACACCACCCTGTCTCACTTCATTGCTTTAAAGGAACCCATGGTTACGTTTTTGCATTAGTGAAGAATGCCAATTTCTCACTCTTACATTAAGGCACACAAAGAGATGAAGCAGTGCAGGTTCACCTTGTTTGTCAAAGAACTGTCAATACGCATTAGAAGGGAGGTTAGAGAAGGGAGTTTTCAGATCACAACTACTATAGTCTTCTGTTTGTCAGTAGCATTTTTTGTGGTCATTCTGGGAATGTTCATCAATGATCATGTTAGGAAGTTCATAGTCTCAGAGGAATTCTACTTACCTCAACTCACTAAATTTTCTCAGCTGTCACCTTGGTCTCCATATTCACAGTTTCTATGCAACACTTCCTTGTTTTCTTCTCCTACCTTGCCGCCGTTGAATTCCTCAACTAGTAGTAGAGCATTGAGAGATTTGATAGCTCCCAAGGAACTATGGCATTCCATGAACGATAAAGAGCTGATGTGGCGAGCATCAATGGTTCCTCATTTTGTGGATTACCCATATGATCGGACCCCAAAAGTGGCATTCATGTTTTTAAGCAGGGGAAGATTGCCATTGGCATCACTTTGGGAGAAGTTCTTCAAAGGTCATGCAGGGCTATACTCAATTTACCTCCATACTTCACCAGAATTCAACACTGAGATGCCAGAATCCTCGGTGTTTTACAAGCGCAGAATACCAAGCAAGGTTAGAATATTTTCCACAGCATTTCAAATTATATATTTGACAAGATGAATCTCATTCCTTTGGATGTTTTTGCAGTCAGTTGACTGGGGAAAGGCAACAATGGTGGATGCTGAGAGGCGCCTGCTAGCGAATGCCCTCCTTGACTTCTCCAATGAGAGATTTGTTCTACTCTCAGAGACATGCATTCCTTTATTCAACTTCACCACCATCTACAAATACCTCATCAACTCTAACCACAGCTTTGTCAGCTCTTTTGATGATCCTAGACACATCGGCCGTGGCCGTTACAACAAACGAATGTTTCCAACTGTGACATTGCCTGATTGGCGCAAAGGGTCCCAATGGTTTGAAGTCCACCGGAAGCTCGCCATTGAGATAGTGTCAGATGTGACATACTACCCCATCTTTCAAGAACATTGCAGGCCTCCTTGTTACATGGATGAACACTACTTAGCAACTCTTGTGAATAAGCTCCGCCCAGACCTGAACTCAAATAGGAGCATCACTTGGGTTGATTGGTCCAGGGGTGGCTCACACCCAACAAAGTTTGTGAGGAAGGATGTTTCAGAAGCGTTTCTGAATCAGGCAAGACATGGGTTTAATTGTTCTTATAATAGTGGTTTGAGCTCTATTTGCTTCCTTTTTGCCAGGAAATTTCATCCTAGCACTCTAGAGCCTTTGCTAAGGATAGCTCCCTCACTGCTTGGTTTTGACCCCTAGAATATGTTTATTCATGAGGCAATGATTTAAGTTGAGTTGCTAAAGCACTTCCTCAGGCTTATGCCAACAAGCTACATGGGTCATGAGAACAATCCTATTCTACCAGGATTCAGGATGGTGCCTACCTTTTCTACTCTTCTTTGCCTTTCCAATCTATAGGTAAATTAAAATATTATGGAACACAATTTGTGACAAGTCCTGTAACATGGCCTGGTTTTAAAAAAAATGCCTTGATAGTAGGATATATATAAAATGAAAGAACTAGCAATGGACCTCTACTTGCATGCACAGAAATTGAAACACATTCTCTAGTTCATAAGGTGTGTGATGATTCTTTGATCCTCATAATTGAAGAACCTGCAAAACCTAAAACCAGATGGAGAAGAAATAACAAAGAAATCATTTTGTAAGAACAGGCAAAAAAAGAAAAAGAAAAAAGAATAGGTGAATAATATATACCAACATAACAATACGTATCAATATAGCTTTAGGCTGAGACACCTTGCTTTCTGGACACAAAAATTTATATTGCAGAAAGTAATTTGGTGAGGGTTAATTGCCATGGAGATCATCAGAGAGTAGTTTCTTTGGAGGTCATGGATAAATGGCTTGAGTTTCTTAATCTGAAATCAAAATGGTCCTTTACAGATTTCTTCTAAGATTTGTTGAGCTCGTTCGAAAGATTTGAAAAAGTTTTTGATCTTCCTTAAAGAGCTCTCCTACGAAACTCTTTTGATTATGTTTTAAAAGCTTGGATTGAGTTCTATTTATAGTGTTTTAAGTTTTATCTTTTCAATTTTTAATTAGTCACAATTAATTTAATTTGAGTGTAAGCAAAATTATAAAAGATTAAATTTTCCCCTTTGAATATGAGTGAATCAGTTTTTTGAACTTGAATTTTTGCTTTAATGAAGTTTATAAATATAATCTGAGTGGTACTAAAATCTCATCTTATTTGAATTTTTTCTTTAAGAAATCAACAATTTTTATAGGCCAGGAATAATATGCAATTTAGGTTTTATATTGAATTAATTGATTAAAAGGGATAAAGAGATCCCATATTTATAATCTTCTTCATTTTTTGTCTTAAAAAGTGACATATTTTTTTTACATAAATGCCCCTAACATATTAATTATTTAAATGTATTTTTTTAAATATATATTTTTATAAGAAAAAAATAAGGACATTTTTATTCAAAACTAGTATTTTTAGGTTTAAAAAAAGTTGAAAGTTAGATTTACAAAATGAGGGCATGGACTTGGAAACCCCCTATTTGCCAATAGAAATGTTAGCCGATTTCTATACCAGATATATCGTATAACCCTTTTAGTGTGTTAATGGAATATGATAGAACATTCATATTGCCCTCTGATAGGAATATAACTTTAAAAGAATTATTTTGATTTAACCATCTATTTCTCGACTTACCTACTTGAATTGTCTATTTTGAATGTCAACTAATCATATAATATCCCTAATTTTTTATTTCATCATTTTTAATCAAATAACCCTTTTATATTTTAACTTTTAAGAAACATCGTCACTTTTCAACTTTTACCTATAATAGTTGAAATACATCCTTAGACTTCACATTGTCATTGGTTAAACATTCAATAACAACTTGCTTGAATCAACCAAAACTTTGACTCGTGAATAACTTGTATCCATTTCTTACATTAAAATTATTTTTTTCTTGTTTCAAACCATAACAGAGTGTAGAGGTTCAAAAACAGTTATAGTCAAATTTGATATCACATCTCACACCTCATCATTAGTGATGCTTTTGTCACTACTATTGTCATTTTCAAGTTCTTCAATATATATTTTCTTTCTTTTATTTTTAAATTATTATTTATATCTTTTAGGTTCAATTATAAGAAAAAAATGAGGACATTTTGTTTAAAACAAGTATTTTTAGGTTTAAAAAAAGTTGAAAGTTAGATTTACAAAATAAGGGCATGGACTTGGAAACCCCCTATTTGTCAATAGAAATGTTGGCCGACTTTCACGCCAGATATATCGTATAATCTTTTTAGTGTGTTGATGAAACATGATAGAACATTCATATTGCCCTCTGATAAGAATATAACTTTAAAAAGAATTATTTTGATTCAATCATCTCTCTCTCTCGACTTACCTACTTGAATTGTTTATTTTGAATATCAACTAATCACATGATATCCCCAATTTTTTATTTCATCATTTTTAATCAAATAACCCTCTTATATTTTAACTTTTAAGAAACATCGTCATTTTTCAACTTTTACTTATAATAATTGAAATATATTTGTAGACTTCACATTGTCATTGGTTAAACATTCAATAATAACTTGCTTGAATCAACCAAATTTTGATAACTTGTATCCATTTCTTACATGAAAAATAATTTTTTTTTCTTGTTTCAAACTATAATAGAGTGTAGAGGTTAAAAAACAATTATAGTCAAATTTGATATCAGACCTCATACCTCACAATTAGTGATGCTTTTGTCACGCGCGACTATTGTCATTTTCAAGTTCTTCAATATATATTTTCTCTCTTCTATTTTTATATTATACTTTATATCTCGTGCTTAATTAATTGTTCGAAAGCTTTTAGCTTAATGTATTGCGATATACGATGAAGTTTTCAATGGATTTCTTGGACGGAAATTTCAATGATAGGAACTTTGGAGAATTTTTCTTTGTAATCAAGATTTAAATTCCTGCACTTGTTGACGTAGTTCCTTGTTTTGTTGTGGAGTATTAATGAGTTCAAACATGCTGACAATTGAACGAGTATCATAGAAGAGACCGAGTAAATCTTTTTCCAAGTTTAAAAATAGCTTCAAGACTTGTTCATCGGTCAAATAAAGAGCCAACAAATTACTACTACTGAAAGGTCTCTTTATATTCCATCGTTATTACATGCTTTCACAGAGTGAGGTACATGTTACTTCATAGATTGTCTTCAGGAGTAATATTATCTTGATTGCAGTGTCGAGAGGGTGATGAAGATATATTTGTAGGCCGAGGAAGAAAGCCCAGTGGCAGCAGAGCTGAAATGGAGAGAAACCTGCCGCTGGACTGCACAGCGCTCACTGCGCTGACCCAAAATTAACTAGAAAATAGCGCTATTTCAGAAACTAGAGCGTGCCCCAAGTTTTGGTTGCAATAGCGTGAGGCTGATGGAGATATATCCATAGATCAAGCAAGAAGGCCCAACGCCAAGTTGCAGAGAATAGCTGAAATGGACATAAACCTGCCACGGGACTCCACATTTCTCATTCTGCTGACCCAAATTTCACTAGTAGACAGCAGTATTTCAGAAACTAGGGCGTACCTCTAGAAAATGGGACAGAGTGGAACAAGTGTGTTCTGATACAATATGCTCATAAAATGATTGATCAAATATGTGGATTTAGCCCACTATTATATTTGATGGATCAGACTCAACCAGGGGAGGAGAGTCGACTGTATTTTGGGTCGAGAGGGGAAGTGCTGGTTCATGTACAAAGTCAACCCAATGACAAAATATCTGATTGGTGGGTCCTTCATGAATAGCTGAGTCGTGTCCTGGTTCCTTCCCTTCTAACTAAATTGTTTGAGACACTAAAACAACGAGGACGTCTTTTGCCCCCAGAGCCACCAAAATAGACCAAACTTCAAACCTGGGGGCTGAGGTAATCCTCTTGAAAGGTGGTTGATGTTAGCTTGTTTCAGTTTTAATCATATGATAATCCTGCTCAATTACACGATTGATAAACATGTCTGAGAACCATATAATTGATTCCGCTCATTCTCTTTCTTAATTAATTGCATGACATGCATGCCACTCAATTTTGTAAGTTGACTACTCTTTATGGGTTGGCTTTTCCAACCCCATATAAATCAACACTGGAAAACACTTGATTTTCCTTTTAATAATTTGTACTAACGGGAGATTCAGAATCTTAGTTTGAAAGGAAAAACGATGATCCACGTTGCTTGGTACAGACTTCTAGATGGTACAAGGTTTTCATTCGCATGAATTGAACATCCATGGCCTTGTAGCTAGGCTGCTGCTTTGTGGACCTTTCACCTCTGGGGCTTTTCAACGTTCCTGTTGGACAAGGAATTGATCCATCCCTAATTCACGCATTGATGTAAGTATTCTAAGGTCCGAACAACGCGTACGTGTAGCTTGAAATCTAGCAAACAGCATTTGCGGGAGTGACACGGAATTGAGGGACCAAAGTGGCTGCTTTTATCATCTCTACCATTCATACGAGGCTCACGAGGAACAGTTCAAAACAGTGTTTCGAAGAAGCCAAGCTGCCTGAGAAGAGAAAAGTCTGACTCAAATAGTCTACACAGCTGTCAGCATGCCAATCTAGAATGCGTATATAAAAGGCGTCAAGGACTTGATGTCTCTCACCCTGTATATATTATTTATCTCTAGCTCCCTCCCATGATTCTGGTTTCTCATCCTTGAGCTTGCCTTTCTCCATCTCTCCTTGATTCTCAAACTCCATAATACTGGGTCGGAATTGGTCAGTATTTAGATTTCATTGATTTAATTATAATTTTCTCCTATTGTTCTCTGTTTTATTGTTTCTAATTATAAGATCACTGATTGATCTGTAAGAATTCTACTTCAAAATCTTGCCTTTTCTTGTAAACCAAAGCTTCTGTAGTTCTAGCTAAAAAGGCCAGAAATTAAGATTAAAAAAAGAAGAAAGGAAGAAAAAAGAATTCTGAAGTTTTTCAACTGGCATCTTTAATCCTCTGAAACAAGTGTTTTGATCGATTAAGAGATAAGAATCTCTCCCTCTTGTTTCTCTCTGAACAATGAAGAGTCAAAACCAAAATTCACTGGCCACAACTATCAATCTCCTTGGTTCACGATGGAATCCTCTCCATCTCTTTTCTTGTTTCTTCTTCTTTGCATTTGGTCTAACCTTTGGAATCATACTCAGTTTCAATCTCAAAAACTTCTCATTTAATCTCCAAGTCACTCAATCATCCCCCTCCCCATCAGCATCAGCATCAGCACCACCCCCATCCCCACTGGTTTCCCCATTGCCAGCATCAACCTATCCCACAAATGAAACTTCAAAAGCCGGCCGTCGCATAGGACTGAGCGAATATATGAAGCCGCCTAATGCTATGCACGACATGGATGATGAGGAGTTGCCATGGAGGGCTTCAATGGCTCCTCAGATTCGTGAGTTTCCATTCAAAAGAGTTCCCAAGGTTGCTTTCATGTTCTTGACCAAGGGGCCGTTACCACTGGCTCCTCTGTGGGAGTTGTTCTTCAAAGGGCATGAAGGGCTCTACTCAATTTATGTGCACTCACATCCATCATTCAACGAAACCGAGCCGGAAAATTCAGTGTTTCATGATCGAAGAATTCCCAGTAAGGTTAGTTGGTTGCATAGTTTCTTACTTATTCTCTATAATTTCGTGTACGCATTCCAATCATGCCTGTTACTCGGTAGCATAGACAATGAAACTGAAAGCGAATTAACAACAACACGCATAGCCCTCCACCTTTTGCTATACGGCGGCTATCGACCACGAGGAGAAAGGCATTTAGAGCTACCTAAAACATATGAGCTAACCATGAAGTTGGCTTCAAATAGATTAATACCTTTCTGGTATGACACATAATGACTGGCTTCTCCATTTGACTCTGATAGAGAAGAGAAGACTGATCTGTTTCTTTTTTCCCTTCAAAAAAGTACTTGAAGCTGGTCACGGTGTTGATGGTCTTTTGATCATCATGGAACAGTGTGATCTTCAGCAATTCATAAATTGGAGTAGCATTTAATGGAGTGGGTCCATGAGACCCAAAATGAAGGCACTGCGTATTTACTGTTATATAAAAGTAGATGGCTCCTTATACTCTTGGCAACAAACCTACCCTTGTGATCAAATATTTAGTTATTTACCCTTTCTGTGGGGAAATTTAGCTTGCTTGATCTCTTGGTTCTTGTGCAAATCATTTTATTTTCTTTGTCATCTGCCACAGAGTTCTAATTGATGTTCTTCATGATCTTGCAACATTGCAGGAAGTTCAATGGGGAAAGTTTAACATGATTGAAGCTGAACGCCGTCTACTAGCCAATGCTCTCCTTGATTTCTCAAACTACCATTTTGTTCTCCTCTCAGAATCATGCATACCCCTCTTCAATTTCTCAACCATCTACTCTTACCTCATGAACTCCACACGAAATTATGTACAGACCTATGATTTCCCTGGTCCAGTTGGCCGTGGCCGATACAAAGAGCAAATGTATCCAACAATCACAATTGAACAATGGAGAAAGGGGTCCCAGTGGTTTGCGGTGGATCGAAATCTAGCCACGGAAATAATCTCTGACCAAACTTATTTTCCCATATTCCAAAAGCACTGCAAGTCTTCATGCTATGCTGATGAACACTACTTGCCAACATTTGTGGGTATAAAATTTTGGGAGAGGAGTGCAAATCGAAGCTTGACTTGGGTTGATTGGTCAAGGGGTGGGGCTCACCCAGCTAGGTTCATGAGGTGGGACGTGACCATTGAGTCTTTGAAGAGGTTGAGGAGTGAGGGTAGATGTGACTACAATGGGAAGAGCACCAATATCTGTTTCTTGTTTGCAAGGAAGGTCATGCCAAGCGCTTTGGAGAGGCTGTTGAGGTTTGCACCTAAGGTCATGCACTTCAATTCTTAGGTCCATTTTCATTATTTATTTGTAACACTTTAGGGCATAACAACAAAAATGCCCAAAATTTAATCTGTGCATATTTATTATTTTATTTGAACTGTAAACAATCACATTGTTTTGATTATAGAGTAGTTTTATTCATAATAGAAATGGGCCAAAAATGCAAATTGGAGTACGATTTTGGTTCTGCTAATTTGCAATTTTAGATGTTCATCCATCAAATTTGATGCCATTTAGCAGCCCAATATCGAACTACATGCTTAAGTTTCCTAATTAAAGCCATTCAACCAGGTTCAAGCAGGTAAAGCATTGTATAGGATGGAAAGCATCTTGATTTGCTTCAATAACCACAACAATTATCATGATTAAGTTTTTGTTTTTTTTGCTTTTTTTCATTTTGTTTTTTTTCTTATTGTTGAATTTGATCCTGGGATCATGATAGTGAGGAACAAAATGATTAGATTCATAGCAAAAATGGTAAGATTTTTAGACCGTTGGAGAAAAGAAGGGAAATGCTTAGAACAAAAGAGTTGGTGAACCCCGTGAGCCAATAAATAATTTACAATTTCTTTATTTTTTTTACCTGATATAAAATGCAGTATGACTTTAATGAATTAGTACTTTTAATGTGAAATTTATAAAAATCGCAATGGGGGCCCAACCGAGTTGACCAAACTTACGGTCAAAGGCAGATAAAACTACGAGCTCAGGTAGCTAGAGACAGACAAAAATCTGGCTACCAACCAGGCAGGGGCACGAGCATATGGGTTCTCTCCCATATAATACGTATCTGTGTTTTGAATTTAATTTTTGGGTGGAAGAATGTGAAATTTCTTTTAAATTCATGATAAACAGAGTGGATTGAAGGAGATCCACATGCTGTATAGGTCTAATCAACGTATATTTGGCAAGATTCTGTCTCAAATGAGAACGAAAGTGGGCATGATTTCAATGTTGTGTCTCAGTGGTAGATGCACAAAGATAAGATAGTACTTCAGAGACACTGTGCCATTTGGAAAGTTGTTACACACACTGTCAGTTCACAAGGTCACTGTGAGTCTGTGAGTAGGGCCGTGGTTGAAGACACTGGAGGCCATCACCAACCTCCAGCAAGGGGTTCAATCATTCCTCTTTTCAATCCTTTGGTGACATTTCTTTTGCAAAAATGTCCTAAATTTAAGCCACCTTGCTTGACAAAAATACAAATCCTCACAAACTTATCCCTGTAAGAATCCTCCCACACCCATTCGGTGAACAACCGAGAGAGAGCCCTGTGGATCAGGGCTAATTAACTAATGAACACAATAGAGAAAAAACTGATTTCCAAGGGGAAAAAGAAAAAAAAATTCCTAATTTACATGACTACCATAGAAGCAACAAACATTATGGATCACTGGCTCACTCCGCATGTGTCCTCTGAAACGGAGGGTGAGTCCGACACGGAGTCGAAGGTTTCATGGGAGGGGGACACCTCCACCCCACGTATCTCCTCGATCATTTTCACCACGTAGCTCATCTTGGGTCGTTGATCTGGTGAAGGGGTAGTGCACGCCATTGCAATCTGCAACAGTCCAACCATCTCCTCCTCGATATCCTTGTACCTCATCAGCTCCAAATCAAACACCTCCGCTGTCCATTCCTCTCTCACCACCGACTGCACCCACCGTGGAAGATCCACCACTCCTCCGTACCCAGACCCAGGCCCACCGTTCTCCATCACGGAAGGGCACTTTCCTGTGAGCAGCTCCAGCAGAAGCACCCCAAAAGAATACACATCAGACTTCTGGGAGCCCTTTCGGCCGTCCAATATTTCAGGGGCACGGTAGCCATTTGATCTGGGTGCAGCCGTTGAAGAGGCAAAGACGGAGAGACCAAAGTCGGAAACTCGTGCGCTACCACATTTATCAAGGAGGATGTTTGTGGACTTGATGTTACCGTGGGTGAGTTTAAGCGTCTTGCATGAGTTGTGAATAAAGGCCAGTCCTCGCGCCGCTCCGGCTGCAATCTTCAACCTCGTGGTCCAGTCCAGAGGCGTTCTTCCGGGTCCACGGTTCCCTGTCGAGGAAAATGCATAATTACGCTTAATTAAGTGTGTTCAAGATGAAACTAAAAATTTACAAACCTTGACAATATATATAAATCATGGCTGAAAAGCGCAACAGATTGTATGATGAAGCAATAACAAGAGGGAGGGCAATGATACAGGGCATCTGGCTCATGGTAAGGGCAGTTGAGAAAAGAACAAAAAGAAAATAAAGACACGAAAATGGAATACGCAGAGCAGGGTCTGAGCATCCTACAGTAATCCCAATTCCCAAATCAGAAATTAAGATGCTGTGTCTTTTCCTGGAGTCTCTTTTTGTGTAATTGATGACTGGGAAAGGTACCAAACAACTGTAATGGGACCCCACTCATCAACCAATTTCATTTTTATCTCACGCCTCAGGTGGCCAACCTGCCACTTTTTTCTCATGAATCAGAACGTCCAGATTAGCTGAAGAAAAAAACCTTGGTTTATTGGTTCTGGAATCAAACAGGGTGATAACTTACCGTGAAGAAGCCAAAATAGACTGCCATTAGGCATGTAATCATAGACCAGCAACTTCTCGTCTCTGGCAAAATAATAGGCCCTCAAATTAACGACGTTAGGGTGCCGTAACCGTCCCAGCACCTCCATATGCTGCTCGAACTCACGTTTCCCTCCAACGTGAGCGTCCTTGAGTCGTTTAACGGCGACGACATTGCCGTCGTCGAGAACGGCTTTGTAGGCAGTTCCGAAGCCTCCTTTGCCCAGCATCTCAGCGGAGGCTCGAAGCAAGTCTTCCAGCTCGAACCGCTTCACGCCTTCGAAGAACACCATTCGACCCCTCTCGTACCCAGCTTGGGCTGGATATGGGCTGGATGAGTACACAATTTTTTCCCCCTCGAGGATTTGCGAGCTCTTGCCGTCTCTCATTTTTCCAGCGTAATTTCGCCAGAAGTAGCAGTAGAGAAGGAGAGAGACTATTGCGAGGACCAAAATGTCGCCGAGTATGATGGCGATCATGGCCACTGGACTTACTTTTCCTGTGGCACCGTGGCGAGTATTTTGTGGCTGGATTGGCGTTGTGGATATCGGTATTGAGCTCGGCGAGGAGGCAACTATTGCTGGATTTCCGCCAGGAATCACCGGCGATGCGATTGCGCCACCGGATCCAGGTTTCGTTGGGTCGCCCGCGACGTTCTTGCATGTTGGCATGGGAGATCCACAGAGAACCGCATTTCGGTCAAAGGCGGACACAGGGAACGCGGAAAGAGTTTTCGGTATATCACCGGCGAGGCGGTTTCCGGAGACGTTGAAGTCCTGCAGATTCGGGAGATTCAAACCTGTAATGCTGCCGGAAAACCGGTTTTCTTCCAGACGCAGAGTAAGAATATGTGCCAAGTGGTTGACTGTCTCCGGAATCTGGCCCGATAAGTTGTTGTGAGACAAATCGAGACGGTACAGCCGGAAAAGAGACGTGACGGAAGCGGGAAACTCCCCCGAGAACTCATTGTAAGAAAGAAAAAGCAGCTTCAGAGCAGTGAGGTTGGAGAGATTCGGAATAGGGCCAGAGAGGCGGTTTCGCTTGAGACTCAGAACTCGAAGTTGAGTGAGAGATGCAAGGGGCTGGAAACTGCCTTGCAGGTCGAGACCCTCGAGCACGAGGCGAGACACTCTGTTCTGGAGACAGGAAACGCCGTACCAGCTGCACGGATTAACCGTTACGTTCCAGGTAGTGAGCTTGTTAGCAGCATCGGCAGTTTCTTTGAACGCCATCAAAGCTTCCAAATCAGAACTCGTAGAAGCGTGGAGTAGAAAGAAATGGAGGATGAAGAGAGCAAAAGCAAAATGCAAGCTGGTGAGAGTGGGTTTCGCCATTGTCGCCCTGCAACTGGAGAGAGAGAGAGAGAGAGAGAGAGGCAGAATGTCCACTGGAGAGACTGAGAAAGAGCGTTTTAGGGTGGGGACATTTAGCGAAAGCACGGAGGCGTGGGTGGAAACGTAATTAATGGGAAAATGAGGGACGGGTACCGATAATAAATGCTGGTAATATTCTATGTGGGTTGGGTGGAATTGGAAGGACTGAAAAGCATGTAACGTGTGCCCTTGGGCCGTGGGGGTATCACCCGATCCAACCTCGTCCGCATCAACCCTTTTCTCTATACCTTCTCATTTCATCTACACCGCTCGATCGCTCGATCGCTCGATCGCAGGAATCAAGGGCGAAGACTTCGTCAACGGTAGGTCTGATGCTAATTTAAGATACATCATACAAACAACAGATTCGAGACACGTGCCTTCAAACACATGCGAAAGGCCTGAATTGTCCTTAACAAAAATAGCATTCCGTACTCACACGATCTTCTGACACGCGTGCACTACACACTTCACTAACAGTAAAAAATAAAATTACTACGGTTTCATTGACCAGAACAACCCTAATGAATCACCAGAATTACCCCGAGATGAAACAGCTAACGTGAGGATTAAATGAAGAGGAGTAGGGGCAATTCTACGATAAAAGCGAAAGGGCTTCTGTGTGGGGCAGCGAAGAAGACGAATAAAGCGTTGATCTTGGTTTCTCGAAGTTGTCGAGAGCTTTTGCTTTTGCTTTGATCGTTTGCATAAGACCAGTCATCTCTTGCTGCCCGCTTTTTCTGGCAAGGAGTTGTTGTAGGGTGTATCTCCGATGCACCTTAAGAAGAATGAAACCCACTCTCGAAGCACTTACGAGCATCCGGGTGGTATTGGGTCAAAAGCTCGCAATTGTTGATTATGGCGAATATAGAAGAGCGTATTGGTTGGATTGAATATTAAAAGCATACAATATTGCGGATGGTGTTAGATGATGGCTTTATCTTTTATCCCAATCTTCTTTCTTCGATGTGTAAATTGCATTAAGATTCCAAAAGCGATTCCCAATGCAATGAGCAAAGAAATATTAAAACACAAATTTCCTTTTGACCTTGGAGCCTTTGTCTCCAACTCAAATTTTGGCGCTCGATGCGGCGCCCCCAAGATGGGCTCAGCCGGACCACCAACTTCAATCAGGAGCGTTAGCTTTTAGTGCACTGGTCCCACTTCAATTCATCGATCGGTGCCTTCGGTGGCGGAGCAGCCATCGTCTTGTTTCGTACATGCATTTTCACTATATCTACTTATAGTGCTTTTAACTGAAAAATATTTATTTATTAATTTGAACTGAGGTGAAGATTTAGTAGAAAAAATATTGAATTTAATAATATTTATTTTTTGATTAAATAAAAAAAGTCAAAATATTTAAATTTTTTTTATTAAAAGAAAATATTAATTAATAAAAATTTCAAACATTTTGCATATTATAAAGCAACCATTAAAAAAGCCATCTTTATTTATTGATAATTATTATAAAAATAACAAATGGAAAAAAAATTGTTTAACATGATTTTATTTACGTCGACTTTTGCTAGTGGGCGTGACGACATGCTACGGACAAAAAATTGTCTTTATGTATATAAAATTTCTTTCATTGCAGAAGGGAGACCCTATAATGTGCATGTAACATGAATCATTTGTTGGAGCCCATTATAAAATTATTGAAAATAAGCAAATTATTTGCCAATTCCTATTGAATATTATTTTATAGTCCTATTTTTGGGAAAGCCAGTAATTGCCAAAAAAAGATTTATATGTTGAGTCATGGGCAAACTATGGAGACTCGGCCAAGCCCAATATCTGCCCACTACACCCGAACCTGAACTCAGCCCATGTAATCATGGTTCATTTTTTCTCCTCGTTAGCAAATGACATGTTCTCTTGACCTCTTAACTGAATCCCATACCTTCAAGGAAGACTATGCTTTCCCATTCTATACCTTCAATGAGCAGGGTGTGTATCAATATGATCTGTTATTATGTTTTGCTTAGCATATTGTCGATTTTATTACATTGCTTAAGAAGAAAAAGTCTACAGAAAAAAGAAGGTAACCTAATGTGCGGGTGGCAGCAAATGTGTTATGCTGTGTCCATTATTTGCCAAATTCATCTTAAATAATCTGTTGGGTGGGTTTTTAGTCCAATTAATCCATAAGGACTGGGTTTCTTAAAGTCCATATGTGGGTTGTTCTTTCTGGGGACAGCTTAAGCGCATTTGTGGGTGTTGCTGTTTTAGAAAGAATAATTGCTGATGTCTAAGCAAGAAAAAAAAATTTATTGGATGAAGAAACAATCTATTTCGTAGTAATTGTAGGAGGTGTTTATAACATTTCTAACATTTGAAAACTTTTATCATAAAAAGTTTTTTTCAAGTGTTAAAAAGTTTAGAAATACTTCCCAAAATGACTATCAAACAAATCTTATGAGATGAAATGATGGTTTTTCTATCTTAATGTATTGACAAATTCCACTAACTTCGTGTCATAGAGATATAGTAAGACCATTGTATGTCCCTTAATTGTTGATAATGGAAGGAATTTTCTTTTCTGAGTTCTTTTTAAATATATTTTGAGTTTTTTTTTTCGTATTATTTTATTGTAGATGTTGTTGGTTCATTATTACTTTCATTGTTGGGTTGCTGTTGTGTAAATATTTGCATTGCGTAAGTTTTATGGTTCCATCTATGCTTAGCTATTCCCCAATAAGTACTCAACTATCTCTAATGCATAAATGGTATTAGAGTTGTGATTGCTTTGGAGTGTTTTTTAGAGGGATGGAAATCTAAGGAAGCTCCACCTCCATGATAAAACTTAACAATTCAAATTGGTTTATGTTAAATTTATGATAGAAGATTTTATCACCATCAAAAGGTCTTACCTTAGAAGGTGAACAAGTACTAGTCTCTAGAAGGTGAAGTAGTTTAGCCAAGGATACCTATGATGCAAAATGGAAAAAGATGAATAAGAAAGTAGGTCTCTACAATAGATAATGGATTGATACAAGTTCCCGCTAGAAGAAGTTAGGGTCAATATTTGAACATAAAATTACAAGGAATAATTTTTTTTTTCCTAAAGAAGTCGATGAAAATGAAACTAAAAGAGGGGACTTCAATGGTTGATCACTTCAATATTTTCCGAAGTGTGACAAATCAAAACACTACTATGCAATGGTGTTTGATTATGAGGTATAGGATTCCTTCTTGTTATGTTCATTGCTAGATAGTTGAGAGATTTTTATTGTAGCTATTGATAACGTTATTCCAAATAATACATTGTTTATAAAGGTTGTGAAGAACAATCTATTTAATAAAGAGACAAGAAGAGGGACTTTAAGTATAAATGTATATATAGTACACAAACTGTGTTGTAGAAGATAGAGAAAAAAATTAAAGGACAAAAAACTCATGACAAGTCTAAGGGAATGTTTAAATTTAAAGAGGGGTACATGAAAAAGAGAATTGTCATATGTGGAAAGGGAATAAAAGTAGAGTAAGAAAAAAGAAGATGATAAAATATGACAATTACACCATTCAAAAGTAATAAAGCCTTGGTTGTTTTTTGAGTGTCTAGATATAAATAATTAGAGAGTTGAGTGAATAGTAGGCACTCTTGTTTTCTAGCTACAAAATTGGAGACTTTGATGGTTAAGATGAGTATTTCTAATTACTCTAAGATTATAGGAATGACTAATGTGTCCTAAGACCAATGTGGGATGTAGGTATATGTGGTTTTGCATCGGACAATAGGGAATATAAAAGCCACTTCAGTGGTGAACGGTGGAAGCTTATAAAGGGTTCCTTTGTAGTTGCCAAAGAAAAAGTGTATTGCATTTTATACAAAACCCAAGGAGAGGTTTATAAGGAAGTTGAATCTTGTAGAGAAGGCCTCTTTGGGGGTATGATGTAAGAGGCTAGGTCATACTAATAAAAGAGGATGTCAAGTTTAGGCAAGGAATTCTTCACTACCTTGGCCAAAAATGATTCTTTATATCTATATGATCACAAGATTTCTCCAATAGCATTCAAAAGGACGTTGGCGAAGCTAAAGTTGATGTACTTAGCTGATTTTTAAAGCAAAAATATCTCCTCACATCTTTCCTCCTATTTTCCCCACTTTCTTTACCATGACCAAATCAAATCCCAAATTCTGATCATTTTCGCCTTTGATTTCCTTATGATTTGTCAACCCTCTCATTTTACAAACAAGATAAAATTAGATCAAGTAATTTTGATTTAGAAAAATTTCTCATTTCTTAAACTTTCAACAAAAACATTTGAATTCACTTTTATTTGCAAAAAAACAAATTAGCCTCAAATAACTAAAAGTATTGCTTGGTATTTGTTTAATAAGTCATTGATCTTGCTTAGCATTTGTTCAATTACTCAAGTTTCTTAAATTTTAAGCTAATTACTATTAAAATAAAGGTTTATATATATATATATATATATATATATATATATGTAAGGGTTAGCGTATGCAAGTGATGTGTAAAAAACAAATTTGGTATAGAACTTTGATTCTATAAAAATATATTTTTAAAACCTTAAGATTGTATTTGATTTTTGAAAAATTTAAAAGAAAATGTAAGAGAAGGAAAATAAAGATGAAAAATAGAAGGAAATAAAAAAAATAAAGGAAGATATAATATAAATTTAAAATTAATAAATTAATTTTATATGTTTTAAAAATAAATTTAAAACTAATAAATTATTTTTGAATTAAATAATTTAAAAATACACATATTTTTAACTAATTTTAATTATATTTGATTTACTTTATATATATATATTATCATAAAACCAAACATTAAAAAAAATATTTTTTATATATATATATATATTTTCTTTATTTAGTCTAACTGAAAAACTAATTATTGAATGAGGTTTTTTTTCTCTAATAGCACAAGCCCATCATCCAAGTGTGACGTACAATATTTAAGTGTACATCTATCATTTCCTGAAAAACTTGCTTAACACCACATTCATCTCCTGGATTTATGGACTCAATTGCTATATTACTTATATATTAAGATATCATCCCAATAAATTATGGACTCAAATGTATCCTTCGTCATATGAAAAGTTAAAATACCCAGATGAATCAGTTAAATGATACATCCCAACATGGTCAACGTTTTTTTTTTTTTTTCCAATTCTAGGAATGCGCAATTATATGATGGGTTGTTCTATGGTACCCACTCTTCATTTTGGGGGTACCTACCCACATTGGGCGGTCCGGATTGAACCACCTTCATCCAATGGCCAAAAATGTTTTTTCGGTAGGTACCGAAGTGGTACCATAGAATTTTCCTTATCTGATTTATAAAGATGTCTCTTCCTCACCAAAGCTTTGTGTCCAGTTTTCCTTCACAAATGGAAGAATACTTGCAGCTTTTCAAGAGTGAAACCGATTTCTACAACCAAATTGTGCTAGGAAGTCTGTTGCCTGAAAACATATGGAGATCTCTACCTCATGTTTGCAGGACATGGTTGAGAAACTATGTTGCAGGAGTCTTAGTTTACTCCATTACTGGGTTTTTGTGGTGTTTCTACATTTACTACCTCAAACGGGATGTTTATATTCGTGGAGGTATGCGTTCTATGTTCTATGTTTGTACTTTTTGTTGCTGTTTCATTTGCTTTTTTCATATGAATGATGCTTGTAGCACAGCATCATTTAGTTGTGTATTTCATTTGCTTGAGAGTTAGGCCATCCCTAATTTTAGCTCAATACTTGAAGGAGAATAGTGGTAGAGCAGCTCTGAATAATTAAGGTGATGGATGGCAGTCTTGCTATGTTCATGATAGTGGAAGCTTATGGCATTTTTTTTTCAAATGCGTGCTTGTTCCAATAGTGCTTAGCGTTGTTTCATTAGGGAATGGCATGTCTTCTTGAGCTCTTAATTAAATGTTGCAGATGCCATACCTTCAATGAAGACTATGGTTTTGCACGTCAAAGCTTCCATGAGGAGTTTGCCCTGGTTTGCTGCTCTCCCAACATTTTCAGAGTATGCAGTCGAAAATGGGTGGACAAAGTGCTTTTCAAGAATAAGTGAAGTTGGCTGGTTTGCCTACTTGGTGTACATCATGGCATATATTGTTTTTGTGGAGTTCGTAACATATTGGATTCACAGAAAGTTGCATGACATAAAACCCTTGTACAAGTATCTTCATGTACAGCATCACAGTTACAACAAGCAGCACAAACTTTCTCCTCTTGCTGGTAAATTCTTCCTACTCTTGCTTATTGGAGGTCTTCCAAGTTATATTCCATTTTCAGCTTTCCAGAGGTCATTTGAAACAAGGATATCGTCTATTTTCCTGTCCACTCGGCATGGGTTAAAGAAAAATACTTGCCATTTGCTTCCGTGATCATAGACCTAATCTATGTGATCAAATTTTTTAAATCAAAGATTCCTCCCTCATCAATTGTCATTTTCGAGAAGTAAACTATTAAAATATATGAATAGAAGAGCCTACTCTAGGGGAAGCTCCAACTCCAAGTGAGTCTCTAAAATCGTGCGGGATAAGCAAATGGGATAGGATATAAAAGTCTGAATCTCATTTATCTTTCGATAATTGAATAGAATAAGGGGTGGCTGGTGAGGTTTGTGTGTGTGTTTTCATACCTCTTTTGTATAGAATTTAATATCCTAAATTATAAATCGTAAGTACTCTCATCTTGTCTCCCACTTTCCTTCATTTTATAATTAACACACAGGGAAAAAAAAAAAAATCTCATATAGAAAATGATTAAAGAAAATGTTAATATATGATAATATAAATACATGCTATGATTTAATATTTTTATTCTATATAGAACGATTTTATATATTTAAAACCATATGATATATATATTTTACAATGTGGTATACATAATATTGAATAAAATAGGATACATTATACGACATAAGATATATATTTTAATTATATGTGGACTCATACATATGTGTATATACTAATAATTAATTTTAAAATAATGTTTTGCATTAATTGTGGTATCCTACTTAAATATATCCTTTTGTGTCAGGCATGGCTCTTCATCCTTTGGACGGTCTAGCTCAGGGGGCACCCCATACGATAGCACTCTTCCTAGTGCCAACCCATTTAACAACCCACCTTACTATTTCATTCTTCGGGGCCATATGGACTGCAAACATTCATGACTGCATTGACGAGAAGCTGTGGCCGATAATGGGAGGGGGTTATCATATGATACATCATTTGTCAAACCGCCATAACTATGGTCTTTACACGATATGGATGGATTGGATGTTCGGAACTCTCTCTCATCCTATGTCCGATGGAACCAAGCCAAACTGAGGAACTTGCCCAGCTTTCTCTCTTGCATGTGAATTTCTATTGCCCATCTTCCCCTCATGCTTGTCAACTTCTGTTGTGTGCATTGACATGTTGTCTTGATACACATTGTGGCTTGTTTATAAGACTTGTGGGGTTGTTTAAAATTTTCATCTTGATGCAACACAAATTGGATCTTCCCTTCACTTGATCATTAGCGCCCCCCACCCAAAAAAAAAAAACCGAATTTCAACCAAAATTGATCCATTTAATTTGGACGTTTCATTAACTACCCTTTTATGCACCAATGTGATCAATGCACTACCAACAGCACCAAAACACTCAAAATTTTAAAATTAATATAAATTTAAGGCTATCTTTAAGAAATGTTTTCAAAACCCGTTCTAAAATATAGTTTTCAAAAATAATTTTTGAAAACTGTTGTACGATGTTTTCTAAAATATTTTTAATTTGTTTTTTATGTTTAAAAAATATTTTTTAAATGTAGTACTTTATTTTTAATTATTTTTTTATATAATTATTTTTAATAGTCTTAAAATATAAATGAAAATAATTAAAAAATTGTTATCTGAAAACATCATGTTTTTTGTGTTTAAAAATAAAAAACTATCTTTTATTTTTTGTTGCCAAACTTGTTATTTATTTATTTATTTTTAAATTATTATCATTATTATTATTATTATTATTATTATTATTATTTATCCTGGAAAACAAAAAAACCATTTTAAAACAAAATTAGTAAGTAGGGTCTTAAATTTTGAATCTTAAAAACTAAGGTGGTGATTGTTATTTTTGCTTTGAATATGAATGCAATTGAATTTGACTTAAATATAATAGTTAAATATTATTAAATATTTACATTGTTTAATTATTTTTTATTAATATTTGAATATCGTTAAATATTATAGTATCATTTAAATTCGGTTCATTTTTTCCTTCTTCTATTTTTAAGACCAAAAAATGATACTAGGTGTCTTTCCTATATAAAGTGGAATTTTTTTTTTTTTTTTGAGATTTATCTTAAAAAGATAATTACTTTTAAAAACTATTTAAAAAAATGAGGTATTAAAAAAATTTTACTACCTCAAATTTTAAAAGTAGTTTTAAAAAAGTTTAAGTGTGGACCCCATGCTTTCCCACTCGATGGCGTTTTTTTTATTTATTTGGTGAAAATTTGATTTTTTGAAAAAAAAAAATATATATTTGGAGTCGCCACTTATTTTTGTTTTATTTTTTAAGAAAAAAACAAAATAAGAAAAAAAAACCCTAAGTGTGAGCTGTAGCACTCCTGTAAGCTCGTATACATATGGTCTCTACTAAACAAATTAAGAGAATTATTGCAATTAACTAATTAATTATAAATACCAAGAAAAATAATTAAGCAAATGAGTATCTACAAGTCATAGTGAAAATCAATATACAAAAAAATAATAATAATGAAATCTAATTACAAAAATATACAAAATAAATACTAAGAAAATTATGCAAAATGATTTATTGAACTAAAAAAAATATTAAAAAAAATAGATTTCAAAAAATTTAAAAGGATTTTATTAAAAATGATTTTGAATTAATGATTTCAATTTATTTATTTACAAAAAAGAATCAATTTATTTTCTCAATTTCATTTGTATTTAATTTTCAAAAAAGTTATTTACACTTATTATAGCAAAAGAATTTATTACAAGATTTCAATTCGGATACAAAAATTATTTTTACTTGCTTTTACTAGAAAATAATGAATTTTTACAATTTTATTTACAAAAGTATTTTGATTCATTTTCATTTAAAAAAATTGATTTATAAAAATTATTTAAAAAGACATAACTTTATTTGCAAAAAAAATTTAATTTAAAAAAAAAGAAAGATTTAAATTCTCTTTTTCTAAAAAATAATTTTAATCCCATTTTAATTAAAGAAAAAAAATCATTTTAAAAAACATTTTTTGGATAATTTTATTAAAAATTAATTTTTGGAACAACTTTATTTACAAACACAATTTTTGAACAATTTTTATTAAACAAAGAAATTTTTGGACAATTTTATTAAAAACAAATTTTCAAATTCTATTAAAAACAATTCTTTTGGATTTTTCTCAATGCATTTTTCTGATTTTTTTATAAATAAAAAAACTTTCTTTTATTAAAAGGAATATTTTAAAATTATCATTTTATTAAAAATATTTACTGAATTCTTCATCTCATTTAAACAAAATTTATAGTTTGTTCGATGTTCAATTTTTTATACACTCAATAAATATATACAAACGAATATTTACAAGAACTAATAAAAATAAAACCAAATAAAAATGAGAAATAATATATGTACCCAAATAAACTTACAACAAACTCAATGACTTCTGACAACTTTTTCAATCTCACTTTCTTCCATAAAATTTCATGCTTCACATGTCATTAATTCGTACTCAGCCAACAGAATTGTAGAATAGGTCTATACAAAAGCAAAATAGCATAAATATAAATGTTCAAATATGTACAAAATCCCAAACAAAATTTAAACCCAAATTCAAATTTCAAATTAGTCCCATAAATTTCGCTAATTAAAATGAGCTCAAATTACTATAGGTCTTAGCTCAAAACATCCAAATTAATAACAAAAAATACAAACACAATCAACCAAATCTAAAATTGGATAAATTGAAATAAATTATACTAGGCCTAAATTTAATATTACATAATCTAAGCCTAATTTAATATACATTACAATTGTTCCATGTCCAAATTAAATAGTTCAAATTGGCCAAGCTCATATTAAATATTCAAATCATCCAACAAATCTCACCCACTTGGTGAACCTAAAATTTATATCAATTAACAAACCCACATCAATAATATACATGGGCAAAGGAAATAATACCTCAAGTCCAATCCAATAAACCCAAATAAATAACCAATTAATAAGTCCACATTAATAATATATATAGCCCAATGAAATAATATATCAAGCCCAATCTAATAAACTCAAACAAATAACCAGTTAATAAGCTCATATTAATAATATATATAACCAAAGGAAATAACATATCAAGCCTAATCTAATAAACCCAAACAAATAACCAATTAACAAGCCAACATTAATAATACACATGGTCAAAGAAAATAATATCTCAAGCTCAGTCCAATAAACCCAAATAAATAAACAATTAACAAGCCCACATTAATAATATATATAGCCAAAGTAAATAATATATCAAACCCAATCCAATAAGCCCAAATAAATAACAAATTAACAAGCTCACATTAATAATATATATAACCAAAGGAAATAATATATCAAGCCTAATCTAATAAGCCCAAATAAATAACCAATTAACAAGCTAACATTAATAATACACATGGTCAAAGGAAATAATATTTCAAGCCCAATTTAATAAGCCCAAACAAATAACCAATTAACAAGTACACATTAATGATATAGCCAAAGGAAATAATATATTAAGCTCAATCCAATAAGCCCAAACAAATAACTCACGATTAATAGGCCCAAATCCAAATCAATTATTATGCAAACAAAAAATAAAAAATAAAATAAAGCAAAAAGGAAATTTACCCATTTTTAAAAAAAACTATGGATGGCCCATAGTCGGCAATGGTGGGGTGGCTGGCCGGCGGTAGTTGGCCAGTAGTGGCCGACCGGTAGTGGTGGTGAGGGTGGCGGAGAGAGAGAGGAAAAAGATGAGAAAGAGAAAATGGAAGGAAAAAAACCAAAAAAATAAAAAAATAAATAAATAAAATGTGGAGAAAAAATTGAAAGGAAAAGAAGAGAGGAGAGAGTGGGGAACTCAGGAAAGTGATAGTGGGTATTTAGAGGGAGAAAAACCAAAAAGAAAAAGAAAAATGAGAAAGAAAAAAATCTAGGCCTCGGTCGTCTGGAGAAAATGGAGAGAATGGAGGGCCCGACCAACCAACCATGAGAGTTAGGGGGGAGACAGAAAAAAGAAAAGAAAAACAATGGGGAACAAAAATGGAGAAGGAAAAATATGGGGTCGGCCTATGTGGGAGTTTGGGGAGAGAATAAAAAGGAAAAATGGAAGAGAGGAAAAAAAAAAATGGAGATGGCGGGACTAGGAGTGGGGAGTTATATAGAGAGGGAGTGAATGGAGGGGGAAGGGGAAAAAAAAAAATGGGGGACCGGCCGTGTGTGGGTAAGGGGAGAGGGAAAGAGTATGAGAAAAGTTGGGGAAAAAAAGGGGAAAAAAAAATAAAAAAATAAAAATCAAATAAAAAAGAAGAGATGGGTGGTGGTCGGTGACATGGGAGGGGATAGAGGAAGTGGGTAGGGTAGGTGGGGAATGTAAGAAGGGAGAGGAGAGAGGAGAGAGAAAAGAAAAAGAAATAATAAAATATATAATAATAATAATAATAATAAAATAAAGTAATAGTAATAAAATAAAATAAATAAAATAATAAAAATTAATAATTAAATGGTGAATGAGCAAAAAAAAATTATATGTGATTAGAATTTAAAATTTAAGGATAAAATTGAATTCAAAATTAATATAAAAATAAAGTTGGAACAAATTTTGGGTTTATAATAAGTTAAACTCATATATTTATATAAGAATTACTATATTCCATATAGAAGGTATGTAATTTCCTAATTTTAGAAATATAAAAATAGAAAGTGTATTAAAATGAACACTAAATTATTTGTTTTTATTAATGTATAAATACTAGTAACTGTTAATCTATTTATGTTTATATATTAAAAAAATTGATAAAATTAATTATTTCATTTTTTATATTAATTTTAAAAGTAGTTTTTAAAAAGTATAAGTTAAACTCATATATTTATATAAGAATTACTATATTTAAGGTATGTAATTTTCTAATTTTAGAAATATAAAAATAGAAAGTGTATTAAAATGAACACTAAATTATTTGTTTTTATTAATGTCTAAATACTAGTAACTGTTAATCTATTTATGTTTATGTATTAAAAAATTGATAAAATTAATTATTTCATTTTTTATATTAATTTATAAACTAATACTTTGAAAGAAAATAATAACTTCACATATTTCAAAATATCATAATTTATTAACATAGTAATTATTTTAAATAATTAATTATGTAATTAGTAAGAAATTAGTAATTGGAAAATAAGTAGTTTTAATTACGACTAGTTGTCAAAAAAATGTTAGAAAAGTTTTAAGTTAAAACTTGTTTTTATGTGGTATAATTTTAGTTTTATGTATTTGTGATTGAAATATGTGTTCCATTGATGAGACTAATTCATTAATTTTTGAATTTTTAAAATTAATTGAAATTGTTGATTTCAATAGATATTTACATGAGTGCATGTGGATCATATTTTGAGTTCTAATTAAAAAACTTTTATTGAGATTAATGATTGTTAGTTTATTTTGATTTTTTTATATGGTATGAAGTTGAACTTTTAAAATTTATTGTAAATTTATTTCTAACTTAATTTCATAATTTTAATATTTAAAGTTAATGAATTATTTTGATATATTACTTCAAACTCATTTAATTATTGAATATAAATATTAAATAATTTAAAATATATAACTTTTTAATTAATTTTAATTTTATTTTATATTTTTATAAGATAATTAATAATAAAAAAATTATTATTTTTAAATATTTTTCTTCTTACTACTTTTCGGAAACATAACCTTAAAAAATGGAGAAAGTAGAACAAAGCAATATCGTATTTAGAAAGAAGGAATTGAAGTCCTATCTTTTTCATAAACTTTACTAAAATCGAAGAAGCAACAGTGACTTGGAAGAGCCAAGCATCGAGAAGCTCTGGAGTCGGTCACCGTCGTTGCCGCCTCTTTGCACCAATCAAAGTTGTTGCTGCCCTCACGACCTTTACTACATTACCACCATGAACTACCCTTCATTATCCATAAATAGGAGCTTTGTCCCTATTTGCTTGACACATTTATTTAGGCTTCCATCAAGGCTTTGGAGTGTCAAGTGATAAGAATTTCAAAAGGAATTATGATTTGGTCTTCGTCTTGCATTTGAATATTAACATTTTTTCTAGATAGTCAATAAATATTTTTATAAATATAAACCATTGAAACTTTGTTAGATACAAACTTTCTGTCTTGGACAATATTTGTTAAACTAATAAGACATGTATCTTAATACATCGTAAATTAAAATCATTTCTTCTATTAAAATTCTCAAAGTCAAACTTCATCACTATTCTAAGTCTAACAATCTTAACTCTAATGCTAGTTTATTTTGAAAATACATAAAGTGCATAACGATTTATATGGTATGTACTAATGCCTACATTGATGGATGAAAAAGAAGAATTTTTACTATATCATAAAGAATATTGTAAAGGATATTTATTTTTTTCTTATTTTTTATATTTACATGGGTTAAATGTACTTTATCTTTTAAACATTTGATGTGTTTTATACTTTATTCTTTTACATTCAAAATTTAACACTTTACCTTTTAAATTTATTGAAAAAGCAATATTTTAACACCCCCAAACTTATTAAAACATCAATAAATATCATCTTAAATTAAAAAAAATGAAATTAAAAAAAAATAAAATATTTATTTTTTAAGTTCAAAGTTGTAATACTTCATAATTATATGTGAAAATCATGAATAAACATATAAACATCTCCTTAAAATAAAAAATCAAAATTGACAACTGTCATATTTTGAAGGTGTTTGGAAAATTTCACAATAAGACTATCAATTTATGATTAATTTTATCCAAGTTTCAACTTTCAACTAATGTTCAAATTAAAGTGTGAGAAAAAGCAATTCATTTTATAATTTTATAAAAGTTTTGTAATTGAGAGGGTTAAGTATTGCTTTTTAACAAATTTGAAAACAAAGTGTTGAATTTTGAATGAAAAGGGATAAAATGTAAAACAAGTGAAAGATTTAAAAGAATAAAATGTATTTAACCCGATCTACATTTTGAATTGTTGCCTCTTTGGCCAAGTGTTTCCCAATGTTTTTCAAATTTCTATGTATTACTTATAATCTTCATAAGTTTATCTTCATCTTTAACTATTTTTTATCATAACATAGAATATTTATAAGATATTTCTTATAACATAGAAATATTTCTAATAAATTTCCTAAGAAAATTCTAATGACATGTCATAGAACCTTAATTTTATCATTGAAAGCGTAACACGGTTGCAATTAGAATTATGCTTTTGAAAATAATAAAGAATTATTTTTAAGGATAAAATTTAATTTGTGAAAATTTTTAAATTTATTCTCAATGAAAATGTTGTGCATTTATATATAATACAAAAGCTTTTAAAATATTTCATATGTTTTCGAGTTTTTCTCATGCGACTCCATGACTAGATACAAATCACTTAAATTTGTTATAAAAAAAACCCATTCTCAAAATAAATTCTTAAAAATATATTTTTAATAAAAAATGTATTAAATGTATTTTTTTTAAATAGAAAACTATTATTTGTTATAAACAGTTTTGGGGATCAGTTTTTAAACCCCCCCTGAAATTCTTCAAACCCTAATGTGGTAGTAATGTAGCAGTACTGAATACTGGGTGGGGGCATTGGGTTATTTGTTGTACACATCACATCAACCTCTAAAAATAATTTTTTTTGGGTTCATGGACTAACAGCAGAGTGTCAGGTGCACCGTGGGACTTTTCTCAATAGTACAGTAATTTAAAAAAGTTATTCTTAAATTACTGTAGTGGGAGAAGTTATTACAAATATAGGGTAGTTTTTGCCACATAGGAGAGAGGAGAGATGAGAGAGGGTGAGAGAGAGGAGAGATGAGAGAGGGTGAACGGTAAAATTTTTTAAAAAAGGGAACTCGTCTCTTCAAGAGACGAGTTCCATGAAAAAAATATATATATAATTTAAAAAAAATTCTCAAATCAAATTAAAAAAAGACAATTATTCAAGGAAACTTGTCTCTTCAAGAGACGAGTTCCCATTAAAAAAAATATATATATATATTTTAAAAATTCACAAATTAAAAAAAAAAAAAATTGGAACTAAAGGGAACTCGTCTGAAGAGATGAGTTCCCATGGGAAAAAAAATCCTAAATGGAACTCGTCTCTTCAAGAGACGAGTTCCCTGGGAAAAAAAAATATTTTTTTTAAAAAATATATTTTTTATTTTAAAAAATCCCAAATTAAAAAAAAAAAAAAAACACAATTCCAAAGGGAACTCGTCTCTTGAAGAGACGAGTTCCCATGTAAAAAAAATATATTTTTTAAAAAAATATATATATTTAAAAAAAAAAAATTTCCTAAAGGGAACTCGTCTCTTGAAGATATTTAGGAAAAAAAATAATTTTTTTTAAAAATATATTTTTTAAAAATATATTTTTTATTTTAAAAAATCCCAAATTAAAAAAAAAAAAACACAATTCCAAAGGGAACTCTGATTTTTTTTTTTTTTTAAATATATATATATTTTTTAAAAATTTATTTTTTTTACATGGGAACTCGTCTCTTGAAGAGACGAGTTCTCTTTAGGAATTTTGAGGAATTGTTTTTTTTTTTTTTTTTTTTTTTAAATATATATATTTAAATTTTTTTTTTTTTTTTTTTACATGGAACTCGTCTCTTGAAGAGACGAGTTCCTTTGGAATTGTGGTTTTTTTTTTTTTTTTTTAATTTGGGATTTTTTAAAATAAAAAATATATTTTTTAAAAAAATTATTTTTTTTCCTAAAGGGAACTTTGAATTTTTTTTTTAAATATATATATTTTTTTTAAAAAAATATTTTTTTTACATGGGAACTCGTCTCTTGAAGAGACGAGTTCCCTTTAGGAATTTTGAGGAATTGTTTTTTTTTTTTTTTTTTTTTAATATATATATTTAAAAAAAATATATTTTTTTTACATGGAACTCGTCTCTTGAAGAGACGAGTTCCTTTGGAATTGTGGTTTTTTTTTTTTTTTTTTTTTAATTTGGGATTTTTTAAAATAAAAAATATATTTTTAAAAAAAATTATTTTTTTTCCTAAAGGGAACTTTGAATTTTTTTTTTTAAATATATATATTTTTTTAAAAAAAATATTTTTTTTACATGGGAACTCGTCTCTTGAAGAGACGAGTTCCCTTTAGGAATTTTGAGGAATTGTTTTTTTTTTTTTTTTAATATATATATTTAAAAAAAATATTTTTTTTTTACATGGAACTCGTCTCTTCAAGAGACGAGTTCCTTTGGAATTGTGTTTTTTTTTTTTTTTTTTTTTTTTTAATTTGGGATTTTTTTAAAAAAAATATATATTTTAAAAAAAATATATTTTTTTTCCTAAAGGGAACTCGTCTCTTCAAGAGACGAGTTCCCTTTACTAATTTTTTTTTTTTTTTAAGTATATATATTTTTTTTAAAAAAATATTTTTTTTACATGGAACTTGGGAACTCGTCTCTTGAAGAGACAAGTTCCTTTAGGAATTTTGAGGAATTTTTTTTTTTTTTTTTAATTTGGGATTTTTTAAAATAAAAAATATATTTTTAAAAAAAATTATTTTTTTTCCTAAAGGGAACTCTGAATTTTTTTTACATGGGAACTCGTCTCTTCAAGAGACGAGTTCCCTTTAGGAATTTTGAGGAATTGTTTTTTTTTTTTTTAATATATATATTTAAAAAAAATATTTTTTTTTTTACATGGAACTCGTCTCTTCAAGAGACGAGTTCCTTTGGAATTGTGTTTTTTTTTTTTTTTTTTTTTTTTTTTTTTTTTTAATTTGGGATTTTTTAAAATAAAAAATTATTTTTTTTCCTAAAGGGAACTCTGAATTTTTTTTTTTAAATATATATATATTTTTAAAAAAATATTTTTTTTAATGGGAACTCGTCTCTTGAAGAGACGAGTTTCCTTGAATAATTGTTTTTTTTTAATTTGATTTGAGAATTTTTTTTAAATTATATATATATATTTTTTTCATGGAACTCGTCTCTTCAAGAGACGAGTTCCCTTTTTTAAAAAATTTTACCGTTCACCCTCTCTCCTCTCTCCTCTCTCTCACCCTCTCTCCTCTCTCCTCTCTCCTATGTGGCAAAAACTACCCTATATTTGTAATAACTTCTTCCACTACAGTAATTTAAGAATAACTTTTTTAAATTACTGTACTATTGAGAAAAGTCCGTGCACCGTGCAGCTGCCCGTGCTTTGGATCCTTCTGGCAAAGGGCATCCTATCAAGAGCCAACCCACTTCTCAACTCACATGATTCTTCTGTTCTTGGACGTCACATGCACTGCAAACATTGATGATTGCATCCAATTAGCTGCAGAATTGTGGCCTGTAACGGGAGCCGGTTACCAAAGCATGCATCGTCTTCCAAACCTCCACTATGGTCATCACACTACATGGATGGACTGCCAGGACTGGACGTTCCCAACTCTATGCGACCCTCTGTCGGTGGGGATTCTGAAAAAATTACAATATTTTTAAAACATATATATTTTTTATAATACGAAAATTGAAAACTTATTCTAAAATTTAGGTTTTTTTGGCAATAAATAAGAAATATTTTTTTAAAAAAATAACTTTATTTTTGGTGTTGAATTTAAATTTTTTTCTATGAATTTAATTTTTTTTCTATTAAAAGACAACTTTAAAATTTTAAAATTTGAAATTAAGGAAATAAAGATATGTAGATTAAACGAGATTCCAATAACATACCGATTAACTAATTTTTTTAAAAACTTAAATTTTTAACATTTACATTGATAATGTATATCATATATTCTAATACAAAATGCATTAGTTTGCCTGACTCGAGTGACATCTTAACCCATGTCAAACTCATCAACCATGTTAGACTCATCAATCACATTAGCCTCCTCCGTCTCCTACCCATTGGTGAACTTCTATTGTGTGTAAAATAGCATGCATGTAAATAATGTTGATTAATATTTGCAAGTACAAATGATTAGTATGGAACATGACCGGGTGTTATGTACTAAACCCTACTCATTGTGAGTTGATGACTCTTTTGATTCTAGATACTAAAGGGTTTTTGATTCTAGATACTAAAGGGTTGAAACAAAGTGATGACTAAACCAAACCCAAAATACAACAATCAAGGAAAAGAAAAAGAAAAGTTTCGATGCTTATTAGATTAAGGTGATTGATGCATGGTAGAACATTATCCTTAAAGAAGATCCACCTTTTCCAGAGATTAATTTTAGTGTAGTAGAAAATTGAAATCTTATCTCCAAGATTCAACAGTCAAGAACTCGCATAAGGTACACTCTTTGGATGAGAAACAATATAGCTCGAAAATGAATGAACTACAACAAGAATAAAGAGTTGCAGTTTGTTGCAGCAATGATGGATGGGTTGCAATAGCTAAGGTTATGGTAGACTACATTGTAGCAAAGATGATATTGTAAGGGGAATCATGTGGAGGCTAAAACAATGATGGATGATTGCACTACAACAAGGATGACATTGTTAAGGGAATCCAATATGGATGCAACAGCTAGGGTTATGGTTGACTACACTGCAACAAGAATGGTATTGTCAAGGGAATCATAATGCATGTGGACAACATGCATATTAGGGTTTTTTTTGGATTGGATCACCTGAAATATCACTAGATAGGCTTGGGCCATGTAGGTGTGCGAGGCTTTCACTTCCCTTTTCACAAGTCTAAGAGGTTATGAAAGTGGATACTATAAAAGTGCAAAAATTTTTGGTCTCTTTCAATGTGATCAGACACCTTTATGCACTTCCACTCTAATACATGCATTCTTTCAAGAAACTCAACTCAATCCAATTGGTAATCTCCACAACATTTTGGTCAATGATGCAAATAAAATTAAAATGGTGAATCTTGGTTTGTAAGAAATTTTCTTATACTAGAGTTGGTGACGGAACCAAAAATGTGCTTCAAGAGGGGCATAAATAAAGGAATTATTTCAAGGAGGGCAAAAAAGGGAGCGACTTAGGTATATAGGGTAGTGAAAATAGTTTCTCTTTTAAGCCTAAGGTCAAGGGTCAAAACCCCTTATTACAATTTTTATTTTTGAGGAGGGGGGCATGTGCCCCTCCCGGTGACTAGAGTCATTTAATGGAAAAATCATGCAACTGTAATCTCAAGAAAATTGTGTAACATTGATTTTAATTGGTCATTATATTATATATGAAGGAAACCAGAATAATAATATATTTTGATCTTAAAAAAATTGCTTTTCTTAACTTTGACCATGTAATAGTTGAATTTGATTTTATTTGAAACAAATGGGGTATTGCCTTTGGAAAAAGAAAGTACCATGGGCAAGATTTTGCTTATCATTAGTTTTATTGACTATTGTTCCAGACATGAATTATTCAATCCTATGCTAATTATTATAATTATAATTATTTTATAAAAAAAATACTTCCTATTTATGGAAATGATGTGTTGTTCCTTGATTTTTTGTTTGTAAAAAGTATAAAATTATAATAACTCATATGGAAGGTAATTACCACTATTTTGTAAGTTTAAAAGTAAAATCTAGAAAATAAAAATTATACTCAACACAAGAGGCAGTAAGTTTATTTTTACACATGTATTGTCAAAATAAAAGTTATTGGAAAGGAAGTGTAATCAAGCATCAAATGACACAATGTTATCAATCACCGACATCTAGTATTGGCTTAGGTTATACAAAAAGTTTCTTAGGCACTACTCAACAGTACCAATTTGGTTGACCCAATCGACCCTTGATCATTTGAAAATTTCAAAAAAGGTACCTAAGTGACTCATTTGATGGATACATCTCAATAATTAACAACATTTAGGGAAAAAAACATGGGATAGGCATGGTGAAAATGTACAAGTTGTATCTAAATTAAAGTCTAGAAAGCCATAATTAACATGATAAGTTTTTTAAAATATTATTGTTGTTTTCAAAAATCTTCCATTTGCAATCTCAAACAACGATATGCTTTAAGGTTGAAGACAAAATTATGAATATTTTACTTTGAATTGAAACAGGAAAAGTGTCCTTTGAAAATTACTAAGCACTGAAAAAGGGGTTTTCAGTATTTGTATTTGTATGACTTTTGGGAGGAATTAGATGCCACATATCATAGAGCGTCCATCGCTTTGTTCACTCTTAATCATTCACTCCTCTGCTTTGACATTTTCCCTTCTTCACCAAATCTGTGTCCGGTTATCCTCAACAAATGGAAGAATACTTGCAGCTTTTCAAGAATGAAACCGATTTCTATAACCAAATTCTGCTGGGAAGTCTGTTGCCTGAAAACATATGGAGATCTCTACCTCATGTTTGCAGGACATGGTTGAGAAACTATGTTGCAGGAGTCTTAATTTACTCCATTACTGGATTTTTGTGGTGTTTCTACATTTACCACCTCAAACGGGATGTTTATATTCGTGGAGGTATGTGTTCTATGTTCTATGTTTTTACTTTTTTTTTTTTAATGAATGATAATGATACTTGCTTGAGAGTTAGGCCAACCATGATTTTAGCTCAGTTGAAGGAGAATAGTGGTAGCACAGCTATGAAGGTGATGGAAGGCAGTGTTGCTGCGTTCATGATAGTGGAAGTGTGAACAGGAGAGGCTATGGTGGAGAAACCATGGAATGTGGTTATCTGTAGTTTTGCTACTTCAAATTTGGTTTTACCGACAGGCCATTTTTAGAAGTGAATTCCAATACCAGAGTATATAGAGGACAACGAGTTTGATTACCGCATAATCCATAACAAAGATTTCCAAGATTTAAAAATGGCTCAAAGCCTATGAAATTTTTGTTTAAATGAACAATTATTCCAATGGAGTAATGACATGTTTTCTTGAGCTTTTTTTATGTAGCAGGTGCCATACCCTCAATGAAGACCATTGTTTTGCACATTAAAGTTACCATGAGGAGCCTGCCCTGGTTCGCTGCTCTCCCAACATTTTCAGAGTATGCAGTTGAAAGAGGGTGGACAAAGTGTTTTTCAAGAATAAGTGAAGTTGGCTGGTTTGCCTACTTGGTGTACATCATGGCGTATATTGCTGTTGTGGAGTTCCTAACATATTGGGCTCACAGAAAGTTGCATGACATCAAACCCCTGTACAAGTATCTTCATGCGCAGCATCACAGTTACAACAAGCAGCACAAAATTTCTCCTTTTGCCGGTAAATTTCTTCCTACTTCTTCTGGGTGTCTTTTAATAATAATAAGTTTAAGCCAAGCAAATGCTACTGCTTCGGACTATAGATGAGCAGGCCAATGGTGGTTACTTGATTCTTCTGTCGACTTTGACAACATACATAACAAGATACTCCTAGCTACTTTTGCCTGTTGGAGGTCTTCCTAGTTACATTGCATTTTAGCTTTCCTGACCCCTCGGCATAGGGAAAATTGATCTCAGCCTGTCCACTCGGCATGGGTTAAAGAAAAATACTTGGTATTTGCTTCTGTGATAGACCTAATACATGGAATCAAAATTTTTAAATCAAAGATTCCTTGTCCTTGTGTCAAAATATGGAGCACCAAAGTCGAGATATATTTTTCTATATATTCTGATAAATACATCGTTTGGTGTCAGGCTTGGCTCTTCATCCTTTGGACGGTATAGCTCAGGGAGGGCCCCATGAGATAGCAATCTTCCTGGTGCCAACCCATTTCACAACTCACCTCACTGTTGTATTCTTGGGGGCCATATGGTCTGCAAATATTCATGACTGCATTGATGAGAAGATGTGGCCGCTAATGGGAGGGGGTTATCATGTAATACATCATTTGTCAAACCGCCATAACTATGGTCTTTACACAATATGGATGGATTGGATGTTTGGAACTCTCTCTCATCCTGTTTCCAACCCAACCAAGCCAAACTGAGGAACTTGCCCGTCCTTCTGTTTTTCAAACTTCTATTGCCCATCTTCCCCTCCTGATTGTGAAATTTTTATTGTATCTCCGTTGAAATGTTTTCTTGATACACATTGGCTTCTCTAGAAGAATTGTATGGTTGTTCAAAATTTTCAGCTTGATGCAACACAAACTTGTTCAAACTGGAATTTCAACCAATATTAATCCTGAATTTCAACATTAATACTTCTCAGATGGGCAACTGATGAATGCACACCAACCCACTAAAATTTTTGGAAACGTGACTGTGAGTCTATTAGAACTGAAAAGACTGAGTTCCCAACCAATCAAATGGCCAGAAAATTCAAACAGAAGTTCAAATCACCCCTTCGTGGATATGTAATGCATATGCATTAATACATCAAATAGTCTTATCTTTGGGGACATTTTCTTTTAAATTTTCAATCACTGGTAGCTTCAAGGAGCTGAGAAAGTAGAAAAAGGCAATATTGTGCTCAGAATCTAACAAAAAGGATTTAACACATGGGGCCTTGAATGTAGTAGTTTCAACTAAGGAAAGATGTCAAATGATGCCTTATGAGCAACAGGAGGAATTGAAGTCCTCTGGTTTTATGAACTTTACCAAGATCAATTAAGCAATCCATGATCTCTCTCACCTGAAAACTGCATTTAGAATTATACTCATATTCTCAGGAACCAAACAGAGGGTATACCAATTGGATTATGAAGTCTATACCTTCGGAGTCCTAGAGCTATGCTTGATCTCTCAACAGTCTGTGGAAACGATTAATTCTTGGATTAATTATTTGTTGTTTGTGAGGACTTAGAAGATAAATTTCCCGTCAATAAAGTGAGTCCAACCACCAGAGTTAAGTGAGTAGCAAAATAACAGAAAATTTTCTTTTCTGCTGTCTCTTAGTTTCCATGCGCAGGCAGAGAACTTTGAACGATAGTTCTGACTTGTTTACTGCAAATATTTCTTTGAGAATTGATCGAGATGAATTAGTTTTGATTTCTTGAAAGGGTCCGCCTAGTCAAATAAGTAGACAACAGGGGATTCACTCTACTCCCACATCATTACTAATTCATCTACATGAACGCAGCATTTAACACATTATTCATCAACAAGAATTGAAGAGCATCAATTATCCCTTACTCATCAAATTTTTTCTTGCTCTCTTTACAATTAGGAGAAGTCTAAATATAAAAAACCAGTAATAAAAAAACAAAAACAAAAACAAAAAAAACGGGAGGGAGGGGGTGTGGAGGGGGAGGGGGATATTCATGATACTGTTGTTGTTGATGAATCTTGCAGTGATCTTGGAGGAGAAAACAAGTAAGGCTTCGGTGGGATTTGCAACGATTGGAGGCTCCCTCCCAACATGTCCAGCACTTGACACATTGGTGGCCGATCTGAGGGTCTTGTTTGTATGCACCACAAGCTCACTATTATCATTTTCCTTGTACACTCCCTCTCGCCATTCATAATCTCCGGCAGTCCGAGATCTTCATCTTCTTCAATGCACTTGTATATGGAATCTGGAAAATATATTTCACTAGTGTGACTACTTCCACCATCAACATCTTTTCTCCCTCCAACCATATCTAAGACCATCATTCCATAACTGTAAACATCGGACTTGTGAGAGACCCCACCAAAAGCTCTAGAAAATACCTCGGGAGCGATATATCCTGGAGTCCCTCTTGTGCCTAACATGGATATGATACTATCTTTCCTGGTACAAAGTTTAGCAAGGCCAAAATCAGAGATCTTTGGGCAAAAATCTTCGCTGAGAAGAATGTTATGAGGCTTTATGTCAAAATGCAGAATTCGTGTATTACAACCACGGTGCAAGTACTCTAATCCTCGGGCTATGCCAACTGCAATTTTATACAATGTTTCCCATCCCAATTGGCAATTTGTCTTTGAATGGTGTCCATTACATATGTACTTCTCAAGAGATCCATTTGGCATAAACTCATAAATCAAAGCTCTTTTTGGACCCTCAAAGCAAAAGCCCCGGAGACTGACAATATTGATGTGGGAAGTCCTGGTGATGCTTGCAACCTCATTGATAAATTCTTCTCCATTACCTTTAGTTTCATTCAAGACCTTCACTGCTACCATTTGGCCATCAAGCAGCTTTCCTTTGTAAACATCACCATATCCTCCTTCACCGATTTTATCTTTGAATGAGTTGGTCATCTTTTTAACATCGGAATGACGATATCTTTTCAGAGCCAGGGATCCATGGTTTCTTAAGAAGGCCTCAATATTTGGTTGGTTCTTTGTTCGTTTGATTGATTTGCAATTCCTCCAAAAGCAGAAGAAGAAAACTACTGCTAACAGAACCCCAATGCCAACAGCTGTAATTCGAGGAAGAAATTTAAGGTCACATAATGGAGGAATAATCACCACATTTAGAATTCGTTTGATAGTGATTATAGGAAGCGTTTCTAACTTTTCTAATACTTCAAATTTTTTTATCAAAAGAGTTGTTTCAAGTCTAAAAAGGTTGGAAATGCTTTCTAAAATCATTATTAAACAAACTCTTAATTTTGCATAAAGTTTAGATTATTTTTATGGAAAAACATTGTTATTTATAGTAACATGAATGCAGATGTTTGCAAGGTGCCATGGGACATATTGTCCAAACACAATATCCCTCTCAATGATGATAGTGTTACAAGCAAAGACTGCTTTAGGTTTGGAGTGAAGTTAAGGGGCACAGAGAATTTTGCTCTAGTAGAGGCATAAATTGATCAGTTGGTAGGAAGGCATCACGGCATTTACAAAACTATGAACTCGAAACAAACTTCCTTTTCAAGAAATATTTGTCTTCTCTGATGGAAAAAGTCATCACTAGTTTGGTACCCTCCAAAATTTTGCTCCCAGCTCATAAACATGTTTAGCCTTAAGCTAATCAAGTTTTAATTAAACACTATTAAGTTTCATGAAAATATAAATATTTTAAAAAACAATGAGGGTTACATTTCCAGAGAAAAGGACGAAGTGTTCAAAGTTCTATTTTTTCATTAATGTGGCAAATTATCTAATACTTGAACTAATTTAAATAATCCAATGTCACAGTATTAATTCGTTGGTCATAAAAATGTAGATTTGGATGAATAAAAATGACTATTTTTAAAGAATTCAAAGTTATGAAACTATTGGAAGGAGACTATTAGGTTTTTTTTTTTTTTTAATAATGCTAATTTGAGGTCATTAAGGCATCCAAATGCAATCAGAATGAATATCTTTATTCTTAATAAATTTTGTTAAAGAGTACCTGGAGCAACTCTTAACTTCATGCCCTTGTCATTCCCTGTAAGAGAAGTCATACAAAGCAAAAATGTTAGTTGAAATAAACTATATTTGACTTTTGAAAAATTTGAAATGAAATGTGGGAGAAAGAAAATAGAGAAAGAACTTACGATGAATGAAAAAATAAAAGAAAATAAAAAATAAATTTAAATATTTTGTTTAACATCATTGTTATTTTTTAGTATTTTCTGAAAACCAAGTATCACCTGAATGATTGAAATGGGGCAAAATTAGAATTTTCATAAATATTAACAAGATACATGCAACGAGGCAATCCAAACCTACTCATCTGAACCTAACATAGATTTGTGCATCAAACAGATCATCACTTTCTCAAATCCCTCAATAAGATAATAGAATAGACAGAGGCTCTACCGTTGGAAGAGAGGAATTCAGTGGTGGGTACGGGACATAACTAGCAGCAGGATTTGTATATGCAGAAAGCGGACAAAGCATGATGAGAGAAGAGAAACTAGAAAAAGAAAAAGTGGAGATTATATTGGAATTTTCTGAAACTTACTAGAAACACAGTACTTAGCATGAGCACGATCGCGGCAGAAACACTTGAAATGGTAGTCAGTGATATTGAATCCACACTTGCCACCACTCTCCTCGCACTTGCTACAGTCGCTCGCTCTCCATTTCAGCATGAACCCTCTTCTCACCAATTCCTCCCCAATTTCATTACTCCCATCATCTGCCTTCTCTTCAAAAGGTGCTTTTACCTCTCTTCCGCACTTCTCGGACGCCAGAACCCAGTTTGAATCTCCCTTAGACATTGCCAGAACCGGACTTGCTCCATCGTCGCCAGAACAATTGATCTTGTAGCGTACTAGATTATCAGGCAATGGAGCTGAACAATTGGATAGAAAGAAAAAGAAGTCGGTGCCATCAGGATGAGAGAGCTCAAATTCTTCATTGGGAAGGAGTAGGTCGCGACCCAAAGGAAGGCAGCCATTTCCTAAGGCGTTTGAGACTCGAAGAGTCTGGTTTTGGTAGAAAATTTGGTGGATGATGTAAGGGTTCTCGGATATGGTGAGAATTGTAGTGTTATGGAGGCAGGAAACGTTGAACCCAAGGTAGCCACAGAGAGGGTCTTGCAGGCCTTCAATATAAAATGGGAAGCCTATATTTAAACCACCGCAGGTTCTGCTCAGGCTGCAGGTCTTGAAGTATGGATCCACGCATAGTGATTTTTCTATGACTAATAATAAAGCAAAAATGGTTGAAATTATAAATGGAGGGGAGGATGACTTGAAGAACATGAACAGGCCGTGAACCATTAGGATACAGATGCAAATACTGGGGAGGATGGATGGTGAATGTGAAAGACCTGTGCCTTTTTGGACTATAATATTCGATAGTCCCCAGCATATCATTCAGACTTCTTACTGGTAAACAATCAAGGGGGTTGACTTGACTTGCTTATAAAATGGCTCTGAACGCCTTCTTTGCGGGGCGGGTCCAATCCAGCTGTTTTAATAGGGCCGGCTGGAGTATTGGATTAGTCTCTGTTTTGAAACAAAATCTAGTTCTTTGATTACACGGGTCTACCAAATTCTTCACATTCCTCTTTGCTTAAAAACTAAAAACTAAATGGATTTACTTCATTTTAGTTTCTGAATTACCTTACAGCACCAACTCACTGTCATTTCCTCCGGCTAATCTTTTCACACAATCAGTTAATTGACTGGGTGCATTCACATTCAGTTGGGTAATCTTGATTTCTTGAGAGGGTTTCCAATCAGGGTGGACTACAGCAAGATTCACGCCGTTGCAACATTAATATTTTCATACATGTGAAGGTAATATCCAATACAATAGAAACTTGCATAAAAGGCAGTGGAGGAGCCAGGGAATTAGTTTAGAGGGGACCAGAGTTATGAATTTATTTCAGATGGCGAAAATAAGAAAATCTGAAACAGATCTAGGGGATTAGTGACGAAGTGGCAGTCATGTAAAAGGCCTGGAGGATCATCAATCATTCATTATTCAGAACTTAAAATCTGGGGAAATTTAAAATATAACAAGAAAAAAATGATCACATATATTTATAGATATCATAGAACACTACTTATAACAACAATGTAATTTTTAGATCCGGTTAAGGGGTTGGCTTGTATACACCATTGATTGGAGCCAAAATATGTGCTCTAATGACACATATTCGATATGATTTGTGCACCAAAGGACATTCAAATCACCCAACTTGACCTAAATCAATGCTAAGACCCTAGCCATGAGTTTAATTTGTACTTTGGAGACTTATCTCAGGTTCAAGGGAAGAAAATGGTGCAAATTGAATGACTTTAGATTTTGAAAGACCAAGAAATGGCTAAATGAGGAAATAAGTGAGTCAAGACTCATGAAACTTAAGGAAAGGCAAGACGAGGATATCATGAGTTTGGAAGATCAGAAATGACCATTATGGAGTAAGAAAGAAGGCAAGAAAGCGTGGGAAATGAGGCATGAAGCAAGATTTAGTTGCATGGAAATTTAGAACTCAAAAATCTAATGACATTATATACTCTGATTTTGAGAACAAATTTAGAGCACTTCATAGAGTCCATTGTATATATACTATATATCGTTTCGAAGTTTGAGAAGTCAGGAGTCCAACGCTTCAAACGGTGTACAAATCAGAACTGAAATGAAGAAGTTATGGCCATTTGAAGACAACTGTACCAAGTTGGAGGGTCATTTCGAAATGATTTCGAAATTCAACTTATGAATTCGAAATCCACTTCGAAATGACACCAATTTCGAATTCACCCACTGCTAGTTTGATGTTTCGCCTTCTCTACCTCGGGAATTATAACTAGAGCACTCCATCCGCCCTAAGTGGACCCCACACGACTAGAAATCACCATTTTATTATTTTTTAATCATTTTTAGGAAATTATTTTGTAATAAGTGGTCAATGAGAGTGCCACATGTTAGGTAATTGATGGTATTATATAAACTCTCTCAATTCTAGGTTTTAGAGATCTTGGATTTTTTTCTAAAGAGTTTGACATTGAAGGTGGAAGAAAACGAGAACTTTGGTTTGTTTTCTTTTTCTTCTTTATTAAATATATTGTTTTTAGTTTCTTTTTATTCAAATTATGGATTTTTACCCTATTATGGATTGTGAACATGACATCACCCCTATGAGAGGCTAAGAACTAACTTGGGGCTTGAAGCATGAAAACCTAAGAGCTAGGAAACCTATAGGAACAATGGATAAATTATTATAATAATGAGATTAATTATTGGCTGGGTGACAATTTATCATTTTTTTATCCTATCCTTGTGAGTTCGTTTAAGGAATGATACGGTAAGTTATTATCTGATACTAGTGATTCTTGGTAATTCTTGATCATTAGTTATCCTCGTTTTCTCTACCGTTATTTGCCCCTAAACAAAGCTATAAGGAGTAGGAAGGGTTAAAAAGCCAAATCTTAAATTGGTAATCAATCTCATTCATTTGATGGTTTTTGGAATCTGTTTTAAAAAGGAAAAATTAGGTTTCAGATGCAATTTTGAGTTATAGAACTCAACTTGATCGTGAGCGGCCAAGGATCCCAAAACCGTAAGATCATATTACTTAAAAGACCCCTGTTTTATCTAATTTCTATACCCTAGGTTGGATTGTGGAAAACCCCAAACTTAAATCAATTGAATTTAAAATCAATATTCATTTTTTTTATTAATTTAATTTCTTTTACTTAGTTTCATATTATTCACATATTGTTTTTCACTTTAGGATTTAAACAAAAACAATTCATTTATTCTAGTATTGACAATTTTCATAAGCCAGTCCTTGATGACGATACCCGAAATACTACAAAAGCCGTAATGACTCTTTCTCTAGTTTTTCTTGACCAAAGTTACTACGTAAAAAAGCTAAGTACTTTGGTATAATAGAGAAGTTCGGTCAACCATAAGCTCACTATTCTCTTCATTCTCTTTGCAGTCGTTCTTTCTTCTTCATTCATAAGGCCATGCATCCAAGTCCATCTAGTTCAAAGCACTTGTATATATATCCAATGTAGAAAATATATTTCACTGGTAAGATAAATTTCAATGTCAATACTTTTTCTTCCTCCAACCATTTCTAAAACAATCATTCCATAACCATACACATGATTTTTGGGGGGACAACCCCAAAACCTCTACAAAATACCTTGGGAGCAATATGTCTAGTAGTTCCTCTTGCACCTAACTTGGATGTGATACTCTTTTTCCTGGTACATAGTTTCGCAAGCCCAAAATCTGAAATCTTTAGGAAAAAATCTTCAATAAAAAGAATGTTATCAGGCTTTTTGTCTTAGGACAATAAAAATAAAATCAAAATTGTATTTGAAAGATATGGTTTGCGGTTGGCAGCCCTCTTCAAATCCCTCTTTCCTTTTCCTAGGTGATAAGAATTTTTTTCTTTATTGGTTTTGCCAAGCCTGACATCATAATGGCAAATGACTAGTATTGTTAAGTACTCTAGTCCTCAAGCCACGTTGATAGCAATATTATACAAGGTTACCCATCCCAATCAATCATTTGTTTCTGAATGATTTCCATCATGCATATATGATCTTCTCAAGAGATCTATTAGGGATGAATTCATTTATATCAAAACTTGTCTTCGTCACTCAATGCAAAAGCCAATAAGTTACCATATATTGACATGGCAAGTCCTACCAATACTTGCAATCTCATTGATAAATTCTTCTCCATTATCTTTTGTATCACTCAAGACCTTTCACTACTATAGTTCTATCCATCAAGCAACTTTCCTTCATAAATACCACCATATCCTCATTCCACGAGTTTATCTTTGAATCATTTGGTCATTCTTTTAACATCAAAATAATTATATACCTTGCTTTGGAGCAAGAGATCCATGGTTTCTAAGCAAGATATCTCTATATTTTTATGTTAAAAAAAAAAAAATCAAATACACAATTATAAAATTATAAAAAAAAAATGAAAACAATAAAAATAACATTTTATAAAACTGATTTTATTAAGTCAAGTAAACATATTTAAAAATCAAACACGCAATTATAAAATTGTAAAAGAAAGAAAATAATAAAAAAAAGAAATCATAGAACTATCTTTATTTAGTATATTGAACATAATTTTTTAGAATAAAAAAGTATTTTTAAAAATTCAAAATTCGAATATAATTTTGTTTTTGTTGAAATGTATCAATGTCAATCTATAATTTAAGAATAAGTCACTAAAATAATGATGGTTGTATGCCGTAAAAGATTTATGTCACTTTCATTGGAAACTAGTTGCTTTTCAAATTTGAAAGGGTTGAGGTTGGATCCAAAAATCATAGGTCATGGACAATGTACCTCTCAAAAGAAGAAATATGATAAGAAGAAATGAAATATAATATTAAATAAAAAACTGATTTTTAGAAAGAATTGCTTTACAAAATAATAATTGAATTGGACTTGGTAAATGAGCATTAAATAGGTTACCTAATGAAGTAATGAACTTTTTGACCCAAGTTTTCTAAGGAGTTTCCTACTTGCATCCCTATTGACTAAGACTGATTCTTAGAAAGAATTGCTTTACAAAATCATAATTGAATTGGACTTGGAAAATGAGCATTAAATAGGTTACCTAATGAAATAATGAGCTTTTTGACCCAAGTCTTCTGAGGAGTTTCCTACTTGCATCCCCATTGACAAACTCCCTCACACATACTAAGATTACAAACTGGAATTATAATAGTTGATGATAATTATTTCCCTAATAAGAAAAACTCCAATGTTAACATAATTTTTTTTTCCTTTAGTTATTTTAATTTCTAAATCACTATTCTACCTTCATAAACATCATACTCATACTAAATTAAAACAAATGAAGGAAAAAAAATGTTATATTAACAATGGGGATTTATCCAAAATCCAAACAAAATTATTTTAATATTGGATATAAAATCTCTAAAATAACTTTGAGAGAATATATCCAAAATTCTGATTGGAGATTCCACATGCTAAATTATACCAAGGTAGTTTGTCTTTATATAAACAAAATAAACTATATCATAAGGCTTGTTATTCAATCTAGTTGGAAATAGTATTCCAAGCAAACAGTACCTTAACCTCAGAGTGAATTAGGCAAGTAGTGGTAGAGTCAGAATTTTGTTTGAGAGGGTAAGGATTTGTTAGTCAATAAGAAGTGATTTTCAAATGATCCACAAAATTAACTTATAGAGGAATTTGATTATCATCAACTAACAATTTGAAATGACATGTAGTAAAAATGTCTAGACTTGAAAGAGCATTAGTTATCCATCATTCAGAACTTCAAATCTGGAATAAATTGAAATCAACTTGCAGGAAAAAAAAAGGACATACATGTATATACATTACAGATGAGCAACTTCATGATACAGAGGCAATCGATAAATCCCTCATTGATCTTGGAGGAGAATACAAGAAAGGCTTTGGTGGGATTTGCAATGATTCAAGGCTTCCTTCCAACATATCTACCACTCCATTCATTGGTGGCCGATTTGAGGGGTTGGTTTGTATGCACCACAAGCTCACTATTATCATCTTCCTTGCACTCGTTCTTTCCTCCTCATTCATAAACCCCTGCAATCCAAGTTCTTCATCTAATTCAAGGCGCTTGTATATCCAATGAGGAAAATATATTTCACTGGTATGGTTAATTCCATCATCAATATTCTTTCTTCCACCAACCATTTCTAAAACCATCATTCCATAGCTGTAAACATCGGACTTGGGGGAGACATCTCCGAAATTCCTACAGAATACCTCAGGAGCAATATATCCGGCAGTTCCTCTTGCACCTGACATGGAAACGATGCTCTCTTTTCGAGTACATAGCTTTGAAAGACCAAAATCAGAGATTTTTGGGCAAAAATCCTGATTTAAAAGAATGTTATGAGGCTTTATGTCCAAATGTAAAATTCGTGTGTTACAACCTCGGTGTAAGTACTCTAGGCCTCGAGCTATGCCAATGGCAATATTGTACAATGTTTCCCACCCTAATTTGTCATATGTCATTGAAGAATTTTTGTCATATATGAACTTCTCTAGAGACCCATTAGGCATGAACTCATAAATTAGAGCTCTTTTTGAACCTTGAAAGCAGAAGCCTAGGAGACTCACGATGTTGACATGGGAAGTCCTACTAATGCTTGCAATCTCATTGATAAATTCTTCTCCATTGCCTTTTGTTTCACTCAAGACCTTCACAGCCACTAGATCACCGTTGAGGAGCTTTCCTTTGTACACTGCACCATATCCTCCTTCTCCTACTCTATCTTTGAATGAGCTTGTCATTTTTTGAACTTCTGAATAACGATATCTCTTTGGAGCTAGGGATTCGTGGTTTCTTAAAAAGGTCTCTACATTTAGATGATTCCCTGTTTGCTTCTCCTTGAAGATTGATCTGAATTTTTTGCTGAAGTAGAAAGTTAGTGCTAACGGGATTCCGATTCCAGTAATTGAGATGGCTGTAATAAGAGAAAAGGCATATCACATGGTACACAAATAACCATGATATTTAATTAAGATATTATGAACTATTACTATTGCACAAGAAAGAGAACATCGTTATGCTACACATATAGGATGAGACATGTTTGGTTCTTGAAAAAATTGAGGGAAAATGCAAGTGAATGAAAATAAAGAAGAAAATAAGAATTTAATATTAATAAATTATTTTTCCATGTTTCTTTAAACTTGTTTCACTTCTCATTCTTTTTTATATAAAGATTAAATAATTTAAAAAAACGTAAAATTTTAAATAATTTTAATTATATTTAATTTTTTTTTATATTCTTTTATAAATTAAATGTAAAAAAATCATTTTCCTTAATATTTTTTTTTTTCCTTTCCTTAACACTTCTTTAGAACCAAACAGAATCTTAAAAATCTCTTTCTTAGGTGGTCTTATATTAAGGTTTTACAAACCACTTGAGAAAGCCCTAGTTTCATAGGGTCGAAAACTTGTTATTTTTCTGAACACCAAGTTATAGCACTGCCATATGATAAATAAACAAATTATTAAGAGGGTAATGCTTCCGACATTGATACCTATAGTGGGCAAAAAGACAATAGTTAAACTTAATGCCAACTACATTAATGCTAAGAGAGTTTTCTACTAAGGACATATGGAAACATATACATAGAAGAATTGGATGTTAACAAGGTCATGTTTAAAGATCTTAGTGGAAATCGATTTTGTATTGTTAACCCACAAAGAAGATGGTGAGAAATTGAAATTCGATCATTACCAAAAGCCCCAGTAAAAGAAAATTTTCCTTATATTTATAACAGATAAACTCATTTCAAATGCTAAAAAGTGCAATAGATTATGAATTAATTGGATTCAGTTGGTGTCCAAACACATGCAGAGAACAAATATTTTTATCCACGAGAATCTTGCTAAAGAAATATATTACCTAATCCTAGGGCTAGCTTCAGTGTCTTGTCATTCCCTGCAAGACAAGTAACAAATAGCAACAATATTAGTTTAAACAGTAAACATTGTATTAATCTACATCATATCGTATTCTCCAGAACGTTAAAGAGTACACTCATAAAAAGAAGAGTCAAAACCTGCTTCCGCAAATCTAATATATATTACATTGCACAAACATCAATTTTCTCATACCAGAGCCCTACAGTTAGAAGAGAGGAATTCATGCTACATACCAAGCAGCAGGTTATGTAAATGCAAACGACGAAAAAAAAAAGGAAAAAAAAATGAAAAAGAACAGAGGAAAGGAATAAGAAAAGAGATTGTTATATATGTTGTGCACCTGTATGTGCACACCGGAATTTTCCCTCGTCATCTCGGCATTGGCCTCCACTAAAGTGACACTTCCGACATTCGCGGGACAGATGCACTTCAAGAGTGATATCAGAAGTCAACAGGGCAACCAGGTTGTCCATTCCTAAACTCATGTTTATTGGATACTGAATAATAGAACAGTCCAGTGGAGGTGGAGCTGGAAGAGTGGGAGTATGGTTTGGTTGATTATGAGGTAGAGGTGGAAGAAGGGAAGTATGATTTGGATGATTATAGTGGATAATGTAGTCTTGACAACCGGTATAAGTATGGTCTGTAGTAAGATCAATATTGAGATTACGGTGGCATTTGAACAGGGTTAGTTCGGCTAGAGGGGGTACTGGTTTGAAAGAAACAGAAGGAGAACGGAAACGAGTTAAGTTATCAATGAATTCACATATGCCGCGTTGCAAGTGCTCTTGAAGCCGCTCATCTTGAATTACTATGGTATCAGCCTGAGAGATGTTTTTCAACCCAAAATATCTTCCGCCCCTTTCCAGTTGGATCCGTGGAAGCTCTTCAGTACATCGTACTATTGTGCACAATCCGCATTCTGAGTTTGTTTCATTTTTGAAGGGAAAGTGAAGCCGGCCCAGTTTTTCACAGTCAAAGGGTGGACAAGTTGGAGGGTGTTTCCTTTCTTCTTCAGCAGAAGAAAGAAGCACAGAGTGAGAGAGAAGAAATAGAACTAGAAAAGAAACAGAACCCATGCGAAATCCCCAATTCAACAACAAAAGCATTGGCACCATACCGACAGAAACAAGGTAATCCTCCTCTCCCTTTATTTAAACAATGTTTTCTCTCTTTTATCTGCTTAGCACGGCAGTTGACTTGGAAATAAGATACAAGAATACTTGGGAAAGAGACTTTCTACAGGATGGGCCAAGAGTCTCTGCTAGCCCATGTGAAAGGAGTTTCCTTCTCCATTGCTTAGAAAGACTTGACTTGATACAACGGTTAATGTTCAAAATCACTGACAGTATTTAACAAAGTCACGAGGACATAAAAAAAAAAAAAAAAAAAAAAAAAAAAAAAAAAAAAAGAGAGACAATTGTATTTTGGACTCAATTGAACTCAAAAATTAAGATTTGATTTATAAAAGTTGTATAATTGATGGGGATGATATAAAATATGAAGAGACCAATATACCATTTAAAACTATTTTCTATCAATATGTTTGAGAAACTTTTTTATCTTAAATTTTTTTTTAATAATTATTTTGAAATTTTATTATTTTTAGAAAACTAACTTTAAAAAAAAATTATTATAAAAATTTATTATTTTAAAAAAAATAAATTTGTCATATTTTTAGTTATTTTTTATATACATAATTTTTAAAATATATATTTTCCAAAGATGTTTGATTTTTAAATAATAATATTTTATTTTTATTTTTTTTGGAAAAGAATTTTTTTTTTCAAATCACTAAATTATATTAAATTTTATTGAAGTTTGCAAAAGGAATAAAATTTAAATTAATATTTTTTTACTCTTTTTTTCATAGTCAATAAATGTCATTTTTGGAAAGATAAAAAATTCATATATTTCTTCTCAATTTTCACACTTTCTCTAAGTCTTGGATTTAAATAGTGAACTTATATGGATCAAAACTTAATTTTTGGGCCCAACTAGGTCCAAAATACAATTGCCCCTAAAAAATTATTGGTCTTGTGGAGCAAAAGTAGGAGACGGGGTAAAGGGAAAAGAGAAAACATGATAGGTCATAGATTAATGGGTACTTTTGTAGTCCCTCTCGATATCAGGGACCCTTTCCTGGGGCAAGGGTAGGTGCTTGTGAGAGGAATTCTAGTCTTCATACGTAGGTATGGTTGAAACCTCGAGTACATGTCTAATTGTTTTATCTTTGTGTTTTTAATATAATAATGTTTACGTGAAAGCTTCCACTTGCATAACAAATAAACTAATTTCAAATGCTAAAAAGTGCAACAGATTATGTTGGTGTTTAGACACATGCAGAAAACAAATATTTTTATCCACAAGAATCTTGGTAAAGAAGTATATCACCTAATCCTAGGGCTAGCTTCAGTGTCTATGCAAAAGAAAACAAGAGGGAAAAAAAAACAAGAATAGAGGAAATGAAGAGAAAAGAGGAGAGATTGTTAATGTGTTGTGCTCCTTTTACATGTGCATGACACTGGAATTTTCCCTTTTCATCATCTTGGCATTGGCCTCATCTACGGAGACAATTCCATCAACAGGGGAAACAGGTTAGCGATACCTACAGTACTCATGTTTACCGGATACTGAATAATTGAACAGCCAGGTGGAGGTGGAGTTGGAGGAATATGATTTGAATGATTATAGTGGATAGTGTAGTCTTGACAACTGGTATAATTATACTCTGTAATAAGATCAATATTGTGACTACGGTGGCATTTGAACAGGGTTAGAACGGTTAGGGTGGGTACTGGTGTGAAAAAAACAGAAGGAGAAGGGGAAGAAGTTAAGTTGTCGATGAAGTCACATACGCTATGTTTCAAGTTCTATTGAAGCTGCTCATCTTGAATTATTATGGTACCACCCTGGATGTTTTTCACCTCAAAATGTCTTCCTCCCCTTTCCAGTTGGATCTGCGGAGTCTCTTCAGTGCAATTTACTACTGTGCGCAATCCGCATTCTGGATTTGTTTCATTGTTGAAGGGAAAGCGAAGCCAACCTAGTTTTCCACATTTGAACAATGAACAATTTGAAAGGTGTTTCCATTCTTTTTCAGCAGAAGAAAGAAGCACGAAATGAGAGAGAATAAATAGAACAAGAAAAGAAACAAATCCCATGCGAAATCCCCAATACAACAAAAGCACTGGCACCATACCGACGGCAACATGGTGGGCCGAGAGTCTTGGGAAAGAGACTTTCTCCGGGTGGGCCAAGAGTCTTTAGTAGCCCATGTGAAATAGGCCATCATTTTCCATTGGCCAACAAATAGACACCCCAATCCACAATGGGAGTTTCCAACTCACCTTCTTCATCGCTTAGAAAGAATTGACTTGCTGCGGTTCTTAATGCTCAAAATCAGGACATAAAAACAGTGGGGTCTTGTGGAGCAAAAGTAGAAGACGGGGTAAAGGGAAAAGATAAAACATGATAGGTCATAGATTAATGGGTACTTTGGTAGTCCCTCGATATCAAGGAACCCTTTCCTGGGGCAAGGGTAGGTGCGTGTGAGAGGAATTCTAGTCTTCATATGTTTTGACACTCTGGCTAAGGCTTTTCCTTAGTTTCAGGGATTCGCACCTCCCTTTTCTGTGGATAAAAATAAAACTCAAAGATAGTATACGGTCCAACGTCAGGTTGGTCGACTTGCTTATTAACCCATAACAAGGAAAGGGTTAAAATAAGCCATAAGACATGAGAACTAAAACCAAACCAGTCTGGAAGGAATGAAGGAACCTTCCTGTTCTCATTTCGTAGAGTGCATAATTTTCAAAAATTTACCAAAAGAACCAAATAATAAATAAAAGTTAGAAAAGGCAGTTAGTCATTCTTTGCCTCGCCGTCATTGCAATGTTTGGTATGAGGTCGATCAGGGCAAAAACACACTGCATCATTATTTTCATCAGACCCACGACCAATGCTTAGTTGGCACTCAATGCAGTTGATACCAGTCCATTCAAGACTAAATCCATTCTTCAGTAACTCTATGTAGTCCATACTCTCCACTGTTTGATCATACTGCCTTTTGGATGTTGTAAAGAGAGGTTTATTTTCTTCATAAAAAATTCCAAAGCCTGGTAGCCACAGAAGCCTGTTCCTGTATTATAGATATCAAACGGGTAGCTTAAGTTTGGGCCACTCCAACTGTTCTTAGGCTTGCATGCTTCACACTTGTGGACAACTGGTGCATATAATTCCACTACAAAGGTGCAAATGAGGATACTGATCCCAACATAGAACAAGTAGTGTAGACCCATTTGGATGGCCATTGTTGAAGAACAAGGAGCCGAGAGAAAAAGGACCTATGAAGGCATGCCGCGTGAAGAGTAACTCAGAATGACATAAATAAGTCACCGTCAATGATTCCAAAATCTTTCTCACCATCGAGTGTTTAATTTGACTGGATTTGAAATGCTTCATCTAGAGTTCAAATATTGTACAATATCTTTTAGTTTTTCACAGTGGAAGGGTGGACAATTTGGAGGGTATTTCCTTTCTTCTCCCGCAGGGGAAAGAAACACAGGATGGGAGAGAAACAAGATGAGAAAGGAAGCAGTGGCCACTCAAAGTGAACACCAAGAAGCAGAAGAATTGACTTCTCCCAACTTTTTATTAGAATTTCATCAAAGACTAGTGGAAACTGACTGGTTGGTGTTGGGGAAAAAAAAAAAATCCCGCATACTGAATGGGCCAGAGATCATACAGCCTTGCCTTGTGTCACGTGTCACTTCACCATTTTTTTTTTTTCATAATTCGCCCTTCCAAAGAATTTGGGCAAGAAGATGAACAAGCACGGGACTCCTGTTGCCGTTCTCTTATTTTCGGTTCTTTCAACTGGTACGTGGATTTTCTAGAAATACTGATCTTTTTTCTAATTGCTGGCCAAAGTCTCCACTGGGGTAGTATCCGACTCACCTCCCCCTATGGAAAGACTCGACTCCTTTAGTATTTTGCAAGCCACAAATAGATAAGCACAAGCCTTTTGTGGAAGTTTGAAACGTCAAGATGAGAAATTCTCACCTAGCATCTCCTGCCTCTCTGCTCTCTGATTCAGTTTGAGCTCCTCCTTTGGCAGGCCATTTGTTGCCTTGTAGCGTCAAGCGTGGATATTAGTTTAGGACTAGAACATCATATCGTATTCATCACCCTCTCCAATATAGCCTTGGGTTGGGTCCTGCCACTATGAATGGAACTTCTGGATATCTGAAAATGTGATCTCGTTCCAAATACGACTCTTTTATAATGCCTCCAACTTAGGTCTCCTACTGCAGACCAGACTACTTGTTTTTCATGTGTACTTTCTGTGTCAAATTTTAATAAACATTAAATTCATCTACATGAACTTCAAAACAGTCATATGGAGCATACCCTTGCATAAGCTTAATATCCTAGGTTGGAACAAATTGATAGGATCCCTTTTTTACGTCCCCGTGTAATTTAAATGCATTGAGTCTTGCTTTGCACTTGGAAACTAGGCACACACCATCCAGGTTTTGTAAAGCATCTTAAGCAGGTACTACCAAAGAATCTATGCCATAAGTTAAATTGATATAAGCATTCACTTCAACCACCATTTGTATACCAGCAGAGTTGAGGGTAGCTTCAGATCTCGGAAGACACATCCCAAAACACAATTTAGGAGTTCCTAAAACTAACTCTTCTTCAGATAATGAAACTAATTTTGCATTATTTGGAGAGATTACATATACATTTGACACAACATTGTAGTGAGATTCAAACAATTGCCCCAGTTGAGGAAAATGGGATTAAAAGAATAGACTGAAGGGGAAAAAATGAGGCAAAACAATAACAGAGTTATACAACTTTAATTCCACTGGGACGTTTTCCTTCCATGGCATCCTTCTTATTACGGCAATCAGCACAAAGAAATGGCCCCTGCCAGGGCTTTGAGCTGGTGGAGAAGATGGAACCAGCATGAACAGAAATGCCCTCGCTTGGAGCAAGATCAACTTGGCAAACAGCACACATGAAAAGACCAGATGTAGGCTGCCCTGGGCACTCCTCACTTCCCAGTCTGCAAAGCATGCAATGGAGGGGAGAAATTTCCCTTCAGTATTTTACACCACAAGAAACAAAAGAATGGAAAAACAATATCCAAATGAAAGACCAAATGAATAAGATAATTAAATTTTACAGAGGAGCAAACAAGAACATGAATTCCCATATTGTGAAACTGCAAAGAAAGGTATATCATGGAGCAAACTCCAGTGAGAATTAAGATGAAAATCTGTAATATTGCAGTCTCACTAAAGAAAATGGTCTTATTAATGGTAATCTTCAAACTATTCATGCTATTCTCTGACCATGAACTCTTGGATATCAGATATTGGCTTATATGAAACACATGTTGGTTCCTATACTGACTGAAAATCTTCTTCCAGAAAACCTATGATGTGGTGGGACACTGGCCCATTGGAAAGGTAAAATACAGTCTGCTATAGCTAGATCTGGTACAAAGAAAAAAAAAACTAATCCATGGCACATTAACAATCAAGTCACGATTTGTCTTCACCTTCTAGTGTGACAACCACTGAAGCAACAAGCATTGGACATAACCTGATTCAATCTAATGAAGCAAAATACATTAAAACTGACTCACTTAACTAGAGAGAAGCTTAAAAGCAATCCCATTCGGACGCATTATTTGAGGCTGTACAGCAATAAACAGATATTTTAATTAAAGGAGTGAGCATTCCTCTGCTCCATATTAATCTTAACCTGTTGGCATTGCCAACATTCTATACTCCAACTTCAATGGTAATGTCAATCAGTTAATAAACAAAGTAGTCAATATTGCTTTATTAGAGGGTATCTATGCAACTTAACATCATAAATTACAAATAAATAATTAGACAGGAGAAAATACAAGATCCACCATCTTTCTTTCTCCTTCTATCATTCTTCTTTATCCTTTTCCTTTCCTTTTAACCTACACACCTTGGAATACTTTCTCTTATTTCTTTCTGCTTGTCTTTAACCGACAGAATAAGTTACTTATGCAAAAAGAGAAAAAAAAAGGCCAAAGTTCTATGAGAAAGAAGCTCTAGCAGATAAAGGAACAATTAAAAAAGAAAGATAGCCTGCAGTGCAAGGTAGTGAGTATCTCAGATTGCTCTAGAAATCAAAATCTGTATGTGCAAATAAAAAAAGACTCTACTAACCTCTCAGCAAGCATTGCTGAGCCTTCTTCAAACAGTTCTTCCACTATACCTATAGCTGATAGCTTCTTTGATAGTTTATTCACAGAATCACGTGACCTCTTCCTGAATAATAGAGCTCTGAGCTTGTTTTGCTTTTTTGGAGGAGTTGAAGGCTGTATTGAATTATCAGGAGGAATTATGTCTACAACTATGCAGGTAGTGTCATCCTTTAGGCCCCTTGTCCTCAATGCTTCCTGTACATTGCAATGTCAAATGAAATAAGAAAGAATTCTAAGAATCCATTGGAAAGTACACATACCATAAAATAAAAATTTGACTTTATCTCATTCCTATATCACTGAACAGAGGCTATGCTTAGCCACATGTAAGAAGGTGATGGAAAGTTCATCCAGGACTAGTAAGGAGAAATAGCTTGGTAATGAGTTCAATCACCTTCACAACTTGCCTAGCAGCAAGTTCAGCAGGCAACCCACGGCAAGATTTTGCAGCCATTTCTGAGCACAGAGCATCCCAAATGCCATCAGAAGCAATTATAAGTCTCCCACCTACATTTGATAGCTTTTGTACCAATGAAGGGTGTTAGGATTCAAGTTGATGAAAACCTAACAATGTCCAGCTCACAAGATGTGTTTCACAGTCAAAAGAGGTACAGTGGTGAGTTGGCAGCCTATCAGCTTTAGAACTGCCTAAAAGGATTCACGTTTCATGAGCAAGTAGAACAAGCCAAATAAAATGATAAATACCTTTACTTGTTTAACATATGGTATTGGAACTATGAACTCTCCAACATCCATATCTCCTATTGACCTAGAAAGACATAAACCCCCTGGCCAACAACGGAGCGGACCAATCTGCAAAATTTGACCAATATATATCACACAACATAAAATGATACTTTTTATTTTAAAACTACCAAAGAGACTACTGCGTTTGTTACCCGGAAAAAAAAAAGGATGTGAGAACTAAAAACAACTTACTTCAGCACCACCAACAATGCTAAGTCTTCCTACTTCACCTCCACTTGCTGTCACACGTTCCCTCCTGCAATTGAAGAACAACCCACTTCATAAGTATATAGAAACAGCCAAACAAAACAAGAGGCTCTGAGAGATGGACACTCACTCCTCCACATTTTCTTCAAGCCTATGATCGACAGTTAAGGTAGAGACAGCACCACCCTGAGTATCTAATATGCATCGAGAGTCGCCAACAGATGCAACTGTCACAGTCCATCCATCAACTATTACAAATGTAGCAGTGGTTCCAGAAGTTTCTCCTGAAGTTATTAAGATGGGGATATAGTGCATTAGTTTCAAGGCATAACAAATATGGTTGAAAGATAAAAAGAAAAAAGAAGAAAAGGTGAGTTCTCCAAATTCCGTGCCTCTGCTCTGGAATTCTTTGTCCGTCTTTACAAACCCAGCAACTAAAGCCCGAGGCAAAGCTTGAAGCCACTCCTCCCGTCCAAGCCCACGAGGCATAGCACCCAATACATGATTCAACAAATTTTCCCTCGTAAAAATGGCTGCGGCATTCCCATTGTGTCCATCTAAGATCTGACAATCAGAAAGAACAGTGCCCATCCCATAAGAGAACAAAGATAAACCAACCATGTCGCATCAAATTAAATGCAACTTATCAAGTTTCAGTAAAATCAAACACGGAAAGGAAATTCTAAAATTCTTTATGTTGTTGCATTCATGGTAGAGATCATTATAGTGACAAAGAGTACATTACCGCAAATACAGAAAAGGTTGAAGAAGAATTCCCAGGGATTCTCTGGCAATCTGTCTTCATCAGGAAGTAATCCTCTCCTTTCCTAGACTGAGCAGCACACCCGTATCTCACAGTCGGCTTCTCCATCTTTTCACTCCTCATCTCTCTGTTGATCAATGCAGCAAGAGGCACAAGATTCCGATGTCGTCTCCCTTCTCCCGACGCCATTTCCAGCACACCTATCTCTTCAATGCAGACCCAACACCTCCAAAGCACCAAATTCTTTATATCAGCGGCATCAATTCCCACGTCTCAATCAAAATCCAAATTCATATTCAATAAACCCTGAAATGTCTTTTTAAGCTTCCGAATCAGCAATTCTCGTAAATATCACAAACCCACAAACCGCGTTGGTTCAATAATCACAACTCCCTATTCAACCACAAATCTCGAATATCCTCTAGATCAACTCCAAACTATCAGACTTGATCTGCATTCATCATCAACAAAACACAGACCAATGTCACAGTTAAGTTCAAGGATCTGTGGCAGAATTTATCATTCAACAATTAAACACCACCCCCTGCTCGTTTCCTCAGAAAAGTCAAGAAAAGACAAACAAACTTCACACTAAATATTTTTTTTTTCCCTTTTCCTACATTTGCTCAGAAACCAAGTCCCAACAGAAAAACAAAAGTAAACCAAACTACCACGATATTGCCTCAATGCCTTCGGCGACAAGCCAGTAGATCTGACTGCGAAAACAGCCCGCGATAAGCAAAGCAGAAAGGGAAGAAGAAAACAACACGTAAAAGAAACGCGGATTGATGACAAGATATGAACTGTAAAACGCCCAATCTTCAATCAACCCAAAAAAAAAAAACAAATAAAGAAAGAAAGAAAGCAAGAATTTTTAAGAACTAACCGGGTCAGCTTCAGAACCTCCACCTCCACCTCCACCCCACAGTCCAAAATAAAGATTTTTAAAATATTTTTGAGTGGTAGCGAAGATAGCTTCACTTTCTTTTCAATTGAAAGATGGAAAGTGAGCAATAAAGTAGCTTTGCTGACTTAAAGCAATTTGCCCACGACTCATATTGCCGCTTCTGTTAAAAGTCGGTTACCCCCAAGCTCAGAAAAGATTTTTGACAGGAAAAAAGGAATGATGGCTAGGGTTTTCACTTTCTGTTCCTGTTTTACCACACCCCCAGATCCTCCTAAAGATGGTTTTCCTTACCTGAAAGGAAGAGCCAAGAAAAAAAGAGAAAAAAAAAAAGGAAATTGCAGATAAAAGCTGACACCTACCCAACGGCATTGCAAGTGTTTCTGTGGCACAGTGGCAGTAATGATTTGGGCATCTACTTGGGTTCACCAACAGTACGCTACCCTCCATTGAACTGGAGACTTCAAACATCCACATACATACATGTTCAAAAAAAGTTGATCATAAATTAAAAAGCTTCATTGAGTTGAATAATATTCCTAATTTTTATAATTTTATTTTATTCTGTTCCTTAGAGGATAGAGAAGTATTTGAATAGTCTATACCATATACAGCACCATTGGTTGTGTTTCCATTGTCAAGGTGTCCACCGACTCTCTAGCCAGATATGCCATTGATTTAGGGTCCATTATTAATGGCAAATAGGGCACCCTTATGGTGGAAGACTAGTAATATAAAAAAATTGATGTAAAGAGGTCCCATAAATCAATGCTCTTCCTCAATAAGTGGCTATAGAAATGCTAGTAAATTGGGTGAAGCATATCGGCAGTAGCATTAAATTGGAGCTCACCAGTTTGATAATGAAGTGCAGATGAGAGGAATATCGGTGTGGTTGGGAGTTGCCTGCATCCTTCCATGCTGACTCAACCTCTATAATTGAGTTGGGTTTGCAATAAAAATAATGTTTTATGAAAAATAAAAATAAATCTATACTTTTTCAAAATACCCACCAAATTAGTACTCCCTTATATCCTTTTTTTTTTTTTTTGTCAAAACCATAATTTGGATTTGGGATTTAAAGTTAAGACAACAATGGGTGATTGTAGTTTCAATATTATGATAAAAACATGACTCTTGATTATGGTTTTAACTTTATGTTAAAATTATAAGTGATGGTTGCGGTTTTAACATAAATAATAATAATAATAATAATAATAATACATGCATACACACATGGATGTTAATATGGTAGAGAACCATTAGTTATTAATGATAATTTTTTTGAAAAGGGATGTAAATTTAGAATTTTCTTTTCAAGGAACATTACTTTTGTGACAAACTTTTCCTATTCTTCAAAAACAATCTATGCTCTTTCAATTCATTTTTGTGTTGTTACTTTATGTTATGGTCTTTGTAAATATTCAAATCATTTTATTGGATCTCAAGACTCGATGCAATTTTTAGGATAGACAAATTTTGATACAATTCATTGACATAATTGTTTCTTTTTTCTTTTTCTTGTTTTGGTCAAAACCATAATTTTGATTTTAGATTTAAAGTTAAAACAATAATTAGTGATTATAGTTCCAATATTATTATGATTAAATTATGACTCATGACTATAGCTTTAACTTTATGCTAAAAACTATAATTGATGATTGTGGTTTTAATATAACAAAAAAAACAAGCACACAAGTGGATGTTGATGTGATGGAGAACCATTAGTTACTAATGATGAATATTTTGAAAAGGGATCTAAATTTAGATTTTTTTTTCAAGAAAAATTACTTTTTGTGACAAACTATCCTTATTCTTCAAAACATCTTATGTTTTTTTGGTTCATTTTTATGTTATTACTTCATGTTATGGCCTTTGTAAATATTCAAATCATTTTATTGGATCTCAAGCCTTGATATAATTTTTAGAATGGACAACATTTGATATGATTCATTTTCATGAGTTTAAATTAAATATAAACATATTTGGATCAAATTCTATGTCGATTTATATAAATCATTTAATAAATATGTAATTTTTGGATTAATCAACATAGTTCGAATTTAATATGACTCTGACTTATTTAATAATGATATAAGCCAATCTAATTATAAACATAACTTATTTAACATATTTTATAGGTCAATTGAATAATAAGTATGTCAAATTAAAAGATTAATAGTATTGATTCAAATAAAATCTAATTCAACCTAATTATTAAATAACATAATTCCTATTCTTATTATTCGATGTATATCAATTGTTTGAGTTTAACACTGTAGGAAACACCAACATGAATTCTGAACAGTACCTATTTCGTATGCAAGGATTGCAGATGGGAGTCGGTCTTATTTGAATGAAAAGAAGGAAGAAAGGAAGAAAATTTTTTATAGGAAGGGACATCACCATGCTACATGGTGAAGGCTAATTATGAGAATGGTGGTGAGACATATTATTGAAGTCTCATAATGACAATTCCATTGCATCCCAGTGGCACAAATTCCAACTTGTATGTATAAGAATCAAGCTTCCACCAACCTGAAATTTTCTTGAGAATCTCGAAGCCAAGCAGATCCCTTGAATCAATCAATCTTATTTGTTCCTTCCACCATGCTTCCAACACAAGGGTATTCATTTGAGGCCATTAATCTAAACAGGCTGTGAGAGTGGCCCTTTCTGGGCCCTTTGTGTCCGCTTAAAAGGGACACCCACCCACTGCTCACCAGCCTGGGCCCTCTGTTCAAGATACCCATCCTACTCGACAATGCCCACTCAGATTTACAGGTGAGATGGGTGCATTGCATGGTGCCTGATTTTGAGGCTTCCAGTTCCACGCTCGCCATCACTCAGAAAACTCTGCAACAAAACCCCATATCCACGTATGGCACACATATATAATTTTCAGCCTTTCAGAGCCACTGCTGTTTGCACACCCCACCAAGTTGAAAGAGGATTAATCAATGCATAGCATGGTGGATGACTGTGAATATGTAACAAAATATTTGGATTCTGTTTACATTTCCATGGCCAGTTTTTTTCCTTTTTTCTTTTTTTCATGATGATGGTGGCTTGTATTGCACCTATTAGATCTACCCTAATTCTCCCAACATGGTGAGTTAGACCAATCAAATCTCCAATTCTCTCATGGCAGTTGCCTTTGGTGGCAGTCATAGTCAAGGACTAGTTCACAAGTCAATTTCTTTGGGCACCCCATTTGTTATCTTTTGCTTGTTTTGCATTGCAATTCTGTGTGGATGTTGCCAATATATCACAACTGACGTACTAACATAACATCGTGATGAGATCTCTATAAACGAATACACCATGCAAGCTTATCTTTTAAGGTTCTAGGGAATTTCATTTTCAGATTTGAAGAGATGGAGAACGTTTACCGATAGTGAAGACTCGCTTCAAACCTCCCTATAAAAAGAAAAAAGTTGTGCCCAGCAGCCACAAGGTCTCTGATACTTAAGTGGGAGGGGGAGCAACACTGAGAAAGAGGAGTTTTGTGTGTCCTACCACTTTGTGATATCGGGGATTCCTTTTGTAGATGTGGCCTCTAGAGATCAGTTGGGGCTGTCCATGAGCATGGGGGCATTAAACACTAGTCATTCCAAATTTTGTTGATAAATTAGGTCTGGGAGATTAACAATGCCTTTCATAATATTTCAATGCCTATTGCTTTTAATGAAATTGTTTTCTATGAAAGTATCTTATGGAGAATTGGTATTATTGGGAGAATTGTTTGTTAACTACTTTTTTAAGAAGAATTATAAGTGATTTTTTTTTTTAATTTCTTAAAATTATTTTAAAATTTTACTTAAACATATTTTTTTCTTTAAAAAAACTTTTTATGCTAGAAACAACTTTTTAAAAAAAAAAACATATTTTTAAAATAAAAATGTTTTTTAAAAATATTATCAAATGGACTCTAATTAGCTTGCTCGTTGGATTCATGTGACATCCCAGGCGACAAGTCCCCACATATTCCCCTCTTTCTTTAGTGCCTAAGGCTTCCATGGGGTGGGAAAACTATCTCATTCTTTCATGTGGAGCCACCTAGGTAAATTGATTTTGAACTTGCATGAGGAGCTACCTACGAGGATTGCTTTTGAATTTGAAAGGGCTCCCCCCCACCCCCCAAAAATATATTATGTTGTACAAACAAAATAATTATTTTTATTATATTTTGGTAAAGTAGTAGGTAAATTGATTTTGAACTTGCATGAGGAGCTACCTACGGGGATTGCTTTTGAATTTGAAAGGGCTTCCCCCCCACCCCAAAATATATTATGTTGCACAAACAAAATAATTTTTATTATATTTTGGTAAAGTAGACACGATTTTAATGTATTTTGTTGAAGTCATAACTTGAAGACATGATTTTAATGTACTTAGTTAAAGTTGTGGCTTGAAGACATAATTTTAGCATATTTTATTAAAATCATGTCTTTAAAATATGATTCCAATATTGAAGACTTTATTAAAATACATAATAATAATAGTAATATATAATTTCAATAAAAAATAGAAAAAACAATAATAATAAATTAATTTAAATAAATATATATATATATTAGATAAAAGAAAAAAATGAACTAAAGTTTGTCTTGAATCCACAATTCCATGATAATACATTGAAATCGTGTCTTCAAAATAATATAATCATGTTTTCTTGAAGATTTCAAAAGAATATAGTAAATGGTGTTTTTGAAGACACAAATTCACGGTAATGCAAGATATGATGTCTCACATTGAATATTGATAGGGAAGAAAGTTATTGATACTATATAAATATAGACTCCTCTTAATAATACATACATGTTTTTAAGTCGTGAAGATCCTTTTAGGCCTATAGCAAACAATATTTACATAGTTAGGTACGAGTTGTTACAAATAACATCAGACCTTATTCTCAACTCTGATACGAGAGTTTATTTAGTCTATTATGCTTGCATGAGGGGTGTTTATGATGTTTCATATCAGATAGGGAAGACAATTTTTGACTCTATATAAGTATTAACTTCTTTTAATCATGTAGACATATTCTTAAATTGTATTATAAATAAATATCAACACAACTTAGTTGGGCAAAGTGGAAAATTTTTAATAGATATGGGCAAATTTCCAAATAATTGTGGCAAAACTTGAAATTGAGAAAACAAAATGACGATCAATGAAGATTTCTTTGATTTTTTAGAAGTGGCACAAAATAGTGATAAGAAAGAGAAGGGCAATGATAACGATGGATTGAGTCTTTTTTGTAGTGGTCATTGTAGAGGTCACCAAGCCAAGAGGTGGTCCGACTTCAAGTTTCTGGGCCTTGAAGCGATGGTCCACTAGGATGAGTAAAAGGAAGGAAGACAAAGATGGATGGTTAGATTTTTTTTATTTTTTTATTTTTCTTTTTCTTTTTTTCTTTTTAATTTGAAAAGAAATTTGAGATAGTATATTGTGGGGTATTTGGGGTTGAAAACGGATTTTTGTCCATATAGAAGTCCAACATGGATGAAACTTCCATAGATCTAAAATTATTTTTTGAAAAATTGTACTTTAGAAAAAAAATTTCAAAATATCCATACTTTTACTGAAAAACTGAATTTGAAAATAAGATAATTTGCACAATTAAGGTGGGCACGCCCATCTTCTTCTCATGCCTCATTCAATTGAAGGGCCAAGATACCATATTTGGGATGCTACTAGCTATCATTCGCAGTATGGATGCATTAGTCCATGAAATTTGTGGATAACTTCGGATTCATTGGCTAATGATGGTTGGAGTGGCCAGGGGTTGCTTCTCTAGATCCACGTGTCATTGGTGGGGGTGGGCGCGATGAGTGCTCAACACTCGACCATCTTTGTGCGAGGAGGAATGTGTCCAATATCAACCACATTGTGCAAACAAGTTTCATTGGAAGGGTTTAAGAGAAGTGAGAATGAATATTCTAGAAGGTTTATATCACTAAGTACGACTCATGATTTAGACAAACATCCCATATACTTGGACCTTAACAAACACCCATAATTAATTCTTTTCCTCCGCCAAAAGCTTTTCACCTTTGGTGGGATAGTGGGGAAATACAAGCACACCAGAAGCTCAACACAAAGCCCACACTAGCTGAGCCAGCCCAGTAGGTGGTTCTTCAGAAAATGACTGGTTGGACAGAGGCCCAAAGTGAGAGAGGGGCCTTAAAAGAGTGGAGAGCTGGTCATCTGGACCATGAGACTTGTACGGAATCGTTCCCAAATATGCTATTTTGCTGGGATGTTCTTATATCATCATTTATATTTTTAATGTTTTGTATTCACAATCTCCTCCTTTCCGGTTCACATTGAGGGATGTTTTTTTAAAAAATTATTATTTTAAAAAATATTATTAGAAAAAAAAAAATGAAAGAAGAAAAAGATCATATTATATTTTATTAATTTATATATTTTTTAAATTTTTATATTTTCTAACTTTTTATATTTTCCTTTTATTCTAAAAATAACAAGAAACTTCTATTTAGAAGTTATTTTTCAATTTTCACTTTAATTTTTATGTCCATAATGTTTTCAAAAATTATTTTTAATTATTTTAAATAAAAATTTTATTCACAAACTTAATAAAATATCATTTTTAATTATTTATATGTATAAAAAGTATTATTTATATTTTTAATTATTTTTTATAATATTTTAATAAAAAAATACTTGAAAATAGTTCAAATTTGTTTTAAAAATATAATATTTTTAAAATAAATTATTTCTAATTAAAACTTTGTGAAAGTGATTAGTATGCTATTAAATTAAAATTTATTTCCTATTTTTAAAATAAAACATTATCTTTAATAACAATTTCCAAATAACCCATAAATATTGCATTTGACAATCTCATCTTACTTAGTCCAATCCGTAGCCTAACAATCTCATTTTTTTTTGCTTACTTTTGAGAAGTCTCAATTTGACTAAGTAAACAACCTCCGGCTATTGTATTCAAGCATATAGAAAACTCCACTTTATTTTTTAGGAGTTTCCGTTGGAAGATGTGTAGGTACTTTGAATGGGTGAATGAATTTAACCCATTATTGAAACCTAAAAGTCTCAAGAAGCCAAAATGTTTTGGCTTATTGAAGGTGAACATTCTTTTTCTCCCTTTTAGAGTTTATATAAAGAAAGACTTAGACTCTCTTTAGAGGTTAAGTTTTTTAATTTTGTTGTCAAAATCATCAAACATTTCTTTCCTTCTTTCGTTGTAATAGAATCAAACAAAATTTAGTTCGTTAGAAGTGGTTACAAGGTGTTGTTATTGCCATTTGAAAACCATTTTATCTTGGGAGATAGATGTTTTGTAATTCTCAAAGTACCAACGGAGAAGATAAATTTGTTTTAAGGATATTATAGCTTCGCGAGACTTTATTTAAAACTTAGAAGGAGAATGAAAGAATTAAGATTAGACTTTATTTAAGAAAAAAAAATGTTGTATCCATGAAGCTTTCATACAAATATTGCTAATTGAAGAACTAAAGATAAAACAATCACACACACGATACACAAGATTTTAATGTGATTTGACCAATTATGTCTACATCTAAGGATGGGAGAAAATTTGACCAATCATAACTATTAAGTTCCAAAACATTTCATGTTTTCTTACTTCTTATATTCACACATTGAACCACAAGTCTTCTCGTTTTATCGAGTATCTTATGTTTTTTCTCACATCCCTATTTACCTTGTATAATCTCTACATCCTCATCTTCATCTCATAACTTTTTCCCTTCACAATGTAGAATAGTTATTAAAAAATTAGATACGTTTGTGACAAAATACCATAAGACTACCTAAACAAATAAGCAACAAATGAAGGATGATGAATGAAAGGGATGGTCATGGAGGGACCATTCAAAAAAAGGGTGATGGAGAAGGATCATAAATATGAATATTTCCTAAAGGTTTGTGTCACATTCACTTGGGCTTACAATATACTAAACAATGGCCATGCATACTAAAAAATACATGCAGCTTCTGGCACATTAATTAAATGTGCTTGGTGATAATCATTGGATAGAAAGTCGCATAAGAAGTTAACCTTCCTATATATAGAAGTTAAATAACCAATCTTTTATTACAATGCCCATAACCCTTCCGTCACTTTATTGCCTTAAACAACAAAAGTGTCTTCTATAGTGATTGTTCATTTGTGGGCTCCTACAAAATGTGCATATTAATTCATCAATCTACACTACCAGAAATATTTTTTATATATTTTTGTTGTTTATAAAAGAAAATTTCTATGTCATTTCCTTTTCTTTTCATGATGTTTGTAAAGATTCAAAGTAAATGGTCCAATTGGTTTCATAAAGGATGAGACCATGGGAGGACTTTGAAAAGGTAAAGAAGGAATCCGTCTATCCCGTCATGGGTCAATTCTACATTATTTCCTGACCTCCCTCGAGTGGTTTCATCCATGGACCATTTTTGAATTTTCTTCGTTTCATCAAAATTGGGGAATAATTTCTATTTAAATAATCATTCTTTTTTGAAAATCAATATATACACATTTCATATTTAAATTGTTGAAATAAAAAAAATAAGAAATCAATTTCATTCTTGGATTATTTTTCGGGATAAGAGTAAAAATTAAAAAATCTATTTGAAATCTGAAATATTATTAATAATTTTTTAATATTTTTAAATTAATTTTTATATCTAAAATTTTATTTTTAACCAAAAGGCAATTAATTAAATATTATTTTAAATTTGTAATTAATTAATAATATTTGGTGATAATCGAAACTTAAAAAGTTAAAAGCGAATTTTACATAAAGCATCGGAAAGAGGGAAGGAAAATTCCGATATTGAGATCGGAAGAGCACAAGTGTGGAAGAGAATGATGGTCTCCATACCATATTTGAGCGTTCAAGCAGAGCGTCCAACACGTTCCAGGACTCGACGATTCCACCTTCAAATGTAAGGGCTTATAAATCTGCCATGCGAAAACCTGCTGCTTCTTCACCAATTTCCCAAACCCAATACGCCAAGATCTCGATTCTTGTTGGAGATCCCAATTGCACCACCTCTAGAGTTTCGATATGACCGGACCCCATCAATCTTCTGGCGCTCACAGCATCAGGGATACCATCTGTTACGCCGCTTCGGGTGCTGCTGCAGGTGCGTTCACTTTTAGTTGTGTGTGTTCTTTTTTTTTTGGTTTCAATTTCGAGCTATTTTGTGATATGTTTTGTGGGTTCAGCTGGGGGTTGATTAAATTTATGCGAGAATGTGAAATTTACCCTCCTTTTGGTTCCTCAGAAAGTATTTTCCATTCTTTTTCCTTGCTTGGGTACATTGTATCATCGATTTCATTCCGTGAATTGTGAAAAATTGGGGTGATTTTAATTCATTTGATGAACTGAGTGAAAATTTTTCTTGTTTAGCATGTGAAATTGAAGCCTTAACGGGAACGCAGTTGATGATCTAACTTCACAAGTGTGATTTGTTTGCCTTGTAGGTGCAATTGCTGCCACTTTTGTCTGCCCATTGGATGTGATCAAAACAAGATTACAGGTCCATGGCCTACCTGAAGTTCGGCATTCTGGCGTCCGAGGCAAGCTGTAATTTGTATTTTGCCTGGATTTTGTTATTGAGTGGTAATAGGATGTTCTATTTAGCTTTGGATATTAAGAAGCCTTTCATGAATTCATTTTTCTGAAAGGCTTTTGGTTGAAGTTACTTGTACAAGTTTGGAATTGGACTCTTGACCAAGTATATGAATTTTATGCCAATGAACGTGGAAGAATTGGGTATGGGAGCTTGGTTTCCAATAATCAGCAGTGTTCTGCTTATTCAGAGATGCATTTTTGTGATTTTGAATGGATTCAGTTCTTGAAAAAGGGGGGAAAACATTAACAAATATGAAAGACACATTGACAATTGTGGTTATATCACGACATACCCATACCAAATTACTTCGTCAAGACCCAACACTAGCTATGCAATTCTTAGCCTAGAGGCTGGCGAAGCTAATGTAACAACATATTGCAGTACAGTCATGTGTACAATGACTTTTTTTAGTAGATTAGGCTTTATTTATTCATTGAGTTATTTTATCTCTGATCTCATTAACCGTTGCCTCTCTCTCCCCTGCTCCCCCTGTTTTTTTCTAGTAAATCATAAGGTAGACAAATCTTATAGGAATTATAATTTGTAAAACATCTCCTTACTGCCCTAGCTTGGTGCTTATTCATCTTCTAGATACTGCTGCTTTCCACATGCCTACTCTGAAGGATTATGTGATAGGACTGGTGGATTTTGTTACTCTCCTCTTCTCGATGCATGCATTTTCTAACTGTTCTCTGCTTTTGTTTATCTTTCACATGCATTGCTTGATGACTGTAGGTTGCTTTGCTGACCCTATTACAGTAGTTCCAAATTAGGAATTTAATGAAAATAGTTTAGACACTTTCCTTTTCACTATTTTCATTTGATTTTTAGTTCAAAAAGTGAAACGTGGATTGAACTTTTTCTTTTGTTCTTCTTCGTTTCTGTATGGGTCAAAATGCCACATTTTTTTAATGCTCTTATTTTTTGGCAAAAAGCAGGTAGCGTCATTATTACAAGCCTAGAAAACATAATAAGGACAGAGGGTTTGAAGGGAATGTATCGTGGCCTTTCGCCAACAATATTGGCACTACTTCCTAATTGGGCCGTGAGTATTACTTTTCTTGAGTTCCTTCCAAAAAAGAATCAGTAACTGGGACCTCTTCTGTCATTGAAGGAGGCATTTCATCTTTGAATTCTTTCTTGATTTGTTATAAACATGTGGTTGCTAGTTTTCCCTTAAGAATAATTTTGGCATTCTTAAGAGGAATTTTGTGAACTAAAATGAATTCTAGATTTTGCTTCACAAAGCTATATTGTCCCTTCTCCATCATTTGTTTCTTATTATATATTTCTCTTTTAAAGAGAATTCTTGTGTCGAGGAATGATTTGCTTTCCCTATTAATTTGGTTAGACAGGAGTAACAAGTTTAAATATACTTAGCGAAATTGAAAAGATGCTTTATTTAATAAGTAAGAAGGAATTTATTAGTAAAGGCGCCTAAGAAAAGGGGGCAAAACCCACAGGCACTGGAGGTATACATTGAGTGCCCAATGGGGCTGAAACGCAACACCTTGAAAAATTTAGCGAGGATTCAGATTATCTATGAAACCCAACAGAGACACAAAGCCTACATCCAAAGACTTCTTAGTTCATAAGAATGGAGAACGAATAAAAGACTCCTTTCAAGCTTGAACCAACTGTTCCAAATTCTCAAAAGTCCTCCAATTCTGCTTCCTCCATAATGTCTAAAACAAGAAAAGGAGAGCTGCTAACCAACTTTTCTATGATCTTTCCCAACCAAGCTCCCATGACACCCTAATAAGACCTCTTTGACTGACCCAGGAAGAACCCAAGAAAGACCAAACAAAGAGAGCAGAAAACCCCAAAGAGTGCCAATATGCTAGTGGATCAGAACATCGTTGGCTAACTCTTCCTCATTCTTACACAAGCAACACCAGTTTGGGAAAGGCCACCCCCTCTTTTCTTCAATTGATCTCCCCACTTTTAAGATTTTTCCAAGTGTACACCGGTGTGTTTTTTTTCTATTCTTTTCTTTTTTTGCTGGGACACAACTTGAATTAAATTAGGGGTATGCGCTCAGTATTGGAACTCACACTACGGGCACTTTTTTTCTAATCTGTTGCTGGGAATCTGTCAGATTGGAATGAGAATAGCCTAGTTGGAATCCATGTTTTATTGAACATTTGAAGGATTGAAAGATGGAGTAGGTGAATGTTTGCTTTGTGATTCTCTATGAGTGAGAGGAAATAGTCATTCTATGTTGCTTTGGAAGGGATTGGGGTGGTGGGGTTTAGTGGGGGTGTGTGTGTGTTTTTACCCCTTTGATCTCCAGTGTGGTCTGAAATAGCTGGATACCTGCTAAGGTTCATTTAGTTGTTTGGATGGCATCTTCAAACAAGATTTTAACCATTGATAATCTGGTGCATTGGGATCTGGTGCTTCCTTATGGGTGTTGCATACAATGTTGTCAAATACATTTTCATGGGTGCTCAATGACCACTATGAAGCTAACCTCTTTGTCTATCACTTGTTCTCATGGATGTACTGCAACTGATTCAAGATTACTTTTATGATGCTTTTTGTGGGTTACAGTTTTTTTTCCTTGTTTTGCTCCTTTTTCCCCTTTAGAGCATACTGTTATCTGTTTTTTTCCTACAAATTTGTGAGCCTAATCTGCCACTTGAACATATTTATTCTATTTGTTTCCTCAAAATCAACGTTGATATTCAGGCTATAGATTTGACTCATTTATACACAACTTTTCTTCTTTCATCTGCCTTCAACAAAGATATGCAGAATATCATCCTATTTTCTTTATATTCTCCAAGTGACAGAAGTGCTCATTTCTCATGTAGGTGTACTTCACAGTGTATCAGAAATTAAAAGACGTACTGCATTCCCATGGTTTGTTTCTTAAGATGTTCCTACCTTGAAAAATGCGGTTTTGTTTTTCTTGGGCTTATGTCAGACACATTACTTCATTTTCTAAGCTTTGATATCCTACAACCTATTGAGATTGGTGAAGTTTGTTGTGTTGGTTGGTTGGTTTGATTGCTTCAAACATTTCTATTGCAATGCTGCAGTGGATAGCAGCAGTCAACTTACAATTGGTGCAAATGTGATAGCTGCTTCAGGAGCTGGGGCTGCCACAGCAATTACAACGAATCCATTGTGGGTTGTTAAGACCAGACTCCAAGTAAGTTATGCATCACTGTGTTCTGATTCCTTCTGATACCTATAGAAGAACATCGTAAGATGTTTCTCATATTTTGCTCATCTCTGTGGTCCCTTCCATTGGTATGCACATAATATAACTTAGAAGTTAGACCACATATTACTAAACTTCCAGCATTTTAATATTGAAGAGAACAAATGTTTTGTGAGATAAGCGGGAATGAAGGATATACACACTCAGGAGATCCTATAAATATGATGCTTGCTACTCTTTGAACAGGATAAGATTAATTTTGTTAATCTTTGTATTTTGTTGCCTTAATTGCTTAATAGTAATATGCTCCTGAGCTTAGTATTGTATTAGAATATTGAAATATTAAACAAAATGGAATACTATAACCTATCAACATAAGATTATGCTTGCTGTTACATTAGTTTCAGACACATGCAACAGGTCTAAAATGTTGTTTTGAGGCATCTCTTGGAAGATGTAAGTAAGTTGTGTTTGGATCATGGGAAGTTTGAGCTAATTATGAGTAAAAAAAACGATAAGGAGGGAAAAGGTAAGGGAAAAAAAGTCCAAGCTAATGAATAATTATAAAATATTTTATGGAGAATGAATAATTTGAAAATATTTTAATTATAAAATAATTTTCATTATATTTTATTGTCTTTTGCATTTTCCTTGTTAAACCCAATCAGAGAGTTAGAGGTTCCTTTCAACGGAATTATGCTGGAACGCCAATTTGTTGTAAATAATTCTCTATAATAGGATATTCATATTGGGGTGCATGTTGTGTTATTTCTTGTATTTTTGGGACACCTTACTTAAAAATACACCTTCCTACTTTCTATCCTTTGGCCTTTGGTTTATCCTCCATCCGCCTAATCATTTTGTAAATTTAGTCTGTATCATCTGAGTCATAAAACTATCTTATCTATTGGCTTGAAATGCATTTCCTATTAACTAATGTACAACTGCTTGTTAGATGGAATCTCTTCCACAGAACAATGCCTGAACAAGCTACTAGAAAATGGAATCCCCAGAAAAAGTGCACAAATTAAATCTCTCTAGATAGGCAGTAATCTGATAGTTACACTAAAAATCTCTAAGGTTCATCTTTCTTATCTAGTTATCAGAATTGACTAATTTGGGCAATACATGAACTATGGTTGATGCTTAATCAATCAAATTAAATAGGAGGTATATCTCTCCAGGCCACTTTCATGTGATCCTTAAGAAGATCTAGTATTTTTACCAAACAAGAATTCTTGTGTTGGAAGGCTAGGGGTAAAAAGAGGTTAAACTTCCATCATTTAATGTGGGGTGCGAATGTTAACCATCAGAGTGATAAGACCTAAGCATTTGTTAACTATGTAACAATCAACCATTCCCTCATTAAAATCCCTCTCTGATATTTGCTTCTCTAATTCCTCATCCTTACTTTTCCATTTTTTGTGGGCACTAGGAATGGAGGCAACAAGATTTTGAAGTTTGATGCCCTATTGTTTTGCTGATAAATTCATGCCCTTCAGTCTTTGAACCCAAAACCCTAGTAAGAAAGAGTGCTACCTAAGCAGAAAGGGTAGGGTGGGAAAACTGGGTTGAAACAGTAGAATAGTTGATATTATTCATTTATTGCACCTTTACCTCAATTCTGAACCTGTTGTACTATTGCTTTCATAACATTTTTGGTTATTTATCCCCTTTTGTTCCCAAAACCATTGCTAAACATTTTTTTTTTCTGTTTGGATGTTTGAAGCTTTGCTGCTGCATGATGGTATAAGAGTAAACTGTCCTAGATATTCTCTGAAAAGCTTGGACATGGTTTATAAAAAGGATGTCTCAAAAGAACTTTTTTTATGCGATACTTTGATAAAGATTGTGAATCAGTGACAATAACCCTACCAAACCAACATATCTTAATGCTTTATCATATCATTTTGATTTTGTTTTGGATATTCATTTGTTTTATCCTTGTTTAGACACAGACAATGAGGCCAAATGTGGTTCCTTACAAAGGCATATTTTCTGCTTTGAAAAGGATTGCACAAGAGGAAGGCATTCGAGGATTGTATAGGTCAGTGTCTCTTTGTTTAATGTTCAAAATGTAATTGTGGAGATTAATTGAGCCTTTGGTATCCATAATCTGAAACCCTAAAAAATGAAACTGCAAATTGATGCAACTTGTCATTCTCTTTTCTTTCTTTATTATTTTTTTCTTCCTCTGCCTTTTTAGACTTAACCTGAATATAAATTTACAAATACCAAGAATAGCCCATTCTTGTTGGAAATGTTGGCGTGCAAAAGGTCCATACTTTTTATTTTTTTTGAATTTTGGTAGAAATATTTTGTTTAGTAGTTTTGGTGTCATAATGCCATTGTGATGCTTTCAACAGTGGCCTTTTGCCTTCATTGGCTGGAATAACTCATGTTGCCATCCAATTTCCAGCATACGAGCAGATGAAGTCCTATTTAGCTAAAATGGGTAATATGTTTGATTTTTTCTTACTTCTTAATCACGGGTAGAAGAATCTTGTGTAATTTTTTGTTTTGCTGAAGTTCAGGTGATACCACAGTTGATGAACTAGGTCCTGGGAATTTTGCAATTGCCTCATCCTTCTCTAAAGTACTTGCCTCCGTGATGACTTATCCCCATGAGGTTCGTTTGTGCTGGAATACCATAATAAACTGATGAAGGAGAAGGTCTAATCACCCAAAAGATTGGATCTTTTATACTGTTGTTTCTACCATAATGTTTGACTTTCACATCACCAGGTTATTCGTTCAAGGCTGCAAGAGCAAGGGCAGGTCCGGAATTCAGAGAAGCACTATTCAGGTGTTATTGATTGCATTGAGAAAGTGTACAGAAAGGAAGGTCTTCCTGGTTTCTATCGTGGCTGTGCAACTAATCTATTGCGGACAACTCCATCTGCTGTTATAACTTTCACCAGTTTTGAGATGATTCATAGGTTTTTACAGCGACTTCTACATCCGGATGCAAAGCATTCATCAGCCAACCCTAATTCTGATGGCCATATTAAACCTCAGCGTGAAAATGGGAGAACCGTAGTAGAACAAAATGACTCCAGTGTAAGGCAGTCACAAGCTCAATCTACTAGTAACAGAACTCCAATTCCTATTGGAAACAAGGAGCAGCTACCTGCAAGCCACTGATTGATTAGTGTTTCTTGTCAACCTTATTTACCCCATTACAGAAATTTTCTGCAAAACTGATTAGGTTAAGCCACTCCAGTGTGAAGCTGAATAAAATGAGATCAATTTTTTTATTTGGCGTGAGAATTGTATATTTATGTAGCTTTTTTTTTTTTTTTTTCTTTCCAATTTATTTTGTGACATTCATCCATTTTGCTGCAAGTTCTCTGCTTATTTTCAATTTTATTTTGCTTTCTTTTGAGGTCTAGACACTTAGTATTGTTCATTTCTTGACGACCATAAAGAAAACAATGTTGTTGGATTAACTATTATAATTTTATAAAATATTATTATTTATTTTTCTAAAAAAAAAAATACAATTTATCGATTTATTAAAATGTTAATATGAATGTTTTATAATTTCTATTAAAATATTAGCTTTCTTTTTAATATAGAAAACATATTTTACATATTTATTTATTATTAATATTATTGTTTACAAAATTTACATTGTTCATTTTAGAAATTATTATCTATTTTTATTTATTTTTTATAATTTAATATTTATTTTAGAGTAAATCAAAATTTCTATGAATTTTTTAAACATTATAATTCAATGTTTAATTTTTAAAAATATCATTATTTATTTCTATCGAAAACAAATATAATTCTAATATTTAGATAATGAATTTACAAATTTTGAGAAAGTTTGTATAAAAGGTAAAATATTTATACATAGATAGGCTATTGTTTTAACGGCATGTATGAAAAATAATTTTAAATGAAGAAGTTAATTATAATAATAAAATTAATTATTGTTTTGCAATTATTTTAGGTTAATTATAAAATATGAGTAAAAAGATTATAAATTTTTAAAAAATAAAAATTAAAACAAAGGTTTGAATATACTCTGACCTTCACTTTTATGGGATTGGGCATAAGGGGAGAGGGGTTTTAGAATTTAAAATTTAGATCATATCTTAAAGATTATCATTTATGGGGGGAATCACTTACCCAAAAAGCCATCAACAAAATTCATTCTTTTGAGGGCGTGAAGGAAGAGGAAACCCATGTAAATTCTTGATGCTATTCAATCAGAGAAGATACCACACCTTTAAGCCCAATGGGGTGCAATCATTATTATCTTATTTTGATTTCTGGGGTGGCTTTCTTTCTTTCTTTCTTCCACTTTCAATGGAAATATCTGGGAAAATCAGCCCTAAATCACTTTTCCCAGAAACCAAAAGAAAAGAAGTAGCTTATGTCTTCCTCCTCTGGTCCCTGGAGAAAAGTGGGGTCATGGTCTAATGGTGTGTTGAATCATCCAGAACCATTGAATGGTCGCATCAACTCCCTCACCACTTTACCACTTTTCCCACTAAGTTGCGCCGGTGAATTGCAGCCATCCCAACAAAATACCCACCCAAAGCATCATCCTCCCGCGATTTCTGATTAAAGTTCACGCCCATCCACGTGCTATTCTTTACCCATCACCCCCATTCTTTCCCAACTTCAATTTCAAACATTAAAAATAAACAATTAAATAAACAAACACTCCAATCTACAACAATTTCAGAGCCGTACTGGATTGCCGGAGACTTTCTTTTCCGGCGACTCGAGTTAACCACCATCATTATATTACATTTGAAAGCACATCATTCACAATTTTTCTTTCAAAGGAAGACATTAACGAGTATTGACAAAAAGTTTATTTATTTATTTTTTTTTTATTTTCTGTGTTTTCGATAATTTACTCTGGAATAGTGACGAGAACAGGACGCCACGCCCTCTTGATGAATCGATGCCGAAACCCCAACCAGACCGGCCTCGGAGAAAGCGGAGCAGCTCCTAAACCGTCGCCGCTGATATCTTCTCCATTCATTGCTGACGGAAACGCTTCGCTTTTGTTCTTCATCTTCTCCGCTACCTTCTTGGTATCTTCGTCCAGCGGCGGCGAAGACACAAACAGGTCCTTCAGAGTGCGGCTGCTCGAGTCCTTGCTCTTCTTGTTCTTTTTCTTTTCAGCAATTTGTCGATCGGAGAAGTCCCGCCGCCGTGGCGTGCGGCCGAGCAGCGTGCGGAGTGTTTTGCGGCGGCGGAGTTGGATGAGAGGACTGGAGGTGGGGCTTGGGGCAGGAGCGCCACACTGAGTGGCCATGAGCTTGAATTTCTGTAACATCACCATTATTGGATTCGTTTGTGACTAAGCTCAAGATCGGAATTTGAATATCAGGGAATCATAAACGAGGGCGGCGATTTTGATGGATTGGCTGAGAGGGAAAGGGTTTTCTGGCACTGGGTTGCATTGTATTATCTATCTACTGTTAAGAGTCTGTCTCGCTGGTTCGATTTTCTCTCCTTTTTGTAGACTTCGAGGGGTGCTTGAACTTCAAGCTGAACGTGAATGCCTTTTTTTCAAAGTGAAAATTATACAAATAGGTCTAATTCTGAATCCATTGAATATTCCGTGGCCCAATTTCTACACAAATCGGAAAGCCCAATGGCAAAAATAATTCGCCCAACAATATGAAAAGAGTAACCCCTAATAGCATAGTTGAAAACTATTTTTATATATTAAAAATTTATTTTAAAAATAGAGTTGTGGATGAATCTCAACTATGCATTAAACCTAAGAATAAGGTTTTGGATGAATCTAAATTATAAATTACACCTAAAATGGAGATTTTAATTAGTATTTTTAAGGTTCCCTAAGATTGATTCAAAGGCAAAATATGGCGCATCAATACTCTTCCAATAAGTAAAATAACACAATTAACATGCTAATGTAATGATATTATCTTATTTAGTTTTCGTCGAGTTTCAACTACTCTAAATACAAATCTAAATGTCTTTTACTTTAAATAAAAACCAACCCAAAAATCATTGAATCATTTTAAGATTACACAATCAAACTTGAGCTCAAATTCTCTACTAATATATTCTTTAAAATAAGTTATTTTTTTTAGCCAAGATAAACACAAAGAAAAATAACTAATGAAGAGATAGAGAGAATAATGCAATGACATCGTGATTTAATATGGAAAATATTTGAAGAGATAAAAAACCATGGGTCCACAAGCAATCAAAGATATTTGCTATGAAAAACAACAATTAAGTAAAGGGTTTTCCTTCCCCTTATTGTCACTCTATAGAATCGTACATGAGATTTTCACCTCATACAACTCCTCGTTCAATTCTTTTGAAGTCATTGGATCATTTTCCTCGTTCGAGAATCTCTTCCCCTCTTCCACTCCGTCTCGAAGAGTAACTAGGACCAATTCAGTCACGTTTTCGTGTTCCAATTGAACACTTTCCATTTTTTATTATTCTCAAATCAAAGGAGAAGATTATTCTTTTTACCAAACATATGCAACTCAAGCCTACTAATTCTTCCTATACCATTTGACTAGCACTTTTCAACTTCAACTACCCTTTTTTTGTTAGAGTACACTTGGAATCCACATTAAGCTCAATCTTGATTTCTTTTAAATCCACATAAGAACAAAATGGATTTTACCTAAACCCAATAACCACAAAGAGGAAATGGATGGAAGAACCAAATAAGTTAGTTCATACTTTAAAACTCACTCAAAAATTGTTTTGAACTTCATAATGGGTTAGATTTTCTTAGGAAATAAGTATACTCACACTTAGAATGGGAGATGAGCATTATGGAAGTGTGTGATAGTTGCTAGCATTCTCCAATCCTAAAATAAAAATTTTGGGTTTAAATTGGAAGAAAAACCCTTTATCCAACTTGTTATGGATCAACGTTGAAACAAGGCACAAAAATACTTATCAAAAAAAAAAAAAAGGCACCCAAGTCTCCTAAACCTTTTTAAAAAGATTTTCATTAATTTGAAAAAGCTAATTGATTTGATTTCATCCATCCAGTACTTCAATTACATGCCTTCACTTTCAAGCACTTTCAAGCACTTTCAACACCTTGAAGTTCTTCATTAGGTAAGTAGTTCGAGAGAGGATTTGGTAGACTGAGTTGGGAGAACACTTTTTTGACCCGAAATTTCTAACCTAACTAAATCACTCACAAGAATGTTGTTAGAAAAATTAGGTTAATCCAACTTAAAGTAATCACCCTAGTGAGTGAATAGGGTGATAGTATCTTTTTGAAAGTTTAAATTATATAAATGCAAGAGACAATTATATGCAAATATATAATAAAACAATATAAAAACAATTACGTATAAAGTAAAAAAATAGGAAAGAAAATGCAAATACAAGATTTTTATAGTGGTTCGACACAACCCGACCTACATCCATTTTCCTCTAACTTCAATCCCAAACTTGAGGTTCCACTAATTCAAAACTTCCAAATCAAGCCTTCAAGCAATATAATTGATTATGTTTTCAATCAACTCTCTTAGACTTTTGGCTTAAAACACCATTTATAATCCTTAAGAGATACCTCAGGATTGAATGGTGTACTAATGATATACAAGTTTAAGAACAATGATGCACTAAAAAACACTGTCGCAAGGCTCAAATATATTCAAGAAATTTTTAGAAATGTTAAACTCTTTAAATAATGAAGATTGGAACCTTTTTATAGAGGAAAAAAAACGAAATTAGTTGTTGTGAGTTCATCCGGTCGAGCTTTGGTTCAACTAGCATTTAATGTATGACAGATGACCATTGGACCTCAGCCGCCCCTCAACCGGTTAAGGTTCAACCTTGACAGATTGAACAGACATTCTGGAAAAGAGATAAGATTTTTGCACCATTCGACTGATTAAGCTAAATGTGTCAACCAGTTCCTCATCCTGTTCAACCGATTGAGTTGTTTTTGGCTAAACAACCATAATTTTCAACTTAAAACCTTTTAAATAAGATTGAAAAACATTTGACACAAAGTTTTAGTTGAAAATATGAAATCATCTAATTTTAAAAGATTTAAAACAAAATAACTCTTAAAAGATTTTGGTGCATAAATAAAAAATGTAATGTAGGAAAAACCTAGTGCATTAACAACTTTACAAAGAGATCCTATGAAGTTTAGGTCTTGAAAAACACTTTTTTTTTAGGTTTTCTTCTTTTTATTGATTTCTCTTTAACTTGATTTTGTCTTTGTGATTACTACTTTGGAAATCTTCTTGCCTAATCACACTTGAAATATAATCATTAGTTTTAAACTTTGTTTTGTTATCATCAAAACTGAGATTAACTAAACCTTGGTTTCACAAATGTTTTATGAGAACATATTTTTATTGTTCAAAGTTGTTCTCATATATTTTCTAAATATTATTTAAAAAAAATTGTATAAAAATAAAGTATTATGAATAAGAGTTATTTTTAAGAAATATTTGAAAACATAGAAAAATATCTAGAGAATATTTCAAGTTCTCGAATAGACTTTTGTTTTATAAAACTTCATAAAATTGATTTTAAAAATTGTTTTTTGATAACTGTTTTCTAAAACATTCCTAAACATTTCATAAATATTTCTATTTTTTTCATTTGATGAATAGAACCCCGCCACTTACTTTGTAGCATCATTGGAACTCACCTTTCTTGACATCATCTACCCATGTAATGCCTCTGCTCATCTCCCATCCAAAAAAAAAAAAAAAAAATCCCACGACCACAAATGAGACAATAAGGTCATGACCATGGCTGTGGTGGTGAAGTGCACGAGGTGTGTCGATGGACAAAAGGTGTGTCAACATTTAAGTGGGTGACACCATCCTTGATGTTACTAGCATCAATGAGAGAGAGTGGCCTCATATGACCATAATTATTGTCCTACCTCCATCCACAATGTTGAAACCATCATTCATGAGCTCTCTTCAAACTAATCGTTACTTATGATTTCTACCCATAATCTCTTTTTTGCACTTCTCCAATCTAGTATGATCTTCCACATGTTGACGGTAATGGAGGTAATTCAGTGGGCCACAATAGTGGAGGTGGCAATGTTAGGGGATGCGATGGAGGTTTCAGGTGGTGAATTGTGAGAAAGTCTCATAATTTTATGAGTTTTTCCTCAATGTGTGGCGATCTAGGGTTTTGGCGGATATTTAATTTTATTCAAGGTTTTGATAAAAGAGTTAATTGGATTAAACACTGCTGTAATATGTGACATTGCTTCTTGGTCGAATTTTAAGCTTAATGAGCTCAATTTCATCTTCTCAATCCCTATGATTGATGATGGACAATGTGGTGTATGGCAAAAATAAAAATATTGAAGAATTGTTGTTTTTGAGTTGTTGGTGGGGATCCTTTTTGTTATAGGAGAATTGTATTTTTGAGAATCCTAGTAATGACCCCAAATGATATAAATGGTTGCAAAATTATCCTTAAGCCTAGCAATTGATATATAATTGAGTGGAAAAATATGTGACATCCATAATATCCAAATACATCTTTACATCAAATATGAAAATTGAGAAAACAAAAATAAAATATATCTTGACATCAAGTCATTTCTCTAACCGCGCGCTCTCTCTCTCTCATCTATCTTGCGAATTTGAACACCAAATATAAAAATTATTTTATTATTAGCTCTAATAGAAAAAATAAATAAAAAGAAGTAAAAACATAAAGAAATCTAAAAAATAATACAATAATATATTTGAAGTTTTTTTTTGAGAAACATGTATTGTAAAAATGGAAGACTTAGATGTATGAAATAAATTTTTATATTTTAAAATCTATTTTTTATTATTAAAATAATTTTATATATTTGATAACTTATTTTTTTTAGAAAATGAAAATTTTGTTAAATTTTATTGGAATCAAATTTTTTTTATTATTAGTTTTTTTTTTTTTTTACACCTTTCTCTCATATTTTGATTTATTCTATGTACATATATGATATGAAAATTTTTCACCTACTCCATTGAGTGAATTAATGAGATTCTCCATATAAGAAAATAAAATTAATTTAAAAATTATCTTACCCAAATCATTCTAATATTATTAATAGTCTTAGTTTTAAAAATCTAAAATTAGGTTGAAGGATTAGATTATGTTTGAGAATTATGGAACAATTTTTTTTTGTTTTTAAGAACAAAACATAAAAATAAAAATAAAACCATGTTTAGTTGTCAATTGTTCCTTATAACATGGGTTTTTGAAAATTGCTCTAAAAATAAAGTATTTTCTGATAACATATTTTGATTACTTTTTAGTTATTTTTATTTGTTTTAAAAAATAAATACAAAAATGATTGAAAATAGAGTGTTATATATAACTTTATTTTTAATAAATATTTAGAAATATAAAAATTAAGTTGGGAATATTCTAAGTTTGTAAATAAATTTTGTTCTGAAAAATTTCAAAGATCATTTTAAGAAATGGTTTTTGAAAACATCAATCTAAGTAACTTCATGATACCTAACAACATCAAACCCTTATAAAACAGAACCTAAGTAACTTCATCATGAGTTCTCCTCACACAAACCATTACATCCAATTCCCACCCAGAATCTTCCACATGTAGAGACAACAAAGGGAATTTGACGAGTTACAACAACGAAGATGGTAGTAGTGTTGGGGGGTGGAGGTTCAGGTGGTGAATCATGGAGGCTCTCAAAGTTCTAGGGCTTTTTCTTCAATGAGTGGTGATCTAGGGTTTTCTTTGGATCTTTAGTTTCATTCAAGGTTCCAATTGAGAAGTTCATAAAAATGAGAGCTTACTACTAAGGGATTTGATATCTATTAGGGCTTTTGAGGTGCATGCATGTAAGATCCTAGGCATAATGGAGGTAATTAAAAATTAAAACTTTGGTCCTATAAGGTGCATGTGTTAGAAAACATACCAAGTGTTTGAATGTCCCTAAACCCAAATCTTTTTATTTATTTATTTATTTTGTAGAAGATGTCTCAAAATCTCATGATCTTTTACTCGATGACTTCTTATATCGATGACTAGTGTCTACATATTTCTTTAGGGAGAGAAATGAAGGCTAGGTATCTAGAAGACCAAGTCTTTAAAAAATTAGAAAAATTAGAGTCAACCCTAAAACCTATAAAGTTTATATAGACTCTCATGTGGGCTTAAGTGACTTTGGTTTAACTTAAACTTAAGTCATTTAATCTAATTCACTGAATTTTAATTAATTAATTAATTGACTTTAATATGTTCTAATTAATTAATTAACTGAATCTAGATAAACAAAATTAATTAATCATAAAATCATATGCAACTTGATATTTTAACCAAAATGCCCTTATAATATAAATGATTAATTCTTCATAAAGCCTTAAAATAAATAATCATAAGTGCTTGTGCAATTGTACCATTTTACTAAAACACTCTTTATGTACACATATGATTAAATCTCTAATTTTCCTCAAAATTTTATGCCAAAAAAGACTATGAGCTCAAATGAGGACCATTGATACTAGTAGGAAAATATTGACTCTCTTAAAATATAATTTTGAAGTTGATTCAACACTCTATTAAAGAAAGTTAATTGCACTCTAGTATCCTATGTTATTATATCAAGCTATGAATTGATTAAATCCAATTTAATCAATTCTTCTAGTCCTTAACATACAATCCACTATATGTAGATTCTCCATGAACAGATGTCTATAATCTAATTATGAGGTAAATGCTATCAACCTTTCAATATTACCTCTACAATCCTTGAGTCTCAAATCCCTTTATTATGTAATCAACTAACATATTTCAGCTTATGAGGAACATATGTCCAATTCCACTAAAGGAATTATTGTGACATCATAAATTTTATAATCACAAGTCCTAATGACCACTCAAGGGGACACGTTGTTTTAATCTTATGAGATATCATAGTGTCTCTATTAAGAATACATGTTACTATTTGTTTTAATTAATAATGATCTAATCGATAGGGAATATACGACCACCTTAGGGTTTTACTCATAAGTCAAAACTATTGAAAACTTTAGTACTAACTCAATATCCTCTCAATGTTGAGATTTTATGCAGTATAGTAGTTTGGTGAATTATAATTCCTTAATAACCAATGTCATGATTTAACATAAATTTTGTTCAATGCATAACAATGCATACTAGTACACTCACTATGAGAAATTCATCCTAATAATTAAGACAAGACATTCTTCCTAATGCGCTATAACCTTAAATAGATTATTTATGTCTAGAAACTGACTATGAATTACTCATCAATTTGCAAAGAACTCATGACTTGAATTTTTCATACAACTCTTAATGTATCCAAATAATATATAATGCAAATGATTTAGACTCGAAAGCTCAAATAAATATCAATACAGATAAAGATAGATAGTAAAATTTAACTTTAATTATTATATTATATCTTACTTTTAGAAGGATTGTCTTAACATTTACATCATTGATGGCAATGCATCTTAGCCAAATTTCAGACTCAATGGCCCAAGTTCGTCTTCTCAACTGTTGTTATCGGAGGAGGTGGTGTGGTATATGTTAAAGAGCAAAAACAGAAATACTGAAGAATCACTATATTTAGATTGTTGGTGGGGGTTATTGTTGCCAATGAACTTTTGGTCCGCATTGTGTAAAAAATTAGACTGTCTAATGTTTTATAGTTTGAAAATTTGGAGGTTTTTTTGGGTCTTACATAATTTTCCATTTTTTCCTAGACAGGGATAACGTGTTCAAAGACACACTATGCAACATGGAATTAGGATGCACTTTCCCCTGCCACATCACCAATGGAGCATTACATCAATTTGATTTGATTACTGCCACGTAATCATTTGGTATCAATAATCAGAAAAATGATCAAATAAAAAAAGTAATCAAGTATTATCATTGAAAAGAATTTAGTGAGAAAAAGAGCATTAACTCATCGGATGAGGTGACTTTTTACGTTTTATTTGAATTAATGGAACGATTTAATTGATCTATTTTCCCTTTCTCGATTGAAAACATGACCCGATTAAAGGGCTTTTAAGAGCTAATCAATGCTTCCCTGTTGAGACATAACGGAACTTTTAATCATATAACTAGATCAAAGATTTCGTATTCTAATCATAATCACAAGAGACACCAAAGCTTACAAAATCAAAGCTGGGCATATCAACGACAGCTTCTTTTACTTTGCACATTCTCCCTTCAGGCCTTAAATCCAGTAGACAATGAATCTGAGATTCATCTCTGGTACATGGACAACAAAACAAAGCTACGAAGATGAGAAAGAACATTAACCCTTTCAGTTATGTGAGTTAAATGTTTCACATATTTTTAGCATCTCCTTTGAAAAATAAGCAAAATACAAGGGAAAAGCTAAGCACTGGCGCTTGGTGTAGTAGACCTACTGGCCCATTGAGCGGTCGTACTATCTGGTGATGGCATCAGCTGGACGCTTTTCAACAACCCCACTTCATCACAATCTGGTGAAGGTGGCGGCGGCTCACGCATCGATGATCCAACACTGTCCGCTGCTGCGTCCATGTTCTCCAATTCATGCCTGTTACTCTCAATTTCCTTCAAAATCTCCAAAACTTCATCCATGGAAGGCCTCATTTCCTTGTCAGGTTGCAGACAGCGAAAGGCTAATTCTGCTACCAGAGTAGTCATCCTATTAACCGCAAGATCTGAATTGAATCCAAGATGTGGGTCAATCAGCTCGTGAAATGCACATTTTTGTATCTTGTTTATAGCGTAGTTAGACAAATTGATCTCATGCTTAAGCCTACTAAAGTCTACAGCAGGCAGTGATGATATGAGTTCAATAAGGACAACCCCGAAGCTGTAAACATCGCTCTTGTCGGTAAGCTGGTGACATAGGTGATATTCTGGATCAACATAGCCGGGAGTTCCCTGTGGAGCGGTTGAGACATGGGTAACATCAGTGGGGAAGAGTCGTGAAAGCCCGAAATCTGCGACTTTAACGCAGAAACTATTATCCAGGAGAATGTTCTTAGTTTTCACGTCCCGGTGTACAACATCAGAAGCATGGAGATAACATAATGCGCTGGCAGTTTCTATGGCAATACTCAATCGGATAGGCCATGTGAGTAAGCCTGAATCTGCTCGATTCCCGTGGAGATGATCAGCGACTGTTCCATTGGGAATAAATTCGTAAACCAGAAGGAGTTCACGGCTGTGGCGTGAGGTGCAGCCGTAAAGGGAGACAAGATTCCGGTGGCGCAAACGAGTGAGGATTTGAACTTCATTCATGAACTGTTCAACCCGCCTGTAATTGTTCTCGTATAGGCGCTTGACGGCAACCTCTCGCCCATCTCGCAGTTGTCCTATTTGACAAATATCAAAGAATAGCCTCTTCAAAAGGGTGACAAATTTGTCGTTTTAAGTTTTTTTTTTGCTAAGTATTTTCCTAGTGATTAGGTGAACTATTAACAGAATCACAGTTGTCCATCACCTTACCATGGTATACAGTTCCAAAACCTCCATCTCCAATTTCTCTATCAGGGACAAAATGATAAGTGGCTTCTTCAAGTTCACTGTAGGGGAAAATGGGGATGCCAAAATACGTCCCCGTTGTTTCCAATCCTGGTTGTGAAGAGGGATCTGAAGAAGTGTTCCTTGAGAGGAAAGTTGAAGCATACTTCCTTTTATGGCGCTGTCGGATGATGAAACAAATTATTAAGATGGTAATGCCTCCGGCGCTGATACCTGTAGTGGGAAAAAAGACAATAGTCAAACTTAATGCCAACTACGTTAATGCTAAGAGAGTTTTCTACCAAGGACATATGGAAACATATGCATAGAAGAATTTAAAGATCTTAGTGGAAATCGATTTTGGATTCTTAACCCACAAAGAAGATGGTGAGAAATTGAAATTTGATCATTACCAAAATCCCCAATAAAAGAAAATTTTCCTTACATCTATTACAGATAAACTCATTTCAAATGCTAAAAAGTGCAAGATTATGGATTAATTGGATTCAGTTGGTGTCCAAACACATGCAGAGAGCAAATATTTTTATTTACAAGAATCTTGCTAAAGAAGTATATTACCTGATCCTAGGGCTAGCTTCAATCGATTGTCATTCCCTGCAAGACAAATAACAAATAGCAACGATAATAGTTTAAACAGTAAACATTGTATTAATCTACATCAAATTGGTATTCTCCAGAACATTAAAGAGTACACTCATAAAAATAAGAGTCAAAACTTGCTTCTGCAAATCTAATATAGATTACATTGCACAAACAACAATTTTCTCATACCAGAGCCCTACAGTTAGAAGAGAGGAATTCATGCTACATACATAGCAACAGGTTTTGTAAATGCAAAAGAAAAAAAGAGAAGGAAAAAAAAAACCAAGAATAAAGGAAGGGAAGAGAAAAGAGGAGAGATTGTTATGTGTTGTGCACCTTTCACATGTGCACACTGGAATTTTCCCTTTTCATCATCTTGGCATTGGCCTCCTCTATTGAGACAATTCCAACAGTGTGAGAACACATTCACTTCAAGAGTGATATCAGGAGTCAACAGGGAATCCAGTTTAGCGATACCTACAGTACTCATGTTTACTGGATACTGAATAATTGAACAGCCAGGTGGAGGTGGAGTTGGAGGAATATGATTTGAATGATTATAGTGGATAATGTAGTCTTGACATCTGGTATAATTATACTCTGTAATAAGATCAATATTGTGACTACGGTGGCATTTAAACAGGGTTAGTTCGGTTAGGGTGGGTACTGGTGTGAAAAAAACAGAAGGAGAAGGGGAAGAAGTTAAGTTGTCGATGAAGTCACATCTGCCATGTTTCAAGTGCTCTTGAAGCTGCTCATCTTGAATTATTATGGTATCACCCTGGATGTTTTTCACCTCAAAATGTCTTCCTCCCCTTTCCAGTTGGATCTTCGGAGCCTCTTCAGTGCAATTTACTATTGTACGCAATCCGCATTCTGGATTTGTTTCATTGTTGAAGGGAAATTTAAGCCAGCCCAGTTTTCCACATTGGAAGAATGAACAATTTGGAGGGTGTTTCCCTTCTTTTCCTGAAGAAGAAAGAAGCACAGAATGAGAGAGAATAACTAGAACAAGAAAAGAAACAGATCCCATGCGAAATCCCCAATTCAACAACAAAAGCATGGCACCAAACCGACGGCAACAGGGTAATCTTCCTCTCCCTTTAAGCCATGTTTTCTCTTCTGTATCTGCTTAGCACGGCAGTTGACTTGGAAATGAGATACAAGAAGACTTGGGAAAGAGACTTTCTACTGGTGGGCCAAGAGTCTTTGGTAGCCCATGTGAAATAGGCCATCATTTTCCATTGGCCAACAAATAGACACCCAATCCACAATGGGAGTTTCCAACTCACCTTCTACATTGCATAGAAAGACTCGACTTGCTGCAGCTCTCAATTTTCAAAATCAGGACATAAAAACAGAGTGGTCTTGTGGAGCAAAAGTAGAAGACGGGGTAAACGGAAAGGAGAAAACACGACAGGTCATAGATTAATGGGTACTTTGTTAGTCCCTTGATATCAGGGAACCCTTTCCTGGGGCAAGGGTAGGTGCGTGTGAGAGGAATACAAGTTTTCATATGTTTGACTCTGGCTACGACATTTCCTTAGTTTCAGGGATTCACCCGATCAAAATAAAGCTCAAAGATAGCATACGGTCCAACGGCAGGTTGGTGTGCTTGCTTATTTCGCCAGAACAAGGAAATTAAGGGTTAAAATAAGCCATAAGACATGAGAACTAAAAACAAACAGGCCTGGAAGGAATGAAGAAACCTTCCTATTCTCCTCATTTCGTAGAAAGGAGTGCATAATTTGCAAAAATTTAGTAAAAGAACCAAACAGAAAATAAAAGAAAAGGCAGCCAGTCATTCTTTGCCTCACCGTCATTGCAATGTGTGGTATGATCGATCTGGGCAAAGACTTGCTGCATCATTATTTTCATCAAACACACAACGACCACCACTTAATTGGCACTCAATGCAGTTAATACCAGTCCATCGAAGACTAAATCCATTCTTCAGTAACTGTATGTAGTCCATAGTCTCCACTGTTTGATTATACTGCCTTCCCTCCAAATCCACCGGTGCGCCGACGTACCTCTCACGGGCCATCTCTTCAACCAGTTTTTCAGAGTTTCAATTCATATACCCAGTGTTCAAAAGAGCAACAGAATAATTTGTGGCAGTGGAAGCACAAGTTACTGGAGAATGTGCGTAAATAAGAGGTACTCGTTTTGTGCAATTATAAAATAAAAGGAAATAAGATCAACAAACTTGGTGGTGAATTCAATGGAAGAAAAATCAAACACAAAACAATGTTAAGGGGCAACACAGGAGGTGTTAACCACTTCCTTGTTGACCAACCGAAATGATTGGGTCTCATAAGAGATATCTTCAATGAAGTAATTTCTGGATGTTCTAAAGAGAGGCTTATTTTCTTCACAAAAAATTCCAAAGCCTGGGTGACCACAGAAGTCTATTTCAGTGTCATAGATATAAAACGGGTAGCTTATGTTTGGGCCACTCCCACAGTTCTTAGGCTTGCAAGGTCCATACTTGTGGTCAACCAGTGCATATGACTCCGCAGCCAAGGGGCAAACGAGGATACTGATCCCAACATAGAACAAGTAGTGTGGACACATTTGGATGGACATTGTTGGAGAAAAAGGGAACCCAGACTGACATTGGGTGTTTAATTTGACTGGATTTGCAATGCTTCTTCTAGACTTCAAATATTCCACAGCATCTACCGGCCATAAACCCTCTCTTTTCAAAGAGGATTTACAATATGTATTATACTGCAAACTAAATATGTAAAATACAAGATGTCTTCGTCCGGAAAAGCCCTTCCTTAGTTGGACTGCAAACATTAGGCTCTTATGTAACTTGTACTCTTCCGAAACAACAAACAATAATGACAAAAACTATGGAATTTATATATGACTCGAAATTTCTTGGGAGGACTGTGGAGGAGAAGGGTCCAAGTAGAAGTTTCCATAACTCATTGCATGCCTTTGAGTTGCAGAACTGACTTTTGGTCAAGGTCTTCCCCTGCCTAGCTGGTTATGAGAAAATACACCCCCTTTTAGGTTAATGGATGGATTTGGACTTTGGCCCTGGGATGGAAATATCGTGATTCTTTTTTTTAATTTAATTATTAACACTTAAAATTAAGGAGGGCGTTTCTAGATTTCAACAAAATGCTCTTACTCCTTGTGGGAGTTTTGGGCTAAGCACCATGTTCTATGGGCTGCATAATTGGGCCCATAGAAGAAATAGGCCCATCCTAAGAACTTGGTCAAGATGTTTGGCCCACAGGAAACATGTCCAAGCACGATGAAGCAAGGTGGGAATTAACCGCCCTTCAGAAATGAGCCTGGGGAGGATCGTGTGAAAAATAGAACGTGGGAAGGTTTTTCCATTCAGATTAAAGAGCTATAAAAAAGGTGGAAGTAAGAAGAGAAAAACGTAAGAGGTATATAGGGAAAAAAGGATTCATTGGTATTTTCTTTGAAAAAGTATGGAATTGACTTTATCATCTAAGGGTCTCCCTGGGAATCTCCCAGGTGAACCTTGTATTGCAGGACCTATTTTATTCTGATCGTGCTCCCAGGCTCTTTACATTCCAAATCACAGTTTCTTTTTAAATATTACACCAACGAATAGAATCATCGCCCTGGGTCCCTACGACCATCATCTCATGCCAACTTGAGCATGATAAACATATAACAGTACAAATGCAAAATAATTTTCAAGATTTTCGTGAGAGGTTTGGTATTCAATAATTGCGTTACTAAATCACATTCTTCAAATCATTTTACTAGGACAATCATTAATTTTTGTTCAAAATTTACTAACTTCTAATATTAATTTTTTTCTTTTCGAGTAAGACAACTTATATTTGATAGTGAGATTAAGACAATCTTTCAATTAACAGTGTTTAATTAACAAAATTTAACCGTAAATTAACTCAAGTCTATGATATCTCCCTAACAAAAAAATGGTTTAGTAAATATTTTAATTGAATAATAACGTTAAGACTAATTGAATGATCATATGATAAGGTTGCATATAATACTTCCTTATGCATGGGAATATGTTTTAGTCCCAGAATGCTTAGCTTTATTTTAGTGTATATAGGTTATTAAAAATATCCACATGAACTTCACAACTAGTATAAAATTTTGAATCATTGTTTTAGTTATTAAATTGATCATAAGATTTAAGGTAATTGTTTCCAATGTTGTGTTAGTTGTAAGCCATTTTCTACATCTTATAATATTTTAAAATTAGGGTATTTGTTTTAACAATTTTAATTATTCATACTCAATGCTTCACAAATCCTAAGTGGAGAGAGGGTGAGGGTAAGGATAAGGATATAAAGGAAAAGTTCATACCCATAAACAAATCTTTCCTATGGTATGATTCATATTAGGCATGAGACTGTTCCCAAAAAAGCCCTCAACACCTTGAGTGATATAGAAAGAGTAGTAGAAAACAAAGTAGAAAACATGTTGGATAACTTGGATATCCTTAACTAGTAAACTCCCTCAAGGTGGAAGCAATGATCAAGACACTAGAGAAAAAATGATAGACATTTGTGGAGGTATGATCAAGACACTAGAGAATAAATGGCGAATATTTGTGGAGGTAGCATCAACAAGTGGCCAATATATCTAGTGATAAATACTAGTGCCACCTACAACTTTTTCATCATGGAAGAGGTAAAACAATAAAGGTGAGATTGTTAACTTAGAGGCATGCCTTTAAATGATATAGTTCAATCAATAGAGCATCCATGAAAGTATGTGTAATAATCCATTCACTCTCATACAAATATTGTTTATTCTAAGTCCAACAAGATCTCTTAACTTTAAAGCATGTCTACATAGTTAAGAGGAATTATAATGACAAAAACTTTTTTTCCTAACTAATGCAAGATATCACAATTACTTCTCTTATAGACATAACGTCCTCATTGTATCTCATAGGATTATGAGATCAAATAAAAAGATGTCCCTTGGGGGGCTAAACAAACACTTACACTGATATTATGAATTAACTTTGAGATCATTTGTAACAATATGCTCTCCCTCACATTGATATTGTCTACTCTAGACCCAAAGGGGCATCTTGCTATTTGATCTCACAATCTTGTGGGACACAACGCGACATTATATCTACAAAGGGGATGATTGTAATATCCTACATTGGATGAGGAAATTTTTTTTGACATTATATATGTATAAATTTTTCTAAATCATGTAGACATATTTTAAAGTCGAGATTATATTCTTTTTGTTGTTTCACTTCATATTATTTATATATTTTAAAAAAATATGAACTTAAATATTTTGTGTTATTAAAAAATTGTTTTTAAAATTTAAAGTAATATAAATTCCTTTGTACTTTTAACTTGTAGGATAAATGTCACTATATTTTATATAAAAATTATTGTTATTATTATTTTAAGTAAAGAAAACATATCCAAACATCATCTAAATAATAAGAAATGATCTAACAACTAGTTTTTTAAATAAGATCAATGATTTCGTATTCTAATCATAGTCACAAGAGAGACCAAAACTAGCAAAATCAAAACTAGGTTATCAATGACAACTTTTTAACTTTGTACATTCCCTTCAGACCTTAAATCCAGTAGACAATGGATCTAAGGTTTATCTTTGGTATATGGACAACAAAACAAAGATACGTAAATGAGAAAGAACATTAACCCTTTCATTTACATCTGGTTATATGTTTCACATATTTTTAGCATATTCTTTGAAAAATAAGCAAAATACAAGGGAAAGTTAAGCATTGGTGCTTGGTGTAGTAGACCTACTGTCCCATTGAGCAGTCACTACATCTAGTGATGGCATCAGCTAGACACTTTTTAACAACCCCACTTTATCACAATCCGGTGAAGATGGCGGCTTACTCATCGACGATCCAACACTATCGACTATTGTGTCCATGTTCTCCAATTCATGCTTGTCACTCTCAATTTCCTTCAAAATCTCCAAAACTTCATCCATGAAGGACTCATTTACTTATCAGGTTGCAACATGTTTTGCTTTTAGCGAGAGAAACATAGGTAGTGGCCTACAAAGGCTTCTGAGACGTCTCGAAAAGTGTTCACGAAATTTTGCGAGAAGCAATGGAACCAGGAGAGAGCTTAACCATGTAGCCTGGCCAAAAAAACCTTACATATCAGTGCACCATTCCCTATGTCGAGGGTTATGAGCTATCTGAAATGCTTGATGTGGTCAAACGGGTCGCTCGTTCCATCATATATTGTGAACTTGGGCACTACGAACCCTCTGGGCAACTCGTAGTTAATGATATGGGGATCGAAAGACGTGAAAAACATGTCATCCAACCGTCAGTTGATAGAGTCAAGTGGGGCTCGAGTTGCCAATACTTTCGCCTACTGCTGCCTTGGTAGTTGAGAAGATCATTCAGATGTAGTTGCTAGGATTGGCTGACCTAGACGTGCCCTTAGTGTTTCTAACATACATGGTTGCTCCTTCATGCCTGTGCTTGAAGTCATAGTTGGGCTCGCATCGCGTCAGATAAATGTGACATTCTGCTACACCTCATTTTCCTTGATGCCCGAGTGGAGTTAGTGTTTTCGTCCAACTATGTTTGACGAGTTGGCGAATGCTACTCCTCAAATCGTCTCGAGCAGTTACCAGATGAGAAATCTGTGCCCCAGAGGAAAGATACCTCAACAATTCATCTTAAGGTTGTTTGTCAGCTTTGAGTGTGCCGACTTTGAGAGGGGCCCACTGTTGACATTTGAGTCTGCAATTCTTCGTTCTCTTCTCTTAGTCGTTTCATTTGGAGGAGTAGAGTTTGCATCTGCCGTTCATTTTCTCATTGGCATCTCTCCATCTTTTCACACCAGACAAAATAGTATTCGTCACCCATAACTAATAATGGGTTTCTTGAGGGTGTTGATATCTTTAGTCGGTTTCCACAAATGACGCCAATGTTGGTCTTGTGCCAACTGAATACAGGTCTGTCTAGCTTCACTAAAGTCAGATGAACTTCTTCCCTACACAAAATTATGTCTGAACAAGTGGTCCGGGTACGCCCCTTCAAAGCTTAAGTCACAATCTAGCAAAAGTGAATTCAACTATTTTGAATGGCTATGTGTGAGTGTCCTTTTTTCATGCTTCTCGAGGGGTTTTTATAAAACATATGGCACCATCTTCACAACGTTGATTGTGCATTCATGTCTTTCTTGTACTAATGATCGCCATCGTGGAGAATGCTAAGCCTTAATAAGGTAATCAACGTCATCATCTCAATGTGGACTAGGCAATCATACCAAACAAGAGCTGCTAATTGGTGTCATTTGTTGGCTGTCATGTAAGAATCTCGGACCATATCGCTGACTATGCATTTACGTTTATCAATGTTGCTGATTGCATGTAACGACTGATTGACATTGATTTTTGGGTGTAAATGACATTTAAATTGTCGCTCAGGCATTGAGTGTGATTAATCATCTGTCTAATGCTTGAAATTTTCGACTGGGTTGGTTTGTCTATCTGGAAGCCCCGATCGACATTCCATATGGCATTGGGGAAAAAAGAAATTTATCTTTCCTCTTGTGCTAGACAGAGCTTATCTTGGTTCAGACGGATTGATACTAGATGGATTATCTACTTACCTTAGACGACCAAAGGGTCTTGAGCTTAAGAAAGACACGTGAAGTGAAGCTTTCCACACTCTCCACTATTTGATTATATTACCTTCTCTCCCAATCCATCGGTGCACCCACGTACCTCTCACAAGCCATAATTTCAAGCATTTTTTTCAAAGTTCCAATTCATATACCTAGTGTTCAAAACAGCAACAGAATAATTTGTGGTAGTGGAAACACAAGTTATTGGAGAATGTGCGTAAATTAGAGGTATTCCTTCTATGCAATTATAAAATAAAATAAGATCAACAAACTTGATGGTACATTGAATGGAAGAAAAATCAAACACAAAAAAAATTGTTGAAGGGCAACGCATGAGGTGTTAACCATTTCCAGCTTGTTGACTAACCAAAGTGATTGGGTCTCATAAGAGATATCTTTAATGAAATAATCACTTCTGAATGTCCAAAAGAGAGGCTTATTTTCTTCACAAAAAATTCCAAAGCCTGGGTAGCCAAAGAAGTATGTTTCGGTGTCATAGATACAAAATGGGTAGCTATGAAAAAGTTGTAGGTAGCACCGAATATATTAGCAAACTGTTGATGCTACCTCCACAAATTTCCATCATTTATTCTCTAGTGTCTTGATCAATATTTCTCTCTTGAGGAAGTTAAGGATATCCAAGTAATCTAAGACAGTCAAGGTGGCCAATATATCTAGGGATAAATTCAAAGTTCAAAGACAACTATATAGTCAAGGTGGATCGAGGTTGATAACTTAGAGGCACGCCTTTGAATGATATAGTTCAGCCAGTAGAGTCATCCGTGAAAGTATGTGGAATGATCAATTCATTCTCACGTAAATATTGTCTATTCTAAGCCCATTAAGGTCCCATAGTTTTAAAGTGCGTCAAACATGATTAAGAGAAATATATATATAATGACATGAACTTTTTTCCTAACTTATGTGAGATATCACAATCACCTTCTTTCAAACATAACATCTTTGACATAATTGTGAGGTCAAACAAATGGATATCCATTGCATAGGTAAACAAACTTACACACTGAGGTTATGAGTGCAACTTTAATACTATTTGTAATAGTTTGTTCCCTTTTACATAAATATTATCCACTCTAAACCCAAAAGGGTATCTCGCTATTTGATCCAACAATCTTATGAGACACAATGGAACGTCATATTTGCAGAGGGAATGATTTTAATAACTCACACGGGGAAAAAGTTTCTAATTTTATATATGTATAAACTCTTCTAAACCATATATATGAATTTTAAAGTTGTGGTTATATTTTTTTTGTTGTTTCACTTCATATTATTTATTTATTTAAAAAACATAAAAATCATTTTTGAAATTTAAGGTAATATAAATTTCTTAGTACTTTAACTTGTAAGATAAGTGTCACTATATTTTATATAAAAATTATTGTTATTATTATTTTAAGTTAAAAAAAAAAAAGACATATCCAAACATCATCTAAATTATAAGAAAGGATCTAAAAACTAAATTTTTAATTATATAACAAGATAGATGATTCCGTATTCTAATCACAATCACAAGAGAGACCAAAACTAGCAAAATCAAAACTGGGCATATCAATGGCACCTTCTTCAACCTTGTCATTCCCGTCGGACCTTAAATCCAGCAGACAATGAATCTGAGATTCATCTCTGCTACATGGACAACAAAACAAAGATATGAAGATGAGAAAGAACATTAACCCTTTCATTTACATCTGGTTACATGTTTCACATATTTTTAGCATCTCCTGCGAAAAAAAGGCAAAATACAAGGAAAAGTTAAGCACTGGCGCTTGGTGTAGTAGACCTACTGGGCCATTGAGCGGTCACAGTATCTAGTGATGGCATCAGCTGGACACTTTTCAACAACCCCACTTCATCACAATCTGGTGAAGGTGGAAGCGGTGGCTCATGCATCGACGATCCAACACTGTCGGTTGCTATGTCCATGTTCTCCGATTCATGCTTGTCACTCTCAATTTCCTTCAAAATCTCCAAGACTTCATCCATGGAAGGCCTCATTTCCTTATCAGGTTGCAGACAGCGAAAGGCCAATTCTGCCACCAGAGTAGTCATCCTATTAACCGCAAGATCTGAATCAAATCCAAGACGTGGGTCTATCAGCTCGTGAAATGCGCATTTTTGTATCTTGTTTATAGCGTAGTTAGACAAATTGATCTCATGCCTATGCCTATTAATGTCTACAGCAGGCAGTGATGATATGAGCTCAATAAGGACAACCCCAAAGCTGTAAACATCGCTCTTATCTGTAAGCTGGTAACATTGGTGATATTCTGGATCAACATAGCCGGGAGTCCCTTGTGGAGCGGTTGAGACATGGGTAACATCGGTCGGGAAGAGTCGTGAAAGCCCGAAATCTGCGACTTTAACACAGAAACTATCGTCCAGGAGAATGTTCTTAGTTTTCACGTCCCGGTGTACAACATCAGAAGCATGGAGATAACATAATGCAGTGGCAGTTTCTATGGCAATACTCAATCGGATAGGCCATGTGAGTAAGCCTGAATCTGCTCGATCCCCGTGGAGATGATCAGCGACTGTGCCATTGGGAATAAATTCGTAAACCAGAAGGAGTTCACGGCTGTGGCGTGAGGTGCAGCCGTAAAGGGAGACAAGATTCCGGTGGCGCAAACGAGTGAGGATTTGAACTTCATTCATGAACTGTTCAACCCGCCTGTGATTGTTCTCGTATAGGCGCTTGACAGCAACCTCTCGCCCATCTCGCAGTTGTCCTATTTGACAAAGATCAAAGAATAGCCTCTTTAAAAGGGTGACAAATTTGTCGTTTAAGAGTTTTTTTTTTTTTTTGCTAAGCATTTTCCTAGTGATTAGGTGAAGTATTAACAGAATCACAGTTGTCCATCACCTTACCATGGTATACAGTTCCAAAACCTCCATCTCCAATTTCTCTATCAGGGTCAAAATAATTAGTGGCTTCTTCAAGTTCAGTGTAGGGAAAAATGGGGATGCCAAAATACGCCCCCGTTATTTCCAACTCTGATTTTGAAGAGGGATCTGAACAAGTGTTTCTTGAGAGGAAAGTTGGAGCGTACTTCCTCTTATGGCTCTGCCAGATGATAAAGAAACAAATTATTAAGATGGTAATGCTTCCGGCACTGATACCTGCAGTGGGCAAAAAAGGCTGGTCAAACTTGATGTCAACTACATTAATGCTAAAAGAGTTTTTCACTACAGACATAAGGAAGATGATGTATAAAGATCTTAGTGGAAATCACTTCTGTATTGTTTAACCACAAAGAAGATGGTGAGAAATTGAAATTTGATCATTACTGAAATCCCCAATTAAAGAAAAAATTCCTTATAGTTGACAGATAAACTCATTTTAAATGCTATAAAGTGCAATAGATTAAGGCTTAATTGGATTCAGTTGGTGTCCAAACACATGCAGAGAACAAATATTTTTTATCTACAAGAACATTGCTAAAGAAGTATATTACCTAATCCTAGGGCTAGCTTCAGTCGCTTGTCATTCCCTGCAAGACAAGTAACAAATAGCAACAATGTTAGTTTAAACAGTAAACATTGTATTAATCTACATCATATTGGTATTCTCCAGAACATTAAAGAGTACACTCATAAAAAGAAGAGTCAAAGCCTGCTTCTGCAAATCTAATATAGATTACATTGCACAAACATCAATTTTCTCATACCAGAGCCCTACAGTTAGAAGAGAGGAATTCATGCTACATACCTAGCAGCGGGTTATGTACTTAAATGCAAACGAGGAAAATAAAAGGGCAAAAAAATGAAAAAGAACAGAGGAAAGGAATAAGAAAAGAGATTGTTATATATGTTGTGCACCTGTATGTGCACACCGGAATTTTCCCTCGTCATCTCGACATTGGCCTCCACTAGAGTGACACTTCCGACATTCACGGGACAGATGCACTTCAAGAGTGATATCAGAAGTCAACAGGGCAACCAGGTTGTCCATTCCTAAACTCATGTTTATTGGATACTGAATAATAGAACAGTCCAGTGGAGCTGGAGGTGGAAGAGTGGGAGTATGGTTTGGTTGATTATGAGGTAGAGGTGGAGGAATGGAAGTATGATTTGGATGATTATAGTGGATGATGTAGTCTTGACAATCGGTATAATTATGATCTGTAGTAAGATCAATATTGAGATTACGGTGGCATTTGAACAGGGTTAGTTCGGCTAGAGGGGGTACTGGTTTGAAAGAAACAGAAGGAGAACGGAAACGAGTTAAGTTATCAATGAATTCACATATGCCGCGTTGCAAGTTCTCTTGAAGCCGCTTATCTTGAATTACTATGGTATCAGCCTGAGAGATGTTTTTCACCCCAAAATATCTTCCTTCCCTTTCCAGTTGGATCCGTGGAAGCCCTTCAGTACATCTTGTTACTGTGCAAAAACCGCATTCTGGGTTTGTTTCGTTGTTGAAGGGAAAGTGAAGCCAGCCCAGTTTTTCACAGTGAAAGGGTGGACAAGTTGGAGGCTGTTTCCTTTCTTCTTCAGCAGAGGAAAGAAGCACAGAATGAGAGAGAAGAAATAGAACAAGAAAAGAAACAGAACCCATGCGAAATCCCCAATTCAACAACAAAAGCATTGGCACCATACAGACAGAAACAAGGTAATCCTCCTCTCCCTCCATACCGACAGATACAAGGTAATCCTCCTCTCCCTTTATTTAAACAATGTTTTCTCTCTTTTATCTGCTTAGCACGGCAGTTGACTTGGAAATAAGAGACAAGAAGACTTGGGAAAGAGAATTTCTACAGGATGGGCAAGAGTCTCTGGTAGGTGAAATAGGCCATTGTTTTCCTTTGGCCGACCAATAGACACCCCAGAAAGGGAGTTTCCAACTCACCTTCTCCTTTGCTTAGAATGACTTGACTTCATACAGCGCTTAATGTTCAAAATCACGACAGTATTTAACAAAGTAAAGGCATAAAAAAATATTGGTCCTGTGGAGAAAAAGTAGGAGACTAGGTAAAGGAAAAAGAGAAGACATGGGTTTTTTTTAGTTTCTACAAGTTTCAAGAAAAATTCTTAAAAAATGGTAATTAAAAAATTTATAGTACTCTTTACCACGTCAAAGGTGTAAAGACAGCTTTACAATTTTCAAATCCGCTTAGAAAAACTGAATTTAAATTAAAGGTGACCATTTACAGTTTCAAAAAAATGAATTTATATTGAAGTGTTTTTTGAAGAAATTTTTTATAATTTTAAAAAATTCAATATATAATAAAGATGTCTCTTTAAAAAACAACTTTTATAATTTTTAAATTCATAATATACACTTAAAATATTTTAATTTAAACTAAAGGTGTTTAGACAGCTTTTATAATTCTAAAAATTTGGATTTATATTTAAATTCTTAGATACTTTCCACAATTTCATAAAATTCAATATATATTAAAAGTGTCTCTTGAAAAGATATTTTTTTATTATTATAAATTCAATTTTTTTTTTTTTAGAATTTTGAAAGGTATCTCGAGTAAACACTTTCCAACCTAGTAAAAAGTGTCATAGATTTGAAAATATTTTCCAATATGCTGCATTTTAAAAAATTAATTTTATATTCCTAATATTTTGATCTAAAATCTGTCCCTAGATATCAGGGAACCTTTTCCTAGGGCAAGGGTAGGTGCATGTGGTTTTTTTTTTTTTTAAAAAAAAAAAAATCTTAAAAAATGGTAGTTACAAAAATATTGACAAATTTATGACATTTTTTACCACGTCAAAAGGTGTCTCTTTAAAAGACATTTTCCACAATTTTTATATCAATGATATACATTATAAAAAAGTGAATTTAAATTAAAGTTGTCTTTTGAATTAACATCTTTTACAATTCCTAAGTGAATTAAATTTATATTAAAGGTATCTTTTCAAGAGACACTTTTTCACAATTTTTTTTATCAATCCATTAAAAAATTGAATTTATATTAAAGGTGTATTTTGAAAAGACACCTTCAAGAATTTCACACAATTGAATTTATACTAAATGTCTTTTCAAAAGACATCTTTCACAATTTTCATATCCATCACACAATAAAAATATGTATATTAAATGTGTCTTTTTAAGAAACACTTTTAATATAAATTTGATTTTATTGAATTATAAAAATGTCTTTTGAAAAAATACTTTTAATATAAATTTAATTTTTTTGGAAATGTGAAATGTGTCTCTTGAAAAAACACATTTAGTTTAAATTCAATTTTTTTAAAGTGTACCATAGATATGATAATTGTGAAAATTGTATCTTCAAGAGATATCTTTAATTTAAATTTAATTTTTTTTTAAACTTATATCATTGATATAAAAATTGTGGAAAATGTCTCTTCAAAATACATTTTTTGACATAACAAAAAGTATGTAGATTTGGAAATATTTTCCAACGTACTGCATTTTTTAAATTTAATTTTAAATCTACCATACTTTCATAAAAAAGGAAAAATTGTGTTTTGGATTAAGTTGAGCCCAAAAATTAATATTTAGCCCATAAAAGTTGCATAATTGATGAGAATGATATAAATTGTGAAGAGACCAATATACCCTTTAAAACTATTTTGAGTATTTTCTATCACAATGTTTAACAAACTTTTTTATCTTAATTTTTTTTAATAATTATTCTAAAAATTTATTATTTTTAGAAAACTATTTTTTTTAAAAAAAATATATTCTAAAAATATATCATTTAAAAAAAATAATTTTGACATATTTTTAGTTATTTTTTATATACACAATTTTAAATATATATATTTTTCAAGATGTTTGATTTTTAAATAATAATAATAATAATAAATAAATTTTTTTTTTTGGAAAATGATGTATTTTTTTCCAAATCACTAAATTAAATTAAATTTTATTGAGGTTTACAAAAGGAATAAAATTTAAATTAATGTTTTTCTACTCTTTTTTTTCACAGTCAATAAAGGTTATTTTTGGAAAGATAAAAAATTCATATCCTTCTTCTCAATTTTCACATTTTTTTTAGGTTTTGGGTTTAAATGGTGTACTTATGAGGATCAAAGCTTAATTTTTGGGTCCAACTAAGTGCAAAACACAATTATCCCTATAAAAAATCCTTGGTGTGAAAGGAATACCAGTCTTCTTATGTTTGACACTCTGGCTAAGCATTTCCTTAATTTCAGGGATTCACACCTCACTGTTCTATGGATCAAAATAAAGCTCAATAATACCATACGGTCCAACATTAGGTTGGTCCGCTTGCTTATTTCCCCAGAACAAGGAAATGGTTAAAATAAGGCATAAGACACGAAAACTAAAAAGAAACCAGTCTGGAAAGAATGAAGAAACCTTCTTGTTCTCCTCATTTCCTAGAAAGCAGTGCATAATTTGCAAAAATTTAGTAAAAGAACCAAACAGAAAATAAAAGTTAGAAAAAGTAGTCAGTTATTCTTTGCCTCGCTATCATTGCAATGTGTGGTATGAGGTCGATCAGGGCAAAAACATATCGCATCATTATTTTCATCAAACCCGCAATGACCACCGCTTAGTTGGCACTCAACGTAGTTAATACTGTTGAGGAGAAGAAAAATGGTATTCTTCTATGTATAAAAGATACAACAGATGAGGGTTATATATAATTTTGTACATGAAGTTAATTTGGAAGAAACTAATCGCACTAATCTAGGCTACAATCTTGGATGATTTACAATCAAATAAAACTAACTTGGTAACTAGAATATTTTTATTTCTGTAATTGCTCCTTCAACAACTCACGTCAATACTCCCCCTCAAGTTGATGCATAGATATCATCAATGCCCAATTTGTCAAGCGAGTTGTGAAATATTTTGCTAGAGACAACCTTTGTAAGAATATCTGCTAGTTGATCTTCTGACTTCACAAAAGGAAACTGAATGACCTTGTCTTCGAGCTTCTGCTTGATAAAATGCCGATCCACTTCAACATGTTTGGTGCGGTCATGTTGAACTGGGTTGTGCGCAATTGCTATGGCTGCCTTATTATCACAAAACAGGTTCATTGTATCCTGAGATGAACACTCAATTTCCTCTAATAATCTTTTTAACCAAAGTAGCTTACACAATCCTTTAGTCATGCCTCTAAACTCAACCTCTGCACTAAATAAAGCAACTACCTTCTGTTTTTTACTCCTTCAAGTGACCAGATTGCCTTCCACAAATGTGAAGTAGCCCGATGTAGATTTTCTGTCAGTAATGTTCCCTGCCCAGTCTGCGTCCATATAGCCGTCAATGTGCAGATGTTGGCTTTTCGTGAACATCAATCCTCTTCCTGGAGAAGACTTCAAGTACCGTAAAATACGAACCACTGCACTCATATGATCTTTGCTAGGACAATGCATGAATTGACTCACCAAGCTCACCGCATAAGCAATATCAGGCTGTGTATGAGATAAGTATATCAGCTTTCCCACAAGGCGTTGATACCTTTCTTTATTGGTAAGGGTCTGGTTAGGAAATTCTCCCAAGCCATGGTTTTGAACAATTGGTGTATCAGCAGGTCTACAATCAAGCATTCCTGTTTCAGACAACAAGTCAAGTACGTACTTTCATTGGGATAGAAATATGCCTCATTTTGATCGAGTTACTTCAATCCCCAAAAAATACTTCAACCCTCCAAGATTTTTCATCTCAAATTTAGTTGCTAAATGTTCTTGTAATTTAGAGATTTCTTCCTCGTCATTTCCTATAATTATCATATCATCAACATAGATTATTAGAGTCGTTACCTTCCCTCGTTGGTGCTTCAAGAAGAGAGTATGATCTGAATTACTTTGCTTGAAACCGTGTTTTCTCATGGCAAGGCTAAATTGTCCAAACCATGCTCTAGGAGACTGTTTCAATCTGTAAAAAGTCTTTTGTAACTTGCAAACTACCTTCCCCTGTGTCGAAGAAACAAAACCCTGTGGAATGTCCATGTACACCTCATCTTCAAGATCCCCATGGAAAAAGACATTTTTGACATCAAATTGGTGCAACGGCCAGTCCAAGTTTGCAGCAAGAGAGATTAGTACTCTCACAGTATTTAATTTTACTATAGGTGATAAAGTTTCTTGATAATCTACCCCATATGTCTGAGTATATCCCTTCGCAATGAGCCTTACTTTATATCTTTCAACTGATCCATCTGTTTTGTGTTTGATAGAGAACACCCATCGACATCCCACAGTTTTCTTTCCCTCAGGCAATGGCACAAGCGCCCAAGTATCATTTTTCTGTAATGCTTTCATCTATTCCTCTATCACTTGGATCCATTTGGTATTATTCATGGCTTCACTCACTGTATCAGGAACACCATTTGTAGATAATTTATGAACCAATGCCTTGAGAGGTTCAGACAATTTTTGAGTTGAGATATGGTTGGCAATTGGGTACTTTGACTTGTTCGTTCCATGATCGGGTGAATAGCGGTTTGGTGGTTACTTGCGGTTATGCCTGAAAGGTAGTTTATAGACAACAGAAATATTGTGAGGAGAGTTTAGAACTTATACCTTAGGAATATTCTCAGGAGATTGGTCTAATTGTGGTACTGTCAAGTCATGGAAGGGTTGTTCACTTTCAATTTCCGTAACTTCTTCATTTTGATCTACTTTTGTTGGTTGTTGTTCGATCTCTGCTTCGACATGCTCGGCATTTTCAACTTCTCCTCTTTGATCTATCAGTATTGCCATTGGTTCTCTTGGCTGAACTTCCCTTATATCATTTGAAGTTTCTTCGAAACCTGGTCAATTTTCCCAATTTTGCTCTTCACTCATCATCTCCCCCTGAAGAGAGGAGCAGGAAGATTGAGAAGTGAAGAAATTCTCCGATTTAATAAAGGTGACATCCATGGTGGTCTAGAGTCGCCTTATAGTTGGATCGTAACATCGGTATCCTTTCTTGTGAGCTACATAGCCAAGAAAAACACAACGGACAACACATGGATCAAGCTTTGTCCGTTGATTCTTGTGTATATGAACATATGTAACACAACCAAACTTTCTTAGAGGAAGCATTAGAACTGATGGTAATGTCATATGTTGTGCGAGAACTTGAAGAGGGGTTTTGTAGTGCAAAACTTGTGATGGCAGTTGGTTCATTAAGTATACAGTAGTCATTACTGCATCTGGCCAAAATCGTTTAAGGACATAAGCAGCAGTCAAGAGAGCTCGAGTGATTTCCAAGATGTGTCTATTCTTGCGCTCTGCAACACCGTTCTGTTGCGGTGTTTGAGAACAAGATGCCTCATGATGCAAACCATGTTCCTGAAAGTATCTGTGAAATTGTGCATTATCATATTCCCCACCATTATCAGATCAAAGAATTTGAATTTTAGCAAAAAATTGTGTTCGAATCATATTATGAAATGATCGAAATATTTCAAACACTTCATGTTTATTTTTCATCACATAAAGCCAAGTCATTCGTGTACAATCATCGACAAAGGTTACAAACCAGCGAACACCAAAAGAAATAGTAATAGGAGTAGGACCCCAAATGTCAGAATGAACAATAAAAAAAGGAGTGTCACATTTATTCAAACTAATTGAATAAGGTACCCAATGACTCTTAGCTTGAATACAAGCTTCACACTTAAAATCTGAGTCATTAAACTTCATAAATAAATCTGGAAATAAACATCTCAAATACTGAAATAAGGGATGCCCCAACTGATTATGCCATAACCAAATCTGTCTTTCCTTAACTCCAGTAGAATGCATATTATTTGCTCGATCATAACTGAAATCATCCATGTAATACAACCCTTCCCTTTTAGTACCACGACCAATAATCTCCTTGGTGAGAATATCCTGAAACAAACAGAAGTTAGGATACATTAAAGCACAACAATTCAATTCCTCAGTCACTTGTCCAATAGATAACAATTTATTGGAAAGTGATGGAACTAGTAAGGTATTTGGTAATGAAAAAGAAGGAGAAAGAGCCACTGTTCCAACCCCTGTTACTAGATATGTTACTCCATTAGCATTGGTAATGCATATTCGTTTTGGTTGGGTGGCTTTAGAGAAGTCACAAAGGTCAAAGGTCATGTGGTCTATTGCCCCAGAGTCAATGATCCAACCATCATGGTTCCCCGTTTTCAAGCAAGAAAAAACATAACCTTGGTTACCTGAGTCATTCTGAGCAATCTGTTCACTAGTGGAGATAGAAGATTCTTGTTGTGGTACGAGAGATAGTTGAGGCTCTACGCTCATAAGAGCTGCACGACCAGGATTGTCGCCTCCACTTGCTTCACATTTTTTCTTTGCCTTGAGTTCATGCCACCAATCTGGATAACCATGTAGTTTGAAGCATGTTTCTTTGGTGTGTTTTGTATTCCCACAATGTGTGCAACCTCCTCCTTCCCCTTGTGACTTTGGTTTTGTGGTTGTGTTAGGATTTCCATTTGATGACGTTTGAAAAGATAATTGGTGTTGAGGTTTATGTCCTCCTCTTGAAAGCATAGCACCACCAGATATGGTATCTTTATTCATCATCATTACGGATTGCCTCAAATCCTCTCTTCAAACTTGTGCATAAGCTTGTTCCACTGTTGGGAATGGTTGTATCTGTAGCACATCTGCTCGGATCTTGTCAAGCCGATCATCAAGTTCGTCTAAGAAGGTGTAGACTCTATCCTCCTGCAAAACAGAGTTATATTTTTGTATATCAATATCATATTCCATAGGATTTGATCGACGAAAGTCGATTTCTCTCCACAAGCCTTGCAGATTATTGTAGTATGTCTTGATAGATCCTCCTTCTTGTTTGAGTCTGGTTACTCTTCTTTTGAGATCATATACTTGTGATGTATCAGTGCCATCAAAGTACGTAATAACAATATTATCCCAAACAGCCTTAGCCATTGAGAATCTGATAAAGTTACTAACTAACTTTGGATCCATAGAATTGATTAGCCATCCCTTCACCATTGCGTTTTCAGTTCTCCATTTTTTGAATGCAGGATCTGTTTGCAGAGGCTGTGGAAGATCTCCATTTATGTATCCCAACTTGTCTTTACCTGAGATATACATCTCGACAATTTGAGACCATAGTGCATAATTGGTACCATCTAACTTGATTCCAATCTGTGTAGTAGGTTCATGACTTGTGATCTGGTTCTGAGTTTGGTTGTGGTTTAGTACTTGTGTCATTCTTGTCGTAAGATCTGCGAGAATTGAATTCTCCCATTCGTGTTTTTCCACCCCAGTAGGAGGTGTTTCCATTTTCCTCTTTCTGTTTTTTTTTTTTTTTCAGAAATTCTATGGCCCTAGAATCTCTGCTCTAATACCATGTTGAGGAGAAGAAAAATCGTATTTTTCTATATATAAAAGATACAACAGATGAGGGTTATATATAACCTGTACATAAAGTTAATTTGGAAGAAACTAATCACACTAATCTAGGCTACAATCTTGGATGATTTACAATCAAATAAAACTAACTTGGTAACTAGAATATTTTTATTTCTATAATTGCTCCTTCAACAACTCACGTCAATAGATACCAGTCCATTCAAGACTAAATCTATTCTTCAGTAACTCTATATAGTCCATACTCTCCACTGTTTGACTATATTGCCTTCTCTCCCAATCCACCGGTGCACCCACGTATCTCTCACAAGCCATCTCTTCAAGCATTTTTTCAAAGTTCCAATTCATATACCCAGTGTTCAAAACAACAACAGAATAAATTGTGGCAGTGGAAGCACAAGTTACTGGAGAATGTGCGTAAATTAGAGGTATTGCTTTTGTGCAATTATAAAATAAAATAAGATCAGCAAACTTGATGGTAAATTGAATGGAAGAAAAATCAAACACAAAAAAAAAAAAATGTTGAGGGGCAACGCAGGCGGTGTTAACCACTTCCAGCTTGTTGACTAACCGAAGTGATTGGGTCTCACAAGAGATATCTTCAATGAAGTAATCACTTCTGAATGTCCAAAAAAGAGGCTTATTTTCTTCACAAAAAATTCCAAAGCCTGGGTAGCCACAGAAGTCTGTTTCAGTGTCATAGATACAAAACGGGTAGCTATGAAAAAGTTGTAGGTAGCACCGGATATATTAGCCAACTATTGATGCTACCTCCACAAATATCCATCATTTATTCTCTAGTGTCTTGGTCACTGCTTCCCTCTTGAGGGAGTTAAGGATATCCAAGTAATCCAAGACAGTCAAGGTGGCAATATACATGACGATAAATTAAAAGGTCAAAGACAATTATATAGTCAAGGTGAATCGAGGTTGATAACTTAGAGGCACACCTTTGAATGATATAGTTCAGCCAGTAAAGCCATCCATGAAAGTATGCAGAATGATCAATTCCCTATCTCGTAAATATTGTCTATTCTTATAAGGTCCCATAATTTTAAAGTGCCTCAAACGTGATTAAGAGAAATTTATATATATATATATATATATATATATATATATATATATGCATGGAAGAAAATATCGGTAATCACGGATATATCGGTACTTCGATTTTACGGATATATCGAATATATCGGAGATATATCGGCGGATATTCTGGAAAAAAATATCAGTAGACTTAAAATTGTTAAAAACTCATGGAAATGCAAGAAAAACCTCATAATAATATAATTAGAAGTATAATTGACATTTTAAAGTTGTTTTATTGAAAAATTTGATATATATATATGATATAATTTGCGATAATAGATGTAATTACATCATGTCGATCTATAAGAAATGTTAATTTTGTAATTGTTCTCAGTCACATAAAATATTTTATTTCATTAAATATCAATAATTTGTACACATTAAATTCATTAAATAAACATATTTCATATTCAAAATATACTATTTCATGTTAATTAAATTAATTAAATAATTTAGCATGTTAATTAAATTAATTAAATAATTTAGCTAAGTTAACTAGTTTAATTTAATTCTAAATGTGAAAATAAATCACAAATAATCATCTAAAATAAACATATCAATTTATAATTAAATAATCAAATTAACCTAAGTTAATTCAATAAAAATATAAAAATTAATTACAATTGAATGTAAAAATAACATTAAATCATCCATATTGCAAACATACTAATTAAACAATATAAAATAAATAATGATATATATATATAATTTTTTAATATTTAATTAATTATTAATGATATTAAAAACATTATGAAGAAAATTATATAATTTTTATATTTTTGGTAATTAATTAAAAGACTTTGCATTTAATTATAAAGTAATTATAATTAATTTGCTATTTAAAATATTCTTATATTATCTTTATATAATGAATTTAAGTATATATATAGTTGTTGCATATTATGTATCAAAGGGCAACTTAGCCCAGGTGGTAAGCGGATGAACCCCAAACCTTTTGGTTTGGGGTTCAAATCCTCTCAGCAGCAAGAAAATGGAGCCACTGTAGCGCGTTGGCGGGCACTGTAGCGGGTCTGACCCGCGTTGACCACACGATAATCACCGATATATCGCGAGAAATCTGCGATTTCTCACGAGAAATACCAAAATATCGCCGGACCGATATTTCTTCATGAAATATCATGTCGAAACCCTTCGATACACGATATTTTCCTCCATGTATATATGACATGAACTTTTTTTTTCTAATTTATGGGAGATATCATAATTATCTTCTTTCAAGCATAACATTGTTGTTGTATCTCACAAAATTATGAGGTCAAACAAATGAATATCACTTGCGTAGCTAAACAAACTTACACATTGAGGTTTTGAATCAATTTTAATACTATTTGTAACACTTTGTTCCCTTTTACATAAATATTATCCACTTTAAGCTCAAAAGGGTACCTAGTTATTTGATTCAGTAATCTTATGAGACACAATGCAACGTCATATTTATAAAGAGGATGATTATAATATCCTACCCTGGATAGGGAAAAAATTTCTAATTTTATATATGTATAGACTCTTCTAAACAATATAGAAGAATTTTAAAGTCGTAATTATATTCTTTTTGTTGCTTCACTTCATATTATTTATATATTTAAAAAACATATGAACTTAAATATTTTGTGTTATTAAAAATTATTTTTAAAATTTAAGATCGCCGGACCGATATTTCTTCATGAAATATCATGTCGAAACCCTTCGATACACGATATTTTCCTCCATGTATATATGACATGAACTTTTTTTTTCTAATTTATGGGAGATATCATAATTATCTTCTTTCAAGCATAACATTGTTGTTGTATCTCACAAAATTATGAGGTCAAACAAATGAATATCACTTGCGTAGCTAAACAAACTTACACATTGAGGTTTTGAATCAATTTTAATACTATTTGTAACACTTTGTTCCCTTTTACATAAATATTATCCACTTTAAGCTCAAAAGGGTACCTAGTTATTTGATTCAGTAATCTTATGAGACACAATGCAACGTCATATTTATAAAGAGGATGATTATAATATCCTACCCTGGATAGGGAAAAAATTTCTAATTTTATATATGTATAGACTCTTCTAAACAATATAGAAGAATTTTAAAGTCGTAATTATATTCTTTTTGTTGCTTCACTTCATATTATTTATATATTTAAAAAACATATGAACTTAAATATTTTGTGTTATTAAAAATTATTTTTAAAATTTAAGGTAATATAAATTTCTTAGTACTTTAACTTGTGATATTTACTTGTAAGATAAATATCACTATATTTTATATAAAAATTATTGTTATTATTATTTTAAGTTAAAAAAAGGACATATCCAAACATCATCTAAATTATAAGAAAGGATTTAAAAACTAAATTTTTAATTATATAACTAGATCGATGATTCCGTATTCTAATCACAATCACAAGAGAGAACAAAACTAGCAAAATAAAAACTGGGCATATTAATGGCAGCTTCTTTAAACCATGTTTTCTCTCTTTTATCTGCTTAGCACGGCAGTTGACTTGGAAATAAGATACAAGAAGACTTGGGAAAGAGACTTTCTATAGGATGGGCCAAGAGTCTCTGCTAGCCCATGTGAAAGGAGTTTCCAACTCACCTTCTCCATTGCTTAGAAAGACTTGACTTCGTACAGCGCTTAATGTTCAAAATCATGACAGTATTTAACAAAGTCACGAGGACATAAAAAAATATCGGTCTTGTGGAGCAAAAGTAGGAGACGGGGTAAAGGGAAAAGAGAAGACATGATGGGTCATAGATTAATGGGTACTTTGGTAGTCCCTCGATATCAGGGACCCTTTCCTTGGTCAAGGGTAGGTGCGTTGTGAGAGGAATTCTAGTCTTCATATGTTTGACACTGGCTACGGCTTTTCCTTAGTTTCAGGGATTCACACCGCCCTTTTCTATGGATCAAAATAAAGCTAAAAGATAGCATACGGTCCAATGTCAGGTTGGTCCGCTTGCTTATTACCCCAGAACAAGGAAAGGGTTAAAATAAGCCATAAGACATGAGAACTAAAACCAAACCAGCCTACAAGGAATGAAGAAACCTTCCGGTTCTCCTCATTTCGTAGAGCACATAATTTGCAAAAACTTAGTAAAAGAACCAGACAGAAAATAAAAGTTAGAAAAGGCTATCAGTCATTCTTTGCCTCGCCATCATTGCAATGTGTGGTATGAGGTCGATCAGGACAAAAACATACGGCATCATTATTTTCATCAAATCAGCAAGGACCACCACTTGATTGACACTCAACGCAGTTAATACCAGTCCATTCAAGACTAAATCCATTCTTCAATAACTCTATGTAGTCCATAGCCTCCACCGTTTGATTATACTGCCTTCCCTCCCAATCCACTGGTGTGCGCACGTACCTCTCACAGGCCATCTCGTCAGCCATTTTTATGGAGTTCCAATTCTGATACCCAGTGTTCAAAACGGCAACAGAATAATTTGTGGCAGTGGAAGCACAAGTGACTGGAGAATGTGTTGGGCTTTGTGGAGCCTAGTTTTGTTTGATCCGGTTTGGCGATCCGACCCGAATAATATTGCATGACCTTTTTAATGGGAGATTTATTGAGGCATGTTGGGCCCGTTTAGCCCATTGTGGAACCACCTTTTGTAATTAGGGTTTTTTTTAGTATGGTAGGGTTGTCGTGCTATATATATATAGAGAATATTGTAGCCGCCTAGTTGTACTCTGTATTCTTCCCTGATAATAGTGATATCCCTGCAACTCCGTGGACGTAAGCAAATTGCCGAACCACGTAAATACCGTCTTGTGCGTGTGATTGTTTTTCTTTGGCGTGTGTTTTTTCTCTAATTTTTGTTTCTCACGGGTTGGGAATTCGGTTTAATTCCCTACAACTGGTATCAGAGCCTAGGGTTAGGTTTGAGTGGGAGCAATGGCAGAGGAAGCAGGAAAGGCGTCTGGAATAGAAAAGTTTGATGGCACAGACTTTGCGTATTGGAGGATGCAGATTGAAGATTATCTCTATGGGAGGAAATTACATCTGCCTCTTTTGGGGACAAAACCTGAGATTATAAAGGCTGAGGAATGGGCGCTTCTTGACAGACAGGTTCTAGGAGTTATTAGGTTAACTCTGTCTAGGTCTGTTGCACACAATGTTGTAAAGGAGAAGACCACAGCAGATCTGATGAAGGCTTTGTCCGGTATGTATGAAAAGCCGTCCGCAAACAATAAGGTGCATCTGATGAAGAAATTGTTCAATTTGAAGATGGCAGAGAATGCATCAGTAGCACAACATCTGAATGAATTTAATACAATCACAAATCAATTGTCGTCTGTAGAAATTGATTTTGATGATGAGATTCGTGCTCTGATTGTCTTGGCTTCTTTGCCAAACAGTTGGGAGGCAATGAGGATGGCAGTAAGCAATTCTACGGGAAAGGAAAAACTCAAGTACAATGATATACGAGATTTAATTCTGGCTGAGGAGATTCGCCGAAGAGATGCAGGTGAAACCTCAGGATCTGGTTCTGCCCTAAACCTTGAGACAAGAAGTAGAGGTAATAACAGAAATTCAAATCAAGGTAGATCAAATTCCAGAAATTCTAATCGGAACAGAAGCAAATCTAGATCAGGCCAACAAGTACAATGCTGGAATTGTGGGAAAACAGGTCACTTTAAAAGGCAATGCAAAAGCCCTAAGAAGAAGAATGAAGATAATTCTGCTGATGCTGTAACAGAAGAGGTACAGGATGCATTACTTCTTGCAGTAGACAGTCCACTTGATGATTGGGTTTTGGATTCAGGAGCTTCGTTTCATACCACTCCACACCGAGAAATCATACAGAATTATGTTGCAGGTGATTTTGGTAAGGTATATTTGGCTGATGGTTCAACCTTGGATGTTGTGGGTCTGGGAGATGTCCGGATATCGTTGCCCAATGGGTCTGTTTGGTTACTGGAGAAGGTTCGACATATTCCTGACCTGAGGAGGAATCTGATTTCTGTTGGACAACTTGATGATGAAGGACATGCAATACTATTTGTTGGTGGTACTTGGAAGGTTACAAAGGGAGCTAGGGTATTGGCTCGTGGAAAGAAGACTGGCACTCTGTATATGACCTCATGTCCAAGAGACACAATTGCAGTTGCTGATGCAAGTACTGATACAAGCCTATGGCACCGCAGACTTGGTCACATGAGTGAGAAAGGGATGAAGATGTTGCTGTCAAAAGGAAAACTACCAGAATTGAAGTCCATTGATTTTGACATGTGTGAAAGTTGCATCTTAGGAAAGCAAAAAAAAGGTGAGCTTCTTGAAAACTGGCAGGACACCGAAGGCTGAAAAATTGGAACTAGTACACACTGATTTGTGGGGGCCTTCTCCGGTTGCATCCCTAGGAGGTTCAAGGTACTACATCACCTTTATTGATGACTCAAGTAGAAAGGTATGGGTTTATTTTCTGAAAAATAAATCTGATGTATTTGTAACTTTTAAGAAGTGGAAGGCCATGGTTGAGACAGAAACAGGTTTGAAAGTAAAATGTTTGAGGTCAGATAATGGAGGAGAGTACATAGATGGAGGATTCAGTGAGTACTGTGCTGCACAGGGAATTAGGATGGAGAAGACCATTCCTAGGACACCACAGCAGAATGGTGTGGCTGAGCGCATGAACAGAACTCTCAATGAGCGTGCTAGAAGTATGAGGTTGCATACTGGACTACCAAAAACTTTTTGGGCTGATGCTGTTAGCACTGCTGCTTACCTGATAAACCGATGACCATCAGTTCCCATGGAGTTCAGACTTCCTGAGGAGGTTTGGAGCGGTAAAGAGGTGAAGTTTTCACATTTAAAAGTTTTTGGTTGTGTTTCTTATGTTCATATTGATTCTGATGCTCGTAGTAAACTTGATGCAAAATCAAAAATATGTTTTTTCATCGGCTATGGTGATGAGAAATTTGGCTATAGGTTTTGGGATGAACAAAACAGGAAAATTATCAGAAGTAGAAATGTGATATTTAATGAACAGGTTATGTACAAGGACAGGTTAACTGTAACGTTAGATGTTACAGAGATAGATCAAAAGAAATCTGAGTTTGTCAACTTAGATGAATTGACTGAAAGTACTGTCCAAAAAAGGGGTGAAGAAGATAAGGAGAATGTAAATTCAAAGGTAGATTTGAGGACACCTGTAGTTGAAGTTCGCAGATCTTCCAGGAACATTAGACCTCCACAGCGTTATTCACCTGTTTTAAATTATCTCCTGTTGACTGATGGTGGTGAGCCAGAGTGTTATAATGAAGCCTTGCAAGATGAGAATTCAAGCAAGTGGGAGTTAGCCATGAAGGATGAGATGGATTCCCTGCTGGGGAATCAGACATGGGAACTGACTGAATTGCCAGTAGGAAAGAAGGCTTTGCACAACAAGTGGGTATACAGAATAAAGAATGAGTATGATGGTAGCAAACGTTACAAGGCCAGATTAGTGGTTAAAGGGTTCCAACAGAAGGAGGGCATTGACTACACAGAGATATTTTCTCCAGTTGTGAAGATGTCAACAATTAGACTTGTACTTGGAATGGTGGCTGTAGAAAACTTACATCTTGAGCAGTTAGATGTGAAGACAGCATTCCTTCATGGTGACTTGGAGGAAGACCTTTACATGATTCAGCCAGAAGGGTTCATTGTTCAGGGACAAGAGAATCTAGTCTGCAAACTGAGAAAGAGCTTGTATGGCCTTAAACAAGCTCCTAGACAGTGGTACAAGAAGTTTGACAATTTTATGCATAGAATTGGGTTCAAGAGATGTGAAGCTGATCATTGTTGCTATGTTAAGTCCTTTGACAATTCTTACATCATATTACTGTTGTATGTGGATGATATGCTTATTGCAGGGTCTGACATTGAGAAGATTAATAATCTGAAGAAGCAATTGTCCAAACAGTTTGCAATGAAGGATTTGGGAGCTGCAAAGCAAATCCTTGGTATGAGAATCATTAGAGACAAGGCTAATGGTACATTGAAACTTTCACAGTCAGAGTATGTGAAGAAAGTTCTCAGCAGGTTCAACATGAATGAAGCTAAACCAGTGAGCACACCCTTGGGTAGTCATTTCAAACTAAGCAAAGAACAGTCATCGAAGACAGAAGAAGAAAGGGACCATATGAGCAAGGTGCCCTATGCCTCAGCTATTGGCAGCTTGATGTATGCTATGGTGTGTACAAGGTCAGACATTGCACATGCAGTGGGAGTTGTGAGCAGATTCATGAGTAGGCCTGGAAAGCAGCATTGGGAGGCAGTCAAGTGGATTTTAAGATATCTGAAGGGTTCATTAGATACATGTCTTTGCTTCACAAGTGCAAGTTTGAAACTGTAGGGTTATGTAGATGCTGATTTTGCTGGTGATATTGATAGTAGAAAGAGTACTACTGGGTTTGTTTTTACTCTAGGTGGTACAGCTATATCATGGACTTCAAATCTACAGAAGATTGTTACTTTGTCTACTACAGAAGCTGAGTATGTTGCAGCAACTGAAGCTGGAAAGGAGATGATTTGGCTACATGGTTTCTTAGATGAATTGGGTAAGAAGCAGGAGATGGGCATTCTACACAGTGACAGTCAGAGTGCAATTTTTCTTGCCAAAAATTCGGCTTTTCATTCAAAGTCGAAACATATACAAACAAAATACCACTTTATCCGTTATCTTGTTGAGGATAAACTGGTAATACTTGAGAAGATTTGTGGATCTAAGAACCCTGCAGACATGTTGACTAAGGGTGTCACTATTGAGAGGTTGAAGCTGTGCGCAGCTTCAATTGGTCTTCTAGCTTGAGGACAGGAGGATGAGTTGTAGGGATGAGGGATCGTTTCTTGGAGGATAGCGGTTTGATGTTTGTGATTGGACTAGTCTCCAAGTGGGAGATTTGTTGGGCTTTGTGGAGCCTAGTTTTGTTTGATCCGGTTTGGCGACCCGACCCGAATAATATTGCATGGCCTTTTTAATGGGAGATTTATTGAGGCATGTTGGGCCCGTTTAGCCCATTGTGGAACCACCTTTTGTAATTAGGGTTTTTTTTAGTATGGTAGGGTTGCCGTGCTATATATATATAGAGAATATTGTAGCCGCCTAGTTGTACTCTGTATTCTTCCCTGATAATAGTGATATCCCTGCAACTCCATGGACGTAGGCAAATTGCCGAACCACGTAAATACTGTCTTGTGCGTGTGATTGTTTTTCTTTGGCGTGTGTTTTTTCTCTAATTTTTGTTTCTCACGGGTTGGGAATTCGGTTTAATTCCCTACAGAATGTGCGTAAAGAAGAGGTACCCGTTTGGTGCAATTATAAAATAAAATAAGATCAGCAAACTTGGTGGCAAATTTGAAGGAAGAACTATCAAAAGCAAAATAACGTTGAGGAGCAACACAGAGGGTGTTAACCACTTCCACGTTGACCAACCGAAATGATTGGATCTCATAAGAGATAGTTTCAATGAAGTAATCACTTCTGGATATTCTAAAGAGAAGTTTATTTTCTTCACAAAAATTCCAAAGCTTGGGTAGCCACAGAAGTCTATTTCAGTATCATAGATATAAAACGGGTAGCTTATGTTTGGACCACTCCCACAGTTCTTAGGTTTGCAAGCTTCATGATTGTGGTCAACCGGTGCATATGACTCCGCTACAAAGGTGCTAATGAGGATACTGTTCCTCACATAGAACAAGTAGTATAGACACATATGGATGGAGATTGTTGGAGAACAAGGAACCTAGAGAAAAAGGAACTATGAAGGCGTGCCACGTGAAGAGTAACCCAGAGTGACATTTACAAGTCACCTTCAATGATTCATAAATCTCTCTCCATTGGGTGTTTAATTTGACTGGATTTGCAATGCTTCATCTAGACTTCAAATATTCTACAGAATCTACGGGCCTTAAACCCTCTCTTTTCAAAGAGGATTTACAATATGTATAATATTGCAAACTAAATATATAAAACACGTGATGTCTTCGTCCGGAAAAGCCCTTAGTTGGACTGCAGACATTAGACTCTATGTGACTTGTACTCTTCCCAAACAACAAACGATAATGACAAAAACTATGGAATTTATATATAACTCGAAATTTCTTGGGAGGATTGAGGAGGAGAAGTGTCCAATGCAAGTTGAAGTTTCCATAACTTATTGCATGCCTTTGGAGTTGCAGAACACACTTTTGGTCAAGGTCTTCCCCTGCCTAGCTGGTTATGAGAAAAGACACCTTCATTTAGGTTAATGGATGGATTTGGACTTTGGCCCTGGGATGGAAATATCATGATTCTTGTATTTAATTTTTTAAATTTAATTATTAACACTTAAAATTAAGGAGGCCGTTTCTAGATTTCAACAAAATCCTCTTACTCATATTTTATTCTGATCATTGTCCCGGACTCGTTACATTCCAAATCACATTTTCTTTTTAAATATTACACTATTGGATAGAATCATCGCCCTGGTCCCTATGGCCATCATTTCATGTCACCTTGAGCAAGATAAGCATATACTAGTACAAATGCAGAATAATTTTCAAGATTTTTGTTAGAAGTTTGGTATTCAATAACTGTGTTACTAAATCACATTCTTCAAATTATTTTATTGGGACAATCATTAATTCTGTTCAAAATTTACTAATTTCTATTTTTTTTTCTTTTCTTATGAGTAAGACAACTTATATTTGATAGTGAGATTAAGACAATCTTTCAATTAATAGTTTCTAATTAACAAAATTCAACCGTAAACTCGAGTCCATGATATCTCCCTAACAATTTAATAGTTTAGTAGATATAATCTATAAGACAATCCTCATTTAATTCAATTATAATGTTAAGACCAGTTGTGTTTCCTAGGTAGGGAATCATACGATAAGATTGCATATAATACTTCCTTATGCATAGGAATATGTTTTAGCCTTGGAATGCTTACCTTTATTTTAGTGTGTATAGGTTATTAAAATATCCACATGAGCTTCACAACTAATATAAAATTTTGAGTCATAAATATTATCCCCTCTAAGCCCAAAAGGGTATCTAGCTATTTGATCCAGTAATCTTATGAGACAATGCAACATTATATTTGTAGTGGGGATGATTATAATATTTCACACTGAATGAGAAAAAAAGTTTTTAATTCTATATAGATGAATTTTAAAGTAGTGATTATATTCTTTTTGTTGTTTCACTTCATATTATTTATATATTTAAAAAACATATGAACTTAAATATTTTGTGTTATTTAAAATTATTTTTAAAATTTTAGGTAATATAAATTTCTTAATACTTTAACTTGTAAGATAAATATCACTATATTTTATATAAAAATTATTGTTATTATTATTTTAAGTTAAAAAAAAAACATATCCAAACATCATCTAAATTATAAGAAAGGATCTAAAAACTAAAGTTTTAATTATATAACTAGATGGATGATTCCGTATTGTAATCACAATCACAAGACAGACCAAAACTAGCAAAATCAAAACTGGGCATAGCAATGGCAGCTTCTTTAACTTGGTATATTCCCCTCAGACCTTAAATCCAGTAGACAATGAATCTGAGATTCATCTCTGGTACATGGACAACAAAACAAAGATAGGAAGATGAGAAAGAACATTAACCCTTTAATTCATTTACATCTGGTTACATGTTTCACATATTGTTAGCATCTCCATCGGAAAATAAGCAAAATACAAGGGAAACGTTAAGCACTGGCGCTTGGTGTAGTAGACATACTGGGCCATCGAGCGATCACAGTATCTGGTGATGGCATCAGCGGGGCACTTTTCAACAACCCCACTTCATCACAATCTGGTGAAGGTGATGGCGGCTTACGCATGGAGGATCCAACACTGTCCGCTGCTGTGTCCATGTTCTCCAATTCATGCTTGTCACTCTCAATTTCCTTCAAAATCTCCAAGACTTCATCCATGGAAGGCCTCATTTCCTTATCAGGTTGCAGACAGCGAAAGGCCAATTCTGCCACCAGAGTAGTCATCCTATTAACCGCAAGATCTGAATCAAATCCAAGATGCGGGTCCATCAGCTCGTGAAATGCGCATTTTTGTATCTTGTTTATAGCGTAGTTAGACAAATTGATCTCATGCCTGTGCCTACTAATGTCTACAGCAGGCAGTGATGATATGAGTTCAATAAGGACAACCCCAAAGCTGTAAACATCGCTCTTATCTGTAAGCTGGTAACATTGGTGATATTCTGGATCAACATAGCCGGGAGTCCCTTGTGGAGCGGTTGAGACATGGGTAACATCGGTGGGGAAGAGTCGTGAAAGCCCGAAATCTGCGACTTTAACACAGAAACTATTGTCTAGGAGAATGTTGCTAGTTTTCACGTCCCGGTGTACAACATCAGAAGCATGGAGATAACATAATGCGGTGGCAGTTTCTATGGCAATACTCAATCGGATAGGCCATGTGAGTAAGCCTGAATCTGCTCGATCCCCGTGGAGATGATCAGCGACTGTGCCATTGGGAATAAATTCGTAAACCAGAAGGAGTTCACGGCTGTGGCGTGAGGTGCAGCCGTAAAGGGAGACAAGATTCCGGTGGCGTAAACGAGTGAGGATTTGAACTTCATTCATGAACTGTTCAACCCGCCTGTAATTGTTCTCGTATAGGCGCTTGACAGCAACCTCTCGCCCATCTCGCAGTTGTCCTATTTGACAAAGATCAAAGAATAGCCTCTTTAAAAGGGAGACAAATTTGTCGTTTAAGAGTTTTTTTTTTTTTTTTTTGGCTAAGCATTTTCCTAGTGATTAGGAAAATTATTAACAGAATCACAGTTGTCCATCACCTTACCATGGTATACACTTCCAAAGCCTCCATCTCCAATTTCTCTGTCAGGGTCAAAATAATTAGTGGCTTCTTCAAGTTCAGTGTAGGGGAATATGGCGATGCCAAAATACGCCCCCGCTGTTTCCAACCCTGGTTGTGAAGAGGGATCTGAAGAAGTGTTCCTTGAGAGGAAAGTTGAAGCATACTTCCCTTTACGGCGCTGCCGGATGATAAAGAAACAAATTATTAAGAAGGGAATGCTTCCGACAATACCTGTAGTGGGCAAAAAGACTATAGTCAAACTTAAGGCCAACTACATTAATGCTAAGAGAGTTTTCCACTAAGAACATATGGAAACAAATACATAAAAGAATTGGATGTTAACAAGTTCATGTTTAAAGATCTTAGTGGAAATTGATTTTGTATTGTATATCTGCAAAGAAGATGGTGAGAAATTGAAATTTGATCATTACCAAAATCCCCAATTAAAGAGAAAAATCTTTATATCTATATAAGATAATGTTGAAAACTATCACAAATTCCTAATTAGTGTAGATTTATTTTTGTAAAAAATATTATATAAAATATTTCTGATATATGGTTTTAATATTAGACTTTCTTATAGAATAAGGAAGGTTGTAAGAAATATTTTTATAAATATTTTAAGTCATAAAGAAAAGAAAATGGGTCTGAGAAGAATATGTATAATGGATAGAAATATGAGGGCGAATGTGAGATACATTCTCTCATCGGTAGATACAGGTATAGTTGGCCGAACCATATCAAAACCTAGCACTGTGTGTGTAATTATTTTATTTTTGTGTTATTAACGTAATAATGTTTGCGTGAAAGCTTTACGGGCACAACAAATAAACTCATTTCAAATGCTAAAAAGTGCAATAGATCATGGATTAATTGGATTCGGTTGGTGTTCAGACACATGCAGTGAACAAATATTTTTATCCACGAGAATCTTAGTAAAGAAGCATATTACCTAATCCTAGGGCTAGCTTCAGTGTCTTGTCATTTCCTGCAAGACAAGTAACAAATAGCAACAATATTAGTTTAAAAAGTAAACATTGTATTAATGTACATCATTTCGGTATTCTCCAGAACATTAAAGAGTACACTTTGAAAAGAAGAGTCAAAACCTGCTTCTGCAAATCTAATATAGATTACATTGCACAAACATCAATTTTCTCATACCAGAGCCCTACAGTTAGAAGAGAGGAATTCACGCTACATCCCTGGCAGCAGATGAATGCAAAAGAAAAAAACAAAACAAAACAAAAAAAACAAGAATAAAGGAAACGCAAAAAAAAAGAAAAAAAAAAGAGGAGAGATTGTTATATGTGTTGTGCACCCTTTACATGTGCACACTTGAATTTTCCCTTTTTATCATCTTGGCATTGGCCTCCTCTAGGCGACAGTCCCTACAGTGTTTGGACACATGCACTTTAAGAGTGATATCAGAGGTCAACAGGGGAAACAGGTTAGCTATATCTAAACTCATGTTTACTGGATACTGAATAATTGAACAGTGGGGTGGAGGTGGAGGAATGGAAGTATGATTTAGATGATTATAGTGGATAATGAAGTCAAGAAAACTGGTATAGGGTGCGTACGGGTATGAAGGAAATGGAAGGAGAAAGGGAAGAAGTTATGTTGTTGATGAAGTCACATCTGCGGTGTTTCAACTGCCCTTGAAGCTGCTGATCTTGAATTACTATCGTACCAGCCTGAGAGATGTTTTTCACCCCAAAATATCTTCCTCCCCTTTCCAGTTGGATCCATGGAAGCTCTTCAGTACATCTTGTTACCGTGCACAATCCGCATTCTGGGTTTTTTTCAGTGTTGAAGGGAAAATGAAGCCAGCCCAGTTTTTCACAGTCGAAGGGTGGACAATTTGGAGAGTGTTTCCTTTCTTCTTCTTCAGGAGGGTGCTTCCTTTCTTCTTCAGTGGAAGGAGGGTGTTTCCTTTCTTCTTCAGCAAAAGAAAGAAGCACAGAAAGAGAGAGAAGAAATAGAACACGAAAATAAACAAAACCCATGCGCAATCCCCAATTCAACTACAAAAGCATTGGCACCATACCAACAGCAGGTACGAATTATCTGACATAAACAAGGTAATCCTCCTCTCCCTTTAAACCACGTTTTCTCTCCTTTATCTGCTTAGCACGGCAGTCGACTTAGAAATGAGATACTTTCTACGGGATGGGCCAGGAGTCTTTTGTAGCCCATGTGAAATAGGCCATCATTTTCCATTGGCCTACAAATAGACACCCCAATCCTCAATGGGAGCTTCCAACTCACCTTCTACATTGCTTAGAAAGACTTGACTTGCTGCAGCTCTTAATGTTCAAAATCAGGACATCGAAACAGAGTGGCAAGAGGTCTTGGGAAAGAGACTTTCTATGGGATGGGCCAAGAGTCTTTTGTAGCCCATGTGAAATAGGCCATCATTTTCCATTGGCCAACAAACAGACACCCCAATCCACAATGGGAGTTTCCAACTCACCTTCTACATTGCTTAGAAAGACTTGACTTGCTGCAGCTCTTAATGTTCAAAATCAGGACATAAAAACAGAGTGGTCTTGTGGAGCAAAAGTAGAAGACGGGGTAAAGGGAAAAGAGAAAACATGATAGGTCATGGATTAATGGGTACTTAGGTAGCCCCTCAATATCAGGTAAGCCTTTCCCGCGGCAAGGATAGGCGCATGTGCGAGGAAGTCTAGTCTTGATATGCTTGGCACTCGGGCCATGCCTTTTCCTTAGTTTCAGGGATTCACACCTCCCTTTTCTGTGGATCAAAATAAAGCTCAAAGATAGTGCACAGCTTCAACGACAGGTTGGTCCGCTTGCTTATTACCCCAGAACAAGGAAAGGGTTCAAATAAGCCATAAGGCATGAGAACTAAAACCAAACCAGCCTAGAAGGGATGAAGAAACCTTCATGTTCTCCTCATTTTGTAGAGAGGAGTGCGTAATTTGCAAAAATTTAGTAAAAGAATCAAACAGATAATAAAAGTAAGAAAAGGCAGTCATCCTTTGCCTTTGCCTTACCGTCATTGCAATGTGTGGTATGAGGTCGATCAGGGCAAAAACATACGGCTTCATTATTTTCATCAAACCCACAACGACCACCACTTAGTTGGCACTCAACGCAGTTAATACCAGTCCATTGAAGGCTAAATCCATTCTTCAGTAACTCCATGCAGTCCATAGTCTCCACTGTTTGACTATACTGCCTTTCCTCCAAATCCACTGGTGCGCCCACTTACCTCTCACAGGCCATCTCTTCAGCCATTTTAGTACAGTTCCAATCCTCAAACCCAGTGTTCAAAACGGCAACAAAATAATTTGTGGCAATGGAAGCACAAGTGACTGGAGAATGTGCTTAACCAAGAGGTACCCATTTTTTGCAATTATAAAATAAAATAAGATCAGCAAACTTGGTGGTAAATTTGAAGAAGAACTATCAAAAGCAAAATAATGTTGAGGAGCAACACAGAGGGTGTTAACCACTTCCACGTTGACCAACCGAAATGATTGGATCTCATGAGAGATAGTTTCAATGAAGTAATCATTTCTGGATGTTGTAAAAAGAGGCTTGTTTTCTTCACAAAGAATTCCAAAGCCTGGGTAACCACAGAAGTCTGTTTCGTTGTCATAGATATAAAACGGGTAGCTTAAGTTTGGGCCACTCCCACAGTTCTTAGGCTTGCAAGCTTCATACTTCGGGTCAACCGGTGCATATGACTCCGCTACAAAGGTGCAAATGAGATACTGATCCCAACATAGAACAAGTAGTGTAGACCCATTTGGGTGGACATTGTTGAAGAACAAGGAGCCGGGAGAAAAAGGGACTATAAAGGTGTGAAGAGTAACCCAGAATGACATTTGCAAATCACCTTCAATGATTCAAAAAGCTCTCTCCATTGGGTGTTTAATTTGACTGGATTTACAATGTTTCATCTAGAATTCAACTATTGTACAATATCTTTCGGCCATAAACCCTCTCTTTCCAAAAAGGATTTTTAATATGTATAATATTGCAAACCACATATACAAAACACATGATGTGTTCATCCGGAAAAGCCCTTTGGTTAGTTGGACCGGAGACATTAGACTCTATGTAACTTGCACTCATCCGAAACAACAAACAATAACGACAAAAACCATGGAATTTATATATAACTTGAAATTTTCTTGGGAGGACTGAGGAGGAGAATGGTCCCAGTAGAAGTTTCAATATCTCATAGCCTTGGAGCTGCAGAACTGACTTTTGGTCAAGGTCTTCCAAACCTAGCCGGTTATGAGAAAAGACACTTCCTTTTAGCTTTAATGGGTGGATTTGGACTTTGGCCCTGGGATGGAGATATCATGATTCTTTTGTTTTATTTTTTTAATTCAATTATTAACACTTCAAATTAGGGTGTTTCTATATTTCAACTAAATGCTTTTACTCCTATTTTATTCCGAGTCCCAAAGTCTTTAGACTCTTTACTTTCTAAATCACATTTTATTTTTAAATATTACAGTAACGAATAGAATCATTTCCCCTGGGCTCCTCTAGTCATCATCTCATGTCACCTTAAGCATAATAAACATATATAACACAAATGCAAAATAATTTTTGATATTTTTGTTAGAGGTTTGACATTCAATAATCGGCTTATTATTAAGGCCTTAATAAAATACATACAACTCTCCTAAAATAATTTTCTCAAGCAATGGTAGGCAACATGCGATGGTCAAAGGATCCCACATATATGTTACTAAATCACATCCTTCAAATTATTGTGCTTGTACAATCATTAATTTCTATTCAAAATTTGCAAATTTCTATGAGCAAGACAATGCATATTTTATAATGAATTTAAGACACTTAATTTGATTAACAATGTTAAATCAACAAAGTTAACCATAAACTCCAATCCATAATATCTTCCCAGCAAATAAATAGTTCTTTAGATATAATCAATAAGACAATCGTCATTTGATTCAATGATAACATTAATACCAGTTGTGTTTCTTAGCAAGAGAATCATATGATATAATTGCATATAATACTTCTTTATGCAGTCATTGGTAAACCAATGGTATATGTTTTAGTCCTAGAATGCTCAGCTTTATTTTAGTGTGCATACGTTATTAAAATATCCGGTACATGAGCTTGACAACTAATATAAAATTTGAATCATAGTTTTAGTCATTAAATTGACCATAAGGTTTAAGGTAACTATTTCCAATGTTGCACTAGTTATAAGCTATTTTTAAATCTCTATTCTCTACGTCTTATAAAATTTTAAAATTGGGGTGTTTGTTTTAACAATACTAATTATTCATACTCAATACTTCACAACTCCCCGGTGGAGATAGGCTGAGGGCAAGGATAAGGATAAGAACAAAAAGAAAAAGTTCATGCCCATAGATAAATCTTTCCTATAACATGATCCACATTAGGTGTGAGACTGTTCCCAAAAATAGCCCTCGGCACATTGATATAGAAAAAGGGCAATAGGAGACATGTGTTGAATCTCCTTAACTGCTAAACTCTCTCAAGGTGGAAGTTGTGTTCAAGACACTTGAGAATAGATGCCTAATATTTATGGAGGTAGCATTAACAGGTGCTCCATATGTCTGGTGATAAATACTAGTGCCACCATTTTCAAGGAAGACTAAAGTGATTCTAATAATGACAGACACTAAGATTAACACAGCATTCATCTTTGACATGAAAATAAGGAGGGGTATTGAGTAGGGAGTGACATCTAGCTGCACCAAAGGGTGAGAGACCTAATTGCACTTCCAGTGAAACCAAGTTGATCACAGGAATGAGTTGATTGGAATAGAAATACTTAGGGAACTCCAAAAAAGCGCCTAGAAGGGAAGCGGCGTGCTGCAAGCTAAGGCAGGAGACCTAGCAACACAACATATGTGTCACTCCATGATAAAGAGTAGAGCCAACCAATCAACCGAAAAGAACTTCTGGAGAGTAGAGCTTGTTGGGAGCCGACTGACAGTTTGTGGCAATTAATGGATTGGGTAGGGAAAATTAACGATTTTCCTTTTCTAGATTTTTCCAAGTAGTTGCGTGTGTTCCAAAACTTTGGAAATCTTTTGGCTTGAGACCCTTGGAATCTTGCGTTATATTAGTACTCTAGAATGTCGTGAAGAAATATTAAAATGATCCAAGTTACATACCCCACCTAAGAAACGTAGGAATCTGGGAACTTTTGAAATACTTACTATAAATAAGAGACGCTTTTTGTTTAATCTCTTAGGAAGTAGCTTATACAGTAAAGTTCCCAGTATTATTACATCATCCTGTGTATCATTTGGTCCATAGACTCCATACATCAAATAGAACTTCTCCGGATAAGCCCATTAATGAAACGGTCAATGGAAGGTAGAGCCTAAGAATTTGTAATACGAAGAAAACAATCCCCCAAGCCATGAATTTAGAATTCCGCCAAATTATAGACTAGAATAGACCACACCAAATTCATGGGCAAGAATCTGGAGGCTCAAGGAGAATGCAGCTAATGGTATACCGAATACGTCCAAAGGGGCTGGCAGCCTGGCACCAGGCACCGCCCCAATCCTCGAAAAACATTGCGCCACGTGGGAAATAGCATTAACCCGCACTGAAACGTGTAATTTGTTCTAACCTCACATCACTGACGAACTAACATTATTGATATGATAAATAGCCATATGTCATAAGCGATGGCAACTCATTTGATTTTTAAGAAAATAAAACTACTCCACAGGTTTGACCAGTCATCTTTTAACCTTGACCTTTTATTTTCTATTTTGGCCCCACTCGCTTATGAAAGTTACCATTTCGCACTTTGCTTCTCCTTTCCTAGCTAGCGACGGTAATTAACCATAAATGTGGAATTGACGTTGGTAGAGGTGTGAATGAGGATGGGGACGGGGATGGGGATGGGGATAGGGATAAGGACGATGAAACGACATGTTGCAATCATTTTTCCGTCAATTTATAGAGAGAAAATAGAGAGAGGGGAACTTACTGGATACGCAATGCTTAGCGTGAGGACGGTCGGGGCAGAAACACTTGAAATGGTAATCACTGATATTAAACCCACACTTGCCACCACTCTCCTCGCACACGCTACAGTCGCTTGCTCTCCATTTCAGCATGAACCCTCTTCTCACCAATTCCTCCCCAATTTCATTACTCCCATCATCTGCCTTCTCTTCAAAAGGCGCTTTTACCTCTCTTCCGCACTTCTCGGACGCCAGAACCCAGTTTGAATCTCCCTTAGACATTGCCAGAACCGGACTTGCTCCATCATCGCCAGAACAATTAATCTTGTAGCGTACTAGATTATCAGGCAATGGAGCTGAACAATTGGATAGAAAGAAGAAGAAGTCGGTGCCATCAGGATGAGCGAGCTCAAATTCTTCATTGGGAAGGAGTAGGTCGCGACCCAAAGGAAGGCAGCCATTTCCTAAGGCGTTTGAGACTCGAAGAGTCTGGTTTTGGTAGAAAATTTGGTGGATGATGTAAGGGTTCTCGGATATGGTGAGAATTGTAGTGTTATGGAGGCAGGAAACGTTGAACCCAAGGTAGCCACAGATAGGGTCTTGCAGGCCTTCAATATAAAAAGGGAAGCTTATATTTAAACCACCGCAGGTTCTGCTTAGGCTGCAGGTCTCGAAGTATGGATCCACGCATAGTGATTTTTCCAGTAGGAAGAAGAAAATGAAGATGGCGAGGTGCATCAGCAGCGATAAGGGTATTCTGGTGTGGATCATTTTTGGGGATCTTGAGGGTGAGGTTGAATACAGATAATGAAAGAAGACTGGAATAAAATTATAAAAATGTATGGAAAGAGAGATAATGTGTTTGACTTGATAAATAATTGTACTTAAATTTGACAGCATCTAGCGTCGTAGTTGGAGTGATCTAGGCTTCCCAAATGGGCCGTATCAGCCGCATATCTTGGACTGTTGAATTCATAGGCATCTTCTAAATCGGGGCCGCGTTAAAAGAAGTCGTACCGATTGACCAATCTCAGCCCTTCAACCTTTTAGAAATCTTTGAATTGCTGTAACTCCATTTACAATGTATCAATACTTGAAAAGAGAGTCTGAAGAGTGGAATATGGGTTGCCTTTATGACATTTATTTGGTTGGATAAGTCTCATACGGCGGACATGGGGTTTCATTGTCCCATCAAAACACCAACTTGCAAACAAAAAACGCAGAACCTAATGGGTAATTTATTAATAAAATCATCCTCTTCTTAATTTACCTTAGACAATGAAAGTTTAGTGCATTTATCAATACCAAAGGGGCATGTATCAAGTTTTTTCTCAAGCTATTGCCCAGTAAAAATGGCAAATTCTTCAAAATTCTGTGTTCATGGGATGGGGGTGGAATCTCCAGGTTTCTAAAGAAATGATACCAAGCAAAATATCTCTCACCCGAGTCAAAAGGCCTCCACTAGGATAAGAGGAAAGACAATGCCCTCCACTTCCATCTCCATCTAACATGTTACTTTCGTAGGCACGCTCGAATGCCTCAACTGAAAGCCTTACAAACCATATTACTGTGGAATTACTCATAATTCTACTCCATTAATAAGGATGCCTTATGTACAGGGAAGTCGTACACCATGTTATACTCAAGAAACTCAAATGGAGGATTCGGGAGGAGGCATCCTATATAAGAATTTCCTCAAGGATGTGAGACTATAATCAATAGAATTTGCAGCACAACAAAATACTTGGAGCATGAAACAGAAGCAAAAGGAGGTTGATCTCATTTCCTTGAATAGTATGCCCCTCATTAACCATCTTTGTTGATTCGATCGAGCATGTTTTTACAACAACTGATGCCCTGATTTTGATGTTTTACTAAGAGATAAATTGAGAATTAAAGGATGTTGACCTTGAATTGATTCAAATAAAGATGTCAATGGAAAATCGGTAGTCATAAAAACTTTCAGTGGTCCATCTACCATAATTGGGCATCTTCGTGGGGCAACGTGGATTTAAAGAAGAGACTCAGAATGCATTGCCTTTATGTCTCTGTCAGCGCAGAATCGCCATTTCCTTCAGCAGACTGCTAAACCACTTGGAGCTGGTGAAGGAAGTGGGGAGAGGGGTCTAATTTTTTAGTACCGTAAATGCCCTTGCAAGTTTGGACCATTCTCTTAAGTGGTGAAAGATCTAACCTGTCTTCCGCAGTTGAATTAAAGCAGAAGGCTCATTCAATATTAGCTGACATGGAGCCATCTTCCCCCTATTTAGAAGTTTGTCATCGAATTGATTGTCAAAAGTTTAGGCCGCGAAAAAAGTAAAATCTTAGGCCAATGCAGACCAACCACAGGAAAGAAGTGTGGAAGTCTCCATCTTTTTTCTCTATTTTCCCTCCATTCTCTGAATCTTTAATCTCAACTTCTTCATGTTCCATTCTACTTAGTCCATAAGCAGGGCTTGAAGTCATTAACAAATTTAATTAAGTATTTTTGTCCAGTCAAATCACCATTGTTTTGTTCCTGTTCACATTAATTGTAATACCAAAACAGAGTTTGGCTTCTAGACCATTGACAAAGAACAAGGGAAAAGTCATCCCTTTCTCACTAATCACATCCATCAACTCAGTGGAACCATTTTCGACATCCTTTCACTCTGATTCTCTCATCCATCAAAACGTTTCCAACCTATGATAAACAATTACTGCTTAACATCTATACTACAGCCCTTTTGTCTAGAGCTTGAAGAAACTACATCAAATTCTGTACCAGAACAAAACCATGAAACCTGTTACACTTTCTTTAAGTGTACAGCATTCCGTTCCTATCAATCAGTCCTGCATTAGAGTTGGTAATTAAAGACATGAGATGATGCCAGCTTGAAGGTCTTGGTGTCTTCCAGGAAGGAGGCAGTGAGAAAGGGCATTGCCAACTTTGAAGCTCTAGCTTCAACCATATCGGTGGAAAGGGAGAAGGAAGTTTTACTAAAGGCAGCGAAAAGGATGACACCAGTTTCTAAATATTCATAGCATTGGAGGTGATGACGGCGGTGACCCACCATTATCCTAAACTTGGTCAAATGCTGCAATCTTGTCTGCATCTTTTCTCTGTCATCCATTGCCTTTCACTGCTTCCTGATATCACCTGGTAGCTTCACAATCTCTTGCTATACTTTCACACAACAATTCCAACTATGGTTCCTAATTATGCAACACTCCAGTGAGTAATAAGTAATCTCTAACCAAACGATCAAGTAATTGGTCCGTAACCACCACACTCTGATGTTTAAAGCAGCTTAAAAGCAAGTCATAGATGTAACTTCATTCACTTTCAGAAAGGTTACAACCAACAAAGCAGCTTAACCCAAATAAGACTCAAAACAAACTCATAAAGCACAGCTAAAAATAACATGATAAAACTCCCAAAGATTGGAAACACAACCAAATGCACTTCGCTATTGAAAACTCCCATGCCCGAAAAACATGTGGAGCCTCTCCATTATTTTCCTTTTTACCACTTCGTTTTATAGAAGACGGAAACTGAGTGTTCCATAACTCATTCAAAAAATGAAGTTTTGATTTATTCATGGCTCTGGTATGGTTTTAGAAACTGGGGAAAGTATTTGGTTATTCATTGCTTAGGCATGGATTTAGATACTAGGAATAGGAATAGGACTTGAGAGGTTTATGTAAGTATTCTTTCAAAAAATTGGATTGTAGATACCAGTAACTGGTGGGGTTCATCCCCATTATAACTATGGCAGGCAACCATGCTTTCTCTTTCTTAAGAAACCAAAATTGTTGTTGTTTCTTCCCTTCAAATTCTTATGCAGCCGCCACCGCCCAAGCCCCTTTTCACGCCAGTAAAATGTTATGGTTTTTTCTTCCAATTAAAAATGGCCTAAATTCCCACCAATGGAGGCCATCTTCGGCCTTCAAAAATTTCCTATAATTACAGGCTACCAAGGATCATTTATTCACAAAGAAACTTCCAACCACAGAGAGTTGTGCAGAAAAGTGAGAAAAGAGTGGCAAGTATCACACCAGGAAGAGTGTGAGAAAGAAAAATTAGTATTCTGATTGGAACCAAAATATGTGCTCTAATGGCACATATTCTATATGATTTGTGTATCAAAGGACATTCAAATCACCCAACTTGACCTAAATCAATGCTAAGGCCCTAACATGAGTTTAATTTGTACTTTGGATACTTATCTCAGGTTCAAGGGAAGAAAATGGTGCAAGTTGAATCACTTTAGATTTTGAAAGATCAAGAAATGGCTAAATAAGGAAATAAGTGAGTCAAGACTTATGGACCATAAGGAAAGGCAAGATGAGGATATCATGAGTTTTTAAGATGAGAAATAACCATTATGGAGTAAGAAAGAAGGCAAGAAAACATGGGAAATGAGGCATGAAGCAAGATTCAGCTGCATGGAAATTCAGCACTCAAAAATCTGATGGTATTATATATTTTGACTTTGAGAACAAATTTAGAGCACTTATTGGAGTCCATTGTATACATACTATATATCGTTTCGAAGCTTGGGAAGTCAGGAGTCCAATGCTTTAAACAGTGTGCAAATCAAAGCTGAAATGAAGAAGTTATGGCCATTTGAAGACAACTACACCAAGCTGGAGGGTCATTTCGAAATGATTTCGAAATTCAACTTATGATTTCGAAATCCACTTCAAAATGACACCAATTTCAAATTCACCCACTGCCACTTTGATGTTTCGCCTCCTCTACCTCGGGAATTGCATCTAGGGCACTCCATCCGCCCTAAGCGGACCCCACATGACTAGAAATCACCATTTTATTATTTTTTAATCATTTTTAGGAAATTATTTTGTAATAAGTGGCCAATGAGAGTGTGTCACATGTTAGGTAATTGATGGTATTATATAAACTCTCTCAATTCTAGGTTTTAGGGATCTTGGATTTTTTTTCCAAAGAGTTTGACATTGAAGGTGGAAGAAGACGAGAACTTTGGTTTGTTTTCTTTTTCTTCTTTATTTAAAATATTGTTTTTAGTTTCTTTTTATTCAAATTATGGATTTTTACCCTATTATGGATTGTGAATGTGACATCACCCTCATAAGAGGCTAAGAGTCAACTTAGGGCTTGAAGCATGAAAACCTAAAGGCTAGGAAACCTATAGGGACAATGGGTAAATTATTACAACAATGAGATTAATTATTGGTTGGGTGACAATTTATCAATTTTTTTATTATATCCTTGTGAGTTAGTTTAGGAAATAATACAGTAGGTTATTACCCGATATTAGTGATTATTGGTAATTCTTGATCATTGGTTATTCTCGTCTTCCCTATCGTTATTTGCCTCAAAACAAAGCTATAAGGAGTATGAAGGGTTAAAAAGGCAAATCTTAAACTAGTAATTAATCTCATTCATCTTATGGTTTTAGGAATCTGTTTTAAAAATGAAAAATTAGGTTTCGAATGCAATTTTAAGTTATAGAACTCAACTTGATCGCGAGCGACCAAGGATCCCAAAACCCTAAGATCATATTACTTAAAAGACCCTTGTTTTCTTTAATTTTTATACCCTAGGTTGGATTGTGGAAAACCCTAAACTTGAATAATTGAATTTAAAATCAATATTCATTTTTTTTATTAATTTAATTTCTTTTACTTAGTTTCACATTATTCACATATTGTTTTTCACTTTAGGATTTAAACAAAAGCAATTTCATTTATTCTAGTATTGACAATTTCCATAAGTCAGTCCTTGAGGACGATACCCAGAATACTACAAAAGTCGTAGTGACTCTTTCTCTAGTTTTTCTTGACCGGAGTTGCTACATAAAAAGGTTAAGTATTTTGGTACAATAGAGAAGTTCGATCATACTCCACAGAGAGAATACTGAGTGATAAAATTGAAAGAATTATGAGTATATCCTGAGGTGTGTGAAACTCAAGTAAGGGCAATACTTAAGTAGTATTTTGTTCCAATTTCATAACATAGTGGATTCCTTATTAGCTTTGCCCCGTGGAGGTTTCCCTCATTTCAAGGGTTTTACCACATAAATCGAGTTTTTTTTTTCTTGCCACTTTATTTTCTATAAATTGGCATAAACATCCAACTGCACCTTTATTTTCTATGGATTGGTACTGCCACCCATTTACTCATTTAAATTTCTTAAGGTTGGCATAGCCACCCAGTTGCTTATTTAAATTTCTAAAGGTTGACATAGCCACCCAACTTGCTCATTTAATTTCCTGTGGATTACCATTGCCACCCAATTACTAATTGATAATTATACTGGATTGGCAAAGCCACCCAAATATTACTTGTTGTGATATTTAATAGGTCACATGCATTCCCAACAACTAGTATCAAAGCATGATTTAGAAGTTCAAGTTCGGGTGGAATCATGGATGAAAATTATTCGGGTCCCGTGATTAAATTGACGGGTACAAATTACTCATTATGGAAATCCATGATGGAGGATCTCTTCAATTATAAGGATTTATATGATCCTACTGAGCGAGATAATACCAAGCCAAGTGAAATGTCATATGCAGATTGGAAGAAATTAAAGAAAAAGACATTGAGTGTTATTTGCCAGTGGGTGGATATTAGTCTTTACAACCATGTTGCCAAAGAGATGGATCCCTAAACTCTTTGGAAGAATTTGGAGAGCATGTACAAGACAAAGAACCCACAAACAAAAATTTTCTTAATGTGGAAGCTGATGAATTTAAAGCTAAAGGAGGGATGATTAATTGTCGAACATCTGAATGATTTTGAAGGTTTGATTGCTTAATTATCTGTTGCATGCCTTTCTTTTGATGATGAGACCTAAGCATGCCTATTATTCGGTTCATTGCTCGACAATTGGGATACTTTGGTGATATCTTTGGGGAAATCAACTCCACAAGGAAAAGTCACGTTGGGTATGGTTAGAAATAGCTTATTCAATGAGGAAATTCGAATGAAGGATTTGGTGGGCAATGACACACATGCCCTTGTCATGGAGAACAATGGTAGAAGTAGAAGCAAATGACCTTATGGGCAAAACAAATCAAGGGGCAGATCCAAGTCTAGAGAGAAGATGAAATGTTATCATTGTGGTAAACTAGGCCACATGAAAATGAACTATAAATTCTTTGAACAAGGAATAAACAAGAACCAAAAGCAAGCAAATGATAGGAATACCACTACTACCACCTCTACCAATGACAACAAGGTGACCTTACTTTGCAACTAAGAAGATTGTTATCATGTAGTAGATCAAGATGACAAGTGGATAGTGGACTCAGCGACATCATACCACTATGTCCCAAAAATATAATATTTCTCCACATACAAAGCGAGAGACTTCGGTGTTGTGAAAATGAGAAACATAAGTGTTTCTCAAATTGTAAGGATTGGCAACATCTGCATACAGACAAGTACGAGGTGCACATTAACATTGAAAGATGTGTGACACATTTTAGATCTGCATCTGAACCTGATTTGTGTACATGTGTTAAACAATGATGGATAAAACCACTTTATTGGCAACAACAATTGGAAACTCACCAAGAGATCTTTGGTGGTGGCGTTGAGCAAATTATGTTGCTCATTATACAAAATGCATGTGAAGGTGTGTGAGGTCAACGAAATGCAATTGAGGATGATGTTTCTCCAGATTTATGGCACATATGGCTAACACATATGAGTGAGAAGGGGTTACAACTTTTGGCCAAACAGTCTCTCATTCCTATGGCCAGAGGCAAATCATCAAACTCCTGTGACTATTGTCTATTTGGAAAGCATCATAGAGTTTCATTCTAGAAGAATTCCAATTGAAAATTGAAGAAATTGAAATTAGTGTATTCTAATATTTGCGGACCCATGGAAGCAGACTCGTTGGGAGGCAACAAATACTTTGTTACTTTTATTGATAATGCTTCACGGAAGACGTGGGTATACTTTATGCGTACAAAAAACCAAGTATTCTAGTATTTTCAACAATTTCATGCCATGGTAGAGAGAGAGACAAGAAATCCACCAAAGCATCTTCAAACAGATAATGAGGAAAAGTACATCTCTAGAGAATTTAAAGAATATTTTTTAAAGCATGGAATCAACCTCAAGAAGACGGTTTCTAGTATGCCACAGCACAACGGCGTTGCTAGACGAATGAATCAAACTATTGTGGAATAAGTCCGATGTATTTTGAAAATAATTAAACTTCCTAAGTCATTTTAGGGTGAAGTTGTCAACATTGTCATTTACCTAATTAATAGATCGCATCAGTTCCTTTGGACTTTGATATTCTTAAGAGAGTTTGGACTGGAAAAAATGTTTCATACTCTCACTTAAAAGTGTTTGGATGTAGAGCATTTATGCATGTACCTAATGAGCAAAGATCTAAGCTCGATGATAAAGCAATTCCTTGCATCTTCGTCAAATATGGGGATGAGGAATTCGACTATAGGCTATGGGATCCAAAAAGGCAAAAAATAGTTAGAAACAGGGACATCGTGTTTCACCAACATGAAACCATTGAAGATATAGAGAAAAATATGGGTGGTGTAAAACTCACATATAAAGGTGTTGTAGATTTGACACTAGAATAGACTTCATCAAAGGGTACCACAGATGAAACAGAGATGTCAAGATCAAAACAAAGGATAAAAATTGAAGAACTAGCCATTAGGGATAAAGAAAATGTATATGACACAAACACAGGAGGTATTGATCAAGGGAAGCAAACCTCTTCATTAGAAAAATGACCTCAATTAAGATGAACTACCAGAGAACATCGACCATCTACAAGGTATCCCAGTTCTAAGTATATTTTAATTATTGATAGGGGGAGCTTGAGAGCTTCCAAGAAGTGTAGTCTCACAAAGACAAAGACTGTTGGATAAAGTCATGCAAGAAGAAATGAATTCCTTACGGAAGAACAATACATACGAGTTGATAGAACTACCAAATGGGAGGAAAGCACTCAAGAACAAATGAGTGTTCATAAAGAAAAACGACGAGAAGCTGCTGAAGTACAAGACTCGATTAGTGGTGAAAGGATTCAGTCAAAAGCAAAGTATTGACTTTGATGAAATATTTTCACATGTTGTGAAAATGTGTTCAATTCAAGTTATACTGGGATTGCAACACGTATGAATCTTTAATTGGAGCAACTCGACGTAAAGACTACATTTTTGCATGGTGATCTTGATGAAAAGATCTTTATGGAGCAACCAGAAGGCTTCAAAGTTAAAGCGAAGGAGAACATGGTCTACAGGTTAAAGAAAAGGTTGTATAGACTAAAATGGGCGCCACGACAATGGTACAAGAAATTTGACTCTTTCATGATGAGTTAAGAGTATAAGAGAACAATTGCAGATCCATGTGTATATGTTCGAAGATTCCCTAATGGTAAATTCATCATTCTCTTGTTATATGTTGATGATATGTGGGTTGTTAGACAAGATGCAGACTGTGATTTGGAAATTAAAAAGGAAATTGTCAAATACATTTGACAGGAAGGATTTGGGTACTTCAAAGCATATCTCGATGATGGAGATACTACAAGATAAAAATGAGGGCAAACTCTAGCTATCACAAGAGAGAGATATTGAACGAATACTAGAAAAGTTCAATATAAAATATTCGAAGTCAGTATCTACTTCATTTGTTGGACATTTCAGATTAAGCAAGAAGTCTTGTCCATCTATGAAGAAAAAAAATGAAGAAATGTTAGTCATTTCGTATTCATCAGCAATTGGAAATTTGATGTGCGCTATGGTATGTACACGTCTAGATATTTCTCATACAGTAGGAGTCGTGAGCAAATTTCTAGCAAATCCTGGTAAAACACATTGGGAAGCGGTGAAATGGATCTTCAGATATCTCACGGAAACCTCAAAGGTATGTCTAAGCTTAGGAGGATCAAAACCATTTCTTCAAGGGTATACAAATTCTGATATGGCTAGAGACCTAGACAGTAGAAAATCTACTTCTAAGTACTTATTTACATTTGCAAGCGAAGCAATATCATGACAATCAAAGTTATAAAAGTGTGTTTCATTATCTACTACAGAGGCAGAATACATACCAACTATTGAAACTAAGAAAGAGATGCTTTGGATGAAGCGGTTTCTTCAATAAGTGGGTTTGAGACAAAAATACTACATAGTATATTGCGACAATCAAAGTGCTATAGACTTAAGCAAGAACACTATGTACCATTCAAGGACAAAGAGCATAGATGTGACATATCACTAGATCAGGAAGGTTATTGAAGAGCAACTATTCCAAGTAAGAAAGATCCACACAAATAAGAAAATTGTTAATATGATGACGAAGGTCATTACAAAATAAAAACTTGCACGATGTGTCAAGAACGCCGACATGGACTCTTACTAGAAGTCAAAAGATTTCTCACTTTCAGTTGATGCATGGGTCTAAAAATGGAGATTTGGCGGGGTTCATCCCCATTATAACTATGGCAAACAACCATGTTTTTCTCTTTCTTGAGAAACCAAAATTGTTGTCATTTCTTCTCTTCAAATTTTTCTGCAGTCGCCACCGTTTAAGCCCCTTTTCACGCCAATAAAATGTTGCGATTTTTTCTTCCAATTAAAAACCGCCTAAATTCCCACCAATTGAGGCCATCTTCGGCCTTCAAAATTTGCCTATAAATATAGGCTACTAAGGATCATTTTTTTTCATAGAGAAACTTCCAACCACGAAGAGTTGTGCAAAAAAACAAGAAAATAGTGGTGGGTATCACAACAAGGAGAGTGTGAGAAAGAAAAATTAATTTTCCACAGAGAGAAAATAGTGAGTGATGAAATTGTGAGGATTGTGAGCATATCCTAAGGTTTGTGAAACTCAAGTAAGGGTAATACTTGAGTATGATTTTGTTCCAATTTTATCACATAGTAGATTCTTTTCTTGGTTTTGCCCTGTGGAGGTTTCCCTCATTCTAAGGGTTTTACCACGTAAATTGGGTGTTTTTTTTTTTCTTGCGACTTTATTTTTTGTAGATTCGCACAACCATCCAATCGCACCTTTATTTTCTGCAGATTGGCATTGTCACCTATTTACTCATTTAAATTTTTGAAGGTCGCCATAGCCACCCAACTAGCTCATTTAATTTCCTGTGGATTGGCATTATCACCCAATTACTAATTGATAATTATTATGGATTGACAAAGCCACTCAAATATTACTTGTAATATTTAACACGTCACACGCATTCCCAACAATAACAAGGTGTGAGAATTTCATTTCAATACTCTCTTACAGAATTTCTCATATGCATGTATTAGGAACAAGGCTCAAGAGTCTTTCATAGTCTTCTTTTTTTTCTTTTCTTTTTTTCCATTACATTTATAGTGAAACTGTCATTTGATTAATCTCCTTTTCTTGTGATTTTTATAATAAATGGCATTAAAGTCTGTGGTGTCACATAAACCATCAGTGAAAGTTTTTTATGGCATGTAACAAAGAATAGGGACAACCCAGAAAGCACGGTTTTGAAAATATTAATATTAACCTACAAACATAATAGATATCATATTGGTTCAAATTAGGGAAGGATGATTAAGCTCAACTCAACTTTAGATTGAATCCAAGTTTTTCAACCTAATCTGGATTGCTTTGCTTAAGCTTGTTGCCCGAGTTCCTATTTGCCCAATTTATATTTGCTGTCCTATATATGACTAATAGTCTTACGCAGCTGTATGTACGCTATGTACAGTAAGAGTGCCTAACAAGGTTGAACCACAGCAATTAAGGATTTAGAAAAATAAAAGACTAAAGAGAAGGCATACGTACTTGCAAGGCAGTTTTGCGGGCGAGGATGATCCGAGCAGAAGCATGTGAACTCCTGAGAAGTCCAATTATGTCCGCAGCTCCCATTGGAATGAAGACGCGAGTAACAGTCTCCACCATCATCTTCGTATTCTAATTCAAACGGTTTACTGAAAACTTCTGACAATCGACGCACAACCTCAGCATGGCCATGCTGAGCTTGAATTGCAATGCCGTCTTTGCTTAATTGAATGATACCCTTCAGAATGGGGTCTTTTACACTGAAAACCTCATTAGCCATACCACTTTTGTTGCATGTAAATTTCTGGCCCAAATTTTCATTAGAAGAGCAATGGTATTCAAAAGAGCCATCTGAGCAATTGGGAACCTCACCATTAATGTCATCAGCAAGTTTCTTATCACAAGCATCATCTCGGCTGTGTGTACGCTCAACTTTCAGAGTACGCGTCTCTTGAGTGATGGACAAAATTCTGTACCATCCTGACATAACCTCTATCTCCAGATGATTATTTTCGCACTTGATCGCCATTCCAGGACGACAACACTCTTTGATTCCATCCTCTGTCCAGAAAGGATCCTGGACTTCTTGTGATCCACAGTAAAACTGACTGCTACAATTCTCTTTGAAATAGTTATGGTCAGGAGATGAAGACACGGAAACGAGGACAAACATAGATACAGAGATGAAGAAGAGGAAGGAAGATGAGTGCAGCTGAGAAGGCATCATGAGAGAGCTTCAGAGTAGACAATATTGTGGGTTGACGGGTGATGAATATTTAAACAAGTTGGAGATTTAAAGCAACGAGATAAAGAGAGGGGAAATTTTTCTACAGGTAGATCTCAGCGGGGGGTTGGTAGATTTTTCCAAAACGCGATAGAAGTATACGTCACGATTTAGGACTTTTCAAATGAGAATTTTATTGGTGTTATGTCTCTGTCCCTCGGAACCATTCAAAATGAGAATTTTCTCTTCCAACTTGATCATAAACACACAACCTCAATACTAATGCCACTGACATCCTTACTGGACCTTGCAAAAGCAGTGTGAATCTTAGGCCACTCAAGGACACAGGTTTGGGATGGCATTGTCTTGTATTCAGTACATACACCAAAAGAAATGGACATGTGTCCTTTCAGTGTTGAATGTGTCGCATGGAAAATTTAATGCAAAGACGATTCTGTCGCAATTTTCCATTTTCCTTTGGAAAAAATGAAAAGAATGGTCCGCTGTCAATAGCATAATTTTTTACTTTGTTTACTTTGACTTTTAATCGTTGAAGTTGTGTTTGGTTATAAAACAAATAAATATATATATATATATATATATATATATATATATAAGAAAATAACATAGAAAAATAAAAAGAAAGAAACATGAAAAAATAAAAGATAAATTTATTAGAAATATATTATTTTTATATATTATTTTAAATTCATTTAATATATTTTAATGTGTATATTTTTCATATTAAAATAAAAAAAAAATATTTTTTCTCTTTTTATTTATTTTTAGAACCAACTATAATATATATTAAAAGAGTGAAAGTTAAATGTTGTATTTTAACTTTCAAGGCTAAATAGAGTTTAAATGTCATGCCCGTGACCCACTCCAATGGCTAAGAAATCCTATTTATGTCTTGAGAGAACAAGACAAAGTCAAAGTCAAAGTAAACATTACCTTTGAAAAATGGTTGTTAAGTAGTTGATAACTTCAATCTTGAAAATTAATATAGTTATGAACAAAGAATTATAAAGGGTTCAAATTCCTCTCCCTTTTTTGTTGGAGTTGGAGTTTCGGTGCTCAAGTGAGCAAACCCAACCCAATCCAACAAATAAGAAATGAAGGGAATAGTTTTTGTGATCTTTTAAAATTTACTATATTTTTCTTTGTGAAAACAAAAGTTAAGGCATTTGTATTGTGGAAATAGAGTTATTCTCGTTTTTGGTAATTCTATTCACAGTTTAGGGTGGAAAATTCGTCAGTGAAATGACTAATAGATTTTGGGTATTTTAGAAAGTAATCTAAAACCTTATTTTCCATCATTCTTTTACTTGAAGAAGTCTTTTTTTTTTTCTTTTTTTTTTTCTTAGTTAAAAGATAATTCTTCTCCATCCTATTACTCAAAGAAGATATTTAGTTTTCTTTATTGGTTTTGCTTGGTCCAGTATCATGAAGGAGAATGGCTCAGCTTAGGTGGGATGTACTAAAACTATATTGTAAGTACTCTAATCTTGGAGATATGCTAATACCAATATTACACAAGGTTTCCCATCACAATCAACCATTTATCAAAGGATTTCCATCATATATGAACTTTTCAAGAGATCCATTGAGCATGAACTCATATATCAAAGCTCTTCTTAGGCTCTCAAAGCAAAAGCTTAGGAGACTTGCTATATTGACACGGGAAGTCCTATTAATACTTGCAACTTCATTCATGAATTCTTCTCCATCACCTCTTGTTTCACTCAAGACCTTCACTGCCACCATTTGGCCATCAAGCAACTTTCCCTTGTAAACACTACCATATCCTCCTTCAATTTTATGTTGGAATTAGTAATTCTTTTAACATAAGATAGAAATGTCTTTGGAGGTAGGGATCCATGGTTTCTTATAAAGGACTCAACATTTAGATGGTTCTTTCTCTTTTTTGGAAAGATTAGATATTTAATCGATATAATGTTTAGACAAAGAGTCAATGGAATCAAGACCCCCATTTCAACAATTGAGGCAATTAGAGTAATATCACAATAGCCATATTTTTCAAGTTTCCACTAGAAAAACTAAATGTCGTTTTTGTAGATATTCAACGTCACCAAACATGTGTTCTTTGGAAAATTAGAAATTTTTATATTCTAACGTAAATCTTTTCTCTCTTTGATTTAGGTTTGAGTCAATCAACTTAGAAAATATCCAATTTTCACATTATCAATATCGGGTCAACTTGCACATTTTTATCTTTTTTCACATTATGCCGGATTCATGGAAAATATCAAGGAGAAGGAAAAAAAATTAAGAAAAATAATTTTTTTTCATAATAATTTTTTTTCATAGTTTTTATTAAAAATATTAAAAATAAATACAATTAAAATTAGTTAAAATTTTATAAATTTTAAATTATTTAATAAAAAAATAAGTGAAATAAATTTTTATATATATAATTTATTAATTTTAAATATATTTTCATTTTCTCTTATTTTTGTGTCAGAGATTTGATTGCCACTGTCCAAACAGGCATAATAGTCTAGGGATCTCAGAAAAAATGTCATATTCTTCACCCTTTGCAAAAACCAGCCTTCATGATTATCAAATCTAGGAGTGATGAACAAGGTTCAAATTTTGAAGGAAGAGTACTACTACTGCCCACAAATTTCCAATTCTTATTATTCCATCTAGTATGAAATTGTACTGCAAGCAGACAGTACTCCCTTAAAACTTTTCAGAATTTTGTTTGAAAGAGCAAAATTTATCAGTCAACAAGCGATATTCAAATGATCCTTTAAACTAACTTGCTGAGCAATTTGATTATCTTCAACTTACAATTTTAAAATGAGAAGTTGTAAAAATGTCAAAGTCTTGAAGAGCATAAGTCATATTAGTCAAAACTTTTAATTTGGGCGAAGTTGAAATGAACTAGCAGGAAAAAAAAAAGGGACGTATTTATATACATTTCAGCAGAACAACTTCATAATTCTGATGTAGTCGATGAATCCTTCATTGATCTTGCAGGAGAAAACAAGAAAGGCTTGGGTGGGATTGGCAGTGATTGGAGGCTCCCTTCTAACATATCCAGCACTCGGCACATTGGTGGACGATCTGAAGGTTTGGTTTGTATGCACCACAAGCTCACTATTATCATCTTTCTAGCATTCACCCTGTCTTCTTCACTCATAAGCCCCTGCAATCCAAGTTCGTCTAGTTCAAGGTGATTATATATCCAATGTGGAAAATATATTTCACTAATACGATCAACACCAACGTCAATATTCTTTCTTCCTCCGACCATTTCTAAAACCATCACTCCATAGCTATAGACATCAGATTTGTAGGAGACACCCCCCAAACTTCTATAGAATACTTCAGGAGCAATATATCCAGGAGTTCCTCTTGCATCGAACATGGATATCATACTCTCTTTTTTGGTACATAGTTTAGCTAGGCCGAAGTCCGATACCTTTGGGCAAAAATCTTCATTTAGAAGAATGTTGTGAGGCTTTATATCAAAATGTACAATTCGTGTGTTACAACCACGATGTAAGTACTCTAGTCCTCGGGCTATGCCAATGGCAATGTTGTACAAGGTTTCCCATCCCAATCGACCATTTGTCGAAGGATTTCCATTATATATGAACTTCTCAAGAGACCCATTAGCCATGAACTCATATATCAAGGCTCTTTTTGGACCCTCATAGCAAAAGCCTAGGAGAGTTACTATATTGACATGGGAAGTTTTACTAATGCTTGCAACCTCATTGATAAATTCCTCTCCATTACCTTTTGTTTCACTCAAGACCTTTACTGCCACCATTTGGCCATCAAGCATCTTTCCTTTGTAAACACCTCCATATCCTCCTTCACCCAGTTTATCTTTGAATGAATTGGTCATCTTTTTAACATCAGAATAGCGATATCTCTTTGGAGCTAAGGATTCATGGTTTCTTAGAAAGACCTCAACATTCGGATGGTTCCCCATTTGCTTCTTCCAGAACATCAAGGATTTATTAAATTTGATCATGATGCAGAGAGCCAGTAATATCAAAATCCCTATTCCAGCAGCTGAGGCGCCTGTAATCAAAGAAACAGAAATAGTATTTAACCTTTTAGATTGTCCAAACTACCATTGTAGCACAGGTATAGAATTGGCTTGGAGCCTGAATTTTGAACTAGTTGATCAATAACAAGTTGTCTCCATTTCCAACTTAATGATTTAAAAAACTAACTCATATCAAAATCATTTTTCAACAAAAATTTTATTTGTCATCCAACAACTTCAAATTTCATCTGAACACTCTAAACCCTGATCACAATTTTCAAAGGAAAAAAAAATGAAAAAAAAAAAATGAATTTGACAATATAATTTTTCATTAATATTTAACTTGAAATTTTTTGTTAAATATAAATTGTAAAATAAGATTTGGATTCAGCAGACCAAAATTTTCTGGACAAAAGTGTGTTCAAAACTGTTACACCAGTACTGTAGATTGAAAAAAAAAATGAATGCATTAATTCCTGTTCCATGAATGTCCATATCCATCAGAAATTTCTTAAGGAGAGATGATTACCTAGGACTAGCTTCAATGAACTCCGACCCCCTGCAAGAGAAGTCATGAAGAGCAGCTATATGAGTTTAAACTCTGAACTCTAAACAGTTCATACGTAAAAGAACCAACCAAATAGACTGAAGCTCTTGAAGGTAGAAATTTTATTGTTGCCTACTAACATAACTAGCACCTGGTCACGTGAATGCAAAGATGCATGTGAATTCACTGAAATATTGATGAGATACACACACAAAGGCAGTCAAACTCGTCTGATTCTGAACTAACATAGATTTGTGCTCTCAAATCCCAAAGAAAAAGCAAGAGAATGGATGGGGACTCTTCAGTTAAAAGAGGGGAATTGAGCGGTGGCATGAGACATAACTACAACAGGTAATGTATATGCGAAAATGGGACAATTAAAGCATGATGAGAGCACAATCACATCTATCAACTCTGTGGAACCATTTTCTACATCCTTCCACTCTGATTCTCTCATCCATCAAAACGATTCCAACAAATGATGAACAATTACTGCTTAATATCTACAGCCCTTTTGTCTAGCAAAATATACACCTGATAAAATATTTTATTCTGTACCAGAAGGTCCAGAACAGAACCATGAAACCTATTGCACTTTCTGAAGCATACAGTACTCCATTCCTATCAATCAGTCCTGCATTAGAGGTGGAAATTAAAGACATGAGATGATGCCAGCTTGAAGGTCTTGGTGTCTTCCAGGAAGGTAGTAGTGAGAAAGGGCATTGCCAACTTTGAAGCTCTATCTTCAATCATAGTGGTAGAAAGGGAGAAGGAAGTTTTACTATAGGCAGCTAAAAAGGATGACACCAGTTTCTAATTAGTCTAGCATAGGAGGTGATGATGGAGGTGAAGACCGCTGTGACCCACCATTATCCTAAACTTGGTCTAATGCTGCAATCTCGTCTGCATCTTTTCTGTGACATCCATTGCCTTTCACTGCTTCGTGATATCACCAACCGGCTTCACAATCTCTTACTTTCACACAACAATTCCAACTATGGTTCCTAATTATGCAACACTCCAATAAGTAATAGTTAATTGCTAGCCAAACGGTCAAGTAATTGGTCCTCGATCACCCGACTCGGATGCTCAAAGCAGCTTAAATGCAACTCATGGATGTAACTTCATTTACTTTAGAAAAGATTACAACCAACAAAGCAGCTTAGCCCAAATAAGACTCGAACAAACTTATAAAGCACAGCTAAAAATAACATGGATGAAACTCCCAAATACTGGAAACACAACCAAACGCACTTTACTAGTGAAAACTCTGATGCCCACAACACCGTTTTATAGGTCCAGACACAAAGACAGAAACATGAGTTTCTTCTATCACTCATTCAGAAAATGAAGTTTTGATTTATTCAGGGCTCTGATATGGTTTTAGAAACCAGGGAAAGAATTGGTTATTCACGACCTAGGCATGGATTTAGATACTAGGAATAGGAATAGGACTTGAGAGGTTTATGTAAGTATTCTTTCATAAAATTGGATTGTACACCAGTAACAAGGTGTGAGAGTTTCATATCAATATTCTATCTTCCAGAATTTCTCATATGCAGGTATTAGGAACAAGGCTCAAGAGTCTTTGATCGTCATTTTTTATTTTTATTTTTTGTGACTTTTTATAATAAATGGCATTAAAGTCTCTGGTGTCACATAAACCATCAGTGAAAGTTTTTTATGGCATGTAACAAAGAATAGGGACAACCCAGAAAGCACGGTTTTAAAAATATTAACATTAACCTATAAACATAATAGATATCATATTGGTTCAAATTAGGGAAGGATAACTAAGTTCAACTCAACTTTAGATTGAATCCAAGTTTTTCGACCTAATCTGGATTGCTCTGCCTAAGCTTGTTGCCCGATCGAGTTCCTATTTGCCCAATTTATATTGCTGTCCTATGGCTAATAGTCTTACGCAGCTGTATGTACGCTATGTACAGTAAGAGTGCCTAACAAGGTTGAACCACAGCAATTAAGGATTTAGAAAAATAAAAGACTAAAGAGAAGGCATACGTACTTGCAAGGCAGTTTTGCGGGCGAGGATGATCCGAGCAGAAGCATGTGAACTCCTGAGAAGTCCAATTATGTCCGCAGCTCCCATCGGAATGAAGACGCGAGTAACAGTCTCCACCATCATCTTCGTATTCTAACTCAAATGGTTTACTGAAAACTTCTGAAAATCGACGCACAACCTCAGCATAGCCATGCTGTCCTTGAATTGCAATGCCGTCTTTGCTTAATTGAATGATACCCTTCAGAATGGGGTCTTTTACACTGAAAACCTCATTAGCCGTACCACTTTTGTTGCATGTAAATTTCTGGCCCAAATTTTCATTAGAAGAGCAATGGTATTCAAAAGAGCCATCTGAGCAATTGCGAACCTCACCAGTTAAACCATGATTAATGTCATCAGCAAGTTTCTTATCACAAGTATCATCTGGGCTGTGCGTACGCTCAACTTTCAGAGTACGCGTCTCTTGAGTGATGGACAAAATTCTGTACCATCCTGACATAATCTCTATCTCCAGCTGATTACTTTCGCACTTGATCGCCATTCCAGGACGACAACACTCTTTGATCCCATCCTCTGTCCAGAAAGGATGCTGGACTTCTTGTGTTCCACAGTAAAACTGACTGCTACAATTCTCTTTGAAATGGTTATAGTCAGGAGATGAAGACACGGAAACGAGGACAAACATAGATACAGAGATGAAGAAGAGGAAGGAAGATAAGTGGAGCTGAAAAGGCATCATGAGAAAGCTTCAGAGTAGATAATACTGTGGACTGATGAGTGATCAATATTTAAACAAGTTGGAGAAATTAAGTAATGAGACAAAGGGGGGAATTTTTCTACAAGTAAAACTACGTAGAAGGCGGTGGCTTGGCAGATTTTTCCACAACGTGATAGAAATAGATGTTAGGACTTAGACTTCTCAAATGAGAATTTTATTGGTGTCATGTCCCCCCCAGGCACTCAAGGTACATTAAACCAAAATTACAAAGAGTAATAAAATGAAATTTATTACTCCTATTGCTTAGATTGCTGTCTACGATAGGTCGTGTGAACTAAAAATTGAATCCCTCCCTCCAATTTTGCTGGTGAAGGATCACAGTTGGTCTATTGTTCCTTTCATGCGGGTTACCCTCGAGTGCCTCTCATATTTGCGTGGACAGATATACTTCTAACAGGAATGTCTATTATATTATAAACACTTTTATTGACAATCACAAAAATATTTTAGAAGTATTTTTAACTGTTGATATATGTGTAACGATTTATGGTGAAAATTAAAAAGAATAAAGAAAAGAAAAACACACAGATTTAATGTGGTTCAATAGATTGTCTACGTTCACGAGAATAAGAAAGAAGACTTTCACTATATATCAAATTAGACTTACATAATAAGGTATTTATACTAACTCTCAAGTAATAAAATTTCAAAAATACCACTATACCGTACCACGAGGTACACTCCCAACCTATCATTGGTCCACAACAATAAAAATACAAACTTAAATGACAAATATAGTCACTATGTTCTAACATTTGCCCATTTTTCTCCATATGTCTTTCACTTAATATGAGTCAGATATTATAACATTAACTATGAGATATATCATCAAAATCATTTTTTTTTTTAAATTAAATTATTTTATAAAATTTTAAATATATTTTCAAATATTCAAAAACGTTTGCATTGACTATGGTTAATTCTTAGACATTTGCTTTGAATATGGCTTGTGTTAGAAATTAAGACATTATTGGAATGGGCTAATTAATTAAGGAGTTACCGGATTTGGGCCCAAGCCTAAACCCAATTCAATTCAAGTGTATGTTGTAAGTCATTGGCCCAAACTCCTAGGCAACATGGGCTAAGGTCGTTGTCGGTAACTTGACCATACCGTAGTAAGCTAACCGGCGAGGAACCATGGCTCGGAATTCAATGTTGGTCGGTGCCCACGTCTGGCAGGCGTGAAAGGTGGGGACGTGACTCCTTGGTATCAGGCCAGCTTCGTGGTAGTCATTGGACTGTCGTCTTATACTCTCCCAAACGCAGTCATTCTATCATTGCCAAATTCAATTTCTCGGGACAATCGAATGGGATAAGGAGGAGTCCAGCTATACCGATTGTCCCATCATTCAAAATCAAGCATACACGTGTCTACTCATCTCCGGTCCAATCACATTTGTTCTTTCTTTTAGTGCTAATCCGAATGCCCAAATTTCCACCAATCACATCTCGGTTTAGTCATTTTTGAATCTGCACAATCAGATAACGTTTATAAAAATGGGCCCTGATATTTCCACTCCCATTTTTCATAGCCACCCTTCCCATTTCCACAAATTACCCCTTATAAACACTGAATTTATTATTTTCTAGCAGCCTCGTACTCCCGTACAGGGCTACGAGAGTCATTTTGCTTAAACAGGCGCCCATAACTATAGTTTCAGGCAAATTTGATTCTCATTTCTCTTACAAAAATAATAATAAATCGCTTTCTTCTACCTTTGCCCATCTATTTGTTCAGAGCCTGGTCGAGACCAATCTCTTTCTTCTTCTTCATCGTGGCTAGTCTCTCTTTGCTTAATAGCCGTTGGATCTGTTGACTTCTGATTGTCCCTTAGGCTTTCTTTCGCCACACTCCAGCCCTTCCCTTTGATCCGATTCTTTATTGGTGGGGTTTTCTCCTAAGATTTAGATTTTAAGAATTTGACGACACTTATCTCGATATTCTTCAATAACTTTTGGCTCCAATACATTTACATCAAATTCTAGGAAATTTTCATATTCTTAGAATTTTCCTGCCAATTTAGGGTTTATAGGACGAAGAAGAAATTAGGGTTTTTTTCGTCCTCTTTTTAGTGCGTGGATATGCTGGGGGCGGGATTACACTCTGGACGTAGCCGAGGAGATGATCGGTCTTACAATCCGGTGAAAGCGCGGAAGATTAATCAAGAGCAAATTCGTAGAGCTCAGAGTGATATAAGTGGGGTCCTGAAAGAGGAGAAATTGGTAACCTGGACGAGTAAGGGATCGGACGAATCCCGGAAGCCCAATGCTGCGCCGGGAGACGAACCGATGTTGTCGAAGTCGAGTAATCTTGAGCGGTTTTTGGAATCTGTTATCCCAACTGTTCCTGCTCAGTATTTGTCCAAGGTTCGTTTTGATTACAAAGCAACTTTGTGGTTCATTATTATACTTTTATGAAAATTCTTCTGTTTGATTGCCAAGAAAATGGAGAAAAATGTAACCTGTCAAAAAAGAAATGGAGAAAAATGAGGTCAAATGAAAGTTAAAAATTTACAGTTTAGTTTCTATTTGCGAGGAAACCAAACACTTGAGTAAGCCCAGTCTATTTATTGTAGAAGTTAATTGAGTACGTTACCATGATCCTTGAAAATTATATGATTTCTCAGCGACCAAATGGAGTATGAAAATTTTATTACATCCCCCATAATTGGTATTTCATAGACTAATGACAAGAAATATCCAACCCTTTTTCTCAAGGCACGAAATTGGTTATCTAGCACGGACTAATAAACATTGTACTAAATTCTACATTTTAATATGAACTGTAGTTTATAGGTCAGTAACTGCTCGTAAGAGTTCAGAGGAATTTATTTTGCAAATTAAATTTCTGTAGCCACATTTTAAAGATGTTAAGCAATTTATTCATCAACCTCTCTCTCTCTCCCTTTTTTTTCCCTTCATTTATGATTTTTAATATTGTGTTTCAGGCTTTAATATTGGGTTTTTCTTTTCGTTGCTTCTCTTTTGTTTTTTATTTTTCCCTTGTGCATATGTGCAGTGTGCATATGAATGATATTTATGACAGAACTCATAATGGATGCACAAGAAGAGGTGGAGTGATACTTTGAAAAACAGAACGGAAATTTATAAAATAATATTTGCCTGCATCTACCGAAATTTGGCTCTGCCATGATAATTTGCTTCAGAGGGCGTAGCTTTAACCATGCTATTCATAATAGTTTTATTGAATTGTATTTGATGGCAGACAATGAGGGGGTGGCGGACATGTGATGTAGAATTCCAACCTTACTTTGAGCTTGGTGATTTATGGGAGTCTTTTAAAGAGTGGAGTGCTTATGGTGCAGGAGTGCCTTTGGTTTTGAATGACAGTGATTGTGTTGTTCAGTACTATGTCCCTTACTTGTCGGGTATTCAAATATATGGCAACTCCATGAAGTCATCTGTGAAATCAAGGTATTCATATTGCTGGTCGTATATATTGTTGATTTTCCTTTCTATATGCAATGACATTGATTTCCATTTATGGTAAAACAAATGCTTCTTTTTTCTGCCATTTAGGCATCCGTCTCAGACTCATCAGAACCTTATTAAATGTCATCTAGGACATTTTAATTGGCCAGTTTTGGACAGTGTCTCTCATTGAACTTCTGTTTGGCTATCCATGGACATTAAATCAGAGTCTTATTCTCATTTTTGTCTAGATCCCTTGAGCTGTTTGATTGATCTAGTTGCTTGTGGAATGGACTGAGACTTGGTTGTGGTTCTTTTTAGTCACTTATGCTTGATTTTGACTATTGTTCTATTGAATAATTGATTGAACAAAATAAGTCATCCTAGTCATTTGAAATAGCTGTTATTGTTATTGTTATTTGAACTGCAGTGGTTTTAAGTTGAACTGTTCATTTTGTTTCTTTCTTTTCCTTTTTGTAAAAAAATCTATTTCTCTCTTCTCTATTCACATGGTATAGTGTGTGCTGTGCATAGCATGAACATAGAAAGCAGAAGTGGGAAAGACAGAACAGTGTTTAGACATATTTTTATGTATAATAATATTACATATGATATATAGAATATATATTATAAATTGATTATCTTTTCTTTTAATGAACAATTTTATGACTTTGAAGAAGCTTGACAAATACGATACACATTGTTATTAATATATCATCTATTCCGATAACACCAATGCTACTGCTCTAGATATGCATCCGTGTGGTCTGCCTGTATGACAAGTAAATTGAGAAGTTTAAAAGAACATAAAATGGTGGTGGATTTCCCCAGAGTAACTTATCATTTTCCTTTTTTGTCATCCATAATAAAAAACAAGGTTAATTTTTGTAAAGTAGAATGGTTAGGGGGGAGAGAATCTCTATATTTGCTTAATAAAATAGTATAGAGGAACATCTATATGACTTCAAAGAAGCTATAGATAAACATCATATACATTATAAAGCAGAATAGTTGTGCTTGACTTCTATTGAAGTATGTGTATGACATGAAAAAAGTGACTAAGATTATGGACAAGTCCTGGTAGTGTCTGAAAGATGACCTGCAGTGTGGTTTCAGACACAGATGTGGCTCTTCTTCAGAAGAGTCTATGCTGCTCGTGAATGTGAAAATTTCCAATACTTTGCAATTGTCTGTTATAAGTCTGGGGCCATGGTAACATATGGTTCTTACTAATGGCAATGAAATGTTAGTGGGTGCATGGCATAATGGAGCCAATAAATTGGTTGATCAAATGGTTTAAAAGAGATGATTGGATTTGAAAGGCCATGATGGACCAATCAAGTACCACAATGAAGCCAGTAGCCCTAAGACTCGTAGGATGATCAAATGGTGGCCATTATGACCAGATAATAATCCAATTAGGCAAGACTACACTAGCAGGGCCAAAACAATGGTCAAGCTAAACAGCGGCAAAGAATCTCAAAAAGGTGTCCCAACATTAAAATGAGCTAAAAGAACATAATTGTCCAAATTTATAGGAGCAGCCTAATGATCCCTACATCTAAAACTAGCTTAATGCCTTCAAAGGGCTCATCTGAGCTCCCCTAGAATGGGCCAATGCTTGTGGATGATTGTTATCAAAATGGAAACTATCTCCTTTTTTCAATGGGAACATGTACCCAAATCAAATAATAATGAAGGGGTGGCCACTAGTGGTGATAGTTTTAGATTGAAATGGAACTCAAATTTATTCTAAAAGGGAGAAATTATTTCATGGAAGGTTGTAGAAGTTTAAAAATGCAATTCTTCTACATTCTTTTGTATGTAATCTGTGGTCTTGGGTTAGGGTGTTTATAGTTTTGAGCCTTTGTTCTCTTGTTAGCTTTTTTGAGTGGCTAGGCTCTAAGTAAGGGTAGGGGTTGTTCTTTCCCCTTCCTTGGTTTAGAGTCCGTGGGCTGCTTTTGTATACTCCCTGTATACTTGGAGAGCACTAGTTTGGTGTCTCCTCTTTCTGTTTAATATATTTCTCTTTACTTATCAAAAAAAAAAATGCAATTCTTTTCCTTTTTCCGCTTTCTTCTACAGCTGGTTTTCCTGTTGTATTAGCTACAATTTACTTTCTCAATATTATGTGCCTATAGATGGTTGGATTGTAATGTAATATAGGCTGCATTTGTTTTCTCATAGAAGTCTTAAAACAAAGAATCAGAATTTTCCCATAATTTCCAGTATTTGGTTGCTGTATTGAATGACACAATGAAGAAGAATGAAATTTTACACTATTGTTCAGTGTCTGACATTCATATGAAATGTCACTCAATGTGTTAAGTATGGATACATTTTATAACACATTGATTTACAATGCACAGGAATTAGATGTATTCATGTATGATTGAGGGGATCATGCTCACTAAGCTGATAGTTGAATTGGCAGCCTTCATTCTTCTAAATATTTCCTTACAGTACGAATAACATTCGAAAACGATGGTTGGATTGAATTTTTATTTTTTATTTTTGGCATTTTTTCTATTAATGTTTTTCTAAGCCTATATTGTTAATTGCACAAAGCCTATATTGTTAAATGTCAAATATTGACTTCAAAAAAAAATTCCATTGCATGATAATGAGGATCACCCAATGTGTTCAGTATGGATACATTTTATAACACATTGATTTACAATGCATGGGAATTAGATGTATTCACATATGATTGAGGGAATCATGCTCACTAAGCTGATAGTTGAATTGGCAGCCTTCATTCTTCTAAATATTTCCTTACAATATGAATAACATTCCAAAACAATGATTGGATTGATTTTTATTTTTATTTTTATTGGCATTTTTTTCTATTAATGTTTTTCTAAGCCTATATTGTTAATTGTACAAAGCTTATGCTGTCTACTTCAGGCCAAGCTACACAAGTGCCATTACATTTCCCAAATTGTGAATTTATTGACTGATATGATTTGGTTCTTGTCATAAATAAATATAGTAGTTATGCTAGCATTGTATTGTAAGGATACAGAGTCTAAAGCTTCCCTCTTATGATAGGCGACCAGGGGAGGAAAGCGATGGTGACAACTTTAGGGATTCCAGTAGTGATGGAAGCAGCGATTGTGAACTGGATAGAGGATTGAAATTCTCAAGGGAGCAACAGAATTATCATGTAACAAGTGATGTTCCTCTTAGAATTGTTGGGTTGTCTTTGACAGATCATCAAGAAGACTTTTCCAGTGATGACAGCGAATCTGGGAATTCTAGAGGATGTCTACTTTTTGAATATCTAGAACATGACCCTCCTTATGGCCGGGAACCTTTAGCTGACAAGGCTAGTCTCCCTCTCTCTCTCTCTCTCTCTCTCTCTCTTACACACACTCTATTTAAAGAAAATATAACAAAATTTAAAATTCTAAATCATAGTCTGATTTGGAATGCTTCTACTGTTCATTTTTGGTCCCTCTTTTTGATGTTATGTTATCAATTATTACAGATATCTGATCTTGCCTTTCGGTTTCCTGAGCTGAAGACACTTAGAAGTTGTGATTTACTACCTTCTAGTTGGGTTTCAGTGGCCTGGTAAAATCATTGCAACCTCATACTTGCTTCACAGAATGTAATAATGTATATGCACATTTGACTGACTTGGTCCGATATACATTTTTGTAGGTATCCAATATACAGAATACCAACAGGCCCAACATTAAGAGATTTGGATGCTTGTTTTCTGACATTCCATTCTCTTCACACACCCATGAAAGGTAATGAAAAATATCTCGTCTGTCATTTTATTTATGTTATGTAGGAAAGCTTAATCTTTCTCTTCTTCTTCTTCTTCTTTTTAAAATTACTTAAATGGGGTTGAAGGAGTTTGTGTTAAGGGTTTCCTTCTTTTGGAGGAGTTTGTGTTTAGGGTTTACTGTTGCAGTTGTTTATTCATCATGATTTTATATGCTGATTGTCAGATAATAAGTCACAAGTCAGTTCTTCACTGACTCTTGAGTACTCATGAAGCTCAAACTTCTTACTCTTGTCTGTTTCTGTAATTTCGATTGATTCCTGAAATTCTTTCCAATTTTTGGTCAACTAAAGCATTGTCCTCCCCTTTTCTCTTTTCATTGTTCTTCACAACAATTCCATTGGCAACTTCTGATTTGTTACAATAGGACTATCTATTTTCTTGTCACTTCTAGGAGACTTAGTAGGTTGACTTTTTGCAGGTGCTCAAAGTGAGATGGATGGGGTCCCCGAGATTTCCTTGCCTGTTTTCGGTCTTGCTTCATATAAATTCAGAGGATCCTTATGGACCCCTAATGGAGGGCGTGACTGCCAATTGACAAACTCCCTTTTGCAGGCTGCTGACGATCGGCTAAGGCTGCTTCAGGTCAATCACCCAGATTTCCTGTTTTTCTGCCGTAGATGAAGTTAAGGGATAGTTGCCTCTCAAACAATTCGTGCTCCTACCATTCTGGAAGAGAAGCCCAACTCATTTGCTGCCACATGCTCGTCAGTCCACCTTAGAAATAAAATCCTGCATCTAATACCGAGATCAAGATGGCTAGTTGAGTTAGGGGTGTTTCTCTGATCTGGTTTCCTGGTTACTTATAATAAGTTATTTAAAAAGGAAAAATCTGAAGAAAAATAAAATAAAAAGTTCAAAAAGAGCTATGGAATGGAAGGAAAAGAACCATAATAAGGCTCCAAGAAAAGAGACTGAAGCAAATATTTGCTGGAGAAGCTGCGGAATGCCGTGCTAAGTCTGAGCAGTAGATGGTTTGATTTGCTCTGCGTTCATGTGGTGTGTTCTTTTAGTATACATATTTCTGGGTATACTATGACAAAACAGGCACTTTTTTCTGTCCTGATGATCAGTACGTAGGTTGTAATATTTTATTTAAACATTTTTAGGGGATTTTGATAGGGTGCAGGTATCAAATTTTAGCTTCCCCATATATGTATCTGAAACTAACCATTATGCCTTCTTAAGTTCGTGTACTGGATAACTGTATTATAGGAGTTGATACGAGTGACTTGGTGTTTAGTAAATGAATGGTTCAGATTGTTGGACTTCAACAGGTGATTTTGGATATGTTTCTCCAATACATCAGACATTTAATTTGATAATCTCAGGTCTTCCATGTGGAGGGGAATGGACCACTACATTCTTCTGGATGTGGGTCACCTTCCCCTCTTGACAATACCTCTTTGATTTATCTTACGGCCAGCTTGGTGTGTCAGTCTTGTCCTGTATCCATAGATTTCAGTCGGATGTTGATCCAATTTTATTTTTAAATTTTTATATAGGAAAATGGAGAATATTATCATGGATCAGAAAATTGTGGTGTTGGGTATGTGGGGAGCCGCTGGTCCTGCTACCATGTCTCTTAACCTTTCTAAAAATGCAAGTTAATGGCTGCATCTGTTCCTATCGGAGAAATGTCATTGAGAAGTTGATGTTTAAATGTTTTAATTTATAACCAAGGGCTGAAGATTATTAACGCTGGCAGACAATTTCCCTTTTTTATTTCCTAATGTTCCTCACTGTGGGTACTTTTCGTGAATATCTGACACTTCGAAAAAGGTCGAAATAAAGACGAAGGTGATCGGAGTTTTCTTGGTTTTATTAATGTGCCAACAAGCCTCCATTAATCATAAGCCTACGCCGGATATAACCGGCATTGGTCAGAGTTCAAACACTGTTTCAAATTCTGAATAAGGTTCATTTTTCATCACTGTTCTTTGAAGTTCCTCCTTCACTGCCATGTGAGATACTTTTTATAGTAGTGAAGTTACATGTTGGAGCAGAAGTGGTCTTTATGAACATGTTTTCTTTTATTAAAAGTTTTAGTTGTTTATTTTTTATGTATGAATTTTAGAGATACTAAATTGGATTCATTTTTAAAATACTTTACACGTTCATGTTGCAATTGTTAATTAAAAAAAAAAATTAAAGGTATCCTATTTTTCAATGATAGGAAGAACCATATTTAATTTAAAGGTATCTTACTATACATGGAAAAGTTTTTTGGTTTCTTTCTCTACTTCAAATTTCTTAAATTATTTTGTATATCCATCACTAAAGAGTGAATGAAAAAAAGAGTTGCACCAAAGAAGAGTGAAAATCAAGATAGTTACTAATAGATCTTCAAATCATATTAAAATTGGTATAAAGATTAAAGTATTTTTTTTTCTTCATATCCTAAATATTACTTTGAAGTTTGATATTAATCACCAAATGAAAATTTTTCCTACATTTGGTATTAGAGTGTGGTCAGTCATTTGAGTATGTGTGAAATATGGCTAATGAAGTGAAGGAAATCATCGAAGGAAATATTCATTCAAATACAAAAGTACAAATAGAAGTAAGCAAGATGATAAAAGAGTTGAGAAAATGGAGAAAAGAAGTGCAAATTCATTTTATAATGGTCTAGTAATCCTGTTACGTTTACTATCCTCGATCTTATAACCAAGTAAGAGTTTCATTGTCATCGAGACTTTAAAGTTAAAGTTTTCAACTTTCTTATACTTGGATTGTAAAGTTCTAATGGACCTTCACACTCTCTTCAAGTAAATACACAACACGAAGTTTTTTTATTCAAAAGGATTAGATGAGAGACAAGTTTGAAACCAAAGTTTAGTTAATTTTGGTTTTGATTATAACAAAATAAAATTTTGAACTAATGATTATATTTCAAGTGCAACTAGATAAGATGATTTCTAAAGTGGCAATTACAAAGACCAGATCAAGTGAAAGGAACATCAAGAAAAAAAATGAAGCCTCAAAGAGAAGAACCTAGAAGACTTTTATAGGATCCCTTTGTGAGGTTGTTAGTGCACTAAGTCTTTCATGTATTTTATTTGTTTTGAATAAAAAATCATCTAAGAGTTATTTTGTTTAAAATATTTATAATTGGATAATTTCTTATTCTCAACTAAATCCTTGTGTTAAAAACTTTATAAAACTTATTTAAAAAGTTTTTTGATTGAAAAATATGATTGTTGAGCCAAAACGAGTCCAACCGATCAAAACGAGTCCAACCAATCAAAACGAGTCCAACCGATCAAAACGAGTCCAACCAATCAAAACGAGTCCAACCGATCATGGGTGAATTGAATTGATCAATCGATTGCCCTTTCCCAGTCAAAGACCAGTTAAGGGGTATAAAAACCTTCTCTCTCTTCCAAAATGTTTGTTTGCCCAGTCAAAGATAAGTCTTTCATGATCAAGGGGCATTCGAGGAGTGATCAAGCTCCAATAGTCATCAATAGTGATTGACTGTCCAATGGCTAGTCAAGTCGATCGAACTGGAGTTCAATCAGCTGACCCTAAAACATGTCTAACGGCTAGTTTGGGCTTCCTTTATCTGCTTAAAGGCTCAAATCTTCATTGTTTTCAAAATCTTTACTTTCCTAAATCTTTCTTGAATATATTTGAACCTTAAAAGAGTGTTTTTTAGTACACCTTGTTCTAAAACTAGCATATCATTACTTCACCATTCAATCCTAGTTTATCTTATATCATTTGAGCTTAAATTTTGTATTAGAATTTTATGATAATATTTCATATCCTTATTTATAAATCTTTAAGAGTAAAAATTTAAATGTGAGGTATCACTTAAAGATTTTCAAGTGTGAGGGATCACTTAAAGGATTGTTCAAGAGTGACGTATCTCTTGAGGATTATAAAAGATACTTTTAGTCAAAAGTTCAAAAGGGTTTATTGGAACTATAATCTAATTAAATTGTTTGAAAGCTTAGTTTGAAAGTCTTGGATTAGTGGAACCTACAACTTGGGATTGAAACTAAAAGAAAGTAAACATAGGTTGTGTTGCGAATCATTATAAAAATATTGTGTTTACATTCTTTTTTTCCAACTATTTTATTTTATATGCAATTATCTCTTGCATTCATATAATTTAAATTTACAAAAAAAAACCATCACCCTATTCACTCTCTCCCTTCCCCTCTCCTCCCCCCTTAGGATGATTACCTAAGTTGAATTAGTCAATTTTCTAGTAGTTTTATTCCTTATCTATCATTAAAAAGTAGATATCAAAAATAGTAGAAGAGTGAAGGTCCACCGGGAACATTGACTCATTTAAGATCTTAAAACTATACTTAAGTTACCATCATAGATCAAGGTATCTTTTCTTCTTCATATCCTAATGTTATTTTAAAGTTTGACACATTTAAATTTTCCCAACACTACATTCTTGGAGTAAGTAGGAGAAGTTAATCAAAAAATAAAATAATATTAATGAGACAATTTTAAAAGAAAATGCATTTTCCCGTATGGATCAGATAACAATTCGCTTCCATTCCATCGTATATATGGAAAAGACTAAAAGAGCTAGAGATTATGTTTTGAATTTGATTTTCATGGCTGATGGGGAAAATGACTACAGTCGACAACCAAAACACCAAAAATGCAGGAGGCCTATTCAAGATCTGTGTGGGGCTTCAGAGAAAAAAATGTAGATCATATCGAGGTCCACACTGTTCCTTCCTTCATAAAGGGAGAAAACTCAGCCACCAATTTCATTCGTCAAGTTGTGAAGTTTTCTCTCTAAAACCTCTGAACAAATTCGCCCCATCATGTGGTAGAAGGACACAATTTCGGATAACTGTTCAATGGACATCTTCCCCATCATTGTCCTTGCAAGTTTTTCCTTTTCCTCATTCATCTTCAACCTTTCCATGTACACTGAAGCATTTCTCACTGTTGCACCCATCTGCTTCAACCTCTTCTCCTGCTGCAAACTCAATGCTGTATTTGCCTGCAATTGTTTAGAAAAAGATAACATAACAAATATTAAATGTAGGTCCTACCAAATATTAAATGTAACCCTACTTCAGGTTTGAGATTGATCCACAAATATGGCATATATATATATATATCAAATGGTTAAGCCCTTAATCAATAGTCATTACTAAGTTTAACTTCCTAATTAAAATTAGGTAGTTAAATGTTATCTTCATGCCATACCTCCAGAAACTTTGCTCCAACTTCGAGTTCAGATTCCTCTTCCCCAAGCATTCCTCTGCGGGTGCTGTACATGTCTCTTGCAATTGAGAAACTTCGACCAATCACCTTTCTCTTCTTCTCCACATCTTCGTCAAGCTTTAGAGTCTTGGCCACAAATGCTGAACCATTGAGCTTCTTTTGGTAAGCTTTCACTGCCTTGACAAATTCCTATAAATAACCAGGAATTAGTTAAATTCCTCATTTTTCTTTCCCACCACTATGCTATTCCTATAAAGTAATGACATTATAAACTGTGCCTGCAAATTCAAGATTGCTGGCTTACCTGATATGCAGAGGGGCATCCTGGATAATCAAAATCATCAGAATTCGGTTGTCGCATCCGCTCAGGATGAAACTGCAGACCCATGATAAAGTTACCCTCTTCGGGATTATAAACGTGGGGATCATAGAATCCTTCAACCAAGCCATCAGGAGCGAAGGCCATTGGGACGAATCTCTGAGCTAATCTTTTAACGCCCTGATGATGATAACTATTTACCCATATATCCATTTTGTTAGCCTCCAAAGAATCTTTAAACCAGTGATGCAAAGGGGTGTTCTCCACCACCTTCACTATGTGCCGATGCCCATCATAATTTTCGTAGTTCATATGAACCACTCTCTGCCCTTCTGGGCACTTCTTTGAGAGTTCTCTCTCTACGTCCTGATAAAGGCTACCTCCACATGCAACGTTAAGGACCTGCGATCCCCTGCAGATGCCTAAGAAGGGTATGCTCCTTTCCAGGCAAAGCTTAGCAAGGAGTAACTCAATTGAATCTTTCTCTCGATCAATGGCTATGTCACTGGCATGCAACCGCCTGATCTCTTCAATTTCTTCTGGGGAAAAGCCAGAAAGCTCTGCGTCGTAAAGGGATGGATCAATGTCTTCACCCTCGCATAGGAGAACGCCATGGATTGGCTCGAAGCTTTCTAGCAGCATGTGGACTCCACTAACTCTTGGGACGATTACAGGTACTGCTCCATAGTTTACTATAAGATCAAGATGATATTCTCCTGCATGTTCATGAATCATGACATGGAAAACATGCAAACGATTAATTTTTTACCAAGTTCAAATTTTTCGTTCTAAATCAGTTTGACCAGTTATAATTCACTGAATCCAGGACTGGGTTTTGCCGAACATACCAAAATTAAAGAGAGAAATTCTTACAAAAACGTACAAGAAAATAGCAAATAAAGCAGATGATTTTGACATTTCTAGTAGGATGAGAAAAAGACGAACCCACAAAATCTACAAACTTGTTCTTGCGAACGGTCCGTCGAGAGACGATAAGAACCCTCGGAAAAATCGTTGAAATGTCTGACGCCATGTACTTGATGAAGAGAATGGAAGCTTTTATAGAAAGAAAGGAGAAGAAAAGGCGAGGGATGCAGAAATAGAAAGTGAGAGTTCAACGTGTATCCTTCATGAATGCTATTAGGTATATATATATATATATATATAGGACTAAAACATCCCTCAAGATTTCACTGATTTCCATTTTATCATGACTTGATTCTCTTTATTTCCTAGCCTCTGACTCTTAGAGAAACATCTAGGATCCTCATCACTGACCCCGTCCCACCACATCCATGATCCACCCAATTCATGTGTAAGCTCGCTATTTGAGTCCAATTAATATTAGAATGTCCATGTGGATCACATTTATTAGGTTGGATGTGGATATGTTTAGAGTACATGCATGTATGAGGAGATAAGAGCTTGAAAGAAACCCAGCTAGGGACGTGGAAACATCTAAGCGCCGCGTATTAAATCATGTTTGTTGTTTTCTATATTATCTATCTGGAGGTCCAACCTTCACTCGTTGCTGACGTGGATATACACACCCAGACCCAGACATACCGTCCCGTAATGTTCCAGATCAGGTGCCAAGCCACGTTGCATGCACAATATTTTCCGTTAGGTATAACTGGACCTACTCATTAATTTAATCTTTTCTTTAGTTTGTTGAAGATCGAGTAATATCGACAACCACCCCCAGTATGAATGGATTGAATTGGACCCAATTGCTGATGTGCTATGACTGTAGCATTCAACTTCAATTTGAATGAGTGGGATTAGGCTTGATTGGCTAAAATTGTTTGTTTTTCATCGTTAGTCTTTTTATAATATTCCATCAATGAATTCTATGAAGCTAAATTTAAACCCATTCGAATTGGGGTTATTTCCTTGATTATGATTGTGAAAAGTGTTGCCCCATGTGGAATAGTTTGAACAAAATTTGTTAATATTTTCTCTTAGCGCAAGTGCCCATTTGCATGTATTTACATAATAACATATATGTGTAATAATTTAAAGTATAGAGTCACTTGGATTAAGTCAAATGATAAACCCATCTCATAGGATTTCTTATAAGAGTACCAGAATTTTAAAAAATAATTTGTAAATTATAGTAATGAAAACAATATTCCTTATCAATTAGGGAAAATGAAAGTAAAAATATCTTTTGAAAAGATAATTTATTTCCTTTTTATAAAAATTATGGGTAAAAATCAAGAAACGATATCTTTTTATTATTTAAAAAAAAATCAAAAAATCTAAAATGGTTTCTTGAATAGATGATTTCTTAAAAATAAATAAATAACTAAAGGAAGAAATCATCTCTTAAAGAGATAATTTCTCAATAAATTATCCTTTCATAAGAAATCCATCATCCAAATATAACAAATTATCCAAAATAGTAGTGGTAAATTAAACTACTAATAACAAAATATCTCTTCTAAAACATTCATCTAATCTAAATCACTCCTTACCAGAATTAGGTGTACCCAAAAACATTTTAATCACTCTTACTAGAATTAGGTGTGCTTGAAAACATTTTAATAAAATGAATGAACTTAAAGCCCAATAAAGGATATAAGGATATAGTGTACACGTGTTTCCAGAAATAAAATAGATAATCCTTATAGCATGTTTTCAAATGCAACAAAACCACTAATATTACATGTGTCATTTTCAAAATAATTTAAGTATAACATTATTTTGCAAACATAAATATTAAATAAACAAGCTTTTTATGGAAAATGTCCATCAAATTGGGACTTACAAAGATGCACATTGTAATGGGACTTACAAAAATGGCTAGCCTCTCATGTGCTCCTTACATGATGGTGGACCAAACCAGAACCAATCTAATAATATACTACCATAGGTCAATTAACTACCCTACTAGGTTTACAAACTATCGTTACCTCCACCAAAAGTAATAAAAATCAAAACATTTATTAACTACCCTACTAGGTTTACAAACTATTATTACCTCCTTACATGAATGGCAACGGGACGGGTCGCCCCCTTTCCAACCCCACCCCGTTTATTAAAAAAAATTCTCATCCCCGCCCTATTTAGCTTTTTTTTTTAATTTTTTTTAAAATTTACTTTTAAATTTTTTAATTACATTAAAATAAATATATTTTATAAATAATAAAATCATTATATTTTTTATAACTTATTTTATTAAAAAAATTTATTATTATCTATATATTAAAAATAGTAAAATTAAATTTAAAATTAAATTAATTTTAAATTTTAAATTAATTTTAATTTTAAAATTAATTTTATATGTAAACGGGGCAGGATGGGGCAATACCCGAACCCGCCTCGGGTTTAAAAAAAAATCTCGTACCCGTTTATTAAATTTAAACCCCGTCCCATTAGGGCCGGGGTGAGACGGGTACCCGAAAAAACCCGCCCCGTTGCCATCCCCACTTTGGGAGGTCAATTGAGTCATTTAATATGATATAAATACGATTCACCAAGCCACTTGGGCTAACACTTATCAGACTACAAGCAAGCCCACTCTTGAGGTGGGCTTAGGACAACGCCATATGAGGCCCCAGGGGTAGTTGAAGCATAACCCACTCTTGGGCTAACACTTATAAATACGATTCACCAAGCCCCAGGTGAATTGAGTCATTTAATATGATATAAATACGATTCACCAAGCCACTTGGGCTAACACTTATCAGACTACAAGCAAGCCCACTCTTGAGGTGGGCTTAGGACCACGCCATATGAGGCCCCAGTGGTAGTTGAAGCTCAACCCAGAAAGGAGTTGGGCCTACATTTTTCAGCCTGGGCCCAATACGGAGCCGAAGAAAGAAAAGGTGAGCTGGAGGCTCTTGGAACACCTTTGGCCATGGTGGTGCCAGTGCATGAACTTGTGAAGGCGATCATAAAGAGTTGGTTATTTAATCGGTGGCCTTGATAAAAGATTTGTCTGCTATTCCAAGCAGCAGCGGCATTGGCTCCGCCACGGCCACCATGAGGGCCTCCGTCATTTTCAGCAGCATTCTTATATTGGTGTACATCACACCTTCATCATCAGCCACAAGCCTCATGGACCTTTGCTTCCCCAAGGTAACACTGACCATAAGAAATGATCTCAACAGGACAATGCCACATATCGATGCTCGTTAAAAGGCCACAGAGAAGCACTGCGATCACTTGAGGCTTGGTGAAAAGCCGGAAACTGGACGTTTAGGAAAATTTTGTTCCCATCCAAGCGGTGCTTCATCTTCATTGATACAGAAATGCAATGGTTCTTTCTATGCCTATGCAACTGGAGCATCGGAGATCGTGGGCCAAGTCTGTTCCGAGCAGACCGTGGGAGATGGGAGAAACGACATATTCGTAGAGATAGGTCGGCAAGGGGCAAAATAGGAGATACAGTAATAAAATGAAAATAGAACTGAATCATAGCGTTACATAAAACAAGTCAAAAAATCAAAATAATAGTCAAAGTAAGATTTAATTTTGATAATACTGGTTTTTTTTTTTCCAAAAAAATCTAAATATATTAATGAAAAAAAATATAATTAATCTTTTTCTTATTTTATATTTGAACATTCCAAATATAGTTTAAGCGAAAATCCTTTCCTTTTGGTAGAAACTAATTTCTTTCCAAAGCAAAACCACAAATTTCTACTGACTCTTAGGATATTACTATTGAAGCCCAGGAATAAGAACCCCAAAAAGTTAATACGCTTTGAATCTTTATTATCTAATTAAAAAAAGAGGGAAAAAAAATCTCTTCTAACAAAATATAACATGTCCCACAAGCTTAATTACCGTTAGTTATGATTAAGAAGGGATAATTATGTTTTGGATCTAATTTGGCTCAAAAATTAACCTTTGGTTCATATAAGTTTACCATTTGAGTCCAAGATCTAAAGGAAGTGTCAAAATTGAGAAGAAGGATATGAATTTTTTATCTTTTCAAAAATGACAATTGCTTGTTATGAAAAGAAAAGAGTAGAAAAACATTAATTTACACTTTATTCTTTTTGTAAACCTCGATAAAATTTAGTATAATTTAATGATTTGAAAAAAAATACACCTTTTTCCAAAAAAATAAAACTAAATTATTATTATTATTATTTAAAAATCAAACGTCTTGAAAAATATATATTTTTTAAATTATGCATATAAAAATAACTAAAAATATGTTAAATTTTTTTATTTTTAAATGATATATTTTTAGAATATATTTTTAAAAAAATTAATTTTTTAAAAATAATAAATTTTCATAATAATTATTAAAAAAATTATCAAACGTTATAGTAGAAAATAATTTTAAATGATATATTAGTCTTTTCATATTTTATATCATTTTTATTAATTATATAATTTATATGGATCAAAGCTTAGTTTTTGATCTGTGTATTCCAAAACACAATTTTCCTTGTTAAGAAAAAATTATTTAATACCTTTCCACAGGATATTAGCTAATTGCCAAATCAATATTGAAACTATCAATACAATATACATATATATCTTCTTTTCCTAAAATAATAATAAAGTTGAAATTGGAAGTAGGGCCCAATTGGGACCCTACGAAAGGGCGCTGTCCCATAAACGGGATAGGTAGGAGTCATAGGTCTGATCTGCAAAACCGGAGGGCTGAGACAAGCCAACCCCAATAAAGCTATTTGTTCAGATTAAATGTGAATCGGGTGAGTTGTTGGGCCCCACTCCCCAATACCTGCTCTCAATCCCTCTCATTGGCATTTGTCTCTCGCACGTACACAAGACACCTTCACAAGCATCCAAAAAAAAGGCAGGCTCAAAGTAGCAGACTAAAAGCAAGGGGCTGCCCATTTTTATTAAAGCAAGGCAAACACATCCTCTAAGACAGAGCGAGAGAGGGGCGATAATGGCGGTCTCGGTCTCTCTTATGGCCATCATCATTTCTCTACACCTCATCGCCTTCGTCCTCGCCGTTGGCTCTGAACGACGTCGTAGCACTGTAACTCCCTTTCTCTTCGCTCTCCTTTTTTTTTTTTTTTGTTCAAATCTTTGTTTATTGTCAGTACGGTGTGTACCCCTAAGTCCTCTCTAACTCTCTGGCTCTCCTTCTCGGCAGGCCAAGGTGGTGCCTGATAAGTACGACGAGCGTACATACTGCGTATACAGTACAGATGCGTCGACCGTGTACGGATTGACGGCGTTTGGGCTTCTGCTGATCAGTCAAACGGTTCTCAACGGCGTCACCAAGTGCCTCTGCTTCGGACGAGGTCTTATTGGAGGCGGCTCCACCACCTGTGCCGTCTTCTTCTTCATCTTTTCCTGGTAAATTCATGCTCCCATTTTCTGATAATTTTTAGATGATTTCCTCACCATCCATCATGGGTTGGATTCCATAGTCAATATCTGAGTTACATCTACGGTCTAGATCATTTCATCTGGTCCCACCATTTACTTCCACCGACAACACCACCGCCAGCGGTGTAAATAAAAAGGAAAACCTGTGATTGGGCTTGGACTGCAGGCTGCTGAGGTCCAGCCCTCTTCGAAAGAACCCACCTCAATTATCACCAAAACCCATGGCTTTTTCGATCGAAAATGAGCATCATTTTCACAATCACTCTCGTGAGTGGCCCCAATTTGTTTGAATTTGATGAAATTATAAAATAAAAAAACAGGGTGAGCTTTTTGGGAGCAGAGGCGTGCCTGTTGGCGGGGTCGGCCAAAAACGCATACCACACCAAATATCGAGGAGTGTTCGGCGGGCAGGACTTATCTTGTGCCACTCTCCGCAAAGGGGTCTTCGCCGCTGGGGCCGCTCTCTCGCTTTTATCATTGCTGGGCTCCATACTTTACTACTGGGCCCACTCCAGGGCTGATACTGGAGGCTGGGAAAAGCATAGGAGCGAAGGCCTTGGCATGACGCAGCAGCAACAAAACAACGAATTTGGGAAGCTGTAATTTTGTTTTAAGATTAGGATAACACCACAGTTTTGGTGACATCAAATACCATATGGGCCTTGTTAAGCTATGCTGCTGGATGGATACCTTTATGTTGAGAAGCTGTAATTTTGTTTTATGATAAAGGGGAATCCCGCAGTTTCAGTGACATCAAATATTATATGGGTCTTGTTAAGCTATGCAGCTAGATGGATACCTTTATATCACATTATATGTTGAAATATATGGAAAATACTATATAGTAGTATTGTGTGATTTGTGAGTTGCAATCATCCCTTGCTGGGTTTTTCTTTTTGTCCTTTAGGTATGGTGTTGGGCTGTGGTTTTGAGGTCCGTCTTATTATGGCTGGGCGGACGACCCCGTCCGAGGGTGATTTGGCACCTTTGTCTTTGCTTGGTCACTGGTCAGTGCCATTCATGTGGATCGTTAGTCTGTTTTCTATTTAAGAAACTTAAAAGTAGTGTTACATGGTTGGTGGCAGTGGTGGATGGTATAAAATTTTGTTCTGTAATGCATTATTGGTTTTTATTTTGTCTTGTCTACCAAGGGATGATGAGATCCGGGAACCTTTAACGTACTAATATTTGTACCAAACCCGTGACAGATTCATGTGTTTGACGATTTCTTTTGTCCTCTCAGTCAAGACCCAATTCTTTTTAATGGTTTTGTGCTAGATTATTAGTCAGCGTTGCACCTGGGCCTTGTTAGAGCTTTTCGAGTGAAACCAAGCCGCTTCTCAAGTGAACCCAAGCCACCATGTAGTACAGAGTAAGCCTCCATGCGGTACAGAGTTGTTTTACGTTATTTTAAAAAGTATTTTTAATATTTAAAAAATTAAAAATTTTAAGTATAAAAAATTATATAAACACTTCTCTAACACACATAATAAAAAAAAATTAAGTAAATGAAATGAGCATTGATGACATGCACGCCTCAAAGGGTTCACTACTTATGGTGAAAGGTTTCGTGTATAAGAGAATACAGCCAGTGACGAAGCCAGCACTTTACTTGGGGGCAATGTAGGCCTTAGCCCTATGGTCCAGTCTTAACATTACTTAACGGGTAGAAGCTGTCCTGAGTTTAAATCCCCTTGTTGTAAGAACAACACTTGGCATTGTTTATAGGAATCAAAAAGCAAAAAACCCAGAGACATACCAGTGACCATGGAGGAAAAGCTACTACAGCTCGAGAAGAAATTGAGGGAACAACAAGAAGAGCCTAAGAGATAGATAAAGACACTCTTGTCGGCTTCAGAGGCCTTACGGCAGGAGAAAACAATTTTAAAAACAACTATGACAAAGACCTCATTGTGTCCGTTGGTCCCTATTCCGTCTATGGACCTCAACCTTCCTTCCAAGCGGCGACACCTGTTGAGAAACATACAAAGATCACAAAGATCTATGTACTCCTCTTTCATACATGATATATTCTCCAACATCTTTTAGATCAATCAAATTTATCAATTTAATCAATCCAAATTAATTAGTAATTATAATTTAAGAAAACTAAATATAAGACTTATAATTTGGATAAAAATAGTAGACTATCTATTTATCTCGTAAATCAAGAACACGTTTACAGGGTGGATGACCCGTCCCGGACTCCCGGGGTAATGTCTTGCTTAACCTTTTGCCTATTGACGACTGGACTTTATACCGTGCAGACCCGTTTTGCTTAAGGTGGGTTTAAGCCTAAAAAACACCAAGTTTAGCCCACCCTCTGTGGCCCAGTGGGCAGGCTTGTCCTGCAATCCAACCTCCATATTCTGACAGGTGGTCTAGATATATGGACTGTACTCTTTAATTGTGGCCCAAAATCTAACCGACATCTATTAAGCAAACTCTTATGGCCCTTCCCAGACTTGGGCTGCATGTGCCAATTTTTCTTCTGCCATTTTATCTGATTGTACATTGGGCTAGATCTTAATAAATCATTGATTTCATACTTTTTTTGGTTAATCATCTTAATAATCTCGCAATGAAGAAACGTGAACAAAATAACGTTCAACTGTGAATTACCGAAACAGTGGAATATCTGCTCAATTCGTATGAGATGGAAGGTATAGGCTTCAAGCTGTAAAAGAATAAACCTTTCATGGGTTTGTTGGGCTTCTCCTGTGCAGCAACTTCGACATCAGGATTCAGGCCATCCTACGCCACTCTTAAGCCATAGGCCCCATCACTATTATATTGCTTGATGGACTTGGAATCTATTTGGTCGTGTTTCTAAGAACCGTCCTTAATCCTTTTGTACTTGAAAATTTCATTCAAAAAATTGTGTTGAGGTACTAAAAAGGTTATAAATATTTTTTAAAATCATTACCAAACAAGCTCTTAATCAGCACAGTTAAATATTGAATATCTTAATTCACTCCATTGATGTCCACGTAAAGGCCCACATCACCATTAACAAGCCTTTATGCGAAAAGGAAATGTCTTCCCTCCCCTTATGGGTGGCTACATATGCACAAAAACTGCTGGGCAAAAGTCATGTCCAGGACGCCAATTCAGAAAGCAAGTGGCTACCATAATACTCCAACCTTCATTACAAATAGTATACTCAGACAACTAGCACAATATTTAAAGCAAACAAAGAAAAGGCTAACTCCACACTAATCATACACTCCAACAGTACTTTTTCATAATACCACTCACTCAACTATTATAACTTAGACCGTACCACACCATATGCAGAGGAGTCATAAGCTGATCCTCCCAATAGTTAATACCGGACGAGGCGCACCACCCAAGCATTGATCGACGATATTACAGACATGAGGATCTAGCAATTAGGGAATGGAGATCCACAAGTGCTGGCAACTTTCCTGGCATTGGGAGAGTTGATAAATTTCTGAAGGTTTGGGTTCTTCACGTACTGGCAAAGGCAAGATCTCTGCTCCTTTAGCTTACTACAACATGTGGCAGTTGGCGGGCTTGAGGAGATGATTGCATTCGCACATGTGCTCAGCTCCATTGGGCTGCAAGTGACCGCCGTTGACACTTGGGCTTCCCCAAATAGCAGGAGGAGAGCAAAACACACTGCAATATATGACATTTTCATCTTCAACCAAAAAGAGTGGAGTATGTGTATTAATATGTTATGGGTGCATTTGGGTGGAGGACTTCTCACAATTTATAGGAGGAGAAACAGAAGAAAGGGAGGCAGAAAAGTACAAGGGTGTGCTGCATGCTTATGTAATTATTTTGGTTATGAGATCGTTTTACCATGTGAGTAGTAAAAGGGTTGGGTGATTTTCAATTCAAAGACTTTGAGACCACTAAAGTTGGTGCGCCTTATCATCATCATCATCCATCTTTGTGCTTGCGTGGGGCTCGGAGTACTTGGCGCTCGACTTTCTTCTTTTGCATCCTCTTTTGTTATTTACCATATTATTCTAAGCCTTAGGCCAGGGTACCAAGGTTTGCGTCCACTCCATTCCGGGTATTTAGTATCTACCCTTTACCTTATTTTCTCCACCTTCTCTAATTTATGCTTTAGGGCTGTTTTTCTCGAGGGTTTGCTAATTTTCTTCTCTAAAAGACTATGTATTCATGTACTTAATACTCATTCAAAAAATTAGTAAATTTAATTAACATTATTCTCTTATTTTTCTTCAATATAAATCCACACCTACAATCATCAAGCTGCAAGCCACGTCTGCATTGATATTGAAATTAGAGTGGATGGCTCCTTCCACCTGCTGTCACTTTTGAGAAAATGAATAGACGTGCCAGGTAACAGTTTGAGTGAATCATTAGGGAACCATATTATTATTTGGTAGTCATGACTCATGAATAATTATAAGGAAATGTGCAGCTCTCTTTCGGTGATGTGATGTACTGCTGTGCCGTCATTGCCATGCCGATGTTTTTTCCTTTTTTCTTTCTCTGTAAATTTAATTCAGAAAACCAGTTCATCAATTCTTTTCCCAGAGGCAAAGAAGTCAAAAAGGTAATAAAGCTTAAGACTAAAGATCCGGCTAAGCTAGTACACTTCTTCAAGTTATTTCAAAATAATAGCTTCATCTTCCATACCATCTTCAAGGCTACACTTCTTGCATTAAACTCTCTCTATTGCTCTCACTGTATGTTTTGGAGTAAGCCAAGTTGCATTGAGATTGTCACTAAAGCAGATCACTATGAAAGTAAAATGAATCTTTCAATGTTACTCGTATAGAACCAAATAGTTAAGAATTGAATATGATATCCCACAACACTTTAAATTTGGTCAAAGTTCGGTGGAAGATTGGCACTAATATCGTATCAAAATTTTAACTGTAGCAATCAAAGATAAAGTTGAGAAGAAATCAAAGTGGATCATGCAAAGGCTTATTCTCCCTAGTTGGTTCATTGGCTTTGATAATTTAGCAAAGTGGGTCCACTTGGGAGTTGATGGCATTCGTCTTTGGATCTTCAGGATTGTTTTTCTTTGAAGAGTGAGCCTTTTATTATTTGCAATAGTGCTTGTAATGATAAAGCATATTCCTCCCCCACACCCAAAAAAGAAAAAATCAAAATAAAATCCTTTAGCCAGTTGTCCTTTTAGTTGATCACCGGTCATAGATCTTGGATGAAAGCCACCCCACTTTCCTTGTATGTAAATAATGCAATCTAATCAGCTAGATTTAGATCAAAATAAATTAGTAAAATAAATAAAGGTGAATTGCATGCCATTATTGCCTTAATAATGGCCCTTAAAGCCACCAATGCTGGTTGAGTAGTGGATGATGTGCTCATTTATACCTGCACCAAAGCCCATCTTTGGAGAGATTTCAATTACCATTTTGGGCCAGTAGTTGCAGGTTTAGCTTGGGTTTGGGTGCTATATTTTGATGCAATGCATGAAGACTAAGCTGGGCCCAGACTAGTACATTGTAAACATTGGACATTGGTTGCCTTTGTTTTAACTTAGAAAATGTGTCAAACTTGCATTTGGGTTTCCTTAAAATATGTTTTCCTACAATGGAGAAAAAAAGAAAACATATTTCAAACTGTTCTCCGAAAATCACATAAAGCCAAATGTGATGGAGTGCAACTACAAAATATTCTTGCCTTTACTTGTTCAACAAAACAATATCCCTTACAATAAAAAAATAGGAAATAAAAAGACAGTTTAAAATAAAATAGTCATCCAAAGCTCTCTTAGTACTGTTCTAATGAAAGTTGTTCTAGGTACCCAAAAACACAAACAAAATGCAGCATATTTTTTACAGATTCTCATCAACCCAGGGCGTTTTAGAATCAGACGAAAGTAGTTTTTTTGTATATTATATGTATTCGATCCGTTGTCATGTGTCTGGGACAGAAGGTATTCCACAAAAAAAGAACAAAACATGACATGGGACAATACTTTCTCCGAGGGAATGGGGCATATTCGATCGTGATCACCTTCATTTTCTGTTGATTAAATTTTTGAAGAAGTTAAAACAATTTGAAGATTACTGATCGGATGACAAATAAGCCGATGAATAGGATGGAATTGGGTATGTGAAGCAATCTTCCAAGGCATGCCAAAGCCATTCCTTTCTTCTTAGTCCTAGTTCCTTTGCCAGGAAGCTTAGAACCACTCTTAATTTATATAACCTACAGTCCAGAGAGCTGCAAAACAACAACTTCAGGAATAGCCATGCCGATCTATTCATCTGATTCCGACGAACAACCTGAGACTCCAATTCGATTGTTTGATCATCAAAAGTCCATTCATGCTCTCCTAGGAGGAGGAAAAGGTAACGTTCATTTTTCTTCCCATGCCTGCTGATACTGCTTAATTATCTATCCCAGAACTTGGGACAAGTTTGGTGGTGCTACACATAGAGCATTATTTTCATTTCTGTTCCAAGAAACACACCAAAGCCTAAAATTGTGCTTCCAAGAGAAGAAATGTGCATTGGAATATGGAACTCTAGAGAAAATTTTCGTTAATGAGATATTTTAGGTGATATATATGCAGTTGCTGACATATTGTTATGGAGGAACAAGTACGTATCAGCTGCAATCCTAATCGGGTTTACGATCATCTGGTTTCTTTTCGAAGTTTTGGAGTACCATTTTGTTACTCTTCTGTGTTACAGCATGCTCTTCCTGATGCTTGCCATTTTCATTTGGTCTAATGGGGCAGGATACATAAATTGGTAATGTCTCCCTACAATGGCATACAATGAATGAATCACTAGCGATTATGAAGACCCTTTTCAGATTTTACTAATTTCATGAAACATTTCTCATTGCTTAATTAGTACTAACCTATTCTAGCTTCTCCTCAGGAATCCTCCCGATGTCGACAAGTTTACATTATCTGAGCACACGGTTCGATCATTTCACTCAAAAATCAATACGGTGTTGTCAACCTTCTATCGTGTTTCACGAGGGGAAGACTTAGCACTCCTCGGCGTGGTATATAAATCTACATAATTTCCACAACAGATAAAGTAATCCACCATTTTGATTTTCACGGGAAGACTAACTCAGTTGCATTGTTGTTTGGGTTCATGTGTTTCAGGCAATTGTCACCCTCTTGACATTGTCAGTTATTGGAGATTGTTTCAGCTCTTTGAACGTCTTGTACATTGGTAAGACTAGATGGGGGAGTTTCCATTTTCCGTGATTTTCCTTCTTTTGAGTCTAACCAAGGGTGTTTTTGTGCGTGGAATCATATGAAGGCTTTCTCTGCATGGAAACTCTACCAGCATTGTATGAGCGATATGAGGAGCAGGTGGATGAAATCGCTGATAAGGGAAACCGAAACGTGAAGAAATTGTACAGGAAATTCGACTCCCACGTTCTTAACAAGATTCCAAGAGGGCCCGTGAAGGAAAAGAAATTCAGATGAATTTGTAATCGAAGATGATTTCTGGGTGTGGTTAATATTTGTCCGGGAAAATCTTATGCTTATGTGCATCATTTGTGATCGATGTGGGATGTGAGATTCTCATGGAGATGTAATCTAATAAGATTTGAATTTGAATAACAAATACAAACATGATATATTCAAAAACCCAATGAATTGGTGTATGGAATAAATTAGTAGGTAGTGAAATGTTCGAAATTGAGATTTCAAAGAATCCTAAAGCTGGTAGCAACAAGTCATCAAACCGCACTACCGCAGTGGACAAAAAGTCAAAAACAAAATAAAAACAGTGAAATCTAATTACGTACGTACTATTAAAATGTCACCTCAATAAAAAGATAAGACAACTGATTTTATATTTGAGTTCTCAAATGTAATTTTATTATTGGTGGTAGATTTTTTGATAAAACTTAATATTTATCTTTTATTATTTAAGTTAAATTATTTTTAAACTGATAATTTAAATTTTATTTTTTATTTTTTATTTTAAGTATTAAGGTTATTTTATTAAATTAATTTATAATTTATTCTAATCAATAAATTAAAGCTCTTATTAATTTTAACTAATAGCACTAATCTTAAACAATAAATTTATTTATTAAATATTATATATGAGATAACTATGAAAATATTTATTAAAAAAATGAACTCTTAATAAAGTTGTAAATATATAATTTTATTATACATGATTAAATGAAGTAAAAGAAATTTAAGATTAATAATAAATTAATTATTTTGATTGAATACTTAAAATTGTTTTTTACTTTAAATTGTGATACTAAGTTATTTTATATATTTAATTTATTTAATGACTTAAATTAAGTCATTAAATCATATTAAGTCATTGCTTTGATTTAACATACACCTCCAAATTTTTATATCCAATCATCCCCAAATTTTTACATCTAATCAGGTTGTATCAAAAATCTTTTTCTATAAAAAAATATTAGCATTTTTTCACAGGGATAGTGGGAAGATCAATTACTCTCAATTGAAATAATGTGAATATTATTCTAAGTGGAAAAATTAAAATAAATTAAATAAATTTGAAGCAATGTGTAAATTAAAAAATAATAATAATAAATAAAAAGTTATAGCCTATAAAATTCTTTAATTCCTTCATATTTTCCTCCAAAATTTTGAGTAAACCAAATATAACTCAAGTTTTTCTTCTTCTTCTTTTTTTGGGTAAACATGTCCAAATACTTACTAACATCATGAATGAGTGCTCATTTTCGGTGTCTGGTGCAACCTGTTTTGGTATGTATATGTCTTGATGGTATCATAGTGAGGAAATTATCCAACTAGAAATTCAAATTCAAATTCAAACTCAAAACAGTTTATTTCTGGTAATTTCTAATCAATCGCCTAATTGATTCCCACCATGGAATCAGACGAGACAGAGGGAAACATAAAATGGATCAATTTGGTATGTTACTTTTAAGAAATTTGTTTTTAGCTATGCTAATATTGTGAGAAAAAACAATTGGGAATTTTACATTATGATTTCAAAGGCTCGGTGATTCATGACCAAAATAAGAACCCTAATTTATTTTTATTTTTTTTGTACTTTACATAAAAATTAATCAATAATTAAATATACCATCGTTTTATTTGAAAATTAAATTTTATTTAAATAAATACTCTTATTTTTCTACTCTAACGGAATTGAAGTAAACACATTCATAATAACATTTTTCCCATTTTTATTTTACAATGAATTTTATTAAATATAAATATCAGATTACAAGAGGATAAGAGGAGAAAAAAAAAATTAAGGGATTGTGAAAAGAAATTATTTAAGGGTATCATAGGCAATTTTTTGAATTCTTTTTTCCTGTCCTCAAAGCTGACGTCAAAATAGATCTATGCGTAGTATCCTTTTCCGTATGTTGTAGGTCTTTGTGGTGGTAAAGTCCAAATGCTAACCTAATGGCCTTCACCGTAAGGCTAATCAAGGAATAATCTACGACTTATAATATTAGGGGAGTTCAATCTAATTCAATTGCTCGTATTCTATGTAATATTAAGGTATTAGTTCGTATCCATAGACATACATCCCAGTACTTATCCATTTTTTGCAATATTATTCAAATGGATATCCAAATCCAAACTCCAAAGAATTGATTTTTGTAATATCTATCCGATCAAACAACCAACACTAATACCAACTTTTTATAGAAGGGTATAGCTACAATCTAAATCATCAATGCAAGTATTTGGATATAACATAAAGATAATAAAGGATCCGTTTGAAAACTGTTTTTTTAAAATAGTTTTTTATTTTTTAAAATAAAAAATACGTTTGATGGTTAAAAATTATTTTATTTAGTTATTTTATGTTGTTTTTACTTATTTTTTTAAGAATTGTTTTAAGAAATAATTATACAAATATATAGAATGATTAAAAATAAGTTAAAAACATTTTAAATTTTCAAATAAATTTTTATTTTATAAAAATCAAAAAAATATTTTCAAAAATTATTTTAAAAATTGCTTTTCGAAAACAGTTATCAAGTGCGAAGTGTCGGTTTTAATATATTTCTTATTTTCTATTTTAAAAAATTGATAATAATTCTTATAAGATATAAATACTCTTTAGAAATTTATATTGAAACAAATTAAAGTATTAAAAGTACCTTTAATAAGGTCAAATTTTACATAATACTTTTACGTAATCAAAGAATCAAGAAAAATAGTTTTTTCTTGGTACGTTTGGCAGGTTGTGGTGGTACTATATATAGGACGAATATTATCCAAGTAGAAATCCAAATCCGAACTCAAAAATGTTGATTAATTTCTTAATTAATTATATCCAATTTCCAGTCGGTCAATGCCTTGGCCCTCGCCATCGATCAGATGAAGTAATTAAAGAATCAACTCTATCTTCCATGCTAAGGATTCTCCCTTTCAAGACAACTCACCAGAACGTTCAGGAGCAACATCAACTCAGAGAAGTGTAAAATAGTAGATATACATGAACTGGCCGGGGTGAATATTTTAATACAACATTTAAAATCTTTCTATTTACAGACACACATCCAACAACCGCCAGGCTGCCAGCATTTGGCAGTCCTTGTTTTTTGTTTTATATCAGCCTCGTTTGGTATGATTGCAGGTCATGGGACGTGCAGACCTCTGTCCTATGTTTCATAAGGCGGTGATGGAGAACAAATATCCTTAAAAGGAAAATGTAATTTATATTCCAAAGCAGCCGATCCTTTCTCGAGGGATCGAGTCAGAGATCTGACAAGAAGATCCCTACCATTAAATCAAAGCATGGCGTTGTGATAAAGAAGAGTTGGGTTTGTATTTGGTGTTCCGAGAATTCTAGGGCTGATGACAATTGAAATGACCCAAATGATCTAATGAAAAAATTGCAATCATTTCATCAAAGTAATAATTTCAACATCTGATTATATTCATGCATGCAGGGTTGTATTTGTTCTAAGTTTTCATTGTAATAACATAGCACCAACATCAATGGATGGGCCATCAATTTGATCCATACGAAAGATGATGATATAGCAAAATATATAGTTATTGAAGTTAAAGGAGAAGCAGCAGAAACTTTTATATTACAAAGCACCCTTGGGGGCAGGTCCCTGATCCTACTTGTTTGCATTTATTAATAATCACAATTCACAACACAACAAAACCCTCAGACTGACCGACATAAGTGAAACTTAGAACTTAGATCGAGTTGAGAACCAGCATTCCTCAAACTAGGGATCCTCTCTCACTGCTAGAGCCTAATTTGGGGGATGAGTCTGGTCGAACCTGTCCAAGTTGTAGCTGTAGTCCACTGGATTTCCGCCATAGAAAGTTGATGCTTCCCCAAGTTGCTCTGAGATATTGATGGATAAGGAAAATTCCTGACAATAATCAACAAGAAATTAATGAGAAGATGACCTCAGTAAAAGGATAAGCACCAGCCCTTGTTATCATGCGAGTCTTAATGAATTAGAGCATGTTTGATAGTGATTAGAGGAAACGATTTTGATATTTTTAATATTTAAAATTTCTTATCATTTAATTGTTAAAAATGATAGAAACACTTTCTAGAATCCGTATTTTTACTCGATGGAAAGAAGTAGCTAGAGAGAACACATGTAGAAGAGTTGGGGGAAAAAAAACAAAACAAAAACGAAAAACAAAACAAAAAATGGATTGAAGCTGGTTTAGCGAACCTGAGCGGTCCTGCGCATTTGCTGAAGAGTGAGCATTTGCTGGACATTGGGCATTGTTGGTCCATTTTGATAAATGGCCTCGCCTTGGTTTGCAAGATTGACTTGGGGCAGAATAGGAACCATCGGGGGCGCAGGGTGGTTTGGAGGATTGACTTGGGCTAAGACTTGTGCATTAACCCCTGGTGGCACAGGGTGGTTCGAAGGATTAACGTGGGGCCAGACTTCTGCAGGAATCACTGGTGGCACAGGGTGGTGGCTCGAAGGATTGATGTGGGCCCAGACTTCTGCAGGAACCACTGGTGGCCCAGGGGATCCATCTGCAGTTGGGAACATTGGTTGTGGAGGATAATAATAAGGAAAAACCCCATTTCCTGACATTTGAGGCCAACCTCCAACTGCAGGCGACATGGGCGGATAGATACAAGCAGAGGGTAGTGTTCCATGCCCATGGGCGTAGCCCATTTCTGATGGAGGCCTCATGGAAATATACTGAGTTGGCTGCATATTTTGCATTTCACCCATTTGCATGTATGGAGATAAGAACCCCACTCCGTGCTCCTTCATCATCTGATGCACATAGAAACAAAAATTCAGATTTCTATACTCTGCGCTGCACGTGGGTGTGCATGCTCAGCAAGAGAGCTCTACTTGGAGATGAAGCTGCAGGCCTTTGATATGCTTGATGGTTTCATCCAGCATTGAACTTTCGGTCAACTAAAAAATCAGAAGAATCACTTTAGTTGGATCATGAATGAACCGAAGAAAATTTGCATGGGCTTGAGGTAAACATGTTCTCAATAAATTCTAAATTTCTAATTAATGTTGTCCATCAACCGACAGTTGATTATGTGGGGTATTTTCAAGGATTAAACCCATGATTTGATTACTTCAGCATGAGAAACCTGATGGCACAAGTACGGTTAATACTTGCTCCACCAAACACAGCCGGAACTCTTCTTGCTCCTAAGTCCAAACATGTGGAAAAACTTAATTCAATCTTTAAAATAGAAAAGAATGGTAGGAAGCATATAATAGTAATAATTTAAGCCAATAGGTAACCCTTTTCAAAAACAATTTTCTATTCTATAAAACAAAAAATCAAGAAACATGATTAATAGCCAAAAAAATATATATAAAACAGTAAAAAAAATAGAAAAACTATTGTTTTAGAAAACATATTATTTCAAAAAATATTTTTTAATTGTTTCACTTATTTTTTTTTAAATAAAATAACATATATATAAAAGTTACTTATAAAAACACAAAAAATAAGTTAAAAATATTTTAAATTATTAAACAAACTTATATTTTATAAAGCATTATACACCTGTTTTCAAAAACTATTTTAAAATATTATTTTTCAATACTTTTTTTTAAAACACTTCCTAAAACAACAACAAATGGCAATAAAAAAACATAACGGAGACCACCATGCACAAACAATCTTCTTGCCCCCCCTAAAAAAAAAAAAAAGAACTATAGCAATATGATGGGCATATTTGGTATATTTGAAATCAATTTAATAATTTTTTTCATGGAAAACAATTTTTTTAGAAATTGTTTTAGAAATAAAGTATTTTCTGAAAATATTATTTTAATTATTTGTATTTGTTGTCTGAGATAAATTTTAAAAAATATTAGTATAAATGTAGAGAAAGATTGAGAATGAAACATTATAAAATAAACGATTATTTTTTAAAAATATCTAAAAACATAAAATAAAATACATAAATTATTTTTAAGAAATATTTAAGATATAAAAAAATATTTAAAATATTTTAAGTTGCTAAACAAACTTTTGTTCTTAAAAACACCCAAATAGTTGTACATGGATAAATAGATGGCTGTACTCCAAAAAATTTCTTTAAAACTATTTTTTCGAGAACTTTTCTTGAAAACGTTTCTTGAGACTTCTGATATCACAGCACGGTTGGAACTTCTCTAGAAACCTCCTTGACTCCCTCTTACCTGGTCTATAACATTCCTAACTAATGAAAGAGTCTCCAGTCTCTTGGTTGAGAGCTTGGCCAAAGTAGTGATGTGGATGGTTCCAAGTCTAGTTTTATGAGGAACTACACCAAGACTGACAACAACTAATGAATTCTGCCATTCATATCTGGCATACAACATCTTCGAAACCGATTCATGCACTTCCGATTACCTCCACAAGATGGAGAGTAGAAACGAAAACCAGCTAAAGTTTACAAAAACAAATATAGAGAATTATATCACCTTGAGGGGACCTCACCTACCCATAAAGATGAAACCAGTGACCAGTGACTAGTGACCACAACAAGTAATATGTATAGTGCAAACTCACCAACGTTGATGTTTTCCAGCGAAATTCCAGTGGAACCGTAAGCGGCAGTGCCACCATGTATTTCAAGGAATCTATTTGACTGTCCAGGTATTCTAGGTTGTTTGGGTGATCTAGAAATAGGTACGAGGAAGGGTATTGAGGTCATTATTGGAAGCTTTTTAATTTTTGTAGTTTCATTTTTTTTTTCCTCCATGCTTGGACGAAACAAGGAGAGTTCCTGTTCATCTAATCGTAAGAATCCGTACTGTGATCACCAATAAATCAATAATCACATATGTTTCATTCAACACAGCGTAACAAATAAAAAAATGAAGGAAAGAAAGCACAAGTCAAATGAGAAAAAGTGGGCCATGCGGGAGATCCATACTTTTGCCCTGTCAACTTTTGGGCATGTTTGATGGAGGTGCGACTTTAGCTTTCAGTGGCCTATGCTTTTATTTATCTTAATATGTATTATGGAAAAGCTAATGAAGAGAGAACTTACTTTGCTAGCATTCGGGACCATCTCCTGCAAAGTTCTCAGCTTCTCCTGTATCCTACTCCTTCGTTTCTGTTCAAGACAAACACAGAGCACATGGAAAAGAATAATATAAATAAATAAATAAATAAAAAAGAGACCATAATGGAAGATGACGGAAGATGAGTTTTACCAACAGGCTTACCCTCTCGTACACGCTATGTTGCTCAGCCGTACGCCTTCTTTTAGGCCTGTCCTCATCCTCTTTCACTGTGGCCTTCTCTTTGTCCGCCCGCCATCCAGCAGCCACCTAAAACCAAATCAAGTCAGAAACATACATACAAATAATTGCCCAGAGACTACCTCTTTCAAGTTCAAACTCTACCTCAGTTACTTTTCCAGACTCTTTATCATGTCGCTCAACCCTTTGCCTCACACTTGATTCTCCCTTCTCAAATACCCCACACAAAATCAACCCATTAGATCCATTATTATTTATGTCATGAACAGGTAAAGATGTGTCCAGCAGAGGCTGGACTTCCTCCAAATCACCATAAATATCAGAAAAAGAGTAATCCTCTCTCGGTTGCCGAGTACTCATAGAACCGGTTTGAGGGATATCATCAGAATCAGAGAGGAGAATATCGGGATCAGAAAGGAGATCTAAAGTATCATCGTCCATTAGAGGAGACTCAAGGAAAAAATCCTCCTCAGAAGCTTCGTTCTGATTCCACTGGGGCGGTATGTCACTCATGTTTATGTTAATAAACTCGCATATAAGAGCAGATTGGTGGAAAGAATTCAAAGAAATGAGGTGTTGAGGAGGTGAATTAAGCGGGGTATTTATAGCCGAGGGTGGTGAGTGAACTGCTATTGCATGAAATAGCGGGAGCCAACCGAATAACGGCTTTTGGAATGTTGGGAAACGAGGAATTTTTATTTGTAAGTCGGTTATGGGTTTGGCGGGATGTGGAGTCCCTACTCGAGAGTCATTGGAAAGTGAATAGGGACTGGAGAGTCATTTCGCACGTACGTGGATTTTTCTAAAAATAGGTTTCCCCCAGGTGACACCCTGTTCGCATGGAATGGGTACATGTCCGATAATAATGGGAACACGTGGGCCATCAAGGACCCGCGTCGCTCTCTCATCGACCCTGGCCCATCCCCGTTCTCCCTTCCCCCCTCTTACATCCCACTTCGCAACTCGCAAGCTGCCAAACTTGGGGGAACATGGAAAATCTCTTCAAATATTTGCTGTTGTCTTCCCCAATTTTTATTTATGTGATCCAACACAAATACCCACTGAATTTTTATTTTTTTTATGTAGAGAAATTTTCATTTTTGTGATATATTTTTACAAGTTGGATGAAATTGATTTAGTTGGCATTAAGAAATATCATTAACGAACCCCGCAAGACAATGCCAAATTTTACGTACGATTGATGGAGAAATTCCCTGCTATATATTAAATGACAACCCAATAAACAGATCAGATTTAATCACAAATATAATTGTAATTAAAGCACGACCAATTGTGAACAATTAGGTTCAACTCATTTGTTGGACCAATCGTGAAAGTGTCAGACTTGCTTCATTCCTCACTCATATGATTAGATAAAAGAGAAGATGGGATGTGAGTTAATAAGATAAGAAATAGAATCCGTGTATCTTGATACATTAAATTCACTTAGCATTGCAGTTTTGTGAAGCAAATGCAACTAATTCTTTTGTTCACATACCATGCACATTTCTTCTAGACTTAAATTTCTAAGTTTCTACTAATAGGTTCCTAGGATTAATTTAAGATTAAATTTGAATTGCTTTGATTGACTTGAGTTATTACCCCAATTTCATTGACTTAAAGTGAATTGAATTTGACAATTGAAAGGAAGTGTTTGTGGCAACTTTGGGAGAATTTTTATTGGTAGATATTCTTGTTATCAAGATAACTAAAAGATAACAAAATACTTGCTTTGGACAAAAAAAAAAATCACATTGCATTGGATAAATTAGATTAATTTGACAAATCATATAAAATGAGACAATCAAAACGACCAAGATACGACAAGTATGAAAGAGAAAATATAAACTACGATGTGACATATAACATATCACCGATGAAATATGACAAGACAAGATAAGACAAAATAAAAAATATAAATTATTAAGCCCATTAGAGATATGACAAGACAAGATAAGTCAAGACAAAAAAATATGAATTATTAAGTCATTAAAGATAAGACAAGATAGAAAATATAAATTATTAAACCATTAGGGATAGAGATGACGAGATGAGGAGTGTGATAAGAGCGATGTTGAGATAAGATAGATGATATACAAGATTGATTAAACAATGGTTAATAGATAAAACCGAATGAAAGATCAAATTGATGTATGATAGACAAAGGATGATATAATCATCTTTTAACCAATGGCAGAGGGGTTATGAGCGTCTTGATCAATGATCATTAAAGGTAAAAAAAATGCAAGTTTGATTAATGGCAATCATTGATCATTAATGATAAAAAGTACAAGTTCGATAAATGAAAACAGGATTGATGTGTTGATCTACTTAAGAAAAGAAAAAATGGATGTATCATGATGATAAATAGAGTTTACCTTAAAATTTGTTTTGATGATGATTCATGTTAAGGTTGAAATCATTCCACATGAGAAGAAGATAAAAATGGGAGCTTCCTTATGCTATAAAAGAATACCTCCAACCCTTATACCATTCATTAAAAAAAAAAAAAAAGTTTAATAGAATTGAGAAAGAGATAAGAAGGTTTTACCATATAATTATTTTTGTACATTATTTTATTTATTAATCTATTTCAATATGGATATCATCTGTTCTTCTCATGGTTATCTTCTCTTATCCAATAAAACTAAACATATAAGAAAATTACAAAGATAAGATTAATACGAAAGAAATAATAATAATAATAATAATAATAACAATAATAATTTTATTATCACATCATCCTATATATTAATCAATATAATTAAGAATCAAAACCCATAAATCATTTTGAGAAATCAATTAGCTGGTCCCATTCCCCGGGTAACACGAGCGATGAGAACTTTTATTTTAAGAAATCTATTGAGTTAATTTAAGAGCCCTAATTTCATGAAATTGGGAAAAAGAATTAAGTTATAAAATAAAAAAGAAAAAAATATATAAAAAAGAAAATAAATTTGAAATCCTATTTTCACTCCATCTTATCATTTTACCATTTTCACCTTAAGAAAATAGAGAAGTACTTTTTATCTCTGTGGTATTGGAACTTGTACAATGAATTTTATTATATAATTCTCGGTTGATGGTCACTGGTGAGTAGGAGGAGGACGTGGCGGGGTCTGGATGAAGCATCAAGCATGTAGGGTAATAATAAAATGGGAAATGAGCCAGAAAGGGGCTGAGAGTTGCCGCCCAGGACCCGTGACCAGTCTGATAAAGCCATTTCGCCCGCCTTGCATCGGCATTGATACCAGCTCACGCTCTCTCCCTCCTTTCAATTTTGTCACTTTTTCTCATCCAAGGCTGCCTTCTAATGGATGATTTTGGACTTTTTGTTTTACCCCTGCAGCTGGGTTTTCCATGGTGCCCACATTTTATATTCCTCCAATAGCATGCTTCTAAGTCTTCAAAGATGAAATCCATAAGTTTTGAGGTCCGGAGTTGAAGGATTAGGGTTTTGGTCGAGATGGAATCACACACCATCGATGTCCAATTTTCCACTAAAACGCAGATTATTTCATCATGTTTTTAGAGCTTCGTAGTTGAGTGGTGATCGTTTATTTGTGGTTGAGGATAGAAGTGCGTACGATGATGTTTAGATTTAGATGATACAACTCATCGGGATTCGTGAATGGCGGTGGAGGTACATAGGATCCCTAGGCCTACGAATATGTGTCAAATTTGTTTCTACCATCTCTGTCCATGTTAGGGGTGTAAGTTAAAAATTCATCCATAAACATGGCATCGAATCGATTCGCTTCTCTCGGGCTGAAACATCGGATTTCAATGAAAAAAATTTAAGTATGGATATGGACAGAAATTTTTTAAAAGAAGTACCAACAGGATTGGAATTATCCAATACTTACGAAAATATTTTAAAAAAAAATTAAGAAATAATATTGTTAAATTAATTGATTTATTAAAATTTTATTTTTATATTTTATTTGTTTTTGGAAAACTTTACGAGACACCATTAATACATATGTAATTCTGTATATTTCATATTGAAATCAAACATGGGAGGATTTTTCTTACTATATGCTTTAAAAACCCTCCAATCATGTAAGGATTTGGATGAGATATGTTTTGTTGAATGGACTATGTTTGGTTTATGATGAACGTATTTTTAATGTAACTTACATAACCTAATATTGTTTACTTGCTATAAGACATGATACATATAAAAATAGGCATTAAATAAAATGATTTGGGTTCAAAGTGGTAAAATTTAATACAATTCATCACGACTTATTTTAATTATAATTATATTTCACTCAAATTCATATTCACATGCATAACCCGTAATTTTTTAATCAACCTGTATAACATTTAATAATCCTATTGACTAACCTAATTATAATTTTAAACTATCTCATTTTAAATTTGTTTTTTTGAATAAGTAAAACAAGCCCAAATAGTGTCATCCATTGGTCAAAGGTCGATCCCTTCATTCTCATAAAGTCTGGTGAGAAGCTCTTTCTCGCAGTAGTAGAAAACCCTTTATCTGTTCTCTCTTATGTTGAATGTCACTAAAGAAATACTAAGATATATGTCAATAACTACATAAGGTCTACGATGAAAGATTTGTTAATGAATATAATAGGTCTAATGAATATAATAGGTCTAAGGAAGAGCTAACTCCCAAGGGTCGAACATAATCCAAGTCTTTTACCGACACTTTGTGTCTTTATACGTCCCATGGGGATCATCGCAATTGAGTTATAAACATGTCTGGTTGTGATATTAATCATATGACTTAATCTAATTATTAACTAAGATAACTTAATTATTAAATACGATTAAATGAGTCACATGAGACATTACGTATTTAATTATTAAGTATTTAATCCACTATAATCAATAGAAAATCTTTCTTCATAAAAATAATATAATGAAATATGATAGAATCCTAAATCCATTTAGAAAAATTATACACTTAAATTTAAGTTTTAACTATAATTAGAATATTAAATAAATAGAAATTTTAAAATTATAATTTAGTAAGAATATTTTATTTATATTTATTAAAAAGGCACTACGTTTTGGATTTTTAAAAGAAATTAAGAAATAAAATATTTTGAATTGAATTTTTTTAAAATAAGCAAAGAATCCTTTTATGAGTAATTATAGTTACAATATTTTTATTGTTAACATTTTCTTTAGAAACATCTTCAAAGATAATCACCTAATATTTTGGTATAACAAAATATGATTTTTAAAATAAAATCCTATTAATGATGACTGAAACCCATATTTCCAATAAATTTGAATGGGGAAGTGCTTCAAAACATTAGTTTAAACATCTCAAAATCAATTCCAAATGTAGCAAAAAATCACCTAAATTTTTAGTACTTTATGTATCAATTGATTTGTAAAATTTTCTTAATAAAAAAATGAAATATATAAATTAGCGTTGATTTGGATATACTCTTTTTTTTTTTCATTTTTAAAATTAAAAATTGTTATTTATAAGTAGAACATCTTTTATATATATCTATATATATATATATATATATATATATATAGAATTATCTTATGAATTTACAAAACAAATTTGAAAATTTTTAAATTTTGAAGTAGTAAAAATTTGGTATTTTAATTTTTTTCAAATATATTTTTAAAGAATTATTTTTTTACTAAAAATCTTTAAGTATATTTGATTGATTGAATATAATATGAGACAAGATAAGAGATAAAATATTATATCATATCCTATATTTAGTTGGTGATGGGATGAGATAGGATATAAGAGATATATTATTCATCTTTTTTCTTTTTAATCCCATCTAAGATATAAAATATGCATATTTCATATGTTATAAATTTTTTTTAATGAATTTTTTATTTTATTTTATATACTCATTTTGTAAAATAAAAAAATTTAATTATAAATTAAATTTATGATTAAAAAAGAAAAACTAAAAAATATTTATAAAATACTATTAATAATGACATATAAATTATTTTTATATATTAAATAACATAATATAAAAAACATTATTTATAAAATTTAAATATTTTAATCATGAATTTTTTTATGTTAAACATAAAAAAATTCATGTTTTAAAATAGAATCTATTGGAATTAGATATAATTTTTATTTTAAATATTAAAAATAATATATATTTCATATTTTTTATTTATTTTATAAATTAAATATTAACATAATATAATATATCTTATTAAATATGTTACCTTAAAGTATAATATTTATTAAAAATCATGTTTTATATCAGATATGATATTGTATCATAAATTTAAAATAAAAATATCTAATCCGTAATTAATAATTTCTTAATTTTAAAAAATAAATATAAAAACTATTAAAAAAATAAACACAGAAACTAGTTAATACTTTGATTGGAGTGTAAGTAATGAAAAGTAATATGATTTGGGAGAAAACGACATCATCTTTCTAAATCGACTCATTGCCTGATTAGGTGTAATTTGTAAAGGAACCAAACCCAACCATAATTCTTGAAAAACACGTGGATTGTTTAAAATTTCGTCGCTTTAACACCCGAAGAAAATGAAGGGAGAGAATCTGGAAAACAGTGGAGGTGGCTGCAATTTGCAAGGATGATATGACTTTTCTTAGCAGAAAGATCTGACTTTGTCGGTCCATTCTGGTTGGCGGCACATTGGAATATGAACAAACTGAATTAATTCTAAATTCGTCAAATCAAAAAGGTGATGCATAAATTAGTATTAACAGTGTGTATTATTTTGGGTTCTATAAAGTGTAAACCATTACAGATTGAATATTGTCGACAACTGGGCTCGACCGATGTGTCGGATTACAATTGGTGATTAAATATTGGGACGGTAGATTGAAAGTGAAGGGGGGCAATTGTGAGAGAGAAAAGATCTCTCCCTAGGATTGACATTTTGGCAAAGGATAAGAAGCCTGCGGGGCTGAGTATTCCACATACACAAGACAAAAAACTGAGACACATGGTCAGAGAATGGAAAGAAGGGGCAAGCCATGATGGTGGTGGCCATCAAGGCTTCGGCAATGCAGTGATTCTCTTCTGGGTGGCTTTGATCACCCTGTCTCTCATGTCAGCTATCATCTTCTCATGTTCGGACGGTGCTTCCAAGGACAAGGCCTCGGCAACTCAGACCGATGGTTATCAAGGAACCGGATGCACTGCCTGCGGTGGCGCCTGCGGTGCATGAACACGCCTTCGCATTCTCCTACTCAGGAATGAGGCACTGTTGGAAATATATTCTTGTTTTTTCTGTTTACCGCTGTTGAGATAGGAAATCAACGACTTTTCAGTTAATGAGAAGGAAAAGGAAGCAATCGTAGCCGACAACCACACCCTTCCCTTCTTACCTGATGTGCGAAAATCTATCTTGTTTTTTTTTTTCCTTAGTTGTTGGTCTAGTTTCTTTCTTTGAATATCATGCTCAGAAGAGAAGTTTTTTACCAATTTTCTTTCCTTAGAATATTGTTTAGAATACGATTTTCCTTTTTACCTAATTTCTCTTCTTTAGAATATGATTAAGTGCATATACCATAGAACTTGTAATACACAATTATCCAAAAAAATGGGCAGCAATGCATATCTAAACAAAAATGTTCAGGAGAACTGTAGTAGTTTTTGTTTAAATTTTGATCCCTCAAATATTATTTGCATAGATGAGCTCCATGTGTTACATACATTTGTTGTCCCTTTAAGGATCCAGGAATCATTACAATGTCAAAATGTTACATAGTGTTTATTTTCCAACTTAATAAAAAAAGTCAAATATTTTGGTTTTTTCTATTCAGCTAATTCACTTTAGTTATATTGATTGATATAATAGATTAATTTTAGCTGAATAAAAAAAAATTAAATATTTTTACTTTTTCTATTCAATCCAAAATCGAACACCACCTTAGTCACTGAGTTCTATATTCTCTGCCTTCTGCCGTATTTCAGTAGAGGATATATCCATGCGGAACCTCTCTGCTGGAATTGGGATAAACATGTCTTTCAACTCCTCTGGAATCTCAAGATCTTCAAGAACCTGCAGGAAGATATTGATTGTCATTGATAGAGATTTCAAAAAGAAACATGAAAAAAAGATGGATGCTTTCCCAGGCTTTAATTATCCGGACGCACCTTGAAAACGCCATCTATGTTTCGACCACCCACAAGGAAAATGCATCCTGTTCTTTTGCACCCCCCAAGTATCTCCAGCATCTTCTGGTTACTCCCATCATAGTATTTTGGCTGCAAGGGAATAGAAATAATTGTGAGAAATCAACTATAATATCATGCAATGCTTATACCCTTGACAGAAACCAACTTCTTATGTGACCATGGGATGAAAACCAGATATTGGCATCTAAAACACTGCAACTGACAAATTGATTATATTCTATCCTTCAAGATAATAAACCAACTTCACAATAAGGCTTGCCCTACCCTACCCATGTTCAACATAGAGGCAAAGGCAGCCCTCAGAATAGAAGGCATCCCTCTAAGGGCTGCAATGGGGTAACCAGACCTTGTAATCAAAACAGCCAGCCTGTTCATTTGGGATTTGGTGGCCTCCATCTGAAATGTCCCCAAAAGGGGGGAAAAGGTTCTGCATGTAGGAGTAACATAGTGAATTTCATCCAAATTACAAATTTTCACTTGTATAAATTCATTAGACACATACTAGCCTTAAAAAATAACAGGGAGATCATGTATAAACCACAGTTAAGACTTTGTTGCACCATGGTTATTGTGGCAATTTGCATACGGTTCTCGATTTGTGTTCAAGGCATGTCCACAATTATTTCCTAGACTTTCAGCCATTCAAAATCTTGAGACATGGCACTCATTCAAACTTCCAATAGAGCAACTCTTGAGTGACTTATTTTGTTCCTAAGATGCTAAATGGAAATATCTCAATCTTCTAATGTTCCTGCACACATATAGTGCATTGTAATCTTTGTGATGTCATCCTTTATATGCATGCTTCACAAGGTTCAGCTCTGCCATCTTATTGGGTCGCAAAGCCTCACATATATGATATCAGGTTGCATCTCTAGCAATTTATCATAAAAAGAAAAATGAACTTGCATGGCATATGACATAAAAGAATTCATGCAAATCCATGTTAAGTTGTTTGGATCACATACATTGATAAGCCTCACAACAGTGTCTGCACCAATGACGAAAGCACTGCCAGGGAAAAGCTCTGCTTTCTTATAAAAATAAGGCTGAGTGGAAATAATTACTGTCTTTCCTGTCATTAGAAGTAACAAGCGACTAGTATGTCAGTGTCATTAATCAAATCCAGGAGTTGAAAACCTTCTCTTGCATTACTTAGCATGAATGAACAACATCACAGCCATGGTAGAAAAGAAGCTAAAATTCACATATAGTAGGAAAAACTGAGGATAAAGGGAAAACAGCAAATCATCATCAATAGACAATTTAATCCATGATCAGTAATACCAACTCCATTTGATCCCATCAGCTTTCAAAATGAAGCACTCAGATGCCTTTTGGCCCTTTTTTTTAAAACTAAGTGCAATTGTAGCAGTATATACCATGGTATTTCAAATGTGCTTACACTGACAGAGTAAAACACTTAACACTGGACCTAACTTGGATATTACACGACTGCTGAAAATCTTATTCCTTCCAAATTGTCATTGTAAAACAAACATGGGAAAAAAAATTCTCCCTGAAACAATCTGTTCACACATCTCTAACAACTAGAAGTTTAATCCTAGATCTAACATCAGTCCAAATCTTCAAACCATACCTCCAAGCCAACACCCTCCACCCACCCACATAAGAAACCAAAAATCCAGCAAGTGGCATCACAAATGAGACATAATAATACAACCTCAAATATTGCAGTGTTCAAAATATCATAGATCTGAATAAAATATGAACTTATCAGGCTTGAAAAGAAAAGGATTAATCAGCCTCACCAACTCTTTCAAATTGCTTAACGCGTTCTTTGATTTGAGATACTGTCAGTGGAGGTTTATCTGCATTGACAGCTGATATTTCAAAGCATGGATACCCATCACGACCACAAATGCTGCATAAAGATAAAGTCGAAGATATGAAAGCAGTGTATCCAAATTCTTAGTTCCACAGAAAGCATATTGGATATGTGCAGTAAACATTTGAAAAACAAAATTTTCAAGCACACGTATTATCTCAAAAGCATTATATGTAAGGATTTCTTCAAGGGAAGACAAACCAAAGAAAAGAAAAGAAATTTTCCGAAAAGATTGACTCAACTACAGGTTATTGCATCATATGTAAGATCATAATAAAGCGATCATAGTTACCCTCAGATACAGAATTAACAAAATCATGCACCACATAAAACATAGTGACAAGGGAGTCAAACATTTCATATACCTGGTAGCAACATCCAAGAGCTTAAGGTGACCGTCGTGTAAAGGATTAAAAGAACCAGATAGTATTATTTTCCTGTCAGCATTTGATTTATTTGCCTCTGCAAAATATTCCCTGACAATGAATAATAGAAAAAGAGGGGACCACTAAATCAGAAACTTTCACCCCCCTAGACTATGATCCATTTAGAACTTGTTTCCCTGAAATTTAAAAGGCATCAAATACCCAAAGTTTCAAGGAGTAGCCTTATCTAATATGCTAAGCGGATGTTACATTCTCAGCCTTCTTTGTCTTTGAGTTTTTTAACGAATAAAAAACAATATTTTTTCAAAATACCACAAAGCTCTTCCATCTCCATCAACAGTGACAGAGCTAGAAAATAGGTTGAGGGGGGCAATATATGAAACTTAGTTTAGGGAGGGGGCCAAAATAGCATCAAACTACTTGCATATCCCAGTGGTAAGCAGCTAGTTTTCTCAGAATTTTAGGTCAAGGGATCAAATCCCATTAACCCTTAATATTTTTATCAAAACTTCAAGGTGGGGCATTTGCCCCTACTGGGCATTGCCTGGCTCCACCAATGTCCATCAATTGCAACCACCAACTGTAACTATAGTCATCACAGCCACTTGGCATTTTCATTGCATGCACACCCACACTCACCCACCTACATGCACACACAGAGGTTGTTTCCTGTGTTGCTAAATTGGAGAAGAAAAAAAAAAAAGGTCAAATGGTCAAAACAACATTAAAAACAATCACATGTCATTCACATGGCTAAAGTGAGGGCAATGCCATCTAAAAGCAATGCTAAACCAGCACACAGGACACGTGTGACATTTTTTTTATCAATTTTTCAAATGTGAATAGTTAACCAAGGGGAGTACCACTAACAAAAGGGTAAATGCAAAGGGGTTATTATGCATTTCAAAGTTTTCAAAATGGATCATGCTTCAGGGGGTGTAACTGTACTTTTCCCAAGTAAAATAAAAGAAAGATTCCACAGTAATTTGGGTTAACCAACCCAATGATTATACCATACCACTTGAAAATGGATAAACCTTAAAACATATTTGCCCATTTATAAGTTGCTCCAATTCTTCATCTTCATTGAACTGTTTTTCACACTCCTCATACACTTCAGATTCAGTCAATTCCGAAACAAATGTTGCTGGGACTTTGCATGCATATGCAATTGCCTATAGCAAAAAGATAAAAGGCTTTATTAAGATGTCTAGCACCAACTGGTAATAGGGATTTCACAAATTAAACAGCTCAATGGTATGAAAAAGAAATAATTAACTCAAATCCATCTAAAGCTCTCTTATTTCATTTATTTTGTTAAGAAGTGTCTCAAATTCCTAATTGATATAGGTTCCTTTTTGTAAAGAATATTGTATAGAATATTTCTTATGCACATGTCATTGTAATATTAAATTCCCTTATAGAATAAGTAAAGTTATTAGAAATATCTCTATAAATATTCTAGGCAATGAGGGCAAAAAGTTATGAGATGAAGCTGCACTTGTAAAAACCATATGAGGTGAATAAAGATGTGAGGAAGAATAGGAAACACCTGATGGAGCAAGTTTGTGGTTCAAAGCATATATATAAGGAGTGGGGAAAGCATGGAATGTTTTGAGAACCCGATAGTTGTATCTGGTTCTATCCTTTATAATATTTTCTATAGTGTTGTGGAATGATTTTCTTTCATCTGTAGATGTAGGAATGGTTGGTCGAACCACATTAACCTCATGTACCTTTGTGTGGACTATTTTATCTTTATATTCTTGAACTAATATTATTTACATTGAAATATTAGAGCCTAGAATGATGATTTTTTAAAGAGTCAAAGAGAACAGAACACACAAGAGGATGACAAAAGAATTTTAGTTGAACGTAGAATCAATTGTTCTCTCAAGGGGATGTGATTAAAAAACATGTATCATGGACAAATAGAAAATTGACTTAATGAAATTTAATTTAAGAGGGAGATTATCAGGAAGTGTCTCAAATTCCAAATTGGTATAGGTTTCTTTTTATAAAGAATATCACAGAGAAAATTTCTTGTGCCCATATGTCATTGTAATGTTAGATTTCCTTATAAAATAAGGAAAGTCGTTAGGAATATTTATATAAATATTCTAGGTTAGTAGGGAAAAAGGTTATGAGATGGAAATGTGCTTGTTCAGGGTGGAGTGAAAGAGCTCATAGTTCAGGGTGTAGATATAAGGAGTAGGAAAACATAGAATGTTTTGAGAATCCAATAATTGTATATGGCTTTATCCTCTGTGATATTTTCTATGGTACAGTGGAATGATTTTCTCTCATCAATGGATGTAGGCATGGTTGACCGAACCATGTTAAAACCTCGTGTACCTTTGTATGGATTATTTTACCTTTACGTTCTTGAACTAATGTTGTTGACATCGACGCTTCCATTGGCACAACAATTTTGAAAGTTCTCAAAATTTTCTACAAACAATTTTTGAATAAATAGAAAACAGGAATATATGCGTGCACACACACACACATATATATACCTGATAGGTAACTCTTTCTCTCAGTTTTTGATGGGTAGAGTTCTCTATTTTAAATTTTAAAGATATTTTTATCAAGTTTTGTTTCATGTGATCTATAGATGCTTTTAGGGGAAGGAAGAATGTTTCTTTTAGAGTTTATTGATAGAGTAGGGTTGGAGCAAGTGACAACGAGTTGAATGCTGGTTCTAATCTTTTATTTTCTGTTCTTTACGTCAGTACAACACTGATTTTCTGTCCTTTATACAGTCCTGTATATTATGGTGACCCTTTTGGTGCTTTAAATATGCATCTTTTATTATTTGTCCAAAAAATCTAAGGTGCCTAGCTAATTTTTTTTTCTTTCTCAGCATGATTAGTAAGAAAGGACATCAATCACTGTTACTTGTTGAGATATCAATAGCAAGCCTTAGTAAAAAAAAAAAAAAAAAAAATTCCTCAAAAGCCATTTCAAGGCAACACATCTACATAAGCAACCAAATGCATGATTCAATACATATATATTGATCGAACAATACAATAATTTGGTGAAACTAATCATCGACCATGTAAAGAATGTGTTGTGCTAGCGAAAGCTTTGATACCATCATTTCTTATGCCAAAAAAAGCTTTAATATCATGTGTTATAAATCCATACATACATAGGTTTTAACATGATTTGTTCAACCATACCTAAATTCACAAATGAGAGCGAACTATTTAACTATACCATAGATAACATTCCAAAGGAAAGAGAAAACAGATACAATGCCTAAGCACTACCAGTCCATCCTATTTAGTACCTTTGCGTTTTTGTAAAGGAATATTGTTTAGAGTATTTTATATATTAGTATAAAATGGACATATAAGAAAGAATGGACGACACCTAGTGCAACATGACTAGAGATAGAACATAGCTCAAGGTTCAAAATTTAGATACTAGGAGAAAATAAACATGGGATTGTTTTAGGTCTTAGGAATTAGTATCTGTTTTCTCTTTCCTTCGTAATGCCCCCGATGTTATAATGGAATGGTTCACTCTCATCCATGGATGTAAGCATGGCTTGGTGAACCACATAAAAACCCCATGTTCCTTTATGCATGGATTTTTGTTTTATCTTTACATTATTACACCAACATGTAACTTCAAAGCTTCCACTGGCACAATCTAGTGATATTGGCAAACATCACAATGATCTTCCATAAAGCAAGGCAAACATATTACTAATAAACAAAGATGATCATTGCATTTACTAAGAGAAGATTCCTAGAGATTATTCAATTGTCTTCCACTTCGAAGTTACACTCTTCCAACAGGAAAATGAGGAACAATTTTTGAGAACCATAAATAATTTTCCTGTTACTCATACATGTCAAAACCTCCAAACAGAGCAATAAATGGACATGTCCACTATTTTTCCAATAAATGGATATTTTTCCTATATAATGTCCTTTGTCCAACAACCAAGACTTCAAGATTTCAAGAAAAACCTATTCAACAAGAAACTTCTAATTTTTTCATTTCTCTCTGCATGGACCATTACCAGTGCCCATGATCATAGCCACATCCCACTTCAAGCTTTAAAAATTGTAATTAAGATACCTCGTATTTCGATAGCACACTGTAATCCATGGCTTGGTCCTTGGCACATAAAATATACTTATTAGTGTAAAAGTCTATCTAGCATAAAATTATTCCTTTTTATTGCTAAATTTCATGAAGGATGATATATTGCCATGGATTCCTTGACCTTATAATGACAAGGCATATATTCTACCCTCCATATTGTACTGGCCAAAAGTCATGCTAAAAACCTTTTCCTGCAAGGCCAATTCCAAGTGCAGGTCCGCTAAGCATGATGGCATTGAAAGGGATGAGTTGGATCTGGTCCTTAGCTCCAGCATTTGCACATGATGTGGATGCTCTCAAGACCCGAACCAGCACGATCACGCTTGGATACCCATTGCAGATAGTGGTCCCTAGTGAACCTCTCCTGCAGATACAAAGATTTGACAAACATTTCGATCCTTGATTTCTAGAACCTTGAACATTTTTAATAGACCTATCGTGATATCAAAAAGCATATATCCCCTACCTACATAATGGTCAAAATTACCTCAGAGAAAGCCTTTAAAAATGTAAAACACAAGTATCATTGCAATCAATTTTTTAACAACTAAAATCAACAAAGATTTCATCTTTAACATATATCACACACCTTGAGTAAACAAAGACTCGAAACCTTCTCTTCTTGCTCTCGAGTTCGCAGACCCTACATTAATTCAGTGTAAAAACTGTATCTAAATTACAATTCTTAAGAACCAAAATCAAATTCTAAAACAAAGAAAAATCCTAAGAATACCTTTGACAAGGTAACTGTAGATGCCCAAAGTCTGTCTGATGTTCTTGTTGACAAGTGAAACCTATACATTAAGAAGGGCAAAGAAAAGGAAACAGGATAAAAGAAAAGCTAAGTTCCCAATCCAGAAGCATCATTGACATAAACTCTGCAAGATCAAAGAATACAATTGAACTATAAAGAAATACTTCACAAAACAAGACGAAAACTAATACCCATATATTACCCTCTTTCCAGGGTCAAGAATGCCTGAGTCAGAATTTTAAAAAAGAATTTTGTTTGTAGAAATAGAGGGTTCAAATTGGAGTATGGATATCAAATATCTGGATCCAAAAACCACAACATTTTGCAGTGAAATCTTCACTACAATCCTTTCATCTGAGAAAGGTAAGTTCCTTACCACAAAAAATAGGATAGCACAAGTTCAGGTTACATGCACCAGAGCTCTCTTTCCCAGATTTTAGAGGGAGCAAGGTAAAGTGCAACCGAGAGATTTGTGCCTAGCAGTTATTCGATCCTTATTGTGGGAGAAAAAATAAAATTTACAGAGCTCTCTTTCCTTACCACAAAAAATAGGATAGCACAAGTTCAGGTTACATGCACCAGAGCTCTCTTTCCCAGATTTTAGTGGGAGCAAGGTAAAGTGCAACCGAGAGATTTGTGCCTAGCAGTTATTCGATCCTTATTGTGGGAGAAAAAATAAAATTACACTTGGCACTTTTGAAGTCCATTTAGGAGAAAGTCAAGTGACCAAGTGTTGCCATCTTTCTGACTTTAGTCACCAAGAGTTCAAAATTTGAAGGCATTACTTGGTTTCTCATTTTTAAGGGATTCAGTTTGCTCCTCCAAAGCTCCAAGTTCCAGCCATGCAAATACTGCCAATTCAGAGCCCCAGCCCCTTGAATCTGATTAAATTGAACTTCATTGACTGAACCCTAAGAAATGCTGCCCAATTGAGAATCAAGGTTAACTATTAGGGACCGTTGCAGATGCATTATGTTTTCCTTCTTTGAGCATGCCAGGAGTCACGGTTATGCAAGTGCAAGTACTTAAACATACACTCAACTAAAGATAAAATATAATAGAAGACTACATAAAATGAAATAAAAACACTCCTGCATGTATAAATATCCTTATGTACTTGGGTTGGCCCCCCTTCTTTCATTAGGCACTCTTTTAAAGATATTCTTTTATTTGCCTATCAAAAACTTCTTTCATTAGACCCTTTTTTAAAGATATTCTTTTATTTGCCTATCAAAAAAAACACATGTATGTGGTTGTGCTATCAAAAGATGTCTTCAGTTAGCCCAGAACAATGACTAACAAGTAACAATACCTGTGGTCACCACGTTTTGGACGTGTGCTAGCCAAAGAACCAGTAAAGCCCACTCCTAGAACTGGGGAACCTATTGAGTGTACAATGGAGGGCATATTAGAGCATGACAGCAATAGCATCATTTCCCAAGTACAAAAAAGGTACCCAGTAAGCCGTTATTTGACCAGAGTACCCATAGTCCAATTATTGCATGTAATTTACAGAACAAAAATCAGCATTACATCACTTTGAAAGTCTCAAGTCTCAGTTCTGAAAACAGTAATAGTGCACATTCAAACAAATACAAAAGTACATAATTTTGTAGAAACAATGTAAATACAAATGGAGGAATACTTAAAATTTAAAAGCCTCTTAATTAAGAAATTTATAACAGAAGTTCTGAACTTTCCAAAATTTTACTTAACTCAAAGCACTAATCAATACCAGCATGGTACTAGTAGAATATTGAATGACAAATCTCGGGAATTTGCTATCATATAAGGAAGCTCAAGATATGGAAATTTACGGGGTTAATTGCTATAGTTATTTCCACATAGATAATTAGCTACATTTAAGGATCAATCAGTTCCCATAAGTCAATGACCCATTGGTCTAAAGACATCCCAGAGCATACCAAATAACATCAGAGCCTTAAATATTATTAGCTCGAGCTTGCCCAAGTTATATTAGGCACTGGTAGGCATTTTCTCTATAAAAAAACTGTTTTATTTTTTCAACCATGAGTAGTGATAATAGTAACAATAATATCCAACATAGCCATATTTAGGAAAAACCACATGTTAACAGCTAGTGTAAATTTCGCGTTGGATGGAAGTGGGTGACCTGTCAACCAAGAGACTTCCCTTTTTGCCAAACTATATAAGGCTTCCAAGTGTGCACACCTTCTAAATTCTCCTGGAGGGGGAGGGGGGAGGGATAAGCGGAAGCTCCAAACAGGGGCGCTGCACTGGTATATCATTGGTTGTGGTTTCCACACTCTGTTACCTTCATCTTGATGGACTAAATCATCTATATTTTCAGTTACGGAGAAAATTGATGGAAAAAGACTTCATGTCTAATCAAAACCCTCTTAGCTTCAACCATGTGATGCCTGGTTTCCCAACATCTCAGGTGATAATAAAATTGGTATCTGTAACTTACTGAAAACGATACTTAATTGCGTCTTGACTATCAATCCTTTTCCACAGTTTGCAAGCCCTAATTACCTACTTGCCTTTGATCAATCACTGGCAAACACCACATGTTTCATTCAGAAGATAAAAATTGGGAACAATTTTCTACAATTGGATAATAAAATCATATGTATTTGTAAAATGAACTAGTAACGATATTTTCAAGTGAAATGGGAGTAATTAACCTGGGTTACTGAGCTTAAGGGCACGATTGTAAGCCAGTAAAGCCATTTCCTCAGCAGTTTGCTGCGACGCAAAATGAGTAGGAATCTGGAATTCAAACGCATCCAATCATTCATAAAAAATTCGAATTTAATTAAGAAACGTTTGAAAAAGATGAAGATGAGCACCCTGCCCAGCAATTGGATCATGGACATTCTAGAATAAGGAACCACGGATTCGAGGACTGTGTTGGACGCTCCTGGCACTGACATCAAATGCCCTAGGGCCTGAGAAGCTCCACCGGAGACGTAGAGGACTGCCTGCGTAGGGCTCGAGTGTATGGCTTCCACGGTTGCCCGTAGCAATCCCTCCATCATTCACTCTCGCCGTCTATCGCCCCTCTCTCGCTACAAATATTGGATATTAGGTGGGGTTTGTTTTTTTGGTTTTTGCCCGAAAGTAATTTGTTTTCAGAGTTTAGGTTTTTTATTTTTTTATTTTTTTATGAATTATTATAAATTTTTTATTAAATGAAAAAAACTAAAATATATAATTTTTTCTAAATATAAAAAATAATATATTAGTTTTTCTTTACTTTTTAATACTTTATAAAAATAAAATACTATAAAAATAAACAATTTAATATTTAACACTATTAAGCATTAAAGTTCTATTTAGAATTAAATAAAAAAAATAAACATTACCTTAGTCTTATCATGAATATCTTATACACAAAGACAATTGGGATGTATTATAATTCATACTCTACCTCCAAATCTAAATCAAACTAATAATAAATTTCTATTATAATTCTGTATATTCTACATTTACTCTAATTCAAATTAATAATAAATAAATAAATATTAATAATTTGAATTAGAGTAAAATATAAGTTTAAATTAAAATAGAAATTTATTATTAATTTGAATTAAAGTAAGAGATAAAGTTAAAACTCAATTGTATTTGTATATAAATATATGTCATCGTCGGTGAAAATAATATGTTTACTATTGAACAGCATCGTTTTAACAATTGGAAAAACTCATAATGCACGACTCTCATAAATTTGAAATTCCCTCGACATGATGTTCTATGTTTTGATGGTACAATAGTTTTAAAAATATTTATTAAAATGTGTCATTTTTAAATTATTTTCAAAGTAATCAAATCTACATACATTTTTTATAAAATCAATTGAAAGTTCTATTTTTTATAAGATATCTTACTCTTATACTAAGAGATGAGATATGCATATCTCATATATCATACATTTATTTTTTTATTAATTTTTTTTATATTCTCATTTTGTAAAATGATTTTTTTATTATAAATTAAATTTATGGTTAAAAAATTATATAAAATATATTATAAAATAATATTAATATATGAGATATAAATTATTTTTATATATTGAATAACATAATATAAAACTTTTTAATTATAAAGTTCAAATATTTTAATAATGAATATTATTAAATATAAGAAATTTTTTAATTTTTAAATAGAAAATATTGGAATTTGACATAATTTTTATTTTAAACATTGAAAAATAATATATATTTCATATTATTTTTTATTCATTTCATAAATTAAATATAAAAATAATATAACATAACATATCTTATAATATCATGTTCATGGGATATAATTTCCTATGATATGTATTTTCTATCTATTGAAATATAATATTTTAAAATATACATATCTTATCGTATCCTATTCTTATTTCGTTAATTTTAAATCAATTGATGTTGTAGATACACAACCCATCAAATGTGCTGTGAAGTATACGAATTAACAAGTTAGATAACTTGTCATGCTAAAAATCATCTTACTAATAATTTACATTGATTTTGTTAATTTATTGAACAAATAAATTAATTTATAATCGGTATTATATCTCCTAATTTTTTGCTTATAAAATATGGCTCAACTCTATTTATTATATGATCACATAGATTTAGGTATCAAACCAATACAGAGCATTAAATCAACTTAGAGTGTGTTTGACAGTAATTTTAAAAAACAGTTATAACATTTCAAATATTTAAATGATAAAAAAATTTAAGTATTAAAAATGTTAGAAACGATTTTTAAAATCATTACTAAACAAGTTCTTATTATTAAAAAAAGAAGACCCTTAAATATTTATAAATGTAGTCAACAGGCTCGTGTCATTGTAAAACTAGTCTAATATATAAATATGACTATTACAAGCTCCAATATAAAAAAATTTGATGCTTAAAATTTCATTTTAATTGATGGCCATATGCTTTTACAGAAATGATGAAGAAGTTTCATAATTTATTCATTTTTTGTTATATTGAATACAAAAATTTAATAAAGTAGTTTTTTGAAAATTACAATTAAGTTAAACAAGCTCTAACTTCTAGAAGTTCTAACATGTTCCACAATGAAAGGGTTTGTTCGGTAATTATTTTCACAAAAAAAAAAATTGAAAAGCAATATTTAAGAATAGTTTTTGAAAACTGTTGTATGATATTTTGTAGAACAAAAATTGGTTTGGAACTTAAAATGTTTTTAATATTTTAAAACATGATTTTAAAATAATTTTTATGTTTAATATTTTATTTTAAATCATTCTATGTGTTTATACGGTTATTTTTTAAACCAATTCTAAAAAAATAAGTGAAAACAATAGAAAACAACTAAAAGATATTTTATGAAAACATAATATTTTATATTCTTAAAAATAGAAAACATAAACATTTTTTTTTTTGTCAAACAAGTTTTCCCATTTTTTTTTTGTTCTAAATAATAGAAAAATGTCATCGAAAACCATTATCAAACATACCAAAAAGTTTTTTATTTTTTGGAAAGAAAGGTGAGTTGAGCTTTGTTGAACTATTTCAGTGCACATGATGGTGAACTAAGATAACATCGATAAAAGACCTTGAGAGTGATACATGATAATGAGGAGTGAGAATGGACATTTAATTCATTTTCTCTTTCATTTTTATATTTAGATAACTTGAATGATGGTGAAAATGGAATCAAAAGTGATTATAATGGAAATGAAATCTCACTTATAAGTGGGATTTCAATTCATCCCAACTATGAGTTATTTTGATTTCTTAGTATAAGTTATTTTTAAAAATAAAAAAACTAAGGAATTTTTTAGATAAATTATTTTTAAAAATAAATTTTTATTTTGATTTTGTAAAAAAAGATAAGTTGTAAATTTATTTTATATAATGCAAACTAAATTTAATTCACATCTTATTAACAATAAAAATAAAAATTAATTAAAAACAAATATTTTTATTTAAAATTAATAATTACTAATACTATTCTATTTTAAATGAATAAAAAATAATAATTTTTTGAAGTATAAATAAGCTAAAATTTTCATTATATAATATAAATATAACATTCTGAATTATTTTATTTAATCTATAATTAAATAATTAATTATTTTTAATTTTAAATTATTCTTAAAAATTACAAGATTTATTAAATAATTTAAAGCATTGATTATGTGTATTATTTTTTATAGTCATTATATATATTTTTTCAATTTAATTTTTTTAATTATTAAACTTATTAATAAATTCAATATAAAGTCTTATTTGATTTGAAATTCATTTTATTTGATGGGAAAAATAAAATGAGAAAAACAGTTCTCTATTTTACTTTATTTTTAAAATTTATTTATAAAGAGCAATAATAAAATAGTAGTATGAATTTTTAAAATCAATTTTGTTTTTAAATCACATGCACAAATGGGATTTTATTATTTAGTAAAAAAAGAAAATATTTCAAGGATTTTTATTTAAATGAAAATAAAAATTATTTCAAACTAGGTATATTGTGAGACTTTTTTAGAATAAAAAAATATATTTTGAAAATAAATTTAATAAAATAAAATTTTTGACTTTTCAACTTTTTTATAACTTAATTTCATTTGATCATTTTCGGGTTATTCCTTTTTGCTCAATACAAACTGACAAATAACGTATTAAAAAAATGTGTTTTACTACAACATCAATAAACATTAAACAATTTAATCAATCAAATCGCAATATATGTGCATTTAGATTTCATTATATCATCTCATTTTTTTATTTTTTACTTCTTAAGGAGTATTTGATAAAACTCAATATTTATAATTTAATGACTTAAGTTGACTTTAAGTTAAATTATATTTAAGTTGTTGATTTAAAAATTATTATTTAATTTTTACTTAGAATATTAAGATTATTTGATAAAATTAACTTAAAATTTATGTTAAATCATCAAATTGACATATTTATCGTTATCAATATAACCGGGACAAAGGAAGCCATAAAATAATAAAAAAAATTGTGAAGGTAGTTTGGATAAATAAGGATAAAAAAGTAAAATGAAGATAGAAATCTAAAAGTAAATTAATTATTTTTACTTAATACTTAAAATTATTTTTGTCTTTATAATTTATACTATTTTTAATTTATTTAATGATTTAAATTAAGTTATTAAGTTATTTTGTGGGGGCTTCCCTCCATGTGTCCTTCCTCAATAAAAAACCCTTAGTCCATCCAAAATAAGTAGATGATTTGTGTAGATTCATCCGTTTGAACCAAAACAAATTTCGTTTGGCGCAAAAGAAAAAAGTTTTCCTTTTTTCTGGATGTCAGATGGAATGGATAGATCAAGTCAATTGAGATTTTTAGACGAATTAACCAACACAACCGAAAACTCCAGGCATTTAACAAATGAACCATCACATCTGGTGCCCGAGCAACGACCTAGACGACTTTTATGTCTGAAAGTCAATGTCTATTAATTATCACGCGTAATATGCGACATTGACAAATGTAAATGCATAATTAATTACATGGTCTGAGACTTTTACTTGGTAGTCAACAAATGACATCAGTCAACGGATTTTATTTGGTATAATTGCCAAATTCGCACAAAAATGATGACGTTGACCGTCTTACTAAAAAATGTATGAGAAATATGAAAAAGGTATGCGCGTATAAAGCCATTCGAAAGAATTAAATCCGTCCTTTTTTTTTTTTTTTTTACTTAATCTTTGGAGGGTGTACTCGAACCACTTGTCCGAATACCATTTTGTACAAAGAAAAGTTCATTTGACTTTAAAGAAGCTAAATGGACTCAATCTAGTTGACACTGTACCAACAATTTTAAGATGTTAAATTGGTTTAGCCAACACCCATTGATTACTATTATTTATATTTAACCCAATTCGTTGATGCTTCAATCCGCGCGGTAGGCATGGTTCGGTACCAAAGAAAAACCAATATGAGATGTTGCTTTCTAGTTTCTACGCATTATAGTATTATAGCATACAATCAACATGAGCCATGCCGCCGAGACGTACGGCGATTGAGTGAAGTAAGAAATCAAGACTGTCCCATCGGCCCTCTACCAAACTCTAACTCTCGCGCAGCAGACAGCGCCTCTAATCACGCTAAGAGTACTGGCCCCACCAACCTCTGACTCTATACTTTTCTTTCAACAGCAATACTATAATTCCGAATATTATACCACATGCCCCTTGATTATTACCCTCAAACTCCTTGCTTTTCACATCACATACGCAAAACCATTTCACTCAACAATCAACATGCTCTACTCATAACCAACACCTTATACAAATTAATTTGTCTGTCACCAGGCGCGGCTTACAAAAATTAGTGACTTGAACATCACAACCAACAACTTATAAAATTGGGCACGGTCTACGATAATTACTGACCATTTTTAAGCTCCAACATCTTGTCCATATGCTTATACATTAAACAATATGCAAAAATTGGTAACTTTTTTGAACAACAACAAAGTTGACTATCCATATAGTATATACACACACCTTCAATTGAATCAAATTATTTTTAGCTAATGTCTCTCCAAAAAAGTGTATGATTTATTGATGTTGAAGTGACGTCAATTCTTATTTTTGGTCCTAATTCTTAAGAATTGGAATATAAGCAAAGATGTTGGTACGTAGAATTTTTTATTTATTGAATGATTAAGATGGAATTTAAAAGAATTGATAATTGAGGTGACTTTTGGTCCCATGGAATTTTCCTAAATTCGTTGCATACAGCGTCGATTGGAGGGTGATGTGTAACATATACAGATGGATATGGAAAAGTTGGCGTAATTAAAATAAATGAAAACAATATTTAACAATAATTATAAGCTGTAAAGCTTAAAGATGGCTCCGCCTTTCTATTATGCTGTGGTGGGTTCGCTGGAACGAAAGTTCTCACGCTCGCGTCGGTCCAAAATTCCCTCATGATAGAGACTCTATTTACTATACGGCCCCTCCCCCACTAGGGGCCTCCTAATTTTGTAGCCTGATGTTCTTTGCATTGTAATGACACAATTAGCCTTCCTTACCAAATGACTTCGTCCAAATAATTAATTTTTTTTAAATGAAAGAAGGGTACCTTTGTCTTTCTAGAATGTGGTAGAGATGGTACCCTACAGGGGTCTCCTATTGATATATGACATATCTTTTGAAGGCCTCGAAAAATGAATACTTTTTCCCTATTCTTTGTCTATAGACTATAAAGTCTCAGCGCATAGTGGGGCTGGCTTTGCCACTCTGACAAACGGCTACTTCCACACTTCACTTCTCAAGTTCTCTCCAATTTGTCCTTTCATATCACGAGAAATTAGAGCTCTGCGCTTAACAGCTCACATGGTGGCAGAGAGGTGTTGACACGTGGTGGGCAATCGAGAGGTTGGGTGGTACGGCCCCACTCGAAGGAGCAAACATTCTAACCATCAGTTCGTCATAATTTAATCAAACATCATACGTGGCACGGTGGAACACCGTTGATCCTGCTTCTGTCATGTAGTAACGCGGGGAACATGGGTGTGAACACTAAACGGCCCGTGACCAGAGAATTTGTCTCAGTGCTACACAGTGTATTTACCATTTCACAACATGTTCTCGGGATAAATTTTGAAAAATTTATTATGGAGAATTTAGGAAGGTTTATAAAACTATAATTGGACAATTTTATAATTATTTTTAAAAATTATTTTAAATTATTTTAGGATATGATAAGTAATTTTTTTAGTAAATTGTATTCTCGTCCTCTGTTTTATTGGTTTTAGCTTGGGCTGTACATGATGATTAGAGCCATTACCCAAATTAGTCAAACATATTTTCTGATCGCTAGAGGAACTAAATGTGGAGTCAATTAACAATCCCAACCATTCACTGTAATGACTTTTATCAATCTTTCAATATTGACCGTCCAATCACTGTCACTTCTTTATCCGGAGCCTTAACAAAATATCGCGATAAATTGCAGTATTTCATTGTTATCATCGATTCTCTTATCAACCCTGTGTGTTTTCTTTTCCCCCCCCTCTCTCTCTCTCTAGTCCCTATTTGGCTTTTATTATTAATTATTGTTATTCTTTTTATTACTTTTTTCCGATGATGAAGACTTTACCTTTCCTCACCTCAACATTCACACTCCTCTCCCAGCATTTCGCTTCTCCATCACCGTCAAAGTTTTGATTGTCTCTGAAGTCTTAAACTTCATTGTTTCTACGAGCTCTTTCAAAGGCATAGTTTGGGTTTCTGGCAAGAAAGGTAAGCTGCAAAGCCATCTTTCCATTTTGGTTTTTGCTCCAACGGTCATTTTTCTTTTGTGCAAGTTTCTGGACATGGTTCCTTTGGTTTTGTTGGTGCTTCTTCTCTGCAACTCCCATGCTCTTGTGGGTTCTCTGAATGAGGAAGGCGTTGCACTTTTGTCGTTTAAGCGGTCCGTTGGAGAAGACCCAGAAAGGTCTTTGGATAACTGGAACTCTTCTGACGAGAACCCTTGTTCATGGAATGGTATTACATGCAAAGAGGAAAGAGTTGTGTCTGTTAGCATTCCGAAGAAGAAACTCCTTGGGTTTCTTCCTTCTGCTCTTGGATCTCTAACTCAACTCAGACATGTGAATTTGAGGAACAATAAGTTCTTTGGGAGCTTGCCTGTTGAGCTCTTTAAAGCACAAGGGCTACAAAGTCTGGTCCTTTATGGAAATAACTTGTCTGGGTCAGTGCCTTCTGAAATTGGGAGTCTCAAATACCTTCAGACCTTAGATTTATCGCAGAATTTTTTCAATGGGTCGTTACCCACGTCTCTGCTGCAGTGCAAGAGATTGAAAACTCTTGATCTCAGCCAAAACAATTTCACTGGTTCTCTGCCAGATGGGTTTGGGAAGGGGTTGATTTCTCTGGAAAAGCTCGATCTTTCTTTCAACAAATTCAGTGGTCCTATTCCTAGCGACATTGGAAATTTGTCTAATTTGCAAGGGACCGTTGATTTATCTCATAATATCTTCAGTGGTTCAATTCCAGCCAGCCTCGGGGACCTTCCTGAGAAGGTTTATATTGATCTCACTTATAACAATTTGAGCGGTCCAATACCCCAAAATGGTGCTCTAATGAACAGAGGACCAACAGCTTTTATCGGGAATCCTCGGCTCTGTGGCCCTCCTTCGAAGAATCCATGTTCTCCTGAAACAGCCAGTTCACCTTCCTCAATTCCTTTTTTGCCTAATAACTACCCGCCTCCGAATTCAGATGGTGATTCAGGGAAGGGGAAAGGAAGGGGTCTCAGTAAGAGTGCTGTAATTGGAATTGTAGTGGGCGATGTGGTAGGAATCTGCCTTATTGGGTTGCTTTTCTCTTATTGTTATTCGAGGATGTGTTCTTGTGGCAAGGGTAAGGATGAGAATGGTTATGGTTTTGAGAAGGGAGGGAAGGCCAGGAAGGAGTGTTTGTGCTTCAGGAAAGATGAGTCTGAAACCCTATCAGAAAATGTGGAGCAGTATGATCTTGTGCCGCTGGATACACAAGTGGCTTTTGACCTGGACGAGCTTCTGAAGGCATCTGCTTTTGTCTTAGGGAAGAGTGGAATTGGGATTGTGTACAAAGTTGTGCTTGAAGATGGAAGCACCTTAGCTGTGAGAAGATTAGGGGAAGGAGGTTCTCAGAGGTTTAAAGAATTTCAGACGGAAGTAGAAGCTATAGGAAAACTAAGGCATCCTAATATTGTCACTCTTAGAGCTTATTACTGGTCTGTCGATGAGAAGCTGCTCATCTATGATTACATACCAAACGGAAACCTTGCCACTGCAATTCATGGTAAGTTTCATCATCCTTCCCTGTTCTAAATGAATAAATTTATCTGCAACCCTTAGTTACCTTTATTTTCAATGATATATTTGATGATTGATTGTTTTGAATCTTTTCATTGCCACCAGGGAAGCCTGGAATGGTATCCTTTAGGCCTCTACCATGGTCTGTCCGGTTGAAAATCATGGAAGGAACTGCTAAAGGCTTGGTTTATCTGCATGAATTTAGTCCCAAAAAATATGTCCATGGAGATTTGAAGCCTAGTAATATACTGCTTGGGCAGAACATGGAACCCCACATCTCTGATTTTGGACTTGGGCGGCTAGCTAATATTGCTGGCGGATCCCCAACCCTGCAATCTAGTAGAATGACTTCTGAGAAACCCCCACAAAGACAACAAAGTAATCCACCCTCAGAAGTTGGTGCAGTTAGTTCAACTTCAAACTTGGGGTCCTATTATCAAGCTCCAGAGGCACTGAAAGTGGTGAAGCCCTCACAAAAGTGGGATGTTTACTCATATGGGGTGATTTTACTGGAAATGATTACTGGAAGATTGCCGGTAGTCCAAGTGGGTAGCTCAGAGATGGATCTGGTTCGCTGGATTCAGCTGTGCATTGAAGAGAAGAAGCCACTTGCGGATGTCCTAGACCCATATCTAGCTCAAGATGCAGACAAGGAAGAAGAGATGGTTGCAGTTCTAAAGATCGCAATGGCTTGTGTTCACAGCAGCCCTGAAAGGAGGCCAGCAATGAGACACGTCTCCGATATCTTGGACAGATTGGCCATGTCAACTGATTGAGAAATCAATTAGGCTGTGTAAAAGCTCCATTTAATCATTGAAGCTTCCATTTTAATTGAACAGATCAGGGGTCTCATCACGCATGGAGTGAATATGACCTCAGTAGGATGAAGTGTAGATGATGCATTTTGTGTATGCCCATTTCTTCATTCAGTATGTAGGATTCCGTTCTCTCTCAGATCAGAAGAAGTAGGTTGAAGCGGGTCTGCTATAAGAGCATACTGTGGGAGATTTTTGAACTGTTTTTTGCGTGAGTTGGCTCCTAGAACTGTTACTGTATATGTGAAAAAATTGTCGTCTTCTTCTTGCTCTTATTGCAGACCTTTGTCTGTTGTTGTTGTTTCGAGTAGTATGAACTATTTGTTTGCTTTAGTTGTTTCTTTTCGCAGCTCAAACCAACAAAACAAATAAACAATTGAGAAGATGATATTCCTGTGTTGGTCAGTTACATCGACAATATACATGGTGATTACTCTTACCAGAAAGTTACAGTTAGTATGGAAAAGTATCAACAAGAAAAAAAAAATCTTAGATATTTATATATTTTTAAATTATTTAATTTTTATATAAGAGAATTAAATAAATTTAAAGAATTTAAAATAATATATAAAAATAATTTATTAAATTAATTTTTTTCTTTATTTTCCTTCTCAGACAATTTTCAACTTTTCGATAACTAAATATAATTAAAAAGAATAGAATGAGAGCACCCCATCTTCTCTTGAAAAATCTTACCCACTCATGAAGTTCAAAAAGAATAACATATATATAATTTCTCTAAATTTTAAATTAAATACAATAATCCTGTTACATAATATATATTATTGATATAAAAACTAAATAATTTAAAAATATATAAGTTTTTAATTAATTTTAATTATATTTAATTTTATTTGATATTTTTTATAGTACAAAAAATCAGTTTCTTTAATATTTTTTAAGAACCAAAACATAACTTAAATGTTTTACTAAATTGTTTAACATGTACGTATACTTTACATTTTATTTTCACATTAATTTCAGACTTTGGAATAACATCTATATTTGTCATCCATTTAATTGTTTTCAATGTACCTGTTCACACTCAACTCATAATAGATTGATTTCTCACTCAATTGTGATGCAAGATGAGATACTTTCCATTCTAAAATTAATTTTCTATTCATACCCTTTTAAACTATAGCCTAAATTTTAATTACATTATACTGAAGAATATTTGATTATTTGACTATTAAAAAAATCTAATTTTTTTTTATCATTTCACTTTCTTTTTTACAACATTTTTTCTCATTTTTCCCCCTATTTTCATATTATTATTATTATTATAATAAGCTTAATAATAAACCCAATATATGAAAAGTTTCATGACATTTCATGCACAATAAATTGGTAATACACAAGTCACAAGCACACCAACTGAGGCTCTAAGCAACCAAACATCAAGTCTTCATTTCAAATGAATTTTCTGGGACTGGGCTGCCATTTTCATTTCAAATTCCGGCAATGCCAGAGATTTTTCCAGGAAGATAAAAAGAGAGAGAAAATTAAGTACACTCCAAGGAAGAGGGAAAATGAGCTTCATTCTTTCGCACAATTCTCAGACGCTTGATGCTATCTACAAATTCTCTGTCCAAAAAAAATGGATCAAATGGTATTGATACACCCATGCAATAAAAAGGACAAAAATTTCAATTAGTTTTTAAAAAAAGGAAAAAAGAAACGGATAGTAAAACCAGTGAAGGACTTACTTCCATGGAACATCACCGACAGTCCTCCAATTCTCCTCTCTGTCCTTGTAAAACAGGGCAAATTCAGACTCTCTCTGGAACAGCCTTAACCCGGATAAGGAATCTCTACCTGGAGCAAATTTTTATACCCAAGTTGTTTGACATTTTTGATATGTATAAATATAAGTAATATACCAACAGAAGTTTGTGAAGCTCATGAAATTTAGGGTGCGTACCAAACATGTCTTCAAGCTGAAGTGCCAAGCTTGAATAACCAGCGAGATCAAGGACGCAGATTTTCCTCCCAATTACAACCCCATCCATGTTAACCTTCACATATGCCCACCTCTCTTTGCTTTGGACTCCCTCTGTCTCCTCTTCACAATCTTCTGGGATGACTTTTGGACATCCTGAATTTGAATTTCTAGACTGTGCTTCCAGCTGGGGCCAGTCCACCGGCTCACCGTATGCTCCATATCCCTCCAGGCTTCCCACTGATTCAAATGCATCTATGGTTAGTACATTGCAACAATTGTTCCAGAGGTCATTGGACTTGTTTCCTTCCACATTTCTCCTATTTATCCATTCTTGATGGTCACATTAACTGACAAGGAAAAGGCAGTTAGGACTAGGTAGGATCGCCTGAAATTGCTAGAATTTCTCAACCTGGCACCAAATCCACTAAGACGCCTGCCTCTTTGAGCTGAAACAAGCCACTGGGGTATTCCAAGGATGATCATTCAGGCAAATTTAATCAGGGCTGACGGATTTCCTATCATATTTTTTCTTTATGTGCCTAATATGAGGGTGATGGGTTTATATGTACAGCAGGGGTTGTTAATTTTTTCAGGAATTAACAAATTTGCATGAAGAATGTGAAGAAATGTGAACAACCCAAGTAATTCTGAGGTTCAATCTATGAACACAGACAAAGAATGCTCAAATCTATAGTGATCTAATCTTTTTTTGGGTTGATAATCTAATGTACATTAGCAGCTTATTCATCGCAAGAAGCCTAATTAGGTGACAGCATTCTGAATTAGTGCTCACCTCTGCCTTCTTGACTAATTCATATTACTTTTACTAGCTGCATAAATACCAATGAGAATCCTGAATTTGTAGCCATGACAAACATAACAACCATTTGGTTGACAACTAAATAAAAAACAATGAACAAAGGAACAAGTTACATACTATGCCCAGTTGGGTGGTACACTTGGGGCTGCAGAGTTCTCAGACTAAGACCCAGATCAATAATCCCATCATCCTCCTTGGTTTGGTAGTAAACGGGGTGGAGACTTGGAGGGCTCCAAAGGAAGCCCTGTGAATGTGAATCCATTGGAGTATATTGTGGACAACTCAGTGCTGGTGGAAGCTTATTTACACCTGCTTTCGTTGATGGATATATATACCGCTGAACCTATACACAGAAACGGAAGTGGAAATGGGGGCTGAGTGTCTAGACATAGAAGACAGCAAGGCCTTTTCCCCATCATCAATCATTTAATAGTGTTTATCATCTTCTGATACCATCAACATGCAACAAACACAAGTATCCAAAAAGCAAGGGATGGCCAAATCGATCTGGGTTAAAGTGGTTTGGATCCTGCAACCCAATATTGCTACATGGGTTGTACTTTTCAGGATGAAATTCCATCGGTGACCATATGCAACCAAGCAAACAGCTGAAGATAAACTGCTACGACCAACACGTATTGATTATGAGTTGTACTATTGCAACGCAAAGGGAAGATGTGTTCATGGTTTGCCTTCGTTATACTTTACAAATTGACCCTACTTCCCCCTCCCTTGCAATTAATATAGATATGGGCATCACCATTGAAGTTCAGAAAGATGCTTCAGTTGTACTAGTTCCCTTGTCGCTGCAGTTAAGGGTAATATCTACTACAACAAAAATCAGAAGAAGAAAAAAAGACATGGTTGTTCTGGAATCTTCAACCTATCACTTCTGAGATTAGGTTGAGTTATTTAATTCAGAATTCTCTAGTTAAATCATGAAACATCTAAATTACAATTCCCCAGCTCCACATGCAGTCTAATGATCTTTGAAAATCTTTGTTAGCTCTACATTTGTGTTAGCCCAAGAGTTCTTTTAATTGAGTTTTGATAATCACAAAATAAGGTTAATGTTACTAATAGTTTAAATCAAGTATTTCAAGTTTACTTACAAAAATTAGAAAAAAAAAAAAACCTCAAAAATCATAAAGGAAGATCAATTCAATGAAAAATTGAGGTCCTTAAAAGACTTGAAGTGACCTAGGACTTTGTGTAAGATGGTATTTGTTGGTTCACTTGAGTCTAAATCATATTCATATACTTAAAAGGTTTTAAATTTATCATTTTGTGAACTTAAAAAGAACATTTTTACCAAAGAATTGAATGATTTGTTGTTTTAAATTAAAACCTTAAATTTATTTCTTTTTAAACTTATCCTAAAAGGTTTAAGGAAGGTTTAAACAAACTGTCAAATGTTCCGGACCTTAAATTGGGCTTTTTAAGCACTTTATTGTGCAACTAGTCAAAAACCAATTGAGCCAATTGGGTTTGACTAGTAGATGAACATTTTTACACCATCTTTCTTTCGATAGTTGGGGTGTAGCTGATTGAGGCATAACCTCGATTAGTTGAACTAGTTACTCAATTAGTTGAAGGTCTAAACCCCAATAATTACCTACTAATGCATTAAATGCATAATGATTAGAGAATCAATCAAGGTCTGTTTGTTGCTTTTGGGGTCCACAACATAGAAAACTACATATTGAAGAGTTTTACGGTATGTATTAATAAGAGAATAATTGCATTCCATTAAACTAAAAGAAAATCATGTATTGGTCTAGGTAAATCCATTAAAAATAAAAGAAAAAAAAATCGAAATGTTTCATGACTTTCTTAAACTAGATCTCTTTATTCTCATTCAAAACTCTTCCAAAAGTACATTCAATTTTCAACTTCCATATACTTTTATACATCTTCAAAAATCCATCCTAGTCTCTTCTTGTATCGAGAGCTTAATTTGCAACTAGATTTGGAGTTATTAAATTTATTTTTACCTACACATTGTGAGAGAAGTTATTCAAGTAAGTTGATTACTTGAAGAGATTGTAAAGGTCCCTTAATAGGAACTCTAGAATCCAAGTGTATAAAGTTTTAAGGGTTTGATTTTAAAAGTCTAGAAGATAGTAGAACTTTCACTCAATTAAGAGTTTAAGGAGGGTGGAAGTAGGATGTTTGTCGAACCACTATATAGGAGTTTGTAATTCATTTCTTTCAACTTCTTTATATTGTTTTTGATTTGTTCCTTATTTTCCTCTTCTCTTCCTTATAGTTAATTATTTTTACCGCTTTAACATCTATTTCACCATCCACTAAGGTGATTATCTTAATCTAATTAGCTTTTTTTCATAATTGGTATTAAAGTAAACCTCTTATTTTTTTTTTTTAACTATCTAAGAAGAAATGGTTAATTCTTCCAATAAATCCCCGATGAGAGGGTTTTCGATTAATAGACTTCATTCTTCTTGAGAATTGATTATTCTTATTGAAAAACTAGCATGACATGGTTTTTAAAATCCATTAATTTTGATATTTAAGATGTCATCTAAAATGATCCCAATATTCTAACTAAGATTGAGAATGAAGTTGCTAATGGATAACATACTACAAGAAAGATTTGGAACATGAAAGATATTAGGAAGAACAAGGATATTTGAAATAGGTATTGAGCCTTTTCCAATAATTGCTAAAAAAGAGCCATTAGTTTTCCTGACTTTTTGGTTCCTTGCACAAGGATTATAGGAAGAAAATAATTTAGAGTTCTCTGTCATGTGATCATGTTAAATGAAATAGCTTGAAGGTAATTATCCATTTAGGCTATAGAACAAGAAGAAGACACATTGTTTGAGAAGTTTATGGATTTGAAAAACTTATACTGTTAATCTAACTATTCCTTACTGAAAGAAGGTGCCTCAGAAAGAAGGTATCTTAGTGGCTCCTTCTATACCATTATGCTCTCCGGCTTCAACTTGGAAAGCTTTTGAATTACAATTGGGTTGGCTAGTTTGATTGGACGACCTCAACTTTTAGTTTTATGGCTTTCCATATAGATCACAACACGTCTCTTTTGTATGTCAAGGTTTATTACAGTGCTTACGTTAGACCTTCTCATTCCTTTTATTTTGCCATGGTTGTCCACAATGAGTAAATGAATTTGCCTTTAATACTAGAATAGAGACCTTGGGTCGAGACTAATTATTCTCTCTTATCATTACCTTCCTTCGACTGTTGATCTTCTAACTTCATCAAATACTTCATGGAGATTATATAAAGTTATCACCACTTTCATATTTTTTTTTTTAAATCAAACAACCTAAATTTAACAAATTTAAAATCTATAGGTATTGTGGATTTAATATATCTCTATATTCGGTATAACATGTAAATATAAAAAATCAATTTAATAATTATTATTATTTTTATTGTGATATCACACATTTTATACAAGATCAAGTTCTTGACAATATATATAAACTCTTTTTAATTTTATAAATGTGTTTTAAAATAGTGAAATTTTATTAGATTCAAAGAAAATAATATTTACATGGAAGGGAGAAGTCATTATAAATGACATTAAAGTGAATCTTCAACCTTAACATGAGTTTTTAGTTATACCCAACCTTAATGTGAGTTTTTGTATATTTAGATATGGAAGAAACATCTATTTATTCGATCTCATAATCTTGTGAGACACAACGATCTCAATGTAGTATTAAAGCTAATACTTAATCTCAATGTGGGTTTTTATTTATATTCGACATCGATGTGAGCTTTTATTTGTCTAAACCTCTAAAATGTTTGTTTAATTTAATTCCATAATCTTATAAGACATGAGAATAACGTTATATTTACATGTAGGGTGATTACGATATGTGATATTAAATAAATAAAAAAGTTTGATACTATTTGTTTTAAAACCTTATGGGAGGAAAGGGATGGTTATTGGTTACATTTATTCTAATATTGTCAAAGCAAATAATATTTGCATGAAAGGAAGCATATGGTTTTATTTTTTTTAAACATAAAATTATATTTATATATGTATAATATTTAATTCACACTAATATTTTTTTAAAAAAATTTAATTCAAATTACAAATTGAGTTGCTGAAAGCGATATAGGATGGGACTAGTTGGAAAATGGGTTGGCTGAACTCTCCAAGTTGCAGTCCTGTCAGAATTGAATGACATGTCATGTAATACTATATGCGATATTGTAATGTTTATCCTCTGTTTTATTCGGAGAGCATTTTTTTGGGGAAGTGACAGCAATATTGTATTGAATTAGTTGTCTCGTAGTTGGACACAGTGGAAGGGCTGCAATTTTGGGGTGGTTTCCGCAGTCCACTCAGTGCCCTTGGAAATCAGAGACTTTGCAACCCTCATGTGGAGGTCTCTGCTTCAGCCGATGTGATTGCTTGAGGAGGCGGTTCGTGCTAGGCGGATTCAACCAGCCCATGGTTGGGGATCACCTGAACCCCTGTGCTCTCCCCATGGCGCCGCCCCCCCCCCCCCCCCCCCCCCCTTCCCCTCTACTCCCTTCTTTGAGTGCCGTGGCACCCCTAGCGCATGGGAAACTAGAGCCCATTTCTTTGTTCCTTTCTTTGCCATCAGGGAATCCACTGTAAACATGACCATTGCTCCAAAAGAGAATATCACTTATCCAAGGAAAAATTAATTTTTTTCTTATCTTTTTTTACTTTTTTTTTTCCTTATTTTTCATTTATATTTCCTTTTCTTTGTATTTTCCTTAAATTTCCCAATGACCAAACATAAGGTTAAGTTTAACAGGAATCCATATTTTGATTAGGATGGACCCTGGCCAGAGAGCAATGAGGAGGCCCACAACTGTCTGGTGATGGGCTCGTGCAGAACTTTGATTTCAGAGATATGAATTGCACATTTGGGCCAGATAAATTTAATTAACGCAGGCCCATGTTGTCCAACCCAGAGGTTGAGCTGGGACGGTCTGACGTATGATTATGAGTTGAAAGGCCTACAAATCCAGGACTGGGGTAGGCATACAAAGTTAAAGTCAAAGCCCATTGTGAGTGTCCTTACTCCTTACCTGTATAGCTGAGCTGTCTCCAGAGACATTAAATGACCCACAACTGGCCAATTTCTGACGTGTGGCTCTTCTTGGGTTCCCTGCAAGTTGTACCACTCGTCTGATACAAAACCTGAACACCATTCCCCTTGCACCCACCTTCAACATCTCCCATGACTCATTACATGTCCTCAACCCAATAAAGCCAAGTAATCCCACATTAGCATAGGAAAATGCTAAGCTACATTAGTGGAAGTTAGCTAAACACAAACACATAATTTTTTATTGGAATTTGCGATGACCATGAAAAGGGTAAACAGAAGTGCAACTGTGGAAGTGGATTCAAATTCAATGGTGTGATCATAATCCAGCTCATTCAACTTCCTTTTTTTCTATATTACACATGTCGGTACCACGTGAGCTTTTAAAAATGAGGGAATCAGTAGCGCAGCACATGGGGTTTTGCTGTAATAACTAATTACCAAGCCACTACATCACTCCACCTCGGAAATTCCAATTCCTTCTTACCAGATCGAACAGGGGCATCTTGTTGTTTCCCATAATTGTAGTCTGGAAATTAGAGACCATGGTCCCCCTTCCATAATTCATGCCGGAAAAATGTGCAGACACGAAGGGACTGCAGCAACAGGATTTTAAGAAAATTAGGTGGAATGGTTAGAATAGTAGAGGTGAATGTATAGAAAGTGGACCTTACACCACTTGGATGCATGCAGCTATGCCACATGAGAAGTCAATTTTCAGATCCTCACTGGATTGCAATTATTTTGGCCTCTTACATTTGCTATGATCACCATGATTGGAAATTTGGAACTAATAATTTGTGAGATGTCGTTTTGGGGCCTCCTTATTTTGCCATTCCAAATCTACCACATCTCAATGGTACAATTATAAGGAATTGCTTTCATTTTTTTATTATTTTGGTGACAACTAAGCAAGATTTTTTTTTTTTAATTTGTATATATATAAAACAAAAAATCCCGCGGAGAATTCATGATCTAACCATAGCTTTAAAATAATAATATATTCTTGTCACGTCAATCAATATTCAAAAACAAATCTCAAGCTCAAAAAATTATTTGAGATTCACTCTTGTATTTTTTCTTTTGAAACCAAGCTCATTTCCTCGGCCTTCCTTCAATTTGACGATGTCCATTGTTGCAGAGACTTCAAGATCATCGCAACACGCAAGGCTCAGGAGACCCAGAAAGCAGCCCACTTCAGCCCCAGATCCGACGCCCCAAACCCATTTAATCGTCCACCCAACCCGTAAAAAATCTACCATTTCTGGTTTGCTTGGCTCACCCTTCTCTGACACCAACGACAATGCTGCTAGTCTTTTGAGCAAGAAGACCAACAAGAAGAAGACATTTACGTCTGTGGCACTGAGTGGACTCGGGTGTGTCAAGTGTTTGTCGCCGGTGGTGGTTGGGTCGTCGGGGGAATGGGGGGCAAACAAAGTGAGGAAGAAGAAGAAGAAGAAACAGAGGATGAGAGTTGAGAATGCGACGGCTAAAACGACGACGTTGAATGGTGCAATGTCTCCACGTGTAGTGGTGGTGGTTCCTGACCTATGCTGTACTCCTGGGATTGGTTTAGCGGCCTCCAATGCTGCTTTGGTTGATTTTGTAGAACCAACAAGGTCCCTTTCTTCAAGAGGGAGGGTCAATGCTCACAGAACCAATAACAGAGAGGTTTTTTTTTTTTTCTTTTTGACCTTTTAAAAATTAGACCAAATCTTCTTTTTAATTGCTTTGAAGGGCCATAATGTGATAATCATCATGGTATAATTTTCTGAAAAATTCAGAGATCAAATGCATAATATAATGAGATGTATGATATATTGTAACGTATTTTGGTGGATTGGCTTGACAGCGTGGTCGGACAAGAAGGAGAGGCAGCGACCATGATCAGGCTTCTGGATCACATATCTCTAATGCTAGAAGATATGATGATTTTGGGCATGGCTCTTCTGGAGGTCTCTCTCGCTCAGAGGTCGGTCCATACTTTGTCTTGTCCCTTGTTTTTGCTTTCTTATTTAAACATTTTCCCATTTAGTATCTAGAATTCCATTAGCATCCGAGGGCCGATTTTGAAAAAAATTCGATAATTTTTAAAAATATGACAATTCCAAAAATATTTTTGAATTTTATCGGGTGAGAAAGAATCCAAAATTTCAGAATAAATATGAAAATTATCTTTTAGAAAGATAACTTTAAAATTTAATTGAAATTATTATTATTATTTTTAATTTTTATCGAAAAAACTTATAGTTGATACTTTAATAAGTAGAATAAATTTGAAACTATCATAGTATATTTTTTAAGAAAACCTTAGCTTTCCTCACAATCCCTTTACATGTTACCCTACTCATGATTTAAGAACTCACTTTTATGTTCCTTAACACTTAAAAGTTAAAAGTTCTTGCTTCTTTATCATTAAACAATCCCCCTTCCGCCGCCGCCGCCAGTATCTATGATGAAAGTGCTACAAGCATTTTCATTTTTCGCACGAGGGTTTTAGTAGTTTTGACTTTTGAGGGGCTCCCAGCGATAATACATAATGTAAATGAAGGAATGCGTGCAGATGATGATACTACAGAGTAGCCTACTGTTTGGAGAGAATGTGGAGGGATCTGATCGATATGGGGACTGGAGACTTGATGTTGACCACATGTCGTATGAGGTTTGTGGTTTTCTTCCCCTTACATGGATCGGTTTTGCAACTAGTTTCTCTCACACGTATCTTCAGTTGCTAAAATACGAATCATCTTTCTCGGATTTGTGACTTGGAAGCAGGAACTACTGGATTTGGGTGACAGAATTGGGTATGTAGGCACAGGCCTGAGAGAAGATGAGATATTCCGGTGCCTGAGGAACATGAAGCACCCGATTTTGGATTCCCTCCCCTTACTATCCTCCACCGGTGACAACTGGAGGTGCAGCATTTGTCAAGTGAGTTTCCCTCTTCTCCACCTCTTTCTTTTTGCCACCCGAAATTTTCATTTTAAGGCCCAAGTTTTTGCTCAGGGACTATTGGACTATTATATAATTTTTTTCCGTTGTTTTAATGATAATACCACACATCGCGTAAAAGGAGTGCTTCCTACTTCACATATGTAAGTGTTTGATTGTGTCATTGATAGGAGGAATACGAAGCTGATGATGAGGTGGGAAGGCTGGATTGTGGCCACTGCTATCACATACATTGTATTAGACAGTGGCTCCTGCGGAAAAATGCTTGTGCTGTTTGCAAAGCTGCGGCTGCGGCTTACAACTGAGCGTGGAACACCATTTATGCCTTTTTTTCTGGCTTTAATTCAATTCTGAATTCATGAAGAAGTTTATAAGCACCTGTTTGGGGCGTCCCATTTTCTACATTGTTTGCTCAATGGAAGATCCTGGCTGTTTTTTTGTGGAGTCTGGAAGAGTTACAGGCTAGCATTTGTGCTCCTGGCGTCTAGGGAGTACTCTTGCATTAGTTTTCAACTTCTCGTCTTTCTTTTCTTTCTTTCTTCCTTCCTTTTCTCTGCTTTACGTCCAGAGGACGATATCTTCATCACAAGGTTCTGATTCTGGATGCAATCATTCATACTTAAAGCAAGAACATCCCTTTCCTACCGGAGTGTTGGTTCCCGATTGGTCATTGTTTGCTGTAAAATTGAACAGCCCAATTATATCAAGGAACTTCCCATGTTTTCCCCGCGATACTTTTTGTATTTGGGTTTCTTCCCTTCTCTTTCGTAGTTGGGTAGTTGGGGTACCGGTTTGGGCCAGAATGAGAGCAAAGCCTGCGGTGGGGCCCACCCGCACCAGCCATCTAAGGAGGGTGCTTATCATCTCTTCTATAGAAGGCACATTGTTGTCAACGGCCGGAAGAAGAGGATAAAAGACAAACAAGATTTAGCTTTCACCCAAAAAATTTCTTTCCTATCAAAGAAGTTAATGGATAAACAAGTTTTAGTCATGCCCCACGAGCTTAAAAAATCACAATCAGGAATTGAATTCTATTGAAACATATGAAGCATTTGAGCAAATATGCGCTACATGTTTCTGGACACCGAAAAGCAAACCAAACTCATGAAAATTCTGGCCCTTGGCAGGAAATACATTACTTCACAAGAAAAAAGAAATTATAATCAATCATCGAGCAGTCACAGAGCTGAGAAATATACATGGAAACTTCCAGCTCCTGAATCATAAATTGTAGATCAAGATTTTTAGGTTCCTTCACTCCATGAGGAATGCTTCAGATGCACAGCCTTCCTAAAAGGAAAGAGAGAAGAACTTACCTTCTAAGGGATGAGAATGTCTGAGCGGGGTTCATGTTGCCATCTAGGAGGAGTGAGAGTGAGAAAGAGAAAGAGCGTTTGCCTGTTAAGAGATGAGTTTGCTCCCGTGATCTTTTGTGGGCAACAAACTCTCATGTGCTATATCATGCAGAGTCATTACTACTTAAAAATTCAATTATAGAGGGATACACTTGCTCCACTGCCTGCATTTTAACAGATAAATTAGAGACCATTACACAAAAAAGCTAAAAAAGAAAAAAGGGTAGCATCTCCCTTGTAGGAGAAAGGTTATTAAAAAAATGTACATACCAATCGTCCTCCCACTAAATCATAGTGCGCATAATGTGGACCTTCAGGTGCGCCAAATACTCTGTACGTGACTAAGTGTTCAGGAATGAGCTTAGCAGTTTCTGGTCCATTTCAACCATAACAACCAAGAAAGGATGAATATCAACTCTATCACAGTTGGATATAAGAACAATATCTAATTGAATAGTACCATATACGGCTTCAGGTGGGCAAATTAAGTCCTGGTCTCCAGCAAGTGCTAAAACAGGGACATTAGTTTTATGTAAATGATCTTTGTAGAAAAATTTGCCACTCCTGTCACATAATCCACCCTCTCGAAAAGCTGTTGTTAACTGCAAGAGGAGTTTAGCAGGAATTGTACCTGCCAGTCATGATTTTAGATCAGATCCCATCATAGAAGGGCAAATCTGGAGGAGTGCAGTTAACCATGCCAAAGGCAGAATAACAACCAGGAATTTCAAGAGCAGCCTTATGCTAAAAGGATGCTAGCTTGTTGCTAACTCTGAAAGATCAGGGTATTAAATCATAAATTAAAACCATTAAATTGATGGAGCAAAAACCCTGAGCACAGAAAGATCAATTTAGGATTGTTAGGTTTCAGCAACATAATGCACTCAAATTAATCACAATGCATAGACAAATTAACTGGTCAAGAAAGTGGCTTGAATTCCAAAAGTAAATAATTCAACTGAAATCAATTCATGCAATGCAGATCTTTTGGCTTCACAAGATAACCTTTGAATCACCATTTCTCTATTTAGAACCATACTTCAATTAAATCATATAGGCAACCAGGCAACCAGGTTTTTGCACATAACATCAACCCAGATCCTTAACCTTTCTCATGTCCTCACAATGCCTTCTAATTCTGGTCTGGACCCAGAGCACTTCATCCTATTGTTGGTGGCTTTTGCCCCAAGTGCCCAGACATTTCAGTCAACTTCCCTTCAGCTTGCAGCTAATGGTGTTGCACCTAATCATCTGCTAAGATGTTCAAAATTAAATATCTGCTCATCTCTCTACTCATGCATCTAAGCATTTTCAGTTCATCTCCAGATATGGATATGTTACTTAAGTGGCCATCATCCTATACAAAGTGACCAGTTGGTCTTATATTTTTATAAAAAATGCTTCCATCAATCATACAACCCTATTCAACACTATTCATGCATCACTTACCTCAACCAGTCTAACCACAGTCTATGATTAACAACATTTTTAGTTCGCCCATCTTACTGTTAACTGAACCAATGCAATTGGAAATGATAACTCTTGGGTACCCATAAATCCATAATCATCTTTCTTAAATATACCTTCTAGTTCTAATTTTACAAAGTTTACACCAATATATTATCATACACCAACTCATCTACAAACCCTTCCACTTCAAAGAATCTCCCCATGGTTTTAAATTATAAATATACCTAATACCACCTCTAGTTTTCAATTAAAACCATGCTGTACTTCCTCTTCTACATGCCTTGTGAATAATCATAATCAACAAAAAGCCAGGGGCTCAATGCTAATCCATGATAGAAGCTGCTTGTGTTTCAGTTCCACTCACTCATCTTTGTCTCCGTGCACACATCATAGACATTCTTAAGATTGTGAGTTTACCCATTTAGCATGTGTTCCTCCTATAGCATCTTGCTCATTAACTTTCTAGGAGCCCACTAAATGTTCTCCGTAAGTCCATAAAAACCACGCTCAGATCACTCTTTCTCCATATATTCCATAAGTAGCCTAAGAAAGAAATTTCTCTCAGGATCCATGACCCAAATAGACTTTCCAGTGCTTTTGTTTCAAGTATCACTTTTCATTAAATCAATCTGCCCCAAAAATTCATAGGACTTGAATGATTGTTATTGTGATAAATGTTACAGTCATGAATACCTCTTTCACTGTACCAAAATGCCTTTTTTCCAATTAAAAAAATCAAGTTAATTACATAGTTTGCTTTCAAAATTATATAACTTAAAAAATAAAAAATAAAAACTTATATCAGGAAACAAAAATGTTGTCATGTCAGCATCTTAATGCCCACATGGTGGTCCTGTTTCTTTGTTCCTTCCATAAATCATCTAATAGGATTCTAGCAAAATTTTTTTGAAACAATAGGTAAATGTCCCACCATCAACTTTCCTGCAGGTCATGGAAGCTGGTTTAAGTAATTTAAAAGGTTATGGATTCATTTTGTTAGTCTTTGATAATATACAAATACTTTCAAAATAGAGAAAACAACAAATGAATAATGCAATACCTATCTTCCATTAACCATGAGACAAAGAGTGTGAATTAACTTCAACAACATTTAAAAATTCAAATTAACTAAACAAGTAAAGCAAAAAAATAAAAAAATAAAAAAAACATAACAAAAAATCTGAACCAAAGTTAGTATGAGAAAAACTGGGAAAAGAAACAAAAGGGTGATTTTATATTCGAACAACTAGCAATGATAAGAATAGTAAAAATAAGAGTTTTGATTAATTCCAACAACCTATAAAATTTTGAATTGAAGGAACAGTGACCCTTTGCATATTAGGTTTTTTAAAGTTAATGTGAAATAGCATTTACTTTTAGAGTAAAGTTTTTATCTTCCCATTTCCATTCCATAGAAACCATATTGGATTTGGTTCTTTGTCAAAGGAAAAAAGGGCTAAACATGGTTTATCACTCAACCATAAAATGCTGAAATTGATTAAAGCCCCCGTTTGAGAGAGCTTATGCCGAAAAAGATTTTTATTTAACTAAAACATTTAAATATGTCAAAATTTACCTTTATCTAGAGCCATGTTCTTCTTCAAATGTGCCAGAAGCATGTTTTTATTTAATTATTAATTTTTAAATATCAAAGTTAGCCTTTATCTTTGATAAAAGTATTTTTAAATACAGTTTCAATAATATTTACTTCTACTTCTTTTATTATTGCTAAATGCAAAAGTCAAACACAAGTAAACTGCTATCATATATGGGCCCTACACCTCTATTTCAAAGAGCTTCTTAAATATTAAATGCAATGTTTGAATGTAAGAACATAAAATGTAATTTTTAAGATGTTTGGATAAAACATTCAAGTGTGGATTCCTTCTAAAAAGGAAACGGATTGTTGTTCATTTAAATTTTAAACATATCAAAATTATCCTTATTTTTAAACAAAGTACTTTTAATATATAATCCCCCAAATATTCTGCTTCTACTTCTTCCACAATTAAATGCTACCCACATGGCCCTAAAGAAATGTTATTCACTGTTATTTTGGTTTCATATCAAAGGTTTCAATTCCTTTTTAAATGCATAATTTTTGAAAGAGAACTCATAGCTACATGTTATATATACTTTGAGGTTTACATCTTACCTCACATGATATCAAATATCTACAAGCAAGGCTACCTATAAAACTGGGACCACAAAAAAATAAAGGGAAAGTACGTTTGCACTTACAAAAGTTGTTTAAGACAAGTTTTTTCAACAACTTGGGATGCATCATATCCTCTGCTGATATCAGATAATTAAGCCAAGACAAGACATAAGGAGGGCCAGATGAAAGAGGATAGGCTGCTGCCAATAATGCCCCTAAAGGAACAACAGGAACATTGAGGGCCTGAGCAGGATCAGCCTGTGTGACAAATGAATTAATACTCAACAAAGTTATTCCACTTGCAGAAAGGGAGATGGTGGCAAAAATAGTGCAATAATAGAAAAAGAGTGAAAGAGATAATCCACATAACTAGATTTTTCATTCACTTACAAGGGGCAAGAGCATTTTAAGGGATGAGTTTGAAGATGTGTAGTCAAGTGAGGATGCCAAAGTAACAATAGCTGCTAATCTAGGATCTCTTCCTTCAAAACCTTGTCAATATAATGAAAAGCATTAGTACATAAAATGAAAAGCATTTTGACAATTGTTTTAAAATAAAAATAACAAAATCAGACACCTCTCATGAACATCTCAACAATAATATGCATCCCCACTAGGAGATTTTGAAGGAAAATGATTGGTGTTGGGAAAATATGGCGTTTACTATTGGAAATGGCACCAAAATCAGATTCTGGACTGATCTTTGGTGCGGCTGTACAGTGCTGTCCCAAAGATTCCCTCACCTTTATGTCACAGCTGCTCATAGAAATGCCACGGTAGAAGAAATGTGAGATCAGAATGTCGGTCAAGGAGGTTGGGATCTAAGGTTTATGAGGGATTTCAATGATTGGGAATTAGATATGGTAGGTAACTTGCTTCATGTCTTGAGGGGATACAAACCTACTTTAAAGGAAGACTCAGTCTCTTGGAAGGGAGGAAGAAACGGGCAGTTTAAAGTCAAGGAAGTGTACAATTTGTTGGTCAATCCCATTGTCACCGGATTTTCGAAAAGTAGCATTTGGGTGGATAGAGTTCCAACTAAAATAGTGTTTTTTGCTTGGGAGGCTACTTGGGGGAAGGTGCTTACTCTAGATAGGCTCCAGAAAATTGGGTGACAGCTCCCTAATTGTTGTTTCTTGTGTGGTTGTGAAGAGGAAATTGTAAATCATATTCTCATATACTGTATAGTGGCAAAAGTCCTGTGGGATATTGTCCTTTGCTTTGTTTGGTGCTCAGTGGGTCTTTCCAGAAACTGCAAAGGAGGTCTTATTGAGCTGGAGGGGCCCTTTTGTAGGGAAAAAAAAAGAAAAAGATATGAAAGTCTATCCCGCTGTACATTTTTTGGACACTTTGGAAGGAAAGAAATAGATTAGCCTTTAGAGGGGGAGTGCTAGCAATTCAGAAACTTAAAAATTCTTTTGTGTGTAATTTATGGTGTTGGGTTAGATTGTATACTGGAGAGAATTCGCTGCCCCTTATAGGCTTCTTGGAGTGGTTAGCCTCCAATTAAGGGTTGGTGGGGTTTTTTGCTTTTCTCTTTGATTGTGAGGCCTAGCTGCCTTGTATACTCCCTGTATACTTTGTGGCTTTTCTGCCTCTTTTAATACATTCTGTGCTTATTTATAAAAAAAAGTAATAATAATATGCATCCCCACTGAAATAGCCGAAATAGAGCCTGGCCATAATCCACAGGCCTGTAACTTAATTTTGGCAAATTAAAGGCATTATTTACTGGATCATGAAATTATGCAAGGACATTATTTTCAGTGGCACATAGCAGTGATCAGTCTACCATCTTAAGGAGGACAACCAAGTTGGATGCTGTAAAATAAAGACATAGGCACCTCTTTTGAATAGACATAAAAAGAACTGTCTATGTTTTTATTTTATGGCATCCAGCTTGGTTGTCCTCCTTAAAATGGTGGGCTGATCAGTGCTAAAACAAAGACACTGCTAAAACAATTTGAACTTTTTATAACAGCCATTCCCATGCAGCATGTGCAAACTGCTGCCACAGCCATTGCCAAATATTCAGGTCTCTGACACCTCATCCAGAAAGTGTGGTACAGGAAACAACCATACTGAATCACTAAATTGATTACTATTCTAAAAATAAATCAGAATTACATGTGGCTATGAAGAAAAGAAAAATGGAATTGTTATGGCCTCTTACCATATTTTGATAACCTTGCATATAGCAATATGCCTCCCATGGAGTGTCCAATTGCCAGCAACTTACCATCCTTTGGCTTTGTTTGAGCCATTATATATTCCATCTGTATTGGCAAAATTAAAAATTGTCTTTAATCATGTGAGGGTGGCATAGCATATCAAATGTTAACCCAAATGAAAAAATATGTAAAAGAAATCTTAATTTTAATACCACAAAGTTAAATTGGGAGAGTCAATTTAAAAAAAGGTAATCATGTTTACAGCATTCCAGCAAGGAGGAATGTCACCTCACCGCAGCAGGAACATCCTCTTCCAGATATTGATCAAAGTCCCAATCATATTTCACAATCAAGTCAAGTTGCTTCTGGAAATCTTCTATGGTTGAAGAAAATCGCTCTTGCAAGTCAAACAATTGAGGTGATACAGATCGTTGACCTTCTTCAATAATATTTACAAGCCGTTGACTCAGATCCCTGATTTGGCTAGTGATACCTGAATTTTGCCTTGTTTCCAACAACCTTGAAAGATTTCCCCTTACCTCATTAAAACGTTCAGATAGTTGAGAATCTTCTATGAGTTTAGATATTTGATCAAATAATTTAGCAGACATAATCTTCAATTGGCCCTCACTGAGAAACCCAGAAAGTCTTTCTGATAAAAGCATGAAAGTTTCCGTCAACTTCATCACTAATTTAGACTCATCCCATACTGTTGCTATTCTCATTGTGTCTTCTTTAACAGCAGAGATTTTAGATTCTTCCAGGGCTCCTGGAACAATGTTTGACTGCTGTGCGCTCTTAGCAGCAGCTTCCATCTGATCAGATAAGACATTGGTAGACTGTTCAAATTCTTTCGAATTTAAACCCAACATGCTCAACTCAGCACCAGTAGAAATGTTAGATTGCTGGCCTGCAGAAAAACTTCCATTTGTTGCACTTGCAGCAGCTTTTATCTGCTGAGATATTGCATTGGCAGACTGCTTGATCTGTTTGGAATTTAAACCCTGCATGCTCAGCCCAGCACCTCGAAATTCAAGAATCCATGTGTCAAATCCCTGGCCTGCCATGTAACGGGCAAATGAAGACTGCAAATATAACAGATGCATTAGCAATGCTGTACCAAAAAATTGTTAAAGCAGAGAGCATCTCCAAGTTATAACTAAGAATTGGAAGACGGCATTCTAAACTGTTACTAACTACAGAAAAGTTGGAATAACAAGCACTCATTACAGCCAAGCCTAAGTTCATGTTTAAGCCTTGCAGCAAGCCCAAAGCCGAACCACAATCTCACTTTGCTTTGCGAGCTTGATACAAGATTCAATAATCCCATCCAGTTAAATTTGGTTAAATCAAGACTGCAGCATTTGCCTCAGGAAAACAAAAGGGTGCATTTTCTTCTACCACATAATTCAATGTTAAAAGGAATGTTAAATAAGAAATACTAAATTTTAATAATAAGTTGCCCCAATGTATGCAATCTAATGTTAATTCTAATTGCTTACACACAGTGAACTATCCCACTTATTTAGTCAATTTCAATAGTGTGAAATTTGCACTAAGTGGTCTTTGTTGTAGGGTTTACTATCAGATTTTGGACAGAGTAAAGTTATGTGGCAAATTGAAGATCATCTGATTCTGATTTCTTTTGCCAAGACTATTGGGCAGACACACAAGTTTCACATTTTGACACGAGTAAGGGCATTATGACGTAAGTATAGTGACTCATGAAAACCTAAACATAACACCAACTACCCTACGGTATGTGTGACACCCAACTGATTCCCAAAATATGATGATGTTAAGCATCTCTGGAACTCAATAAAAAGGTATAACATACACAAGTTTCACATAACTGTATACAAGGGGGAAGGAAGATCTCCACTCATTTCATTCATTCAGTGCCTGCGGTGAGGCGCGACCCACAACAAACGAAGGAAGGGGGAAAGCTTGCTTGCTGTAGCCCTATTTTAGTAGACTAGGCTTGGTAAGCGTAATTTAAGTAGGCTTGAGAAGGGTAGGCTCGCAGCTTCGCTCAGCAGAAGAGCCTGACTTTCTATTATATTAGTAAAGCGCTAGCGCCCAACCTATGGGCTTTGAAGGGATAGGGGAAGGGAAGAAAACAAGGATGGTCACTCCTTTTAGGAACATGGCTCGTTCAGTCACTTCACTCGCAGCTCGCTGGCTCGTTCATTCACTTGCTTATGAACTCGCAGCTTCGCCAGAAGCTACTAGTCGCCTCCTTTCCTCCGCCGAAAGATGCTTAGCCAGAAGCGACGAAGGGGGGGGGCTGGGGAAGGCCGACGACTACATGAGGGGGAAGCTGTCGTAGAAGCTTTGCCCCTTGCTTTACAGAGATTGTTATGAACTGACTAAATGACTAGATTCTCCCGGAACGCTAGCTAAGCTAATAAATAGTCTTAGTTCCCTTCAATCAAATCAATAAGCTTTTTACTTTTTTATTCAGGTGCTTAACACCCTCCTTCTTAGAACCTATTGAGGGGGGCCTCGGCCCGGGAAGGGGAGAGTGGCCGAGTGGTCAAAAGCTGTAGACTGTAAATCTGTTGAAGTTTTTCTACGTAGGTTCGAATCCTGCCTCTCCCACTTGTTTGTTGTAGACTTCAGAGAAGAGAAAGGAGGCATTCGTCAGCGTAGGAAGGCCAACCGAGTGAAGCTCTTTCTTTTTTTTTTTTGCCGTGCCGTGAAGTTCAATTGTATCGTATGTTAGTTAGAGAGGTTGGTGAACTACTACGATCTATAGATTCCCCATCTATCTATATCCAATCCCAACGAGAATAGAAGCAAGTCGCTTCCGGCTTGGCTTGTAGTCGTAGTCTTTTAGCTTATGTAGTGGTCGGCCTTCCTACACGCATGCGCCCGCCAGAATGCCTCCTTGGTTCTGGAGACGAAGCCAAACCGATACATACGATAGGCGAAGGAAAGACCCCCCATTTCATAGCGCCTGGGGAACGCAAGTTTGATTGAGGATTGATTGGAGAGGAGAGGGTGGTCGAAGATCAGGAACGGGATGGATTTAGGAGTCTTTGTGCGAGCCGTATGCGGTGAGAGTCGCACATACGGTAACGAGGGGGGTTCGCGTCTATACGTATAGTGTGGGAGTTGGGCCTACCCACCCTATTTGTTCCATGATCTATGGATCTACTGGAGTCTGGAGCTACCCACTTCGATCAATTAGCCAAGATTTTGACCGGATACGAAATCACTGGTGCTCGATCTAGTGGTCTTTTTATGGGGATTCTCTCTATCGCTGTAGGATTCCTATTCAAGATCACTGCAGTTCCTTTTCGGGCGGCTGTAGGACGGACGGCCGCCTATAGGTGGTAGGGTAGGGTGGGTGGTACCGCTCAGATTGTGGCCAATCTTCCTAACCGCGCGCGGGCTGGGCTTAGAGCGCGTGAAACTCATCACTACCTCGTAAGGGCGTTGAGACCATAGCATGTTACACGAAAGCGCCGCTTTCTCTGTAGTGTTGTCACACAGCTGCCCGCCTAGAAGAGCCACTCGCTCTGTAGTGTTGTCACACAAGATAAGCACGCCGCCCGCCTGCTGGCCGGGCGAATTGAAGTTCTCTTCCGGTCAACTGTCCACCCAGTCAAGTGCAAAAAACACAGTAGAATCACGCAACGCATGCTGCTGGTGTGCTTCCTGCCCGCGAGGAAAGAAGAGAGACAAGGTTCAGTTCAGATTTGACTGTTTGCAGCATGGGAGCGGATTACCCAAAAAATCCCTGGGAACAATAAAAAAAAAAGATATCTCGGTAACGAAAACTATAGGGGGCTGTATTGGCGAGATCCAACGGTGAACAGCTGCCCAAAAGAAAAACCGCCTGGAAGTCCGAGGACCTTTAGTACCGTACCCTACCCTCGAACCAGCAGCCTTCACGCCAAGCAAGACCGCCCTTGTCCCTTTCCTTTCTCCATTCCGCCTCCTTCTTTGCTTTGTTCCAATAGAGTCTAAGGCAAAGCTAAAGTGGTTTGTATGCCTACTTTACCTACTTGATGAAAGGGAACGAACTTAGTTTCGTTTCCGGGTTTATGGATTGGATTCAGTCAGTGTCACGACATAATCAAAAGGAAGGAATGACGCCCGGCGAACGCTTCCAAAGTTTCTCGAGTTTCCGGCTGTTTCCTAGATTGAAGTAGCCTTTTGTCGCCCTACCAAACGAAAAAAGTCACTATCAAACAGCTCGCCCTACTGAAGTACCAAAGGTGCGCTCCGCCCGGTGACTAAGAAATAAATTGGTTTGCGCTTTCATTGAAGTAATTGGTTGCTGTAGTTTTGATTTGTTATTATTTTTATTTGTTATTATTAGTTGGAGTTTAGTCTTCTTCAGAAATCTAACATACACAATCACTCTACAAACATGTTCCATCTCAAAAGCATTCTTCTCTAAAAAATTGAAATGGTAAACCATGATTGAAAAACCCAGATTTGAACAAATAAAATAAATAAATAATTAAATAAACTTACACCAGGAGAGAGATCAAACCCAATGGCATTAGTCCCCACACCTGATAGAAGCAACAACGGATGATTCCTTGGAGGAGCCTATCATTTCACATTCCACACAAAACAATTACCAAAAAATTGCAATGATTAATTTGGAATGCTTTTTACAGGAAAAAACGCCTTTACTTGTTCAACGGAGAAACGCTTCTGGGGAAAAAATTATTTCCTCCAATTTTATCATGTGTTATTTTATCTAGGAAATACAAATCCGTGGAGAAAGGAGAGTGAAAGAGACCTGAGGGGAAGGAGAGTAGCGCCACAGAGCGAGTCTCCAATCGGAATTCGACACGGAGACATAGTGAAGCTCGTCGGCCGTACAGATCGAAGGCTTCTCTTGAATCTTCTCGACAACATCACCAGCGCCGGTGGAGAACGCTCTCGTAATAAGCCTCACCGGCGAGGTGGTGGTCGACGGCCATAAGGTTCGTGAGAATGTGAGAGGCGCCATGGTGCGTGCGGAGAAGACAGCGGGGTTGAGATTGCGGAAGGTGGAAGCTGCGCGACTCGCAATCGTGGAAGGCATATCGGATTGAAGCCCTACCATTTTGTGGAAGCAATTCCTTTGTTTCTGGATATTTCAATTTTAATTGCCTACAAATTAGCAGCCGCCTGCAGCTTTGCTTTGCTTACCTCAAGCCGTGATTGCTTCGTGGAGAGTCCTGAGGAAAACGAGAATCCCATGCGGACATCAACATCAGTATCCACTTGACGTGGCCTCGATCCCCATTTTGCGATCAGAGCGGTAAAAGAATCAACGGACCATATTGTTAAGTCTTGCTGCTGCCTTACAGAAAAATTGCCACGCATTGAGCCCAGAAAGGCCTTGTGTTTCTGGCCACCCCACTGTAACGTGGATTGGGTTCGGAGCCTCCAAGACCCAGCGTCCCATGATGTCGCAGAGTTTTGGGTCTTTAGCCCACAACTAATTCGGCCCATAGCCCAGAGTAAAAAGCGGTTTGTTCTCCGCTCTTTCCCTCACCTCCTTCCTCGAACTCGGCGTTCGCCCTGTGAACTGCGTCCCCCTTTCTGGTTTTGATTATTTGGAGAGTATAGCAAGCCATGTCTGTTGATGGGATTGGAGTGGAGAGAGTGTTTATAGGAGCGGGATGCAACAGAATAGTAAACAACGTCTCTTGGGGCGCTTGTGATTTAGTCGCTTTTGGTGCCGAAAACGGCGTCGCTATATTCTGCCCTAAGGTTGCTACACTTTCCTTAGTTTGATTTTCCCTCTAACTCTGAACTGTAGATTGTTGAAATACCTATATTTGATTTTGCAGGCAGCTCAGATTTTGACTACACTTCCAGGTCACAAGGCTTCTGTCAACTGCACCCATTGGATTCCAAGTTCTAAATTTGCGTTCAAAGGTTCAATTATAGTTGATTTGAATTATTCTATCACATAAAAGTAGTAGTCATCTCAAACGCTAGAAAGGTTCTTTTGGCTCTGTTTGGTTACTGAGAAGTTGTGGGAAAGAAAAAGGAATAGAAATTTGTTGCCTTATATTGCTTGCTTTTTAATTATCTAACATGTTTAAATTTCAATTTTTTTTTTCTCTCCCCCTTCTTTCCCTTTTTCCCCGCTTTTTTTTGGTTTTTCAGAAACCAAATGGAGCATTTGATGTTTTGAGTTTTAAGAGATGATTTGTGGCCATTGTTTGGTGGATGAATTTCTGATTAATGATTATTGTTGCTTGTCCACAGAAAAACAGCTAGAGCGGCATTATCTGTTATCTGGTGATGCAGATGGTGTTATTCTGTTATGGGAATTATCTCTTGCAGACAAAAAGGTATTTGTTGGGGGGTTCTTGCTTGCAGACGTATTAATAGAGTGAGGTGTGATGGATTTTCACAAAGAGCAATTAGTGAACTGAAAAAAATGTGAATTTCCTTACCCTATAGCTCACTTTTGGTCCAATAAAATGATTGGAACTCATGCATTATAATATGTCTGTCAATAAAAATGAATTTAGTTTCATGATGCTATAATTTGAAAACTTGGTGATTGAAAGCATATTCTAAAATATTTAAGAGAGTTTAAAATTTATATCTTCTGGTTTATTTAGACTTGGTGGTGTTTTTTTTTTTGGCTTTTTGCTGAAAACAATTTAGTTTTAGAATTTAGGTTGTTTGTTTTTCTACTTTTTCATGACTTATTATAAACTTTTTACTAAATAGAAAAAGCCAAAATATGTAGCTTTTTCTAAATAGAAAAAATAACATATTGGTTTTTTTTACTTTTTAATACTTAATAGAAATAAAATACTATAAAAACAAACAACCTAATATTTAACACTATTAAGCATTAAGGTTCTATTTAGAATTAAGTAAAAAAACAAACACCACCTATGTTTGGATCCCGAAAAGTATTAGGAAAAGAAAAAAAAAACATTAAAGAAAATTATTTTCTCATGTTTGGTTTTACTATGGAAAATGCCAAAGAACGTCAAATATAATTAAAATTATTAAGAAATTGTATGTTTTTAAATTATTTAATATTTATATAGAAAAGTTAAATAAGTGAAAAAGTTTGAAGTAGTACATAAAAATAATTTATTGACTTTAAATTTATTTTTTATTTTCCTTTACTTTTTCTTTTCTTTTACTTTTTCTCTTTATTTTCTTTCCCTCACATTTTCCTTCAAATTTTCCGGGAACTAAACATAGCCTCAAATAATAGGTTTGATAATAATGATTTAGTGTTGTGTTTTTTAATAATGGAAAGATGAGGTTTAGATTTGGAAGATAGGTGGTGAGTGAAAGAAGAAAAAGGGGTTTAGAAAATATGTAGATTGTAGAGTTTTGTTACAACAGCTCTAGTGTAAAAGCAATATCCAGAATCTGTTAGGAATAACAATTGAGCAAAATTTAAAGGAACTCAAACAGGAGAGGAAAATTTTAAATTAATATGACAATAGCCAGCGATTAAAGGAAAAAACCATTTTTCATTCTCTTTGAGCAACTGTTTGGAAATGGAGATTGGTTGCTGCATTCAACACAAACATACAGTCTGGGCAATGGCATAGACTGTCACACCTCTCTCTCACGCAAATTATTTCCTGGAAGTTCACTTTTTTCTTACTTGCTGGATGTTTTCCCTTTTAAATGCCAATAATATTCATTTACTGTTATGAGTGACTTCTGAGATGTAATACTTCTAGTTCTTTCTATCAATGATTCACTTTTTATTTATTATTTATTCTTAATGGCATCCTTTTGAATGTTCTACATACAATTGTTTTATTGTTTATTCTCCTTGCTTTTTTACAGTGGAGGCATGTGTTACAAGTACCACAACCACATAAGAAGGGTGTTACTTGCATTACTGGAATTATGGTTTCTGAAACTGATGTGATATTTGCATCTACCTCTTCAGATGGAACAATAAATGTGTGGGAACTGATCCTTCCATCCACTATTGGAGGTGAGTCAGCAGTTTTTTTTTGTTTTTTTATTTATTTTATAATATCTGTTTTTTTTCTATAGGTAGTTGTTTTTGGATACTATCAAAACCATGTGATTGTCATTAGGCCATTCTTGTTATGGTTTTCTATTTTAGGTGGATTTATATCCTTCATTTTACATGGCATACTTGTGTTTGGCATTGGTGAAAATAAACTCAACTAAATTGTTCTATGTATTGCATTCCCAAGCAAGAACATCTTTTTTCTCAAACAGTTTTTTTCCTGATTGAGATGCTCAGAGGATTGTTGGTGTGTAAGTTCATTAAGGTTTTTTTCCTTCCTCTTTTGCTTCATGGTTTTATGGAGGATGATGCCAATCTAATGATAAATACATTTGTGTGGTATTTTTATGCTTGTTATCATTGACTTTGGAGCCAAATTTCCACATTTTCCCTGCTAAACAGGATCTTCTTGCATGTATAAGTTGGAAGCATAGCTAAAGGGAAAACACTGCTTCAGAAATGGTTGTGCTAAAAATAGCTATCAAATCTGTCTTCTAGCAATATAAAAACTCTAGCTTTAGGTTCATGAGTGTATAGATCTGGAAAATATTTTTTGGTACATAGATCAGGAAAAACCAAGTGTGTCAAAATCTATATGAAAAAGCTTTTTTAGTGTTTTTTTTATAGGTAAATAACAGATATGTTAATAGCATAAAAAAGGGGGCAAAAGTATACATGATGTATACAAATATAGCAAAGGGCCAAAAAAAAAGGCTTTTTGAGTGTTCACTTCTCATAATTGGGATTGGGAGCTAGATGATGTAGGGGCCTTTTTCTCGAGGCTTCAATGGAGGCTAGTGAGGAGGGAAGAGAGAAGAGAATTGTAGAGTGGTATGGATGGATTCCAGGAATGGGGTCTTCTCCATTAAATTTATATATTCCATGATGGAGTGAAGGCATGCAATTCCTTTCACAAATGTCATCATTTGGAATTCATGGGTCCATCAAAATTGAGTTTTTTTTGCTTGGGAAGCTAGTTGGGGCAAAGTGTTGACTGGGGATTAGTTTCAAAAGAAAGAATGGTCTTTGGGGAGTAGAACACATCTATGCAAAGGTGAAGAGGAATCAATAGATCGCATTCTCCTCCACTGTGTCAAAGCAAGGTTTCTATGATAACTTCTATCATCTTTGTTTGGCATTGCATAGGTCCTTTGCTATATAGTCAAAGAGACTCTCGTAAGTTGGTACTACACTTTTGTGGGAAGAAAAAGCCGTTTAGCTACGCATTTTCTGGACAATTTGTAAGAAAAGGAATCAAAGGGTGTTTGAGAGAGAGTAGCAGATAGTTCAAGCTTGAAAATACACTTTTCTTGGCAATCTTAGGTCGTGGGTTAGTTTGTACATAGAAGAAAACTCAACGCCTTTAATCAATTTGGTAGATTGGATGGGCTTTAGCTGAGAGGAGTTGTGTTTTTTGTACTCTCTATTATGGCAATGCTTTTGGCTCCCTTCGTACACAGCTTGTGCACCTTGATGTATAGATTTCTTCTCTATTATTTATAGTATTTTCTTGCTTACTTATAAAAAAATATATAAATTTTAGGAAAATGCATGGATTGCCACCCATGGGATATGATGTGATCTGATATTGTTCTTTCTCATGGAAAGACAAGATTTTTGATTTATTGAAGCCTCTAGCAAAAGATGAGTAAACACATAGGTATCTATTGTATATAAAATGATGTAGGACAACCCTAGGATGGTTGCCTACACTCAAAGGTAGGTGGGCTAGTGTTTTATTTTTAGGGTGTAAGAAGAGGAACAAGGAATAAATTTTATGGCATAGAAAAATATAAGATAAGAAATAGAGAGAAAGAAAAAACAACGAAGAAAAGATCGAAAACCTTAGAGTCTCACTAAGGCCTTCTAGGAGTCTCACCTAGAAGAAAATCAATGGAGTCTCACCATTGAGGGTTGCAACCTTGCAATGAAAGAAAACATAATATTATTAATATCAATCATCCCTTTGATTTACATTGATTAGCCCATTTATAGGCTTCTCTAAGAAATCCAAAGTCTACTAGGACTCTAATAACCTATTATGATTCTAATTCTAATTGTAACATCAAAAGTCTATCAAGATTCTAATAACCTATCATGACTCAAATTCTAATTATATTATAACTTAACTAGCTAATCATAATTTGATTCCAACAAATATTAATCCTACTTTAATTTCAACTAATACTAATTCCCTTTCTTGATATATATCTTGAAGATTCATCCTCATCATAAAATTTTCCATACGAGGAAGATCTCATACAGATGTATTCGTTCCAAGCACACTAATTGCTTAAATTTTGCTCTAGAACTTGGAAGTCCTTAATAAAAGTATTTTAAAGCATTGGTGGTCTTGGTACCCAACTTGTATGTCACTTATGCCTGACCAGTTTCTAAAGTTAATGGCCAGGTTGAGTTGCATTATTGGAGGAAAGTTACTAAAAAAACTCAACTAATAAGATCACAGTTAGGTGGAACTATAGAATTCTGCACCTCTATGAACAAATGAAAGAATTCTATAAATGGCTGTGAAAGTTATAGTATTACTGGTAGTGAGGAAATTTTTAATTAAAATGTGGATATCATTGATGGAACTCGGTTTAAATTTTGGACTTTTGAAGTTAGAATGTGTCAAAGGAAATTCTCTCCGAGGATTATTAGCATGTGAGCCATTCAAACCAGAATTTATCACCAGGATCCTCTTCAGACTTGGATTTGTGGAGAGAAACTGTTGTCCAATTATTGTTGTAGCATTTGTACCTAGTATATTGATGTGATTTATCTTCTCTGTCCAGACTTCCTTTGAGATTACAAAAACGGTTACTGATTGTCTATCCCAGATCTTTTAGGATGTAGAAATCTAAATAGATTTGCTTCATCCAATTTGTCTAAAAAGAAATCGAGATTCCATACCTTCTTATGTTGATAGACATTTAGAGTTTTTCATTCAATTACTGATGTTGCTCTTTTGAGCGCAAGGGTTACAGTTGTGTTTATGTTGTACAAGCTGGGTCTGAAAATAAAACAAAATTGTGGTTGCAACATAGTGTGCCAACTGAATAATTTGCTCTTTTGATATATAAACAATATGGTTTCGTAATATGTATTATTCTGTGATATCAATCTGCATCTATGATTCCTGTTGTTTTATTGGAAGCTGGGGTGTAAATTTTTTTTCTTTTGAAGAGGAAAAGAAACATAGAGAAAATGGATAATTTACCTCAATCAGGTAGTGTGGATCGTTGGAGTTTATCATCATCTATAGTTACTGAACAATGTATTTTTTAGGTGACTGCAAATTGTCATTTCTGGAATCTATTTTTGTTGGTTCAAAATCCATGGTGGCACTTTCATTATCAGAATTACCTGGAAATACTGGGCATGTAGTCCTGGCAGCTGGGGGCTTAGATAATAAAGTTCATCTTTATTGCGGGGAGAGGACAGGAAAGGTATGTAATCTTCGGCTTATCCATCTTCATTACGGTTTCCTGCATTTGGCCTTCTGCAACTTGAAATTTTTTCTGTTTTGTTTCATTTATGCTAGCAGTTTGTTCATGCTTGTGAGTTAAAAGGGCATACAGATTGGATCCGGAGTTTGGACTTCTCCTTGCCTATATGCACCAATGATGGAACAAGCAGTCTTTTACTTGTAAGTTCATCTCAGGACAGAGGCATACGCATATGGAAGATGGCTTCATGTAGTTCTCAATCCAATTCTAAGGGTACATTTAGGGAGGAAAAGATAAGCTTGGCATCTTATATTGAAGGTCCTGTACTTGTTGCTGGCTCATCCTCGTATCAGATATCTCTGGAATCTCTTCTTATTGGACACGAGGATTGGGTTTATTCAGTGGAGTGGCAACCCCCTTCAGTCACATCTGCAAATGGGTTTGCCTACTATCAACCACAAAGCATCTTATCTGCATCTATGGACAAGACAATGATGATCTGGCAACCTGAAAGGACTACTGGTATCTGGATGAATGTGGTCACTGTTGGGGAATTAAGTCATTGTGCTTTAGGGTTCTATGGTGGCCATTGGAGCCCAAATGGAGATTCAATTTTGGCTCATGGTTACGGTGGATCTTTCCATCTCTGGAAAAATGTTGGTATCGAATATGACAATTGGCAACCACAAAAAGTTCCCTCTGGGCACTATGCAGCAGTGACTGATATTGCATGGGCCAGGTCTGGTGAATATTTGCTCTCAGTCAGTGCTGACCAGGTAATTTGTTGCTTGAGGTACAAAAAGTATTTTGTGAACTAGTCTTACTCGCCTGTGCAATGACACTGTTATATGCTTTCAGTGCTGATTTTTGTTATAGGGTAAATTGTTTCTCTACTCCAGAAACTCATGCTGAACATGTTTCAACTTGTAAATTTGGCTGCTTGTGTGGAGGCTGTATAGAAAATTCTACGCTGACTAAGATTATAGGAGATGGTTGTTTCAGATACCTTCAAATTCTTGTATGTGCATCTGCTCGTGCTTGCATAACTCAGAGAAAAGGGATACTGTGTCTAATAATTTATGTAACTTATTTTTCTACCTAACATGGATGTAGATTCGATAAAGTATGAATAAGACTAGGCATACACAAACCTAAATTCATGTGTGGGGAAATAACTATTAAGATGTAATGGAATTGGGAAAAAATGCCACTGGTATGGGTATGGTCTTACTTGCACTAGAGTTTGATTTGTCATGGTTTACCTGAAGTATGTGGTAATGAGAATGAAGTATATGAGAGCAGTTACAATATTCTATTTCTTCTGAAATGACTGATTGAGAAGTCAGGTGTATTGACCTACTGCTATACTGATGGAAGTAAATCTATTTTCAAAATTTGCATACTGATATAGAATAATAGTAGCTATATTGTATGAAAACAAAATAGGCTTTATGGAGGGCACAAACTATAATTCATCTTGGATTTGTAGCCTGCCTGAAGTGGTGGGAAATGCGAATTAAGTGCTAAATTAGTAGCAGACTTCAGAATATCTGTTGCTAAATGGGAGCAGTTACGGTATTCTCTTACTGTAAAATGACAGATTGGCAGGTTGGGGTACTGGAAATGCTCCCTTTTAAAGTTAGAACCTAAAGTGATGTATTAATTCATATTCTAAATTATACTGCTTGCAGTAAAAATCTGGTTTTTGTACTTGGTACAGAGGTGCGGAGGCTACATCATAAGAAAATGGAAGAGGTCTTTTTGAAGGGCATAAACTGCTAGACACCTGTTTTTTTCCTTAGATAAATTTGGTACCTAGTCAATATACTTCAAATTCTAGAGGTTGTTATCAGGAAGATTTAACAAGTATTTATTGATTATGCTGTTACATGTAGGCATAACCAATATTAAAATTTTCATCAACTTTGCAGACAACTCGAATTTTTGCATCTTGGCAAAATGAAGCTAGTTTTGGAGGTAGCGATTGTTGGCATGAAATTGCTCGCCCTCAAGTTCATGGTCATGACATTAACTGTGTGACAATCATCCATGGAAAAGGGAACCATCGGTTTGTTAGTGGAGCTGATGAGAAGGTTGCCAGAGTGTTTGAGGCTCCTCTGTCTTTTCTAAAGACATTAAATCATGCCATTTCACAAAAATCTAGTTTTCCTGAAGACTTTCAAGTCGATGTTCAGATTTTGGGTGCAAATATGTCAGCTTTGGGACTATCACAGAAACCTATTTATGTTCATTGTGAGTCTCTCTCTCCCTTTCTCTCTCTCTCTCTCTCTCTCTCATAGACACATTTGTACATGACATAAAGATGCCATAATGCAATTTGGATCTATAATGTAGTCTTATGCATCCAAGTGTCATGAACTCTATTTCCTCTTGCTGGAGTATGTGAACTTGACATTGCCTGTACTTATTTCTCATGGTGTTTTGTAAACAACTTACTGGGGGTTTAGGAATAAGATTATGGTGGTTGGACTTACTTTATAGATCCAGGCTTTTAGAGTTAGTTATACCTCTCTCCCATTTCACCTAATCGTCATGGGGGATCTTTTAATTCTCTTTTGTTTGTTTAGTTGTTTGCATTTTTTTTTTTTTTTTTGGTGTTTTTTCTTTTCCCTCCTACATTCCTGCCCCAACTCCTTGCCACTTGAGGCAAGCCTCAAATGCCTCTTTAGTTCCTTCTTTTATAGGCATCTTCTTTCCCCTCCTGAAGATTAAATCACTTTACATTGAGTATCTTTTAATCCCTATATGTATCCTGAAGATTAGGCTCCAAAATGGCATATTCCTTTTGTTAGATAGCCTGATGGGAATTCAAGTCGACAGTCCACACCCATCCACCTGAAGTGGTGGATTCAGTAGCCTGAAGATAAATTTAGTAGGATGGAACTCTGTATCCTGAATATCTGACCCTTTAAATTGGTGGAGCACATGCAATTGGCTAAGCAAAGTCTGGAAATAGAAATATTACAACAAGAATGGTCTGATCTCTGAGATGCAGAAAAGGTCTAATATTTGATATTTGCTAAACAGGAACATGAACACCATTGTCTGATTAGCCATGACTACCTCTTGCATATCAAATTAGATTATCTTGCTGCATGACCATGATTCATGAATGCTAGTTCAGGTAAAAAATCTCAGTGGTTAGGTTGTTTATGTACAGAAATATGTCTCCATCTCACATGGAAGAAACCCATGGTCTTTTTTTAAAAAAAAAAAATTATAATTAGAAACCCGCATGGCCTTTTTCCTGCAAATCGAATGTGACCAGTAGGTGACCTGGTGACCTAACCTCTTGTTCAGGAATGCAATGATAGCAGAGAGGTCTTGTTATAATGCTTCAACATGGTGCTTTGAAGTCTAAAGTAAATGGATGCGGCAGTGAGGACCTCTTTCGGAGTGGTTCCTAGCCATATATATTAAGGCAGAACAAAGAGTTAAACATTAACATTTTTTTTTTTTTTAAATCTTTTTATAGTTCTCCAAAGGAGTTGTCTTCTTTTGCACTCAGATTGAATGACATGTGCATGTCTCACCCATAATTGTGGATGGCATTTTGCCATTCTGAAAGGGCTACTTGTGAATTTAAGGACAACAATGTCAATTTGAAATAAAACTGCCACAAGTTCTCATTTTTGGCCACCAATCAAATTTAAGGTTACCCTGCATAGGTAAATACTAGATGATCAAAGCATGACTTGTTGCCAGTTGAATAATGTGGATTTACCTTGTTTGTGCTTTGTGGTTTTTAAGTTAATCTTTGGTTTGCACATTTGATGTGAATGAAGAATGATTTTAATTGACCATTCCCTTATGCAGCCACACATGAGAGTCCAGAAAGAAATGTCAATGATGGCCTTGACACACTTGAAACCATTCCAGATGCAGTACCAGTTGTGTTAACTGAACCCCCCATTGAAGAAAAATTGGCATGGCATACACTCTGGCCAGAGTCGCACAAACTCTATGGTCACGGGAATGAGCTGTTTTCTTTGTGCTGTGACCAGGGAGGGAAGCTTGTTGCTTCATCATGTAAGGTATATCTTTTTATCTTTGCTAGTGTTATATTACTTGATTTTCTAATTTCTAGATGACTTAATATAGCCACGTTTTGAGATATTGCAGTGATGATACCTTCTTGTATAATAGGCATCAGAACATTAAGATGTTTATATTCATAGAACTCTTGGGATATTTAAACAAAGGAAAAAGTAAACTTACCTCTCCTTGAGGTTCTATGAAGGGCATAATAGATATTAAAGAAATGGATGATGTCAGCGAATTTCGTGATCAACCTAACTGAGGTTTTTGTTACAAAATAAATTTCAGAGGAGGCAATGTCCCATTTCCAATTTCAGAGAAAGTTCTTATAATTCAATAAAACTTCAGGGGAGGTAAGCATAGTTTTTGCTTAAACAAAAAAATGCCTCTCGAATATAACCATCATGGAAAATAATAATGAAAGTGCAAATACTGAATGAAATTTGGCTCTGTTCACTCCGATGATGTATAGCTGTATGTAGAACTTGCATTTTTTTACCCTGTGTTTTTGATAGGCATAGAAGTTGTTGCAAATTATTGCTCATAGATTGCATATTTTGCAGGCTCAATCAGCGAAAGTTGCAGAAATATGGCTATGGCAAGTGGGTTCATGGAAGGCAGTTGGTCGCTTGCAATCTCACAGCTTAACAGTGACACAGATTGAATTTTCTCATGATGACAATCTGCTTTTGTCTGTCTCCAGGGATCGCCAGTTTTCTGTTTTTGCAATAAAAAGAACAGGTATGCTAAACTCTCACTATTTCCTGTAATAATTTCCATTATGATGTAATTACTGTTCTCCAATTGATTGGTTGTTCACATGTAGTGTAATGAACAGTTTTCATTTTTGTTTTTCTATTAGTAACAGTCTTTTAATGCAGTAAAAAAACTAAAAGATCATAACATGGTAATAAATCTGGAAGGACTAGTTTATCATGCTCTGTTTGGTTGCTGATAGAACAGAGGGAAAAGAAGAATTTGAAATCTTGCATTTCTTGCATCAAGAAAGCATTGAAAAACATAATTGTATTTTCTAAGTATAGTTCTTTCAAACTATAGCATAAAGGTGGAGAATGCTCAGTTCTGCATCTTCCTGCACCAGCACCACTACAACCTCTATTACTTCTGGCATTACCTTGACCACTGCTTCCTTTGGTCCAGCATTTTTGGATATTTTTCATTTTCTACTCATGAGTATTAAAAGAACTTGATTTCTTTTATAGTTCCTATTCCCTCAATTTCTCAGCATTGAGCAATGAAAAAAAGAATTTGATTTCTTTTGGGTCCTATTCCCTCAATTTCTCAGCACTGAGCAATGAAAAACTTCAGGATAGGTTGCAAGAGATCATAAATGCTTCATGTTTTTCTATCTTATAAAACTTGCAAGAGATCATAAATGTACCTCTCTCACATGTCTCTTATGGAACCTAGGTGTGGACGAAGTCAGTCACCAGCTTATAGCAAGGCAGGAGGCACACAAAAGAATAATATGGGCATGCTCTTGGAACCCATTTGGTCATGAATTTGCAACAGGTTCAAGGGACAAAACTGTGAAGATCTGGGCTGTAGACAAGGGATCTTCAGTTAAGCAGCTCATGACTTTGCCACAGTTCACCAGTAGTGTCACCGCCTTATCTTGGTTTGCTCTTGATCATCAGAGAAACGATGGGTTTCTTGCTGTTGGAATGGAAAGTGGACTCGTTGAATTGTGGAGCCTTTCGGTGACCAGAACCGTAGATGGTAGCATGACAGTACCAGGTGTAACTGCTGCTCTTGTTAGACGGTTGGATCCATTTATGTGCCATGTTTCCTCTGTGCAGCGTTTAGCATGGAGGAAGTCTGAGGCAAGTGGAGATTGCAAAAGCGTACTGCTTGCTTCTTGTGGAGCTGATCATTGTGTGAGAATTTTTGAGGTCAATGTTGCGTAAAATACAATCAGATTATTAATTCTTGTACGGATAGTAATTATAACCGAGTCAAGTTAGCGGGGAATTCAATTTTTATGGGGAATTTTTTGCAAGCTGCCCCTTGATCTTGATACCAACAAGACTAAAGCACCCATCGAATTGTTTTATTCTTATTACGCGGGACTGAAAAAAAGCATTGGTGCTATTTGCCTGAATCTAAACACGATTCTTGGAAGAAAATTATCTACTGATTCATGAACTATATTCTTTAAATTTGACCACCACTTGGGGGGTGCCTGGTTGCAAGTTGTGACGTGTGTAGGCCTAATTACAAGATTGCAAGATCAGGTAACGATCGTAGGGCGTTAAGGAGTATTTAGTTAGAACACCAATCATTAGTTTGGGGGGTGGTGGTTAGCACTTTGACGAGTAGCCACCATCTTTTTAATACTAGATAAACCTCGTTATGTCTATGCCTTTCTCGTGGCTAACAGGGTAATTCTTCTTAGGAAAGTAGGCCACTTCGAGACACGGGAAGGCAGTACTGGTGGTGGATAAGAAGCTTAAGGTATGACTGGTCACTGATTGAATGAACTTTAAAATACTCACATTGGGCTTTCTCATTCAAGGATTACGTGAGAACTGGTAATGCCGCCTTCGCATGGCAGGGTGTTGACATATGCCTAACTAGTGGAACATTGAATGTTGAAGCCATCAAACCACCCTTGAATTTTCTTTGTTTGTTAGAAAAAGGGGGCTCTTCTAGTTGCACTTGACTTTTTTTAATGGCTGCAAATGGAAGAATGTTCCCATCAGTGTTGGACAAGACGATCTGCTTGGGACCCAGGTCTCAAATTTCCAAAGGGAATCAAAGCCTAACAGAGTTTCAAATCATAGGATACAATCTAAAAGAAATGAAGCCAAGCGGGCTTTAATTGATATCACAAAGAAAAATTCTTCAAGTAATTACTCAAATATATTCCCTTGGTGTGAATGCGGCGTTGAGTGCCGAAATCCCACAAAAAAAGGGATTTTCTGGAAACTCCATGCGAATTAAATCACTTGAACACACTTTTTATCGTGCAATTTTTAGCTTCACGTGTAAGAGGTGTTGATGGGGAGTTTGAAAGATGAATGGCAGGGAACTGGAAGGCAGAAACTGCCGGATGCTGACATGAATTGAATTGTGTGATTCATCCAAAGAAGACACGCTAAAACCATGAGCAGCAGCAATGACCTTTTTCTCATTGAGACAAGGGAATAGTAGATGGTGTTAGGTAGTGACGTGGAGTGGAGTCAGCAGACGAGGATCGTGGCTTGGAGTTGAGGCAGCAGCTTTCGTGCAAGTGGCAAATAAAACTCAATAGAAAATGTGTTAAGCGACGTTGAACCACGCGTAATCTCAATCACAATAATTCCTACCATCTCGAAAACGCAAATAAACTTAGGATGTTTAGGCATAATTTAACTACTAATTAATAGCTTAATGCGATCTTAGATGATAAAAAAACAGTCACTAAGTGCTGTGTCACTGAAGAATCTCATGAGAATCAGTGGCAGACATACAATGTGCTCTCTCACTCTTGCAGTTTGCTTGGTTTATAATACCAGCTACTTGGGATCCAATATTGTAACATATGTTTCTTGTTTTTTGGGCAAACTTTAAGACATAAATGGCAGTACATCCGACCATTCTTGTATAATCACAATGGGTTTCGCCAGAGTTTGATGTGTTCCAAAAATGCTGTCATAGGCCATCCTGATTGGGTGATAAGAATCACTGGATCCACCCATCAGTCTCTTTGTATAGTAGCTAGGTTTTTTCCCCAATCATCCAAAATAATCAAAAGTAAATAAATAACTAAATCAATGAAGAGGAAGAAAGAAAGTTCATAAAATCATAACATAGAAGAGTCCCTACTTCAGAATTGCCCCAAGAATGATTCAAAACATAATGATCTTGAGAGTCCTTGACCAAGACATTGGCACAAATGATTTGAAAGACACGGGATGGGACGGCACACAAAGATAGAATAGGGAAAATCTCAGTGAATTTCGTAATTTACAATCTTTAAATGCTAGAAAAAGAAAAACAACAAAAAACACAACAGTGATAAAGCATTATGAATAATACAATAATGTAATTTCTGTGGGTAATTAAGCTATCTAACCCAAGAGAAACTAGAAAAGAGAATATTTGTATTTGATAGGCTAAGAGAAGCTCCAAAAAGGGTAATGAACGAATGGCCGTGACAGGCAAAGCCAACTCTAAACAATTGTTCAGCAAAACCCTAAAGAGGAAGAAAAGCTCCATATGGCCAGATACTTGGTTATCTTAGTATCAAACTTATGAGTGAATCACAAGAGCATGTTGTCCCTAAAGTAGGAGGGTGATTTTAGCTTTCTTGCTGGCCAATAAAAGAAATCTATCAAATTAAAGAAAATTGTGGAAGGCAATGATTCATGGCATACAGCTTCTATATAATGCAAAAGATAAGGATGCTGAATGGAAAAACAGGAAGGGATAGATTTTGAAAGTAATGTGCAGTGAGACACCAGCAACTAGAGATGGCACCAATTGGGGACAAGACCAGAGAAAACTGGTTAAGAGAATTTGAATTTGGTGACTGATAACTACAATTAGGAGTTATATGGTTCCAGTTGGAAAAGCAAAAGGAACAAAAGGAAGACAAAAACGGGTAGATCCAAGTTGTCAGAAGGGAAAAGGATCATTGAGTTGATTTGAGGTATAAAAACACAGTTCACTCCACCCTGGGAATGTCTCCTTCAAGCAAACCATAAAATAAAAAGAAATGCAAATAAATAAATAAATCATTTATATACCCTCAACAAAAATATTTCTGCACGCAATCCATTGTCTCATGGACCATGAACCACAAACACCTGAAATGGCATTCAGCTAGAAGTTCTTGTTACTCATTATATTTATTCATCAAGTGAAAAACACCTGAAACAGACATTTAATTTGAAGCTCTTGCTACCTATATTACATTTATTAACTGATATATGAACTGAACAAACACACAATATATGAGTTTGGGCTTTTACAGTATTGTTCTCAGACCACTTTCACTTCCTATGATAAATAGCAATAATATAACATACAAGAAGAAGAAAAGGAAGACTCTCAGTTCCCTTATTATCTATCACAAATACATGCCACAAACAATAAAAATAACAAGACAGATACTTGGACACTTTAAATGCTTAAGCAAACCCATTCCTTCAAAATTGTTTGTTCTTGCCCAACTGACCTACAATGGCTGAGAAGTTCTGATCTGCTGCTTGATGTTGTCGGTGGAAAGCTGAGCAGATGCTTCTGGTACCACCACTGCAGGAGCTGATGTCATGGTCTGGTATTGAGGTAATGTGGGTGCCATAGCCTGAGCATAGAATATCTGGGCATGAGCCGGATCAGAAAATTCATAAGCATAATTTGCAGTAGCAGCAGAAGGAGGGGCAATAGACTGTGATGGGTGATGGATCTGAGAGTAACCAACATATTGCTGCTGATGCTGACTAGAGGGCACTTGAACCAATGGAGCGGCTGCAGTTCCTGTTCTGTACATGCCTGCAGCCATTTCAGGCTTCTGAAGAGGAGCATTCCTTGTGGGGTTGTAAGCTGCAGGAGAAGTGACCATGGCAGGAGCAGAAGGTGCTTGGGATCGGCCAGATGGAATTCCAGTGGCAGCTTCACTGAAATTAGATTGCTGCATAGACAAGCTGTAGGCTTGGGCCTGCCTGGAGGGCACAAAGTACATGGGGTACTGTGGATCAAGCTGGTGAGGGTGGTGGTGATGGTGTTGCTGCTGGGAAGGATACACTGGGTAGAAGGAGGGGACTTGTAGTGGCCCTGTGGGATGGTGGTGGATGTAATGTGTGCCAGCATGAATGAATTGTGGCTGTGGTTGGGGTTGTTGCTGTTGCTGTTGCTGGTGCTGTTGCTGTTGCTGGTGCTGTTGCTGTTGCTGTTGCTGCTGCTGCTGATCAAATTGGGGTGCTAATATATAGCCAGAATCCTGAACAGGTTGTTGCATATGAATCCGGGAGTTTGGATCAAAGAGATTAATATTTTGCTCAACAGGGTTAGAAGAAACCCTATTGGTTCCAGAAGGAATTTGAATGACTGGTTCTTGATAAATCATGGGTTTGGGGCGAGATATTGCATTTGGAATACTATTGTCACTGTAAAAATTAACACAACAACAGGAACTGAATTCAGAATTTTATCCCTAATCCACAAAACAAATAAATGTAATCTTGAAATATGGGGCAAAATCAAGCAAATTCGAAGATAAATAAACCCAAATGAAGAAAATGTGTCGGGAAATAAAGGGTACCTTGAAACTGAATCTGGGGAGGCCAAATCAATGCCACCAACTGATTTCTGCTGTGATTGTGGGGGCAGAGGCTGTTGCTGCGGCTGCGGCGGTGGAGGTTTCCGGTAACCCACCGGCATCCCTTGATCTGATCTCTCATCATCGGAGAAAACCCGATTAGGGTAGTCGCCACCGGCCATGACAGGCACAGCGGCCCCGGCAGTAGCTGGAGAAGACAGAACAACAAAACCCTCATCTTGCTTCTGCATAGCAACACTCATCTGGGCGAACTGTTCCTCAATCCCCAACTTCTGATCCTGCAACCTAACGCTACCACCTCCACTACCATCCTCCACATGAACCCTTATCGGCGGCAAGTTTGCCAGCGAGGGCGAAGATGAAGTGGACCCAAACGATGAAGACGTCTCCAACATCGGCGAATCAGGCACCGAATGAACATCCTGCCCCTGCTTAACAGTCTTGCAAGTACCAAAACCTCCTGGCTGAGAAGCCTCCAAGTCTCTCGCTGACGAAGAATCCAGATTATTCGCGACAGCATCTTCATCCAGACTCAACAAGCAATTCACCGACGCAGAATCCGAGAACCCTCTGGTCATAAGATTAGTACCATTGAGGCAATTGAGAAACCAATCGTCCGACTTGGTTGAATTGTCCAGAATGGATCCGATCGACGACGCCGACTCCGGCTTGTTCGGAAAGAGGAAGAGACGGAGTCGAGAAGGTTTAAGGGCGGAGGTTCGATCGTACTCATCGATCATGTTTTCGAGGTCTTCATCGGTGGTGACGGAGATGAGGGAATCAAGGTCCTCGTTTGGAAGCTGGTACTTGAGGGTGAAAGAACGGCCCTGGAGAAGTATCTTCGAGAGTCGGGCGGAGAGGTCGGCTAGGCTAGAGTTCCGATCGGCGACCACGATCCGAGTATCACCTCCGACGTAGCAGAGCGACTTGTCGTGCGGCCGGGGAAATATGTGTCCGCCGTAGCTACACATCAGCCGCAGCTTTGCTCCCGGAACGGACGGCAAAGGGTCGTCCCAGGAGTCGGTGTTGCGGGACCGCGGCGAGGAGTCCACCGAATCGGGGTAGCTCATGTGGGGCCCTCCAACACCTACACCGAGGCCGCTGGATAGTGGCGGCGCTGGTGGTACTACGGGTGGCGCCTCCATATGTAAGGTGGTGTGCAGCGGTTGTGTTCGGTGGCTCCTCCGGTGGAGAGTGAAAGAGAAGGGGACGATATCGTGGAAGTAGATGCTCTTATAGTCCACCCAGCCGTTTATTTTTTATTTTATTTATATTATTTCACCATGCCCTCACGGAAAAGAAAAAAAAAGAAAAAGAAAAAGGAAAATAGGAGGAGTTTTGGCAGCACGATCACAGCTAAAACTGTGTACCGTGAGATGGTTTTGACAGACAGACATTTACTTCCACGTGTACATGGCATTTGTGTGTGATTTGGGCATTTCCCTAATTGGGAGATTTTATTTTATTTTATTTTTCCCAATCGGACTCCCTTCCCATTTCCGTGGGCCCAGCTGTTGCATTTTCCACCAAAACCACCACTTCCCTCCATGCCTTAAACATAAAATAATATGATATAAAAGAGAGAGAAAATAAAGGAAATTTTGAAAAATATTACAATAAATCTAGATAGCAATCTCATATGATAATTGACTTAACTGCTGTAACAATATCAATAATGTTGGAACATTATAGAAATTGGACTTTCTTTCCTATTATATAATTCAAATCCCATTCAATAATATATTAATAAATACTTATTACTTTTTTTTTAATAAAGGTTTAGTGGTTGGACTTCTTTGTGGTATCATATAGGAAAAAAAAAATTGATAATTTTTTTTTAATAATATACATACGTTTTAAAGCCGTAAAGATTATTTAAGTTTAGAGGGATGATAACTACACATTTGAATACTGATTGTTATAAGTTTTTATAAAATGATATCAAAGTCAATCCTCAATTCCAAATGATGTGGGAATTAGGGATGACAACGGACTAGATTTTTTCGGGTATTCACCCCGCCCTGCTCTATCCCTAATAGGACGATGTTTAAATTTAATAAAAGGGTTTTAAACGGGGAGGGGATAAGAATTATTTTTAATAAACAGGATGAGGTTACGATAGGGGCGACTCGTCCCGAACCCGTCCCGTTGTCATTTGTAGTGGGGATTTAACAAGTATATTGTGTATTGGGATGTTTATAAAATTTCGAGAAGAAACTCGAGTCCATGAGATCGCCAAAGGACGTGACGTTATACCCTACATTTAGTATCTAATTTTATTTTAAATTCCAAAAGTATAAAATATGTTTTTTTTTTAAATTCCAAATATTCACAAAGCGTGTTGTGGGATGGAGTGATGGAGGGAAAGCACTTAAAAACGAGTGGACATCACTGGGGAGAGGAACCCATGCCTTCACATTGTCAACTCGACCCCCTTGAACCGCAACCATGTCTTCGTAGTATACCCCACAGGGGACGATATCATTCCCCGATTTTTTTAAAATCATTAATTATAAAGTAGCCGTAAGAGAAAACTCCGCAGAAAAGAACGACTACGTGTCAGAACCACGTGCCACGCGGCTCAACGCTTCTCCCAATTGGCTGTCAACTGCAGGGGCCAGCCTGTGATTGGCGCGTGTTTTCACGGCGCGTGAGCATCACGAGACGGCGCCCTGAAACGAATCAGGTGCTTCTGGTCTAGAGTAGTAACCATTTCCTTTTGACGCATGGCACAACCATCTAAGAATTTTGCCGTCTTTTTCAAGATTTCAGAAATTTTGATCCACCTCTTTCTTTTTTACAATGCAAGAGAAAAATATTTCCACATTACAATACTTATTCGTAGACATTAATATTAATAATTGAGAATAAGAACAAAGAAAATTCTACCATATTGAAGAATTATTGTAACAATTTTTAATTTAATTGGAAAAATAAATCCAAGAATTTGGTTATGCTATACATATCTATATATGATCAGCATGATAAGGTATGATCATTATGATATTAAAGTGTCAAAAAATATGAAAAATATAGTTAATGTGTTAAATTATAAAAAATGTGAGTAAGATAAAAAATTCTTTTTATAAAGTACGAAAATACAAAAACTATAATCTAAATATGAAGGTTGTAATTAAAATATAAAAAATGTGATTAAAGTATGCAAAATATGATTGATTCAGATACAACAAAATATGATAGAGCTAGAGAAAATGTGAAAAAAAAAATTAAGGTATAAAAATTGTAATCGAAATAATGTAATCATAATATACTATATATATAACAAGAAAATTAAATTTGGAAGAATGTATATAAAATATAAAAAAAATAATTTTTGCCATCTATTTATTCTTACATAAAATAGATAAAATGGAATATATTAAAATTTGATAAGTGCTAAATAGGGTGTGTTTAATTAATTTTGATCTTATTATCTTATTTCTCAAATTCCAAATTTGTATTAATAAAATATTGTCAGAATAATAATAGACCAATAAAAAATGTTCTAAAAATTTTAAATTTATGCAATACATAGAACCCAAATTTATAGAAACTTTTAATTCCATTGCATTTCACATGGAAAATCTTGTCGTTTTGGGATCTTTTTAATAGTAAGCTCGGGAGAGTCTTCACATTGTTGGCACTTCGAACTAGTAAACAATGCACCAGAAGTTTACTTCCAGCACAATATTCTAGTCGTCCAACAAGGGATGAAGGTGCCCCAAATGCCTCCTCCGAGTCCAACGCATGCGTCATACAGGCATGCCTGTGAAGTCACGACTCACGTCTCCACTCATAATTCACCACCACAAAAGCCCCGTGCCTGATCTGGGCGCTGAAGAAACGCCACAAAACAGGGTACTAAGTGGGATTACAAGCACAGACAACCATCTAATTCTTTTGTCCCTCCCAAGAAGGACAAAGGGGTGCATCAAGTGCCTTTCTTCTTAGCCATTCCTTTATGATTTTAGTCAAGTTCAGAATCATTAAGTGAATTATTTCGTACCAAGGTAAACCATTTCAAATTGAAGTGTGGGAGGCATTATTCTCAAACATCTAGTCCACGGAACTAATCTCTACCCTACGACGTAGGGTCCGTACCCTAGCCCCTATTCTATGTGTTTGTGTCACCCTCTCCACAACAGTACTTCACTGTTTCTACTTTCTAATCTCTTTTTCTGTCCCTCTCAAATCAAATTTCAAGCAACAGGGGTGGATGGAGCTCAAGAATTTTGCTTTGTAAATTGTAATGAAGTGGGTAGTGGGTAGTGGGGAGTTGACTCGCTGCACACAATCACAACCTCCAACGTGGCCATTTGCAGGATTCCAAAATGCAAATTGGTCATATTTGGAACCAATAAATACAATAAACTGTGAGTAATGTGGCGCCTCAACAAGCATTTTAGCTCACCCACCACCTTAATTTCATTATCCTTTGTTGTTATATTATATTTGGTGTTATCGTAGTTGTTGACTTGCTCGTGTGTCCGACAAATTATAACTATATTAATACGAATCATACGATAGTATAATGATTCCTGGACCAAAACGAAGTCATGGGTGGATCACTTTCGATGGGTTTATCTATTGAGAAGACACCCACCTCAACTAGCCTGATCCATCCACCTTTTATCTGCCTTCAAATTAGTAATGCATCTAAGGCTCATTCATATATACCTGTGAGCCCATAGCTTTTTTCTTTCCTTTTTCTCATCTACCAAACAAGTTGCCCTAACATAAATGCAAACGGACTAATGTTAGCAAGTTTGGCCTAATCAACGTCATGAAAATGGCAAGGCAGGCCTACAGAATCTTGTAGGGATCATGGAATGGCGGGTCGACCTCACTCCTCAGTCACACCTAATCAAAGGTTTTGTCATTTGGCCTTTTTCGTATATGCTAGAGGATAAGGTTGGTTAGCAGTTCATGTCCCATTAACTCTAAAAAATGAAAAAGGGGGCAAAATGATAACGATGCATGCCTTGAGGCAAAGGTCATTGAAATGCTGCTGACATGTGAGAGTAGTCCACCCAATTTGCTAACTCTTTCCCTGAAACGTATCATGAATTTGTTCACCTAATTGACTAATATAAGGCCGGTTTTTAACTTACTTCTGAATAATTTCAAATTTGAACGAACTTGATTACTACTATTTCTGTGATTTTGTGATTTGGATGTGATATAGAAGGAATAAAAGCACGTCGTGACGTAGCTTAGGAATCATGCCCCGCATTATTTGATCTAGTGAGGGTCTGACTCATTTGTGATTACGTACCACAAATTTGGTTTTTCCACAGAATTAATAGAACCGGCAACAGGTTAATAAAGGAAATTATTCTCGACAATGACTTGAATATATTTTTTTTCCTTCCTTTTTGTGCTGACAAGCTCCAATTATACGAGCTAGAAATGCTTTATAATAGCCTACTTCTATGGCACCCTAAAATGAACGAACAGATCAATCAAAATTCCTCTGGAATATGACTAAAGTTTCATGAGCTGTTGTTTGCTATTCCTTTTGTTTTGTAGTACAGTCTGCTGATTTTTGAAGAAAAAGTGTTTCCTCTGACAGTGCCCTTACTGAGCTTTGTTTTTGCAGGTAAGAAACTGACCCGATTGTAAGGCATCTCCCAAGTGCTCATAGCATATCATGTCCTACACCAATTGCAGCGTGACGATGATGAATTATTTTAATTGAAAACTCTTAATCCCCTCATCCATCCCAAAATGAAACGTTATTGAATGTGAGGAACCTGGGAAAGTGGGGGAGGGCGTGTAGTGTAACGTGTATGCAAGTCAGGCCAGACCATCCAGTCAAAAGGAGTCCCAACCCCTCCCTTAATAAATGGGGTTTGTCTGAGAACTGGAACCATCTCTGCTTTCCAACCCAACTCCATAAAAGTTGTTCAAGAAAACAGCTCATCCCCGTTCTGGGAGAATGGGACCACTTTAGGGAACAGCTAGTCCACCTGAGGAGGAGGAGGGTCATTTTTTTCCTTGGGCCCCAGACCTGTCCTCAACCTTATAAAGACACCAGGATTTCACCCCCACTCCCCCTCTCCCCTTTTGATTACGTCTGAAGGCTGTATCAGAAATGCAGACCACCCCAAACTCTGCATTCAATTAAAGCCATCAAGGGTATGCTTTCATATTCTTGAATACCTTGAATTGGAATGGAGAAAATACTTGGAAAAAATCAGTTGACCATGAAAAAGGTGCTCGGATAGAGAAGAGAAAATAAATGCAGAGAGAAAGAGAGCGTACTGGGCAGTTTCACCTGAGTCAGCACCACGTCTGTTTTTCACACAAGTCGATGGCATACAGAAACGTTAGATTCTACGAAAGCAGAAGACCAGAAATGTTGGATTCGCTATGGTGGATCCCTTGGGATAAACGAGAATAAATTCTACTTCATTTTCATCTCCTACATGGGAATTATTTCACGCGGCTCACCCCCTACTTTATAATAGTATATGCATATAAATAGCCAAAAAAAATACCCATCTTTTGGAGGAATCAGCATCAAAATATAGTAATATGCCCCCTCATGACACACGTACCATATCCATAATTTTTTAGTTCGATTGGGATTAAAAAAAAGACCTGCATATGGTTAAACAGTTGTTCTGACCCTTCTACTGCTCATACTTTTGTGTCAGAGGATTTCGTCCTCTTGACGACTGTAATAAAATTTATTTCCCCTTTTAATTCATTTTTGTAAATGGGAATTTTGAGGTGATGGGAGGAGGGTGTTGCTTTTATTCAAACAAAGGTGAGTTTGTGAATGGGCGTCCAAGCTTTTTCCAGAAAATTGAAAGGAAAGGATGCGGGACCAGCTGAAACCGTCGAGTGAAATAGACAGCTATGATTTAGTTAACGTTGTGTTGTAAATATCATTGAGGTGGACAAATTAAATTTTCCTAGGATACTTTTATGGTTCTGCACAATCTTTAGAGGATGATCATGATGTGACCAAAAGTTGTTTTACGTGGACTGTTCACCAACAACCATCATTCATCCTCGCTGCCTCCACAAGTAGTCAAAATTGATGGTCACCACTAAGAGAGAGATTCGGGTGGAAATGTTTTTGGGAATGGTTTTTGATTTTGTAAAATAAAAAGTATAAAAAACATATTTTATAAGTAAAAATTGTTTTTTTTTAGGAAAAATAAAATATGATGTTTTAAGAGAATATAGCTATTTTTAATTGTTTTAAAAATTAATTATATAAATATGTAGAATAATTAAAAATAAAACATTAAATATAAAAATTATTTTTAAAATATTAAAAATATTTTGGGTTTTTAATTAGATTTTTATTTTATAAAAATTAAAAAAATATAATTATTAAACCAACAATAAATATCTTAATTCTATTATTTGAAATTAAAATTATTTTTTAAAAAATAATATGTTTTATCAGCAAGCCGATGATAATATGTTAAATTTCCTTTTTCTCACAATTCCTCTCAAATTTCTTATAAAAAAAATATATAAATGTTTTGATTTTTTTTTTTTCAAATATGCTAAAACTCATTTAAAGAATTAAAATTAATTAAATTATTTTTCATGTTTTAAGTATCATTTGGAAATCCTTACAGGGAGGATGCTGTGATACTTTTCTATACCTAAGGTCTGAGATAGACCAGTCTGAGGACGGAGGCACTATTGGTGTTGTAGAGCATGGACCAAAGGCTTATATCCCCATTGCTTCCTAGCTTTTTCAGCATCAAGTGTCTCATGTTAATATCATGCAGACTTTTTTAAAACGTTTCTTTCATCTTCTTGACATGAGTTTCACCTCTAGATGAGTGGTAAAGTTCTCATTGTTCATCAAATCTCAGCAATGGCAGATGGAGATGTCCCTTTCATGAATTCTAACAACCAATTTAGATGCATTTATTAAAAAATAAAAGGGAAATGACGGGTCATAGTTTGGTGGCACATCAAAGTTGGAAAATTTAATGCATGAGGGATCAAGGTTGAATTTCAAATGCATGAATTACAACATCATACTCATCCAGCCAATAACAATGGAGAGGACGGTCTTCAACTTACTAATCAAAGATATGAAACATGGATGTGACAATATTGCATGATGAGGGTCTTATATATAATTTTAATATAGAAATGAAAATGACTAATATAATGCAATAATAATAATTTTCTTTTGTTTATGTTTGGAGTTTATTTTAATTTAAGTTGATTTGAATATTTGTATAAAAAGCCAAAAAATCCATCCCTGTTAGAGAAAAAAAAAGAAAAGAAAAAGAACTTGCATCATAGCATGTGCATAATTATCTGGTTCGGCTCTGCATAATTATCTGGTTCGGCTCCATATATCTCAAACTTTTCCGGTTCCTAATGGCTGATAGTCTAGGTGGCCATTGAAGTTTTGGGTCCATGGAGGATTGATCTGACTACTGACCCACGTAGAGGTGGCTCAAAACGGGCCTTGACGGGCCAAATTATCCAACGAATACTCGGCATAAAACATGATTTTTATAATTGTTTCAAATTTGGGGCGGTTTTTATGAGCTTAATCTGCGTTGATTATGCTGAAATTTATGTATCTGCAAGCGTGAAAGGTTATAATTGGTCCGCACCTTCCATTTTCTTGAGCTGAAGGTGGCAATCCGTTTAGGGATATGATCAAGGATGCATTTTTGAATGAGACTTTTAAGAGGTTCCTTTTTCCATGGGCCACGGGCGGGACCATTAGGCCTCCAGGTGAAGCCCAACAAGACCCAGCCTACCAGGCCGTGCCATCCCAGTCTGTGTAAGAATATCACCAATCGGCGCTGTACCCATTCGTTGCAATCTCTCTCCAAAGCCCACTTTCTCTCTCTAGAATTGTGGTTCACAAGTTCATGATTCTGGGTCCCCTTTAAAGTCAAAATTTTTTAGGGTTTTTCCTCGCATCCAATAGCCCACTTTCTCTCTCCAGAATTGTGGTTCACAAGTTCATGATTCTGGTATCCTTTAAATTCCAATTTTTTTAGGGTTTTTCTCACGTTTAATCGTGTAGATATTATTCACTTTGAACTTAAAAGAAACTTCATTACATTAAAACACATATAAGATTAAGAGGAGTCTGTACTTATATAATGATATAAATTTTTTTCTTTATCAGATGTGAGATATCTTAAACATCTTTATATGAGAAATAACATCCTATATTGGATAGAGGAGAAAATTCTTCGCGCTATATAAGTATGAATTCATCTTAATTATATAGATATATTTTAAAGCCGTGAGAATCATTTTGGATTTAGAGTGAACAATATTTATATAGGTGGGTGTGAATTTTTACATAAAATCTTATATTAACCTTTTATTAGACATATTTTGAAAGATTATGTGCATACATACCTAGCAAAAACTAGACCAAGATAACAATTCAAACTAGTATTGTGTGAATTGTGATACCAGTCACACACTATATGAAAGAGATTATGTGCATATGTGTGGTCAAGGATGATGAATTCTAATTTGATTTCTTTAGTCCATGTTGAGACAAGATAGCATATCTCCATTTTTAGACATATACCTATTTCCTAAATGATCCATTATTATTAGGGTGTGAGACTATTTTCTTGACATTTAATTGGGATTTGATTGAAACAGAAATGGTTCTGCAGATTTCTGGTGGGAGTATTGACTATTGAGTGTTAGTTCAATTATTTCATTTCAAACATGGAATACCCCTTGGTTGATGCTCTTTTTGGATATATTTCCTATTCTATGAGTTTTAAAAATAGAAAATAATAATACCTTTTATATAAAATACAATAACTTTTATATAAAACTATAAATTTAGCTTATAAATTTAAAACTTTTTAAAGTATTTTTTAAAAATATAAGGCAAATATATATATATATATATTGGAATTCATTTTTTTACATAAAATTTTTTACTTTTAAAAATAAAAAACAGAAAGTGTTGTTACACAGTCCAAATGTATGGTTCGTCTAACTTCCAAGAATCAGATGAATGGCATAGTCAATGGTTTTGTTTAGCTTGCCAAAGATCCAAACGATTGTAGTATCTGTATAAAAGGTTGTTCGAATGATTTGTCTAGACATGCCCATTTGATGCAAAAGTCAATAAGTGATTTAAGCAAGTAAGAGAATTTTTATGTTTATTTGTGGAGTCTACATGATTATTTATATTTATTGCAGTGTAATGTCTTTCCAGGTGTCTTAATAGCACCTTAGTTGAGCTTGATTACACGGTATTATTGTGTTGACTATCGATGCATAACGACTGTCTTGCGTTGATAAGCTGTTGATGATCAAATGTTTTTTAATAATGACTGTATTTAATATGAAGCGTGTCTGACACGCAATCTGCACATAGGACAGTCGGGCGCCTGTCTTACTGTATCAATGTAAGATTTGTTTGTTTGACCTACTTTGAGACGTGTCAGTTACTCGACCTTAGAGCCATTGAGCCATATGGTTGAAAGAGGTCTCCCGTGTGGCTTGCCCACCTAAGTGGTTATGAGGGAGAGGAGTTTTCAAATTGATAAATGATAGTTTTTTCATTCATACTTTCATTCGTTCATGTACAGAGTATATATAGAGGGTAATCACCATTCTAAGAATGAGAAAGAATGATATAAGGAAAGAATGATATAAGGAAATAACAACTAATATCCTAATATCTAAACATTCTTAATATCTCAACACTCCCCCTCAAGTTGGTGCATAGATGTCACACATGCCTAACTTGTTTAAAAATTTTGAGAACACTTGACTTGAGACAGCTTTGGTAAAGATATCGGCCAATTGATCTTCTGATCAAATCTTAGGCAATTCCATAATCTTATCATCCAACTTTTCCTTAATGAAGAATCTATCCACCTCGACATACTTTGTACGATCATGTTGTACTGGATTATGAGCAATGTAACATGCGACTTTATTGTCACATGCGACTTTATTGTCACAAAACAATCGGATTAGTTGCTTAGATAGGTAACCTAAATCCTATAAGAGGAGTCTTAGCCATAATGCCTCACAAAGTCCTAGAGTCATACCTCTAAATTCCGCTTCTGCACTTGAACGAGCAACGACATTCTGCTTCTTACTTTTCCATGTCACAAGATTACCACCTACAAAGGTAAAGTAACCAGATGTAGATCACCTATCATCCACTGCACCGGCCCAATCAGCATCAGTATATACTTCTATACTTTGATGATCAACATTTTTAGTGAACAAAATTCCCTTCCCAGGAGCATTCTTCAAATACCTCAAAATACGCATGACTGCATTCATATGTTGCTCTCCAGGATTATGCATGTATTGACTCACTACACTCAATGCATACGCAAGATCTGGTCTTGTATAAGCTAAGTACATTAATCTCCCCACAAGTCTCTGGTATCTTCCCTTATCGGTTGATACTTGATTAGACTCAACACACAATTTCAGACCTTTTTCTATTAATGTATTAACAGGTTGACATCCCGACATTCCAATCTCCTATAAAAGATCTAAGACATACTTTCTTTGAGACAAAATTCCTTCACTTGATCGAGAAACTTCAACCCCAAGAAAGTATTTCAGAGGACTTAGATATTTCATTTCGAATTCTCTAGATAGATAATTTTGCAGAGCTTTTCTTTCTTCAGGATCATTTCCTGTAACTACCATGTCATCCACATATACGATGAGTGTCGTAATCTTACCATGTTGTTTTTTTAGGAACAAAGTGTGATCTGAATTACTTTGACGATAGACAAAAGCTCTCATTGACTTTGTGAACCTTCCAAACCATGCTCTCGGGGATTACTTCAACCCATACAATGACTTTTTCAATTTGCACACCTTCTGACATTGTTTTTCTGGCACCATGCATCCTGGTGGAAGATCCATGTATACTTCTTCAGATAACTCGCCATGCAGAAAGGAATTTTTCACATCAAATTGTTGTAATGGCCAATTTAGGTTTGCAGCTAAAGACAGTAATACTCGAATTGTGTTGATTTTAGCTATAGGTGCAAATGTCTTTGTGTAGTCAATTCCATAAGTTTGAGTGTACCCTTTTGCTACCAGTCTTACTTTAAATCGTTCAATACTACCATCTGCCTTGTACTTCACAGTATAGATCCAACGACACCCAACTGGCTTATTTCCTGGTAGACATTCTACGAGTTCCCATGTTTCATTCTTCTGCAATGATTTCATCTCTTTATTTATGGCTGCTTTCCACCTTGGATCAGCTAAGGCTTCCTGCACACTGTTAGGAATAGCTATAGTAGATAATTGATTTACAAATGACTTATTTGATTCAGACAAACGATGGTTAGACACATAGTTGCTCATGAGATATTTGACTTTGGTAGACAATTCAGGTTCATATGTGGGTTTAGGAATACCTCCATTATGACGGTGTGGTAACCGTTTCATAAATGGATCAAGTTCTAAATTAAGAATACCCTCAACAGACAATGATTGGTTTGGTATTTCAATGAAGACATTTTCGGACCCAAATTGTTGACCACTCATATCCAACTCACCCGTTTCCTGGTTAACTAGTTCAAATTGTCTAGATTCATTTTCCTCAGAGATATGATAATCATAATCGAGAGTCTGAATTTCCTTATGGTACTTCCCCTAAAGTTCAGACTCAGATGAAAAATACATCGAATCTTCATGAAACACCACATCCATTGTAATATACATTTGTCGAGTTGGAGGATGGTAACATTGATATCCCTTTTTGTGCAATGCATATCCAACAAACACACATTGCAATGCATGGGAAGTTAACTTAGTGCGATGGTGCTTGTGTAAATGCACAAATGCCACGCAACCAAAAACACAAGGAAGCAGATTTGGGACGGTTGGGGCAACTACGACATTAGTAAGAGTTTGGAGAGGTGTTTGAAAGTTAATTGAGCTAGAAGGTACCCGATTGATCAAGTATGCAGCAGATGTGATTGCTTCTCCTCAATAAGATATCGATGTTTTTGCTGCTATCAAGGAAGCATGAACAACCTCTAACAAGTGCCGATTTTTTCATTCAGCGACTCCATTTTGCTGGGGTGTATTGGAACAAGTAATCTGATGAATGATGTCAGGTCCTTCTAAATACTTTTGAATATCAGAACTTTGATATTCTCCACCATTATCACTACGCAGAACCCGAACCTTTGCATTGTATTGAGTTTCAATCATTTTATGAAAATTTTGAAATAACAAGTTCACTTCATCTTTGGTCTTCATCAAGCATAACCATGTCATTCTGGTATAATCATCAATAAAAGTAACAAACCAACGTGAGCCACTCAAAGTTGGGACTTTGGATGAGCCCCAAACATCAGAATGTATAACCATAAAAGGAAACAGACTTTTATTCAAAATTAACGGAAACGAAGCACGATGGCTTTTAGCCAATTCACAAATATCACAACAGAAACCAGAAATATCACTCTTTGCAAACAAACTAGGAAACAATTTTTTTAAATAACCAAAGGAAGCATGTCCCAAACGTCAATGCCATAACCAAATTTCAGACTTTTTCTTCTCCCTTTCAGATCCATCTGCCATCAAGGCTTGTTGCAACTTATTTGAATCATTTGACTGCAAGTCCAAGTAATATAGTTTTTCCCGCTTAATACCACAACCAATCGTCTGTCTTGTTTGGATGTCTTTAATCACACAAAATTCAGGCCAAAAAATGACAATACAAGATAAGGCTGCAATGATTTGAGAAACTGACAAAAGATTGTAATCTAAAGATGGAACAACTAAAACAGAATCCAAATTTAAAGTATTAGTAAGAGTTAAGGATCCTTCCCCAATGATTGGGATTGTGTTACCATTGGCTGTGGAAACAATTTTTTGTGAAGAAGGTCTAAGGAGTGAAACCTGTCTAGAATCAAAAGTCATATGATCTGTAGCACCAGAATCAATTATCCATGCACTATTAATAACAGGTGTAAAAGTATTTAAAAACTTACCACCATGATCAGTAGCGGCTACCAATGCAGAGGCTTTCTCAGCAACATTAGCCTCTGTTTTTATTTCGGCAACAGTTGCAGTCGAGGTTTTCTTGGAATCCTTCTTCCGCTGATCACGATTATTATCATTAATAACAAAGTGTTGATAGCCTAAACATGATCTAAAGGTCCATGGTTCAAACCCTCGGTTCCTCATTGTTTTCCTAGTCATGCCAAGAGTCATTGCTTTGAAATTGTGGGATATCCAGACTGGTGGGACTAGTCTTATTGCAGTGAGTGCATTTGAAGGTTGACTTATCAATATGAGGGCTTGTCTTAGGATGGTTGATCGCTGTCGGACTACCATAGCGACAAAATATCCAGGATTTCAATTCCATGGCTCTGATACCATCTTCAAATTGATAAATGGTAGTTTTTTCATTCATACTTTCATTCGTTCATGTACAGAGTATATATAGAGGGTAATCACCATAATGAGAAAGAATGATACAAGGAAAGAATGATATAAGGAAATAACAACTAATATCCTAATATTTCAACTTTCCTAATATCTCAATATTCATAATATCTCAACTTTCCTAATATCTAAACATTCCTAATATCTCAACACTAAATGATATAAGGAAAGAATGATATAAAGAAAACATTCCTAATATCTCAACAAGGAGGACTACAAAACAGGACTTTTGACAAGAGTACGGCAATTTAAAAAAATTATTCTTAAATTACCGTAGGAGAAAAAGTAATTCCAAATGTATGGTAGTTTTTGCCAGGTAAGAGAGAGGGTCCGCGGATAAAAATTTTTTAAAGTAAAATCGTCTTTTGAAAAGACGATTTAAAAAAAAAAAAAAAATCAAAAGGGAAATAGTCTCTTCACTAAAAAAAAAAAATATTACAAAAAATTGAAAATCCAAACTAATTTAAAAAAATAAAATAAAATTTCAAAGGGAAATTGTCTCTTCAAGAGACGTTTTCCCATTAAAAAATTAATATTACAAAAAATTGGAAATCCAAACTAATTTAAAAAAAATAAAATTTCAAAGGGAAATTGTCTCTTCAAGAGACGATTTTCCCATTTAAAAAAAAAAATCAAAAGGGAAATCGTCTCTTGAAGAGACGATTTCCGATTAAAAAAAAAAAAGAAATTGTTCCCATTAAAAAAAAAATTAATATTACAAAAAATTGGAAATCCAAACTAATTAAAAAAAAAAAATTATTCAAAGGTAAATTTCTCATAAAATAAAAATAAAAAATCTCAAAGGGAAATCGTCTCTTCAAGAGACGATTTCCCATTCTCCAATTTACTACACTCACCAATTCCAATTGAAAATTGAAATTCAAACTTTAACCACTTATCCTATACACTATACTCTTACCTATTCCATACCTATTCATGTGTTCTCATATTCATCCATTTAATACTCCAATTTACTACACTCCACCAATTCCAATTTCTCATACACTATAAATTACCTTATTCCTTCTCATTTTCACCTTCAAATTTTTTCTTTCTAATTTTCACCTTCAAAATTCTTCACTCACGTTTTGCCTATCTTCATAGTTTGAAAATTTTTCACCTTTCATCTTTGTTAAAATTTGAGCATGTCTTATCTCCTCTTTTTTTTTCGACATTCACGTTGTTGCTTATAAGGTAATATTTTTGCTTTATTTGTATTTGTATTTGAAGTTATTTTATGATGTATAGTTTTTATTATTATATCAGTTTTTAAATTTATTTGAATTATGTAATATTCATTTGAATAATATTTATTGGAAATTGTTATTTCATGAAACTTGGCCACTATAAAAATCGCTCTATCTCATATTCAATTTTCATTGCAGCTAAAGAGTGCTCAAGTTCTCTTTCCATCGCTATTTGTTTCTTAATATATTGTTGTTGGATACACTTGATGGATGTAACTGATGATCGGAATGAGTTGCCAGAGGAATTGCTGGAGCTCGTCTTCATGCATCTGCAATATGTCCAAGACATACTTAGGTTTGGAGTCGTATGTAGGTCATGGAGTTTTGTTGCTTCAGAGGTGACACAGCTCTTCAAGCCGAGCAGTCCAATTTTGTTGCTACCCCCTAATAACAATAATAAATCTTGCAGACTCTTTAGCTTGTCTATGAACAAGGGTGTTGAAATTCAACTTGAGGGTACTTATGGTGCATGGTGTTGCAACTCATGGAATGGATGGCTACTCACAATCGATTATACTCCGCCTCATGCAATAAACTTTTTAGACATCATGTCCGGGTACAAATTCAGCTGCCCCCAGCGATGGCCTTTGAGCATCCTGCGCCCGAAATTCATCAAACACCCATTGAAGCCTTCATAAAAGAAGGTCATAGCATCTTCTGCTCCTTCAAATCCCAATTGCATCTTTGTGGCTATTTGTTGCAACTGGGCAGAATTGGCACTCTGCAAACCTGGTGATAGAAGGTGGACCACGGGTTAAACTTGAAGCCCTTGAGCATGCATATTTGGTAGTCATCCGGAGATCTTTTGCAAGTAATAAGAGAAGTTGAATGGGAAGATGTTGATGCTGCACACTCTCCTCGTTATTACACATCAACGTTTGAGGTATTTAAATTGGATTTCAGTTCAAGGACATGGAGTCTAGTGAATGACTTAGGTGGCAATGCCTTGTTCTTAGGTCATAATAGATCGATTTCTATATCTACAAAAGATTTCAGTGAATTTAAACAAGATTGCATCTACTATCTTGATAATTATTTGGAAGGCTACTCTGAAAATCCACCCACGTGGATGCCAAGATATGGGAGTCTTTAAGTTAAAGAATCAGTGCTTCGAACCAATCTTCCAATCTAATCAAATATGGACCTCTCCACTCTTTTGGGTGACCCCAACTTTTTCTGATTAGTCATATTAAAGTAGGCATTTGGTGATGGTTTTTAATTTTTCTTGTTATATATAATTTTCTTATTTTATCAAATACAACTCTTTGTCAAGAATTATAGTTATCTTGGGTTGTTGTAGTTAGGGAGGACGGCTGAGTTATTTAACTCAGATTGACTTTTGTTACTTAAACCCAAATTGTAAAAATGATTGTCCAAACCCATCCAAAATCGGATTGAATTGTGTTGAATGTATGTTACACTTTTTGTGAAGAAGATGGAGATTCCAAAACTTTTAAGTCATAAAATTGTTAAGAATCTCAATCATTGTTAGAAACCTCAAGTTCTAAATCGTGCCATCCCAGACCATTGGCCGGAGGTGTTGATTCCGTTTTGTATCTCTGGCCCCTCGCCGGAATATGCAACCCAACCGACGACCCAATGCCCATTAATTACCTAACCTAATTCAGCATAAGTTCTAAAACACTCTTAACTGTAATGATCATTAAGTCACCCAACAACAAGGAGTAAAAGTCAAAGGGAAATGAAAGAAAATTCAAAAGTGATGCCATCAAATATTATGAGCGCCTCTAACATATGGTCCAGAATAATTCCTACCAGTCCACCATCCCAGCCGAATTGCTCTGATCGAAGCATTCAAGATGCCTGAATGTAAGTTTAGAAAATGACCCAATGAGTTGTAAATTGTAAAATGTAATCATTCTGAAATATATAAATCAAACCGATCAAACTAAGGCTTGTAACTTGTTTTTGTCGGCAAATAAAATCTCTTTCATTGTGTTAAAATTCTATCAAAATAATGATCACTCAACAATAATTGACCTTAAATATGTGGTGGGTGGGCTAAGATCTTGCTGAAATTGAAAAACACCCACTAATGATGTGATTCGCATCAGGTCGCATTGATTACCCCAAGGATCACTCACCCAGTTGGCCCTCCACCAGTCCACTTTTACCATTCAGCCACCTAGTCTTTGGCTTTTCCCTGTGAGTCCGTGACAACAACATTCTAAGAATATTTAATTGTTTTCAATCAATAAAACGACGTCGTATCATTGGTCGCCAACCCAAAACGGTCCAAACGGCTCTATGGAAAGGCGTGTAGGTGTAGGTTGTAGCCAACATGAAGAAGCCAAGATGAAAGTCAAAGGATCGAGCAGCGACAATTCATCAAAACTAAGTCGCCGCCTTGACCATCGGATGTTATAATTTTCCAGGGTGTGTTTTTTAAAATAAAATTTGAAATAATGCAGTCGTTATCTCGTGGCTGGAGCCTTCACGCAGATAATGGTGATAAGGAATATGACCAACCGTCGTTGTATCGTTTCATTTCATTGCAAACTCTCTCTCTCCCTAAAACCCACTTTCTCTCTCTAGATTCGTGGTTCAAAAGTTCCTGATTAGAGCAATAAAGATATCTTTGCGCCTGGGTCCCATTTGAATTCCATTTTCGGAGGGAAAAACCCAAAATTTCCAGAAAATTACGTCTACAATCTTTCCCAGGTAAGGAAGCAAGTTGCTTTCGCTTCATTTTTCATTTACCCACTTCCCCTCACTGCTCTTTCTTTTCGTCGCTCATAGGATTCTGTTTTTCGTCCTCCTTTATCTGAAAATTGTATATAAGATTTTTAATTATACTTTTGTTAGGCACATTTTGACCTTAGTTCCCGACAGTGGATCTATGGCTTGGAGGTATCCGGGTAGCCTTTTTGGTTCCCGTTGGAATTTTTCGAGTGTTTTTCAGGTAAGTTTGTTTTCTTGTTAATGTTTCTAATTATTAGTATCTTCATTGTAATTTTTTTTCCCCAAACTTTTAGGATACAGGGCTACCATGGAATGATGATTTAAAAATAAAAAATAAAAATTCATCACTTGCTTTTCCTTCCCCAAAGATGCTGGATTATAATTGGTGGGGTTTGGTTAGTTCTGATGTAATACAGTTTGTTTCAGATTTTACTTTGTGATTGTAGAAAATATGTCTAGAAGCCTTTTCCAAAAATTTAGTTCTTGTGTTCATGACTGACCAGTCACCAGATAGCATGAAATTACTGAATCATATGTTGAAGGGATTGAGAAATTGGGATCTCTGGAAATGTTGTAATTCTTGTGTCATATATCCTAATCCATATTTTACACATGAAAGCATGTTGGACTGAGGGTTGTTTTTCACTGGTTAAACATTGGTTAATTGTGTGCTATATGAATGGGATTTGGTTTAGATTTCCAAATCCTGCTAACACAAGACCAAACAATTCATATGAGAGTTAAGTGAATCATGGCACCCATATATGAAAAAGATTATGTGCATGTGTATGCTGGGGATTATGAGTTCTAATTTGATTTCTTTAGCCCATGTTGAGAAAAGAATGCATATCACATTTCTGGACATCTACTTTTTTCCTCAGTGACTTATTATTATTTGCTATTGAAGTTTAGATTTCATGATGTTCAAGGTATGGAGCTATTTTCTTGACATTTACATGAGATTTCATGGAAGCACCAGTAGTTCTGCATATTTCTGGTGGGAGTATGAGTTTTAGTTTCATTAGTCATTTCATGTTGGGAAAAGAAAGCCTATCATATTTGGGCATGGGATTAGTTTCTTGAGAAATGGTTTTTTTGAAGTAACATTTGGGAATTTTCCATTATCTGCTGTAGATGCTGGTGTGCCATGGTGCCTGTCCACTGCCATGCAGAGTAAAGAAGCATGATACTAGCTATTTCTAATCCGAAGCATCTAAATTTTCTTTTAAAAAAAATAGAAGAAGAAAAGTTAAGAAAAGAAGAGAAATATTTCAACGGATATGCTATTCTGTTGAGATCTGTATGTGAAGACCTATTTATAATGGTTCGATTTGTTGCAATTGAAACTCTCCTAGAAGAAAAAAAGATGACAGTATAACAATACTTCAAATGGTAGGCATTTAATGTATTTCTTATCTTTCTCTTGTTCTTTTTTTTTTCCGATAGTAATATGATGTGTTTCTTTGCCTCCATGCTGAACAAAAATTGAAGGAAACTACTTCAATCTGAACTTTTCTAAGAAAATTATCCTCTAGATTGACAAAGACCATAAGACACTTTGGAAAAACTGTGTATCTATCTGCCATCATATTAGCTTAAATAGCAGCTTGTGTAATGAGGTAACCAGATGGAACATGAGGTTTCTCTCAAGAAATCATTTTTACTGCACCAAATGAAGCCAATGGTCATGCAACATTTAAACATTAAAAGAAAAAAAATTAGTCTTAAGGATACTTGTAACTACCTGCTATAATTAAATGACTCATTGTGGTTTGCCCTTACATTGGATTGTGCCTTTTTGGTGGAAGCCAGTGTTTAATTTGAAACTTCATTCACCAATATGTCTAATTTTTCTTTTCTGTTTGCTCTAGCAGGGCACAATAAGGGAGGTTGAACCTGGTTGTCACACTATCAAATCTCATGGAGTCCAAGTGGCAAGAGATCACAAGCATGATTGGCTTATATTGCTGCTTCTTGTAATGTTAGAGATCATTCTACTTGTCATTCATCCATTTTACCGCTTTGTGGGAAAAGATATGATGGATGACCTTAAATATCCTTTGAAAGATAACACAGTACCTGTGTGGGCTGTTCCAGTAAGTTTTCCTTTATATAGCATGTTAATCTTTTAACTGGGTGTTTGAAAACCAAGTGAAACTTGAAAATAATTCCATTTGGTCTGACTCTGACAGAATTTGCTCAATTTTATTCTATATTACCTGAATATTTGAAATTACTTATTTCACCTGTATATAAGACTAATTTTGTGTTTTTAACGAATTAACATAATGACAGGATTTACTGACTGACTTCATTTCACTTCCTTTTGGTAATAATTCCATTTGAAAGACCAGATTTTTGCCTTCAAATGCTATAGAAATCAAAATGAAACAAACTTCCATTTTTTGTCCTGCTTCCTTAGTTTTATCTGTGTTAGTTTGCTCAAGCAAGTGGAACTAACCAAGCCTTCTCTCACTTGATTATCAGATCTATGCTGTTCTGTTGCCGATTGTCATTTTTATTCTATTCTATCTTCGTAGGAGGGATGTATATGATCTGCACCACAGCATACTAGGTACTATTATATATATAAAACCCCAAGGGGATAATTTTTTTTGCTCCTATTTAAAGGAAGTGCCTATGAAGGTACTGCTGACTGATATGAATTCACGAAAGCAGGCCTCTTATTTTCTGTGCTGATCACTGCGGTTATCACGGATGCAATAAAAGATGCAGTTGGACGGCCTCGGCCAGACTTCTTTTGGCGCTGCTTTCCTGATGGAAAAGATGTATGTCAATATCTATTTCTTAACCCTAGTTTCTTTTCATGCCTTGTTACTGTGAGAGGTGAATATCTTTTTCCTCATAATAGTTTGTGCAGTTGATCTTCAAAAATTACCAGATTTTTGTCTTTTAGAGTCCTAATATCCATGAATATTTGTGAAAGTTGGTCAATCCAAATACAGGGCTCAAGATTTAGTACAGTAAATTGTTAAGATAATCGAACTTATTCTGCCTAATTTTTCACTGAATTGATTTAAATGTCCTGATCAAACCTTGCCGTGGTTGCTGGAGTTCCAACTTTTTCCTTAATTTTAAGTTATTGTCCTAAAATGTTGGAATTTACTGATCAAAACTAACATGATTGTTGGACTTCCTGCCTTTTTCCTTAATTTTAATGCATCATTCCAAAAAATTGGAATTTGATGCTGTCCAGAACTGACTTTGCTGGATTTTCAACCTTTTTTCCTTCACTTAATGTACCATTCCAATAAAATTTAATATTAGTTGCTGATTAAAATTGATTCTCAAAATTTGTCACTATGGTTTTATGTTAATTTGCATTTTTAGATTCTTGATTGCTGATTCATTTTATTTCTCATCCCTTCTTCAGGTGTATGATCAGTGGGGAGATGTTATATGCCATGGAAAGGATAGCATTATAAGGGAGGGACATAAGAGCTTCCCAAGTGGTCACACTTCGTGTAAGCTACAGTTCCTGCTATGTGCTTAATGTTTAGCTTCGAATAATATTAGCAGAAGTTTTAATGGACAATAAAAGTCAATTGATGGATCAAAAATAGAAGAAAAATACCTGATGCTGTTAATTTGGTACTATTCTGGTTTACATTTAGGAAGCACTCTCCTACATTTAAGAGCAAACACTAAAAAAATTTTCTCTTGGAATCAAGAAAAATACTTCCAATGGGCTGACTATACAACGCCTTCATTTTCAATTGTTTTTTATTTGAGTTAGCTGCTAGTTGTGCTGTAGTGGTGTCTTCAATGATGGAACTCAAACTTGTAAGAGACTTCTGATTCATAGAAAGAAAATGCAGATTGAAGTGTGCTCTGTCTTTTTAGTTTACCAAATGAATAGTACATGTGTTTTTCTCGTATCTGATGAAATATGATTGCTCTGCAGGGTCCTTTGCAGGCCTGGGTTTCCTATCATTGTACTTATCAGGAAAGATTCAAGCATTTGACCGCAAAGGGCATGTTGCAAAACTATGCATTGTTTTCCTCCCTCTACTTGCTGCATCTCTTGTTGGAGTTTCTCGGGTGGATGACTATTGGCACCATTGGCAAGATGTGTTTGCTGGAGGTCTTCTAGGTTTGTTTTAGTGCAGGCTGTCCTTTAGTCAAGTAAACTGTAATGCTTTTTCATTGTTTGATCTCACCGGATTTATGTGATTATTTTTTTTCAGGGCTTGTTGTTGCATTTTTTTGCTATCTGCAGTTCTTTCCTCCTCCATATGATAATAATGGTAAAAATCTTCATTTTCTAATTTTCTCATCTTCACTTGACTTCTGTTGCTCATTGTTAATACATTCTTGTGATATCTGCCTTAAAAGATTTCCAGAATTCTTTTCTTTTCTTTTTTTTTTTCTTTTTCAGATCATTCAATTACATTTTATTAACTATGGTTTGTAAAAATTATGTTTCTTTTAAGAGCCATTTCGGTTGTATGCCAAAAGTCCATCAACAAGAAAATTAGGCCTTCTGTTTTGTGGGGATGCCTTTTCTGGAAATGGGAAAGTAGAAAATGTGAATATGTTGGCACTATGGTAGAGAACAGGTTGAACCCAATTTTGATTATCCTTATGGGAGGTTTATTTCCAGGGGTAGTGAAAAGAAGATCTAAATAGAAGGATTTATTTGTGCAAATTTCATAAAGTGGGACGAGGGGTCTAGCTCCCCATTTTGTTTAAGTAGGAAAATAAAATTAATTTGATAAAAGAGATTGTTGCTCATCCAAACAATCACTTTGGCATCTGGATATCCTAAGAAAATTGAATCAATTCATTGTCCATCACACAGTGGTTTACAGCACAACATAGATGTTTTTACATTTAGGATCAACTAAATCACCAGATAAGATAATAATGGAACCAAAAAAGAAAATCCAGAACTTCAGAAGCAGGCCCAAAAATTTTTGGTTTTGTTTGCTTCACTATTTCTTAATGTTCTATTTATGGGGTATAGTTGTCAAGAATTAATGATTAGTTGATTGGTCTTAAAATCTCTGGCTTAGCCAGCTACTAAAACCTTGATATCTGTAAATGTTAATGTTTATCACTGTTACAAACTCAGAAGTTGAGTCATTCTGCAAGGCGGATTATTAAGAATTTTAAAAATTAATCAAGAAAGTAAGCAGGGGACCATATCATATGTGGAATTTATAAAGAGAATCATCAAGATAGAATTTGAGTGCGGGAAAGCAAGGGGGATGCTAGATAGAAGCATAAGTTTTCATTATAGGTAGTGTTGACAACTGAATTCTATGCAGTAAATTTGGCTTCATCAATTGTATAGATTTTGAGTAACGTGCTCTTCTGTTCTGCTTTATTGCCAGTGATTTGACTGATATTCCATTAATGAGGTACTTGTGTATTGATTTTGGATAAAATCACTTGCTGATTTTCTGTACACAGGATCGGGCCCCTATGCATACTTCAAAATGTTAGAGGAGTTGAGGGCCAACAGAGAAGCAGCCCATTCTGTGAATGTGCAAGATGCGCAAGGAATGGAGGTTGTTTTACCTCAGCAACCTTCACGAAACAACAAAGGGTTTATGCCATTATCTCTTGACCATGATGCTACTGATTCTTTGGATCAAATGGAAGATGGGAGGAGGTAATGTCATTTGTCTTGCACTTGTTTGGGTCCATGTCCCCTGTAATTAACTTAGGCTTGTATTATGTAACCGACAATCTCCTGCATTCACTGAATCTTTACTTTCTGCAACTTGAAGATGTAAATCAAGTCCTTGCATTGACTAAATATTTTACAGTTGTGGTATCTGTAAAGAAATGCACATTCACTAGTAATGTTACGAGGGACAATCTTTTTTCATTCTTTCCAAAAATGCTTTGCATGAACACTCAGAATTACCTGTGATGTAAATTATTATAAAACAGATGACACAATTGCACAACCATACACCTATGTCGATTGGAGCCAACTGCCAGAGGAACTACTGGAGTTGAACAGATATAATTAGGTTCAGAGCAGTATGTTCGTCATGGGGCTTGGTTGCCTCCAATGCAAGATCTCAACTATTCAAGCCTCTCAGTCCAATGCTGCTGTTGCCTTCTAACAAAGATGATGAAGTTCACCACCTCTTCGACTTCTCCGTGAACAAGGCTTTTTGGATTCCACTCCCGGAGGTTTACGGTAAGTGGTGTTGCCATTCGTGGAATGGATGGTTAGTAACAATAACGTGTTCTCCTCCCTACCCAATAGAGTTCTTTAATCCTATGTCGAGGGCACAAATCCAGTTGCCTCTCCCAGAGACGTTTCAAGATCCTCCAGCTGATGTAGATGATGCACCAATTGAGAGCTTCATATACAAAGCCATACCTTCTTCAACTCCTTCAGATCCCAATTGTGTTACCATGAAGAAAGTTGGCATTCTGTAAATCCAAGGGTTACAAAGCGAGTACAATAATTGTGATGATATCATATATTACAAGAACTATTTTATTACTGTTGGGCCTTTGGGTGTATTTCAAGTAGGGATGGCAACAGGGCGGGTTTTTTCGGGTGCCCGTCCCGTCTTGCCCCTAATGGTACGGGGTTTAAATTTAATAAACGGGTTTGGAACGGGTATGTAATTTTTTTTAAAACCCGGAGCGGATTCAGGTATTGCCTCATCTTGCCCGGTCCTGCCCCGATTATATATAAAATTAAAATTAGTTTAAATTTTAAAATAATTTAATTTAAAATTTTATTTTACTATTTTAATATATAGATAATAAAAAAAATTTAATAAAATAAGTTATAAAAAATATAATAATTTTATTATTTATAAAATATATTTATTTTAATGTAATTAAAAAATTTTAAAGTAATAATAAAAAAATAAAAATAAAAAAGCTAAATGGGGCGGGGCGGGACGGGTATGGGAAATTCTCATACCCCGTCCCGCCCCGTTTAATTTTTAAAACGGGATGGGGATGATAATTATTTTTAATAAACGGGGCAGGGTTGGGATGGGGACGACCCGTCTCGAACCCGCCCCATTGTCATTCCTAATTTCAATTTGACATTGGTCCTGTGCATAAGGTCATAACGCTTGCACCACCTATTGTGATGGGATGCGTCAAATCGAAAGTATTTGTTGATCTAGAGATCATTTACTAGTCCTATGATACTTGGATTGGGAAGACGAGAATGAGAACAACTCTCTTCACTACACACCAAAATTTGAGGTATTCAAATTATATTTAAAAAATTTGGTATGGAATGAATTAAATAGCTTGGGTGATAACGCATTATTCATGGGTCATAACCAAACTATTTTAATATCTACAAAAGACTATGATGAATTTAAACCATACTGTATCTTCTTTGTTGATGATTATAGAGATTATTTTGAAAAAACTATCAGATGCCATGATGTAGGAGTTTTTAACCTAAAGGCTCATGTGTTGTGAACCGATGTTTCAGTTTAGTCATATATGGTTATCTCCAAATACTATTGTACTTGCGCCTCTATTAACATGAATCAATGAACTTTTATGAGATTAGCAACACAATAGTAATAATATTAATTCATCTACATAATGATCCTATTAACTTCTAAACATCTAGATTATGCCAAAAAATGATATATCAAAGTAACATAATTATAATTATTAATATATTATAATTATGGTGATATTATATATGACAAGAACCATTTTTATGTTTGCACCATCCTTTTGATGGCATGCATGAAGCAAAAAATATTCATTGGAGTCATTCTGAGATCTTTTACTAATATTAAGATACTTGGATTGGGAAGATGAGATGATGAGAATGAGGGTGATTCTCCAACTTGTCAAAGGGAAATGAAAGGAAATTCAAAAGTGATGCCATCAGATATTTATGAGCGCCTCTAACATATGGTCCAGAATAATTCTTACCATTCCACCATCCCATCCTAATTGCTCTGATCGAAGCATTCAAGATGCCTGAATGTAAGTTTAGAAAATGACCCAATGAGTTGTTAATTGTAAAATGTAATTATTCTGAAATATTTAAATCAAACTGATCAGACTCAGACTTGTAACTTGTTTTTGTCGAGCAAATAAAATCTCTTTCATTGTGTTAAAATTCTATCAAAGAAATGATCACTCGACAATAATTGACCTTAAGTATGTGGTGGGTGGGCTAAAATCTTGCTGAAATTGAAAAACACCCAACGATGATGTGATTCGCATTGATTACCCCAAGGATCACTCACCAAGTTGGCCCTCCACCAGTCCACTTTTACCAGGCAGCCGCCTAGTCTTTGGCGTTTCCTTGTGAGTCCGTGACAACAACATTTCAATCAATAACACGACGTCGTATCATTGGTCGCCAACCCACAACGGTCCAAAACGGCTCTGTGGAAAGGCGTGTAGGTGTAGGTTGTAGCCAACATGAAGCCGCCAGGATGAAAGTTAAAGGATCGAGAGGAGACAGTCCATCAAAACTAAGTCGCCGCCTTGACCATCGGATGTTTTAATTTTCCAGGGTGTGTTTGTTAAAATAAAATTTGAAATAATGTAGTCGTTATCTCGTCGGCGGAGCCTGCACGCAGTACCGTTAACGGTGATCAAGGAATATCACCAACCGTCGTTGTATCGTTTCATTTCATTGCAAACTCCCTCTCTCTCCCTAAAACCCACTTTCTCTCTAGATTCGTGGTTCAAAAGTTCCTGACTGGAGCAATTAAGATATCTTTGCGCCTGGGTCCCATTTGGATTCCATTTTCGGATGGAAAAACCCAAATTTTCCAGAAAATTACGTCTACAATCTTTCCCAGGTAAGGAAGCAAGTTGCTTTCGCTTCATTTTTCATTTACCCACTTCCCCTCACTGCTCTTTCTTTTCGTCGCTCATAGGATTCTGTTTTTCGTCCTCCTTTATCTGAAAATTTTATATAAGATTTTTAATTATACTTTTGTTAGGCACATTTTGACCTTAGTTCCTGACAGTGGATCTATGGCTTGGAGGTATCTGGGTAGCCTTTTTGGTTCCCGTTGGAATTTTTCGAGTGTTTTTCAGGTAAGTTTGTTTTCTTGTTAATGTTTCTAATTATTAGTATCTTCATTGTAATTTTTTTTTTTCCAAACTTTTAGGATACAGGGCTACCATGGAATGATGATTTAAAAATTAAAAATAAAAATTCATCACTTGCTTTTCCTTCCCCAAAGATGCTGGATTATAATTGGTGGGGTTTGGTTAGTTCTGATGTGATACCAGTTTGTTTAAGATTTTACTTTGTGATTGTAGAAAATATGTCTAGAAGCCTTTTCCAAAAATTTAGTTCTTGTGTTCATGACCAGTCACCAGATAGCATGAAATTACTGAATCATATGTTGAAGGGATTGAGAAATTGGGATCTCTGGAAATGTTGTAATTCTTGTGTCATATATCCTAATCCATATTTTACACATGAAAACATGTTGGACTGAGGGTTGTTTTTCACTGGTTAAACATTGGTTAATTGTGTGCTATATGAATGGGATTTGGTTTAGATTTCCAAATCCTGCAAACACAAGACCAAACAATTCATATGACAGTTAAGTGAATCATGGCACCCATATATGAAAAAGATTATGTGCATGTGTATGCTGGGGATTATGAGTTCTAATTTGATTTCTTTAGCCCATGTTGAGAAAAGAATGCATATCACATTTCTGGACATCTACTTTTTTCCTCAGTGACTTATTATTATTTGCAATTGAAGTTTAGATTTCATGATGTTCAAGGTATGGAGCTATTTTCTTGACATTTACATGAGATTTCATGGAAGCACCAGTAGTTCTGCATATTTCTGGTGGGAGTATGAGTTTTAGTTTCATTAGTCATTTCACGTTGGGAAAAGAAAGCCTATCATATTTGGGCATGGGATTAGTTTCTTGAGAAATGGATTTTTTGAAGTAACATTTGAGAATTTTCCATTATCTGCTGTAGATGCTGGTGTGCCATGGTGCCTGTCCACTGCCATGCAGAGTAAAGAAGCATGATACTAGCTATTTCTAATCCGAAGCATCTAAATTTTCTTTTAAAAAAAATAGAAGAAGAAAAGTTAAGAAAAGAAGAGAAATATTTCAACAGATATGCTATTCTGTTGAGATCTGTATGTGAAGACCTATTTATAATGGTTCCATTTGTTGCAATTGAAACTCTCCTAGAAGAAAAAAAGATGACAGTATAACAATACTTCAAATGGTAGGCATTTAATGTATTTCTTATCTTTCTCTTGTTCTTTTTTTTTCCGATAGTAATATGATGTGTTTCTTTGTCTCCATGCTGAACAAAAATTGAAGGAAACTACTTCAATCTGAACTTTTCTAAGAAAATTATCCTCTAGATTGACAAAGACCATGACACACTTTGGAAAAACTGTGTATCTATCTGCCATCATATTATCTTAAATAGCAGCTTGTGTAATGAGGTAACCAGATGGAACATGAGGTTTCTCTGAAGAAATCATTTTTACTGCACCAAATGAAGCCACTGGTCATGCAACAGTTAAACATTAAAAGAAAAAAAAAAATAGTCTTAAGGATACTTGTAACTACCTGCTATAACTAAATGTCTCATTGTGGTTTGCCCTTACATTGGATTGTGCCTTTTTGGTGGAAGCCAGTGTTTAATTTGAAACTTCATTCACCAATATGTCTAATTTTTCTTCTGTCTGCTCTAGCAGGGCACAATAAGGGAGGTTGAACCTGGTTGTCACACTATCAAATCTCATGGACTCCAAGTTGCAAAAGATCACAAGCATGATTGGCTTATATTGCTGCTTCTTGTAATGATAGCGATCATTCTACTTGTCATTCATCCATTTTACCGCTTTGTGGGAAAAGATATGATGGATGACCTTAAATATCCTTTGAAAGATAACACAGTACCTGTGTGGGCTATTCCAGTATGTTTTCCTTTATATAGCATGTTAATCTTTTAACTGGGTGTCTGAAAACCAAGTGAAACTTGAAAATAATTCCATTTGGACTGACTCTGACATTGCATTTGCTCAATTTTATTCTATATTACCCGAATATTTGAAATTACTTATTTCACTTGTATATAAGACTAATTTTGTGTTTTTAACGAATTAACATAATGACAGGATTTACTGATTGACTTCATTTCACTTCCTTTTGGTAATAATTCCATTTGAAAGACCAGATTTTTGCCTTCAAATGCTATAGAAATCAAAATGAAACAAACTTCCATTTTTTGTCCTGCTACCTTAGTTTTATCTGCGTTAATTTGCTCAAGCAAGTGGAACTAACCAAGACTTCTCTCCCTTGATTATCAGATCTATGCTGTTCTGTTGCCGATTGTCATTTTTATTCTATTCTATCTTCGTAGGAGGGATGTATATGATCTGCACCACAGCATACTAGGTACTATTATATATATAAAACCCCAAAGGGGATAATTTTTTTTGCTCCTATTTAAAGGAAGTGCCTATGAAGGTAAATCTGCTGACTGATATGAATTCACGAAAGCAGGCCTCTTTTTTTCTATGCTGATCACTGCGGTTATTACGGAAGCAATAAAAGATGCAGTTGGACGGCCTCGGCCAGACTTCTTTTGGCGCTGCTTTCCTGATGGAAAAGATGTATGTCAATATCTATTTCTTAACCCTAGTTTCTTTTCATGCCTTGTTACTGTGAGAGGTGAATATTTTTTTCCTCATAATAGTTTGTGCAGTTGATCTTCAAAAATTACCAGATTTTTGTCTTTTAGAATCCTAATATCCATGAATATTTGTGAAAGTTGGTCAATTCAAATACAGGGCTCAAGATTTAGTACTGTAAATTGTTAAGATAATCGAACTTATTCTGCCTAATTTTTCACTGAATTGATTTAAATGTCCTGATCAAATCTTGTCATGGTTGCTGGAGTTCCAACTTTTTCCTTAATTTTAAGTTATTGTCCTAAAATGTTGGAATTTACTGATCAAAACTAACATGATTGTTGGACTTCCTGCCTTTTTCCTTAATTTTAATGCATCATTCCAAAAAATTGGAATTTGATGCTGTCCAGAACCGACTTTGCTGGATTTTCAACCTTTTTTCCTTCATTTAATGTACCATTCCAATAAAATTTAATATTAGTTGCTGATTAAAATTGATTCTCAAAATTTGTCACTATGGTTTTATGTTAATTTGCATTTTTAGATTCTTGATTGCTGATTCATTTTATTTCTCAACCCCTCTTCAGGTGTATGATCAGTGGGGAGATGTTATATGCCATGGAAAGGATAGCGTTATAAGGGAGGGACATAAGAGCTTCCCAAGTGGTCACACTTCGTGTAAGCTACAGTTCCTGCTATGTGCTTAATGTTTAGCTTCGAATAATATTAGCAGAAGTTTTAATGGACAATAAAAGTCAATTGATGGATCAAAAATAGAAGAAAAATACCTGATGCTGTTACTTTTGTACTATTCTGGTTTACATTTAGGAAGCACTCTCCTACATTTAAGAGCAAACACTAAAAAAATTTTCTCTTGGAATCAAGAAAAATACTTCCAATGGGATGACTATACAATGCCTTCATTTTCAATTGTTTTTTATTTGAGTTAGCTGCTAGTGCTGCTGTAGTGGTGTCTTCAATGATGGAACTCAAACTTGAAAGAGACTTCTGATTCATAGAAAGAAAATGCAGATTGAAGTGTGCTCTGTCTTTTTAGTTTACCAAATGAATAGTACATGTGTTTTTCTCGTATCTGATGAAATATGATTGCTCTGCAGGGTCCTTTGCAGGCCTGGGTTTCCTATCATTGTACTTATCAGGAAAGATTCAAGCATTTGACCGCAAAGGGCATGTTGCAAAACTATGCATTGTTTTCCTCCCTCTACTTGCTGCATCTCTTGTTGGAGTTTCTCGGGTGGATGACTATTGGCACCATTGGCAAGATGTGTTTGCTGGAGGTCTTCTAGGTTTGTTTTAGTGCAGGCTGTCCTTTAGTCAAGTAAACTGTAATGCTTTTTCATTGTTTGATCTCACCGGATTTATGTGATTATTTTTTTTCAGGGCTTGTTGTTGCATTTTTTTGCTATCTGCAGTTCTTTCCTCCTCCATATGATAATAATGGTAAAAATCTTCATTTTCTAATTTTCTCATCTTCACTTGACTTCTGTTGCCCGTTGTCAATACATCCTTGTGATATCTGCCTTAAAAGATTTCCAGAATTTATTTATTTATTTTCTTTTTCAGATCATTGAATTACATTTTATTAACTATGGTTTGTAAAAAATATGTTTCTTTTAAGAGCCATTTCGGTTGTATGTCAAAAGTCCATCAACAAGAAAATTAGGCCTTCTGTTTTGTGGGGGGCATTTTCTGGAAATGGGAAAGTAGAAAATGTGAATATGTTGGCACTATGGTAGAGAACAGGTTGAACCCAATTTTGATTAACCTTATGGGAGGTTTATTTCCAGGGGTAGTGAAAAGAAGACCTAAATAGAAGGATTTATTTGTGCAAATTTCATAAAGTGGGACAAGAGGGGTCTAGCTCCCCATTTTGTTTAATAAGTAGGAAAATAAAATTAATTTGATAAAAGAGATTGTTGCTCATCCAAACAATCACTTTGGCATCTGGATATCCTAAGAAAATTGAATCAGTTCATTGTCCATCACACAGTGGTTTACAGCACAACATAGATGTTTTTACATTTAGGATCAACTAAATCACCAGATAAGATAATAATGGAACCAAAAAAGAAAATCCATGAACTTCAGAAGCAGGCCCAAAAATTTTTGGTTCTGTTTGCTTCACTATTTCTTAATGTTCTATTTATGGGGTATAGTTGTCAAGAATTAATGATTAGTTGATTGGTCTTAAAACCTCTGGCTTAGCCAGCTACTAAAACCTTGATATGTGTAAATCCAACTTATTTTTCCTTGTTCCTTTATTTTTCAGGGTGTTTATGTGAATTAGAAGGCAGATATATGCTTAGGAATTTGTATGAATGTGGTCTATGTTAATGTTTATCACTGTTACAAGCTCAGAAGTTGAGTCATTCTGCAAGGCGGATTATTAAGAATTTTAAAAATTAATCAAGAAAGTAAGCAGGGGACCATATCATATGTGGAATTTATAAAGAGAATCATCAAGATAGAATTTGAGTGCTGGAAAGCAAGGGGGATGCTAGATAGAAGCTTAAGTTTTCATTATAGGTAGTCTTGACAACTGAATTCTATGCAGTAAATTTGGCTTCATCAATCGTATAGATTTTGAGTAACGTGCTCTTCTGCTCTGCTTTATTGCCAGTGATTTGACTGATATTCCATTAATGAGGTACTTGTGTATTGATTTTGGATAAAATCACTTGCTGATTTTCTGTACACAGGATCGGGCCCCTATGCATACTTCAAAATGTTAGAGGGGTTGAGGGCCAACAGACAAGCAGCCGATTCTGTGAATGTGCAAGATGCGCAAGGAATGGAGGTTGTTTTACCTCAGCAACCTTCACGAAACAACAACGGGTTTATGCCATTATCTCTTGACCATGATGCTACTGATTCTTTGGATCAAATGGAAGCTGGGAGGAGGTAATGTCATTTGTCTTGCACTTGTTTGGGTCCATGTCCCCTGTAATTAACTTAGGCTTGTATTATGTAACCAACAATCTCCTGCATTCACTGAATCTTTACTTTCTGCACATTCACTAGTAATGTTAAGAGGAACAATCTTTTTTCTTTCTTTCCAATAATGCTTTGCATAAACACTCAGAATTACCTGTGATGTAAATTATTATAAAACAGATGACACAATTGCACAACCATACACTTATGTCGATTGCCGCCAACTGCCAGAGGAACCACAGGAGTTGATCTTCAGATATAATTAGGTTCAGAGCAGTATGTTCGTCATGGGGCTTGGTTGCTTCCTTTGCAAGATCTCAACTCCTCAAGCCTCTCAGTCCAACGCTGCTATTGCCTTCTAACAAAGATGATGAAGTTCACCACCTCTTTGACTTCTCCGAGAACAAGGCTCTTAGGATTCCACTCCCGGAGGTTTACGGTAAGTGGTGTTGCCATTCGTGGAATGGATGATTAGTAACAATAACGTGTTCTCCTCCCTAACCAATAGAGTTCTTTAATCCTATGTCGAGGGCACAAATCCAGTTGCCTCTCCCAGAGACGTTTCAAGATCCTCCAGCTGATGTAGGTGATGCACCAATTAAGAGCTTCATATACAAAGCCATACCTTCTTCAACTCCTTTAGATCCCAATTGTGTTACCATGAAGAAAGTTGGCATTCTGTAAATCCAAGGGTTACAAAGCGAGTACAATAATTGTGATGATATCATATATTACGAGAACTATTTTATTACTGTTGGGCCCTTGGGTGTATTTCAATGTGACATTGGTCCTGTGCATATAAGGTCATACCGCTTGCACCACCCGTTGTGATGGGATGCGTGAACCGAAAGTATTTGTTGGAGTGATCTAGAGATCTTTTACTAGTCGTACGATACTTGGATTGGAAAAATGAGAATGAGAATAACTCTCTTCACTACACACCAAAATTTGAGGTATTCAAATTAGATTTCAAAAATTTTTCATGGGTCATAACCAAGCTATTTTAATATCTACAAAAGACTTCGAGGAATTTAAATCCATATCTACTTTGTTGATGATGATAGAGAGAAGCTTATTTTGAAAAAGCTGCTGGAAGCCATGATATAGGAATTTTTAGCCTAAAGGCTCATGTTTGTGGATCGATGTTTCGGTCAATCACATATGGTTATCTTCAAATACTATCATGTTTGCACCTCTATTAACATGAATCAATGAACTTTTATGAAATTAACAACACGATAGTAATAATGTTACTTTATCTACATAATGATCCTATTAACTTCTAAATGTCTAAATTATGCAAAAAAAAAATGAGAAAAATAATTATGGTGATATTATATATTACAAGAATCATTTTTATGTTTGCACCGTCCTTTTGGATGGCATGCGTGAAGCGAAAAATATTTATTGAAGTCATTTAGAGATCTTTTACTAATATTTAATATACTTGGATTGGGAAGACGAGAATGAGGGTGACTCTCCTTATCATACAACAAATTTTGAGATATTTAAATTCGATTTTAGAAATTTGTTTTGGAATGAAATAAATAATTCAGGTGATAATACACTATTTATGGATCATAATCATTCTATTTTAGTATTAATGAAAGACTTTATTGAATTTAAACAAGATTGTGTCTATTCTATCAATAATTACAAAGAAAATTATTTTGAAAAAGCTTTTGAATGTTATGATATGAGAAATTTTAACCTAAAGACTTAGGTTTTTAAATCGATGATTCAATTTACTCAAATATGGTTATCTTCGTTATTTTGGATAATACTAAAACTTTGATCTTTACTTCAAAGAAAGTTAAGTCTTAATCAAATCATATATTTAATAATGTTTTTTTAATATGTTTATTGAATAATTATATGTTATTGAGGTTTTCAGAGCTCGACTCAATTATGATTAGTCAAATAAACACAAACAATGATGTTGCAGCTAATTAGGGCATTCGATGAATTTTTATTTTTTTTGTTATTACACTTTTAAACATTTTAAAATAAAAATCGTTGACTTCTATAATTCAAAACTCATTATAATTTCATCGTTCTTTAGGTTTTGTCCATTTACTAGAACAAATCACCATGCTTCTAAGCACCCCAATTTGGCTCCATTTTTTCTTATTCCTTTGTTAGCTTTAGCAAACCATTGACCTTTGTTTTCCAAGGTGGTAGTTATCCACCATATCCAAAACCCCAAGGTGGAATCACATTGCTATAGTTTCACACTTCCTCCTACATTTCTTTAGCTTGCAACATTACCATACCCCTTGGCAATCAATAGGAATTAGAAAAGCATACTCAATCTTTATGCTTTCTTTTAAGTGACCAAAACGTATCTTATAATATCATTGGCACAAATTTATTATTTGAAGACTCTTAAACATCTCAATTTATAAATTCTAGGTAAAATGAAAATTTTAATAATAAATAGTATAAAGAATATTCAAAAGCATAAAATAAAATTTCTTTAGGCACATGGGGACGGGTGATCACCAAAGCAACGACTCTCCAATCAAGATAAAGTAACAATTCTTATTTTTGAAATTCTCATTGCCGCAGGTGAAAGCTCCCTACATCAATCAACACGGTCCAAATCAATTTTTTTTTTTTTTTTTTCCTTAACCCACAAATGTTGTCACCAACTCCTTTAGCTTAAAGCATCCATGCGCGAGGCTAAAGCGCAAAGGTAGGATACCACCTGCAAGCAAAGAATATAAAAGACAAAAAAGAGATGTTGACGAGTGTATTCACTTTGTAGTCAAATTTGAATATTAAAATATCAAACATAAATAAATAAATAAATAAAAGAAAGGATGATTTCACAAAGTCGGACAGAAAAAGTTCTCTTCAGCTTTATAATATATATTTCAACAATTTTGCATGACATGAGACAAAAAAAAAAAGGGAAATATTGCTGTAAAAGGAGATTAAAAAATACATCAAATAAGATACTGATAATATAATGTAATATATGGTATAAATGGAAGTGACAATGGATCGTATGAGAGGAGCCATTAAGAGACTGGACCGTCAAAGGGAGCATGGAGTATTATCTTAATCAATAGTATATGGCAAAAATGGAATTGTTATGTAAAAATTAAGCTATTATATAGACAAAAGATTATTATTGAGGGTGGAAGTTATAAGGAATATACAAATATCAAAGACAGGAGATCAAATACTTTTTATGATTAAATGTCTCCCTGTGAAATAATAAAGTGTTATTTATTACTATGGATTGTTTTGGTGGAAATGTGAGGAGAAGGAAATAGAAAAAAAAAAATAGAATTAAAATTAATAAATTATTTTTTAATATTATTTTAGAATTTATTTAACTTATTTTAACTCTTTTATATAAATATTAAATAATTTAAAATTTTAAATATATTTAATTTTCATGATAAAATCAAATATAAAAAATAAATTTTTTTAATATTTTTTTTAAGAAGTAACTTTATAAGAAAAGATATAAGGTATTTTTTTTTAAAGAAAAAAAACCTTGAAAAGGAAAGAAACTTAATAAAAAAAGGGAGAATTATGTTTTGGGGGTAAATGACCCCCAAATTAACAAAAGATCCATGTAACTCTTCAAATTGAGTCCATGACCCAATGAAAGTATGAAAATTGAGTTGAAAGATATCATCCTTCAGTATTTCCAAAAATGCCCTTTATTGATTTTGAGAAAAAAAATTAATATTTTTGAAAAATACTTTTATTTAATTTAATATTTTTATTTAATTTAATATTTTTAAAAAATACTTTTATGTAATTTAATATTTTTTAAAATACTTTTATTTAATTTAATATTTTTTAAAAATAAATTTATTTAATTTAATATTTTTTAAAAATAAATTTATTTAATTTAATATTTAAAAAAATTAATTTAATATTTTTTTAAATACTTTAATTTAATTTAATATTTTTGAAAAAAAATTAATTTAATATTTTTGAAAAAAAAATATTTAATTTAATATTTTTGAAAACTACTTTTATTTAATTTAGTATTTTTGAAAAAAAAATTATTGAAAAAAAATTATTTAACTTAATTTTATAAAATATTTTATATGTGTTCTTAAAGGGTATATTTGTCCGTTACTATTTCATATCCTTCAACTCAATTTGAAGACTTATATGGATCTTTTGTTAATTTGGGGGCCCATCTACCCCCAAAAGATAATTCTCCCATAAAAAAAATGTATTATAATAATTGTCGAAAAATGAATGGGATTAATGGAAAAAAATATTAATGTGGAACATAAGTTTATAAAAATATAAAAAAATCAATTAAATATTATAATAATTAAATTGAATAATTCCGAATAAAATATGTAGAAAATATTTTATAAGATGATGTCATGGATTGATGGTGTAGATAAAGAGAGGCAAGAAGAATTATGCCTATACCATCTTTCATAAGTATTTAAAAAGAGAGAAAAAAAAATGCCATATTGATATAACACCAAACAAAAAGTCAAAACGTCATTCTCTGCAACGCATGAAGCTAGAGTGATTAGTTTATGTAATTACTTTTAAGCCCTCTCCTTGACACTATCAAAACGACATGATAATTATTGGTTGAATTGTGAAACATCCTAACACACTTTTCACCTGAGTGTGGAATTTGAGTCCTTGAGAGCATCAATTGCGGGGACCAAAATTACAAACAATAATGTAACTTATTCATTGACCAGAAACAGAATGATAAAATATAATAGGGTGATGGGTAAAGTGGTCACACTTAAGCTGCTTTAATCTTTTCTTTTCGTTGTATTTGTTGGTCCATGGCTTTATCGGATGTGACGCGGTCGAGACGTGGAGTAGGTGTACCCTACCTTGTCTCGCTCCGTTTGTCCTCATTCAGATTCATCTCACGCGCTTTCTCTCTCTATTTTGATCAGCCTCAATCCCCGTTATAATTACTGAAATTCTCAGTACGTTCTGTGTCTGTCCCTCTCATTCCTCAGATTTTCCACCGGGTAAGTTTTCTCACTCTAAAAGTCTGTTTTTCGTTTTCTCATTTTCAATTCTTATCTGGTTGTTTGGTTGGCGAGAAAATGAGGAGGAACAGGGAAGCGAGTGACACTTCGAATTTCCGAATCTTGCTGACTTATTTGTTTTGATTTCTGAAAATTGGAATTGAGTTTTATTTATTTATTTATTTTGGTAAATGATGTAGATGTAAATATTGGTCTGAATCCACTCGTTTTGTCCTTTTTTTTTTCTTCGACTAGTATTGCTCCGGATTTTCGCTATCCATTCCGATTCTTGTTTGTCTTTATAAATGTTTCTGTCGACCTGTGTATAGATTTTCGTTGTAAGGCTCTGCTTGATTTTTGAGAAATGGTAGGAACGGAAAAGAAGAGACAATAAGAGAAAGCTTGGAATCTCACCACTATACTTTCAGCTTGAGCATGTTAGCGGATTCGAAGTTTTCTTTTTCTGTTCCTATGCTTCCTCCGGATCGAGCAGAGTATAAAGGAGATACAGGCTCGAAGAAGCCCTAGCCCTTGGTTTTTCTTACTTTTGAGGCGCTAGTTTTCTGCCTCAAATAAGGAATTATCTTGTCTGCACTATCTCTGCAATTTTTTAAATTTTTTTCCCACCTAGTGCAGCATTTGCCCATGAATATGTGTCCTGTTAATTCTCTTCCTTCTCCATTCACTGTTTAAACCTCACAATTTCCTTTAACAATTTGACCATGCCTCATATTCGACTAGTGTGTTGGACAATATCTACCATATTGAACCAGTATTGGTTGTTTTTGTGTGTAACTTCAACTATTTAACCAAAATGAATTTATGTTGTTCTCATTCCAGTTACTATTCAAAAGCTTAGGATATATGCAAAAATGCAGGTTTGTATATATACATATATTGTCTGTTTGCGTCTCTGGTTATGATGGTATTTAGGTTTTAAACTGATGCCATTGCCACTTTTTCTGAATTTGGATAACAAGTGCAACAGGTGCAGCAGGCTGCAATTGAACAGCACATGATCAGATTTCATAGAGGGTCTATGAATAAGAATTTTTTTTTTCCAAATTTCAATTTGGTGTCATTTTCTGATTTTTTTTTGTAATGGATTTATCAGTCTAATTGATAGCGATTGGTTTAGGTTATCTTTAATTAACTTAATAATTCAATGGCCCACTCTTTTGGGCTAGTTTAGATAAAATATTGTTCATACACTACTATTTCCTTGAATTTAAACTTCGGTTTGAAAATGCTTTTGTTTTTCTCATGTTCTTTTGAAATAGTTTTCTTTTTACAAAATTGTATTATACTTCATCTAAAACATACTTCTGTTTTTCTCTTGTTGCTTTGAAGCATTTTCTTGTTATAAAATTATGTTCGTTATTCTCATCTCACAGTAAATCTGTAATGAGTGAAAACTTTAGCTTTGTAAATGCAATTTATACTGTACCAGGTGAACATTTAGTGCCCAATAAAACATTGCCTTGGCTTACTTATGACTTAACTCTAAGTTACAATATTAATTTATTTTATCAAATATGCTTAATAACTTAATTTAAATTATTAAGTCAGGAAGTTAAATTATTAAGTCATATTAAGTTAGTAAGTTAATTTACCAGTTAATAACTTAAAACTGGGCTGCCTGTTTTGCATGCCCGCCAACTCAGGTTGCAAGCAACATGATATAGACTTTCAAGAGAACAAATTTTAAAATGGAAAAGAGAAACACAAGGACAAAACAAAAATTAATATATATTTGTTTACATAGAATTAATATAATATTTATCTTAATATGACTAAATCTTGTTTATCTTCCTTCTTTGTACAAAACCCTTTTTTTCATTTTTTTCTTTAAATAACAGCCAATGGCCCAATGTTTTCATTACATGACTGACCTGTGTCTCTGCATGACGGACACATGCCTGAATTTAAAAAATTTACTATAAAATTCCAGAAGCATTTTAGGAATATTATGTTTGACATGTGTGTCTCAGCCACGTGTATTTTGCTGTAGTTATGCTTAATTTGATAATTGATTTGTGAATAGTTATCATTGGGATACATGTGCTTATTGTTTCTGGTGTCTTTGAATGGCAAGCCTGCATTTGATTAATGTTTTTGCCTATGATTTTTTAACTTCATTTTCTGTCATGTGATCTTTTCAGTTCTCTCCTAGTTGTTGAAAAATGCCAGAGATTCAATTGGGAGCTCACACTATAAGATCCCATGGACTTAAAGTAGCAAGGTCACATATGCATGATTGGCTGATTCTCATACTACTTGTGGTAATTGAGGTCATTCTGAATGTTATTGAACCATTTCACCGCTTTGTTGGAAAGGAGATGCTAACAGACCTGTCTTACCCATTGCAAACCAATACTATTCCCTTTTGGAGTGTACCAGTAAGTGCCAACTTAAGACAAACCATACGTGGAAAATTTTGATATTTGTTGAAATTGCACATATCACTTTTATGACAACCACTGTAAAAGAATAATATTTTCATCCTTTTGTTTTTTGGCAGTTAATTGCAATATTGTTACCCATTGTTGTGATTCTTGTCTACTACTTCATTAGACAGGATGTTTATGATTTACACCATGCCATATTGGGTATCACTTTTTCCCTTCCTAGATTTCTTTGAGTCAGGTACTGTTGTTTCCTTGTGGTGCATTGCTTAATGGATTATGTGTGCATGTTTAGGCCTTCTATTCTCTGTACTGATCACGGCAGTTATAACTGATGCAATTAAAGATGCTGTTGGCCGACCTCGTCCAGACTTCTTTTGGCGTTGTTTCCCTAATGGGAAAGGGGTGGGCTCTCCATTACATCAACTATCTTTATTTTTGTTCCCAAGATTGTTGACTTCTGTTTATTTTTTTGTTCTTGATCAGTCCTATACTCAGCCAACATATATTTGGTGCATGGATTATTCAGGTGTTTGACACTAGAACAACAGATGTTCTGTGTACTGGAGACAAAAGTGTCATCAAGGAAGGACATAAAAGTTTCCCTAGTGGGCATACTTCTTGTAAGTGACCTATTACTGTGGGAACTGTATGCTGTGTATCAATATATGGTTCCTGTTGCTAGTTTCCGGAGCATTTCTTTTTTCATGCATGAATACATGAAGATTTTGGATTTATATCTAATCCCTTATAAGTTTTTTTTTATTTTTTATTGAAAACAAATATTTTATTACTATGAAATAAGTAGATACAAAAAAGGATAAGAAATCATTCCCTCAAGCACAATACATAGCTTTGATAAAAAAATAATAATAATAAAAAGAAGCAAGAAAATTATCTACTCGAGATATCAATAGAAATTCACAACTAAAAGTGCTTATAATTAAAAATTCAAAACTTAGGTGTGGTAAATCCCTTACAAAAGAGACCAATTGGCTCTCCTTTTTGCTAACGTATTTGTCACGTGGTTAACCATTCAAGGAATCTAGCAAAAGGAACATCCCAACTCTAAAACAACATAAAAAATTTGGTGTAGCTACCCATTAAAACTCCATGAGTCTCTCTCCTCATTAACCTAATATAGGACTAGTGTAGATTGTCCCTCTACTAAAACTTTGGATATACCCTCATCTTTAGCTACCTTTAGGTTTTGCACCAAGGCTAATATTTTTGCCTCAATGGTTAGATTCACTCCAACATTTTCAAGCAATGCTCTTACTAATGTTTCAGGATGATTTACAATTGTTCCTCCCATTTCTAGCTGTCCTAATTTATTGAAGAATCACCCATTGAAATTTAACTTGACGTAGTGCATTGGAAAAGGCATCCATCTATGAGTATCTCCACAATTAACCTAACAAATCCACATACTAGATTCTAGAGTAGCATCATAATGCTCAAAGGGGCCCACAACTGTTGCACTAGTTGATGCTCCTAGAGAAGAGGACAAATAGTTGAATCTCACATTGCCTCCAAAATACTCCATCTGTTCTAAAATTTCCTCACATTCTTCTCCTACCATATAATCCAAGTTAACGTGAGACTATCAATACACCACAGTGAATTCCATCTAAGAAGACCTTCAAACCCTGATAAGCAATAGTCAATATCTCTGTCATATTTCTAATCTCTTATCCTCACTTATGAATATTTTACTTGAGTCATATGTTATTGGTATTAAAAGTTAGGCTTGCAACTTGTGCAAGTTAGAAGATCAACTAGAGATAAACCCACCCTAGCCATGGGTTTCTATGCAAATATCCTTAGAGCATGGTTGTATAATCAGATATTGGTGGAAAGGAACCCCAGAATATGGCATAACAAACATTTGAAAACAATTAGGGCGGGGAATTGTTTTTTCATTTATAATTTTTCTTGGTGCATAATATCGTACATATTTAACAAAACTAAGGTGGTGTTTGTTTTTTTGGCTTTTTGCTGAAAACCATTTAGTTTTAGAATTTAGGTTGTTTGTTTTTTTACTTTTTCATGACTTATTATAAACTTTTTACTAAATAAAAAAAGCTAAAATATGTGGCTTTTTCTAAATAGAAAAAATAACACAATGATTTTTTTTACTTTTTAATACTTAATAGAAATAAAATACTACAAAAACAAACAACCTAATATTTAATTCTATTAAGTATTAAGGTTCTATTTAGAATTAAGTAAAAAAACAAACACCACCTAAGCCTTTTTTTTATTTTCTTTTCTTTTTTTATAGGAATAATAAACTATATGGTTTGTGACATATGTGCAAATGCTTATCCATCTTATGTTATTGGGCTATGGAGCCTAAGGGCTTAACTGAAGTCCAGACCAGCCTTTGTTTAGTTGGGAATTTTAAATGCAGCCCTATGGTGAACCAAACAGGCACTGGTTTAAGAGCTTGATCAATCAGTTGACCCGCACAATACATGGATTTTTTGTATAAGGGATTTATGATGGAATGGAAGATTCTCATATTCAATTTTTTTCAGGGAGCTGAAATTTATTGGAAAAGTTTATTCTATGTGAAAATGCACTTTATGTGCTACTTTACGAGTGGAAGTTAGTGGCCATATTGGATGTCTTTAGTTCATCTGTGATTTTCTTCTACGCATGCATCTGTGTGTATCTGCCAGTGTGTTGGGGGGAAATATTTATGGCGTTTTTGGTGTTCGTTTCTTTTGCAGTGTTTATGTTGATTTTCTTGTAATGAGGATATTAGCTCACAGGAATTCTGGTTGTCATGTGCAGGGTCCTTTGCCGGACTCAGCTTCCTCTCATGGTACTTGTCAGGCAAAATCAGGGCATTTGATCGTAAAGGCCATGTAGCAAAGCTCTGTATTGTTTTCCTGCCCATACTTCTTGCAGCTCTAGTGGGAGTTTCTCGAGTAGATGACTATTGGCATCACTGGCAAGATGTATTTGCCGGAGGTGTAATAGGTCTGTTTTATCAGTACCGATGATTATGAATGGAATCTTTCCTTACTCTACTTTTTTCTGATTTATACACTCTTCTCAGTATAATTCTTTGTCCTTCCTCTCTGGCAGGAGCAACAGTTGCTTCATTTTGTTACTTGCAATTCTTTCCACCCCCTTATGACATAGATGGTATGCCCTTTAACTGCTCCTACTGATTGATTATCTTAGAATTTGTTAACCTCAGTTTGTATGAACTTTTGTCAACCATGGGGCCATGACTTAATCATTTGCTAATTGGCATTCAAGTTGGTGAGGGAAATGCCATGGCACTTAGAAAAATGCAAGAAGAAATGTGTATAATACAATGTAAAAATAATATTAATATATAGTATACCCCAAAATGCTTTTTTATATGTTTACCAAGATAATGTAATATTTTTTACTTATAAATTTTAAATACTTTAATCACGAATTTTATTAAAATAAAATAAAATATTACTTACTAATTATGAATTATAGAATGATTTCCAAATAATACTAAATGTAAAAGAAATTTCATATTTTTTAATAGCAGATATTGAGATATCATATATTTTTTATTTTTTAAAAAATATCAACCATTGAAATGTAATTTGTTTCCATTCTAACTTTTATTCTCTTGACAAACCAAACATGAGGATGATAGGGTATATCCAAATCCTAAGACATTTTTTTTGTTGGATATAATATTCAAGGATGTCATTGTGGTTGAAAATGATATCCAACAATATTTATATCCTATCTGATCAATCCAACTTAACATTTAGGTTTTGCAAATATTTTCTGTCGGATTGAGAAAGAAACCAAACATGAATTCTGCATAATTTTTTTTACAAAATTGCACTATTTATACCACTTGAAAGGTGCCTGCCCATGGACATGGCTGACAATCACAAGCTGTATTTTAAATTTGAAAGCTGTGTTAGTGATGTTTATTTATTTATTTATTTTCATTTAATAGGCTAAAAGCTGTGAGCATGATTATGCGATGGTTTTACGGTCCTTATTGTTTCCAATTTTAATATTTTTTATGAAGTGAAAGTATTAGTGTAACAATGTTGGCAAAGAAGGCACCATTGTCGGTAGGGTTGCAACTTGAGGAATGCTTAGGATCCATTTGGTGTTTCTTCAACTTCTCAAAAGATGGACATTGGAAGTGTTGCTTTTGAATTGATCAAAGCGATGCTATGAACTTTCATCCACATGTTTTTAATGTACTTGTTCTGCATATGCAGGTTGGGGACCTCATGCATATTTTGAGATGTTAGCGGAAAGCCGAAATGGTATTCAGTCCTCAACCACAGGTATTAATCATCTCAGCATGGGCGTAACGGAGCTTCAGAGTATACATGTTGAAAGTCATCTGGGCATGGACACATCAGTAGTTTACACCCGTGATACAAGCCCCATTTTGGATGGATTGAACAGTGGGAGGAGGAATTGACTAAAAGATTTTGACAGTAAAGAGGAAATAGAGATAGTCAACAGATGTTCATATATTCTGTAAAATGAGTAGAGAAATATGTTTTATTTTTGCTTCAGATATTCAATCCTTGAACCTACTCTTTGCATCGTTTTGAACAAACTTTATTTCTTGATTCATTTGTTTGTAGTACAGGATGAAACAACCATTTCATATGCTTTATTTGTTTCTTTTGCCCATCACTTATTGTTGTGAATTAAATCATGTTTGGTTCCTTAGCTTTCTTTTGCCCCTTGGGAACGCTTTCCCTATGTTTGGAACTTCTAGGAATGTAGGAAGAAAATAATTTTTTTTTAAGGAAAATTATTTTTTTTTATAAAAAAATATTAATAAAATTAACTATAATAATTAAAAATTTTGTATATTTTGAAATTATTTTATTTTTATATTAAATAATTAAAATAAATGAAATGAGTTTGAAATAATAAAAAAATAATAATAATGCATCGATTTTAGATTTATTTTAAATGTTTTTTTTACATTTTTTTTATATATTAAAAGAAAAAAAAAGTTTTGCTTTTAGAAATTCTTGGATACAGAAGGAAAGATACAGCATTAACTTAAGAATTAAATTGCAAAATGGGATCTTTTATCATGAATGCTGAAGCGAGACCAGTGTGATAAAATAGGAATGACTATATATGGAACGACTAAACTGAAAAAGGAAAAAGAAAAAAAAAATGGAAAAGGGAATAAAATACGGAGAGTATTCAAATATTTTCTTTCATCTTTCCATGGGTGTTGTTTGGATACGAAATAGTTTGCAGGCATCCTAACACACGGACCATGGCAGTTTCATAGAGCAGGAATAGAGACAAGTCACCAAACTCATTTGTTCGTGGTCCTGTAACTATTGTTTGAATTCTCGTGGTCCACCACTCCGGAATAATTTGTTGTTTCTCCTCCCTGGTATGATGATCAAAATTCCACATGCAACCGTACATTAAAGCTGTTAACTTCTGGAATTTGACCTATGATTATTATTATTATTATTAAAAAAAAATGCCGGACAGATTAACGGCACATAATGATAATAATAGAACTCTTTTGAGAATAAATGGCATTTGTTTTGTGGGTCTGGTTGGAGCTTCGGCAGTTCGGCTAAGGTATTGAACAAAAACCGTTCCAAATCCATTCTGTAAACAGCCCATCCTCACTGCCATTTTCTTGTCTTTTCCTCTATATTCTTGACTACCAAACATAAACATACAAAAACAGGAATAGATAAAAACCCATTAAGGATTCATGATTTCGTTTACACACTACGTTTTTAAAATGGGTTTGGCCCAAGGATAAACACATCACTTCCCTTTCGCTCTCACGGCTGAAGAAAAAGTCTTCACCCTAAGGTAGTGACGGAATATGTTGATCTTGTTCCATGAAAGGACAGACCCTCCTATAAAGCTTTTGGCATCTACTTGTGAGAAATCAGTGCCCTACTTTCATTGGGCAGGATCTGGAACTCCTCTGTTCAACACACTTTGGTCAAACATTTGTTTTTATTTTGCATTTTATCATAATTAATTTCTTGTTACGCTTTGTGTTAGGCCCCGCACAAAGCTCGTGACCGAGTCCATTTCGTCCTCCGGCTTATCAAAAAAATTATTTGGATTTGCTATTTTTTTTTTTTTAAAATAAGCGTGGAATGCAGTACATGCTAATAATTTTGATAAGAAAAATATTCTCTCATGGGTTCATGAAAGTCAAATCTATTGATTGATTTTTATAGATAAGGCTTGATATAACTTGAAGATGTGGATGAATAAGACAGACATTCACTTCTCCATCAATAAGTATTTGATACTGAGGACTGTTGACAATCACTCTGATTGCAGTTGATTTTCGTGGTTGTTCCAATCACCCAGCAAAATCCCAACAATGACTTGAGAATTATCCAAGGACAATTTCATCATTTTATATCACGCTTGAAAATTTCCACGCCTATCAGATTAACAGCAAAAAACCCAAAATAAATTCAAACATTATCGAGCTGATCTATTTGTGGTCAGAGGGGCTCTATTGACCACTTTTAGATCATAACTCACTTGCGGGTTTATCGAATTTCAGGTGAAAACAACCCTGTATTCAAACACCATTGAAGTCTCCTTCACTCTTCTATATAAAGCCTGTCTCTCCTTATCTTCTTCCACATCTCTCACAAAGTCTTCTACATTTAGGTTCCCTTCACACCTTCACTCTTCTATCTAAAGCCTCTCTCTCCTCATCTACTCCCACATCTCTCACAAAGTCTTCTACATTTAGGTTCCCTTCACACTCTCTCCATAGTCTTTTTTTTCTTTGTGACATGGAGATTAGTCCCGCTACATGCTATGAGAACTTGAAGAGGTACTGGAGGAGGAGGAGGAGATACCAGCGCCGTACTGGTGCAACCACTAATAAAAGGAAGCTCAGGGTCGTGAGGCTTGGCGGGGTTAATCACCGGAAGATAAGGTTAATCCCCAAGCTGAGATTGAAAATCTTTTCGCCCATCAAGCTTTTGGCCAAATTTCACGATGCTTATGTTGATATGATGATTGCGTTTGCGTGTAATGTTGGGAAAATTAATAAGGTCTGGGCTTTGGGAGATGAGAGAATTGCGAAAAGCTCACAGGTTTTGATGGTTTCTACTACTTGTGAGGAAGTTGACAGTAGGATGGTTCTGGAAATATATAAGAGACTGGCGGCTTCTCCCCAATTTTCTGCATGATGGAACTGATGAGATGATTTTCTGTCTCAACTTTTCTTTCAACTTGCTTGCTTATTAATGATCTTAAGCTGTGTATTAGTTTTTAGCCTTTTTTTTTTCGCTTCCTTTTGGTCTAATGATGAAGACCACTGTTGGAACTTGTAACGCAGTAAGTTGAGAATCAATTGTAAAGTTTGTGTTCAAGTGCAGTCTTCTAAAATATTTCCCCTACTCAATTTTCTGGGTTTTTTTTTTTGGTTCTTTCTTTTTCTTGTGAACAAGTGGAAATGGACCTGGCAGTCTAGGATATACCTCAAGTGGCCGATGTATTAGGCTAATTAAGGTAGATGCTTTCTAGGATATGTTGAGGGTAGCATTTAAATATTTTTAGGTTTTGATTCGTTAGTGAAGAAGGTTTTCTTACTTTTTGATTTGTAGTTTCATGAATTTAATTAAATCTCAAAGCATAATTCCCATTAAGAGTGGAAATTAGGAGAATCAACGGATAGAAAATAGCAACGGGGAGAGATGAAAATTGGTGAAAGAAATCATCATGCGACAGGATATAAGTTATAGGAAATATCTCAAGACAAAAATAGAATTAATTCGGTGTTACTGTTGATTATCATTGAGGGCGTCATGAGGGAGAGCGGCAGCAGCTGAATCTGGCAATGCTGTGGAGGAGGTTTCTTCAACACAGGTCAGTGCTGCATTCTTCATAAACCTTACATGTCCGACCAATCAAAAGTTGGAGGACCTGTATCATCTTCCTTCAGAGATCTACTGAGCCATTCAGTCAACCAAGCCAGATCATCGCTCTCATCGAATCCACCATGACCTGCAAGTGGTCCACCAGGGATATTTTGATTTGCTGAAGCACTGGCAAGAGTAGAACTAGTGCCAGCAGGAACGTTTGAATTGGGTGGATTCGCAGAGGAACTCGCCCCTGCCATCAAATGTTGCTCCTCAGATAATCTGGTAAATGTTGGAGGCCGGGTTGGATTTTGCCAATGGTGCACTGGAGGCACATATGGAGCAGTACTATAGCCTTGGAAACCCAGAGCCTGTTTCCCTTTTCCCTTGTCGTTCGTCATGAAAGGAGTTGGAAGAGGTTCCCTCTCCCTTATTTGGATTGATCCTTGATGCCTTCCATGACCTGAGCCGTTAGGTCCCAAATGTCCTGGTCTAATTCTATTGTTGGGAATTTTGAGGTTCAGAGAACCAGGCTGCAGGGAGACAGGGGGAAATAGCTGCAATGGTGGATTAGTTTCAGTTCTAACCAAACCACCCTGCTGCTTCTGTAGTTGTGGAACGCCTGTTGTGCCACCAACATTGGCCGTTGATGCATTCCGAGACCATGGAGCCCATAGTGGAGTATCGACGCATGTGTCCATGATGATCTGGACTTGAGCTTTGTATTTCTGAAAGTGAAACAAATTAAGAGGGGTAAGTGACCTTACACCAAGAGAAAAATGGTGAATAACACGAAAACTACTCTCAGAAGGAAAAATGAAATCAAGGAAAAAGAGATGCTCCATTGATGTCTGTGTGCTATGACTGTATTGTGCTGAGCAATCTAGTGAAGCTATTCAGCATGAATGTCATCACTCGTAAGATGGCATGATATTAAATGTTCACAGATTTGACCATGAGGCCTAATGCATCTATGATTTCTGCAGTTTGTTCTCAAAGTAAACTGATAGAAGCGAACCTCCAGCTGGTGACCAATCTGGCGTAGGCTCAAATTAGGAACATTCATCAAGTCCCGTATTGCTTTTGGGTTGGCCTCTGCATCCCGAAAACAAACAAGAAACCACAAGTAGTCAGCAGTTAATATAGAGATTAATAAGAGAAAGGAAGAACGGGAAATGACTGGAATTAGATTGTAATTTAATTTGATAAAGAACTATTACTAGCTTCACCCAGTTTACTGATGGCTGCTATGAACTTGAAATGAAGCTCTCTAGTCCACCGCATGGATTGCTTTTTCTCAGAGGACCTATAATTTTGGTTCTTTTCTCTCCCAGCCTTGGAAGGCGAATGTTTACGGTTGATTCTCCTTTTGTTCTTCCTTCTTCCTCCCTTGTCATCATCATCATCGTTGGCTCTCTTTCTCTCCCCGCATCTTTGGTTTTGGTCAGCTGCCATTGTCCTCAATTGTTCAGTTTCTGTAGCTTGTGCATCCCCATGATGGCCTGAACCAACTTCCCCTACGACTTGCTTGTTCTTATCCTTCGGATCGCTGGCCTGGAATTCATTTCTATGGGGAGTACTTGAGCCGGTGCCCCCCTCTCTGATCTGAATGCCTACACATTTCCTGGTCACGGGCACCTCTACCTTCTTCACACGTTCAGTTTCATTCCCATTATTGACCTTTTTTCCTCGGCCTTCTTCTTTCGATAGCCTCTCCCTATACACGTGCTGCCATACTTCTCTGAGTTGGCTGCTAGAAACGGGTTTCTCATAGAAGTGACATGCCCCTACAAGTGGGGCTTGATCCCGAAGAGCCATGACACCCGCAGAGGACATCACTGCAAGGAGATGAGAACTGTTACACCAAAAAAAAATATATTGAAACAACCTACACATTTTAATACAAAAATTCATGCTCACAGATGATGGGCGTGTTATTCTTCTTGAGTATTTCTTGGACAAACTCAAGGTCGGTTATATTATGCAGGTGTACATTTGCCATAACCACATCAAATTCGTCCTTCCGCTCCGCGTATATGGACATTGCAATAGAGGAGAGTTCAATGGTTGTAACTGAAACAAGAAGAGATTGCACCCGATTATATATCATAGTTTCAAAGAACATTGATCTTGGGAGATCACTTGCAAATAATTCTGTATCAAGGAAAACAACATGCGGACCACTGGATCATAACTGTACCAGATTCATTTCAGAGATAAAAACTCTACAAAATAGAGAAGATCGTGGGAAAAAAATAAAAAAATCAGACATGTAAAGCCCAAATTCTGATCACCATATCATCAACACCATGAGAGTGCAATCAAGACAAACTCCTCAAACTAGCAACACAAGAAACCATCCAACCACAACCATGTGTAAGGGAAAGGTAGAAGAAAAACCAGACTTGTACAAATTCCGACTGTTGCATGACTAAAAGAAATACAATAGTATCAAAATATCAGAATCAGAAAAGTTCTAAAAGATTAAAAGCAGATGAATGAAGATAATCAGAAAACAGCAGAAATAAATTCATGTAATTCTTGGCTTTGCCTTTGTAGGAATGAGACTCCAGAATCGAAGCCATGAACATCAGCGATGTCGTGTCGCTATCCACCAGAAGTATCCTCATACCCCGAGCAATGCTGGGGACTTTGGGAGCTAATGGATCCCAGATTTCTTCCATTATTCCAAGAAACAGAAGGAAAACAAAACACCTGAACCACCCTACAGACTACAGAGAGAAAGAAAGCGAGAGAGAAGTGTCCATGAAAGACAGCAGCTTTAAGCCTCCAACTGGATGAAGAATGAGAATGAGTAGTGATGTACATATATAGCATTTTTAGTCAACGCTTTTGGACTCTGGTGTGGGGGTATCCTCTTGGGTTTTGTGAAGGAGGAAGGCCCACTGAAAAAAGTCATGGTGCTGCACAAAGAAAATACTGGCTCCACAATGATGGATAGTGCTTATCCTTTGTTCGACTTTTGCTTAAGTGTAATTAATTACACAAAATAGTCGTCTGCAAATTAATTTCATTGTGTGAATTGATCTGCCAATTAATACTGCAGCTTCTCTTTTTGGAAAATAATTTAATTCACTTTTCCAAAAGTCATTTCATTTTAGCCCTTGTAGTTAAGTCACTTAATGCATTTATATGCAAAGTGCTTTATGAAAATATAAATAAATAATTTAAAAAAACACCTATACTTGTTAAAAAATAAAAAATAAAAATTGTAGGAGCATAAAGAATGACTTACCTTATATTCCTTAAAGGCACTTACCTTATATTCTTGATATTTCTATCATTTTTAAAAAAAACTTAAAGTGGTAAAATTTTTAAATATTTATATCTATTTTTTTAAACAATTCAAAAATAATAATAATAAAATAATTCTCTTTTATTTTTATAAGAGTTTCCATTATTGTATGCTTTCAGAGATAAAAAAAACTAGTTCATTAATAATGGTCTCAATTGAAAAAGTACAAGTATGTATTACATTATCATTAAATTTTGTGAGTAGATAATTTATTTATTTATTGGATTTATTGTATTAGAAATAGATTTTTTAATGTTGTTGGTTATATTAGTGATGCTCGTTGTAATTTTTTTATCGTTGAAAGAAGGTATTTCTGTTACCGTTAAAAGATGTTTTTATTATTCGTTATTGTACAAACTAATTGGATTTAATGTATCAGAAATAGATTTTTTAATATTGTCGGTTTCATTAGTGACATTTGTTGTAAGTTATTTTTTAAATTTTATTGTTAATGGAATGTATTTTTGCTATTGTTAAAAGGCGTTTCTGTTATTCGTTATTGTACAAACTAATTGGATTTAATGTATTAGAAAATAGGTTTGTTTAATGTTGTTGGTTATATTAGTGATATTCATAGTAACTTGTAAATTAATTTCTTAATTTTACTATTAAAAGAAGGTATTTTTTGCCGTTAAAGGTAGGTATTATTGTTACCGTTAAAAAAATGTATTTTTGTTATTGTTGAAAGGTATTTTTGTTGTTTGTTATTATACGAATTAATTTCTCGTTATTAAAAAGAGTTTTACATTAATGTGCTTCGATTTTATTGTTACAATGAATCAACTAGAATATCATCTACTAGACGGACAATTTTGCTAATCATTACAACTCTAGTTGATATCAAAAATAATTGGCAATGTACTTTTGTTAATTGATATAACAAAAGCTATTTTACCTAATGTTTTTAGAATTGGATTTATCATTAAACTAGATAAGTTATTGGATTACGATTTAATGCTCGGACGAATTGTTGACTTATGATCAAACTATGATGTCAACATAACATCATAAATATATAATAAAAAATAAAAAATAATTATAATAAGTATATATAAATAATTAGAAAAAAACTCAAAATATTGCACCATTTTATCTTTAATATTTTCTTTACCGTCAAAGAAGATATTTTTATCACACTATCCTCTTACGGTGAAAGGTTAAGAAAAAAATATTAATTCTAAAAAGCATATTTTGTTTAATAAATTACTATTTTCTTATTGAATTTCATTGAAAGGTCTTAAACTAAACTAATTTGAGATTTTTTTATTTTTTCTTTTGAACAAAGTAAAGCTCATTTGGCTAGTTCGTCACTTTTTCCTAAAATACATGTGAAGTAATAAAATTTTTGTTCATAATGAGATGCAAGAATTTTTTAATTATTTTTCATTCAAAATAATTAAATATAGAACATTAGATAAATAATAAAATAATAAAGTAATTGTCGTTTCATTTTTTTTTTCTTTTTTTTTTGGCATGGTTAATAATTATAATTTTAAAATGTGAAAGAGAGATGTCAATGGCATTCATTTTTTTTTTCTTCCTTTATATTTCCTTTACTTGAAAAAAAAAAAAAAAGAAATGGATATGAAAAGTAAAAACCGGAACCCATATTCATTTGTTGGAGGTGGTGTTTGTTTTTAAAATTTTTTGTTGAAAGTAATTTGGTTTTAGGTTTTTATTTTTTATTTTTTTTACTTTTTATTGTTTTGTTAATTATTTTGGAAATTTTTTGTTGAATAAAAAAAATTAAAATATTTTACTTTTTCTTAATGTTAAAAAGAAGTATATTGATTTTTTTTATTTTACATTTTAATATTTAATAATAAAAATAAAATATTAACAAAACAAACAACTTTATTCTTAATTCTATTAAGCTGGTTCTAAACTCTATTTAGGATTAGGTGAAAAACCAAAAAACCAAACACCACCGGATTCTTCAGGCTTCTTTACGAAGCCTCTGTCCATCTTTGCAGTTGAATTGGCAGGAAACAATTATAAACTTTATTTGTATGACCCATCAAATGGTTGTATATGTGGATCGTCTTCGTTTGAGGAATTCCTTAACCATGCAGTCAAGCACTCCAGCTCACCTTCATCTGATGAAACGTGGCCTGTCCTGAGGTCATTGGCTATAGCAGGATTTGCTGATCTGGCGCCATGAGCCAGTGGTGGCATAGCTTCCCCTGTAATAGTGCCTGTAGGAACATTTGTATTGGGTGCATAGGCAAAAGAATTCGTCCCTGGGACCAAGTTTTGCCTGTGACTCGAGCTATTGAATGGGATTGGGTTTTGCCAACCATACTTGGTAGGAAAATTTTGAGGAGGAGCCTTTCCTTTTTCGCCGGGAAAGGGTTCCCTCTCGCTTATTTGGCTTGACCCTGGTCGCCTGCCATCGCCCATTTTCAATTCCAATGAGAATTTAGCCTCAATTCCAACTAAGCCTTGCTGCTCCTGGGATTGAGAAGCTCCTGTCCTGCTACTGATATTGAAAGCTGTTGCATTCCCAGAGGACAGAAGTGGTGTTGTGGCATCCTCACGGCTGTCTGACATGCTCTGAACTTGGGTTTTATTACTTTTGTGTCTCTGAAATTGAAACAAAATAGTAAGTAATCTTACAGAAAAAGGAAAAAGGGAGGAAAAGAAAATGGCAGAAGCCACTCTTAAACTGAAACAAGGAATTAAGGAAAAGAGGTGTAGATTAAGAAAGAAAATTGAGGCCCTTTTGCGAAGGTTCAAACATGGAGGCAACTAGTGGAGATGGTTTTTGAAGTTTTGTTCTGAAAGTAATTAAACTTGACAGAAGCGAACCTGCAGATGGCTTGAAATCTGGCATTGGGTCAGATTGGGCCCGTTCATAGTATCTTGTATTGCTTTTGGATTAGCCCCTGAATCAAGAAAACAAATAAGAAACTGGAAGAATTCAGCAGTTAATTTAGGGGGGTACAGTGTGCAATATAGGTATTAGTAAGAGGAAAAAGACTGGAATTGTTGTTTTCATTTAATTTGAGAAAGAATTATTACATTCTTCGCCAAGTTCACGAATGGATGATGTTAACTTTATTGTAAGATCTGTAGTCCTACATGTAGATTGTTTTGCCTCAGAAGTGCAACTATTGAGGTTGCGTTCACTCCCAACCTCTCCACTGGGGCTTTTACCCTTGGAATGAGAGTTTTCAGAGCACTCATTTCTCTGGTACTTTCCTTTTTCTCCATCATCAATACTGGGTCTCTTTCTCTTGCTGCATCCTCGTTTTTCTTTAGCTTCCATCCTCAATTGATCTATGCCATCCATGGTTAGTCCTATAGGTAGTTTGAAATCGCGCGTCTCCAGACCAACCAGGCCAACTTCCCCTTCTACTTTCTTGTTCTTCCCTTTTGGATCAATCCCCTGCAACTCAACTCCAGTGGCAGGTCTACAGTCATTGCCCTCCTCTCTGATCTGAATGTCTGTACATCTCTTAGTCCTGGAGGCAGTACCCTCTTGAGATGTATCATTTGTATGTGCAATACCCTTCTCACCCTTCTCTTTGATCGTAGCACCCTCACCTATCCCAGTGCTGGATCCTCTACCCACATCTTGTTCCACTTCTGAGAGCTTCTTCACCCGATGCACATGTTGCCATATTTGCAGCAGTTGATCGTTAGGAATTGGTTTCTCAAGAAAGTGACACGCCCCGTCAATTAGGGCTTGACTTACAACAGCCTCGTTACCCATGGAGGACATCACTGCATGGGGATCAAGTAAGGTTGAACTGTCATATGAAAGATAAAAAAAAAGCAACCTATATATACGCTTTTTACACTAAAGTTCAAGCTTACAAATGATGGGCGTGTAATTCTTTGTAAGAAGTATTCGTCTGACAAATTCGAGGCTTGTCATATCCTTCATATTCATGTCAACCATAACCGCATCAAATTCATCCTTGTTCTCCGCAAACATGGACATGGCAACAGATTCTAGTTCTATGGTTGTTACTGAAAGAACAGATTATACCATATCATCATAACGTCAAAGAACATTCATATATAAAATTAGGCTGTGTTGGGAGATCACATGAAAATATTCTATATCAAGGATATATAAAAGGAAACCACTTATCAATCAATGGTCTATAATGAGCAGATGAGAGAGATATGAACAGAAATAGATAATAAAATAGAAATAGTTCAACGTTCGTTTTCTTACCAATTCTCTCATTAGCAATAAATGGAAAAATGCAGCTGTTTTCTACTAATTACCAATTAAAACACAAGAAATTCAATGATACCTTGTGACATTTTTGTCATGAGAAAGCCTCACCATCGCACTTTAATACCTACCTAAAGGGCTTGATAGAATGCAATCAGAGTCATTAATCCCCAATCCTAGTATGACGTTTGTTTGGTCGGGCATTGCGTCTATATGGGGGTTAATGTGATGTTTCATATTGAATATGAGATAATATTCTTACCATTATATATGTATGGTCTCCTCTTAACCTTGTATACCCGTTTTTTAAACTCATGAGAGCCCCTTTAAACCCAAAACTGAGTGTGATTTCTCAATTTTTTTTGGGACAATTTTTTTTTAATCCCAATTAAAACGGAAATAATACCGAAGAAGAACATAAAAACTCTACAGAATATAGAAGAGTGGAAAAAAACCTATCCCACGAGTGCAGTCAAGAACACACATAGAATATGGTCAATGATGAGTGACTTCTCAAACTAACAACACGAGAGCCATTGAACCATAGCCATTTCATCCTATTTGGATAAAAAGAAAGGCCAAAAAATAGAGAGAAGTACTAGAAGAAAAACCAAACTCTTACAAATTCTGATCATTGTATAATCAGCACAAACACCATTACCAAAATATTGAAGATTAAGAACAGATACCAACCAAGAGAATCTCACTTCCAAACATACATACAAAAGCTGAAGAACAAAAAAATCAAGATTCATAACGGAAGAAGTGAAGCAGATTAATATACAGAAACAATTTTTAACGGATTTTACTCTTACCCTTGTATGAATGAGACTCCAGTACAGAAGAGATGTACGTCAGTGATGAAGCATCACGATCCACCAGAAGAATCCGCTTCCCCTGCGCAAAGCTTGGGACTCTCCGAGCTAGTGGATCCCGGTTCTCTTCCATTATGATAAGGAAGAAGAAAAGAAAGCTGAAGGACGATAAGGAGAAAGGGACAAGCACTTATAAAAGAAAGCAGCGTGAAATTGAGTCAAAGGAGGGAACCTATCTGGTGTTTGGCGGTTTGTAGTCAACCTTTGGGACAGTGGATGGTGGTTTCCGGTGGACTTTTCTGGAAGTTGGAACGCCCACTGAAAAAACAACAGTGGTGTATCCATCATAAGCTTACCTTTTATTACCTTTTACTGTGACTCCGTCGAGATAAACAAACAATCAAATGTAATCAATTTCATTTTTCGAATTGTTATGTCAATTAATACTAAAGATTCATTTTTAGAAGAAAAAAAATTTCAAATGTGTATGGATCAATCTATTCATTTCATTTAATTCTAATAACTTGATTACTGTAATGGGTTATTTTGCAAATCTTTTTGATAAAATAATATTAAACTAAATGAAATATTAAACTTGAATAATTGATATTCATTTATTTACTATGATTTTTCCTAATGTTACTTGATAAATTCCATATCAGGATTAAAACATTATAATTGCACTTTTCGAAAGCAACGAAGAATTAATGTGAAAAATAAAGTACAAAAAAACATGAAATTTATAATGATTCACTTTTAATATAAGAGTTACGTCTACTTGTAGTCGTACATTTTCAATATAATGAAAAGAAAGTACAAAAAAACCTCAAAACGTCTTACTCTCTAGATTTTTTCTCTCTGTATTTTTTTATCTCTCTCAATACCCGAAAGATAATAATTAGACTCTACATATCTTAATATTTTGCCTAATCAAAATGTTCTCAATTTTTAGAAAAGGAACTATGTTACTTGATTGTGATAATTATATATATATATATATATATATCATTAGATTCATTGGAGATTGGTTGGGTCAATTTTATTTTATATTAGCGAGGGAGTGAAGGAATGTACTTTTTAATCAAGATATTTTTATTTCCTTTATAACACAATCTATAGTAAAAGTTATTACAAAGAGCATATTTATGAGTATAAATTGTTTCCATATATGTTTTGGTTTTACATGGAATAAAATTAGGTGGATACTGAGTTAATGTATGTGTCATTGTAATAGTTATCGACACATAATAATTAAGGTGGGTATTGAAAACACTTCTTATTTTTTATTAATGAAAACAAAATTATTTTATTAAATTTTATATAAAATGAAATAAAGATTAATTACCTTATTTCCTTAAAACCTATTATCAAGACTTTTAAAATTTGAACCAACATGTTATTTTTTTTCTCCAAAAAGTCATCGTCTTTATAAAATAAATCTTTATCATTTAAATAAGTTTGTATATTTTATATAAAAGTGTTCGCTCATGAATTTTTCTAATCACGTTTTGATGATAACAAAGCATGATTAGTATATTGATAACTTAAAATTAAGATGAGTTTAAGGTTTTATGCGAGAAATTAAATTGAAAATTCAATATAATCATCGAAGGATCAAAGCAATTCAAATTTAAGGATACATGAAGACTCTTTAGGCCTTGGAATCCTTTGTAAAGTGAATACATAGGTGCACTTAAGTTTTTCATGTTAAACCATGCATAATTCAATACTCGATTTATGCATTAAAGTTGATTTTTATTTTTATTTTTATTTTTTGTTAAAACCTAAGTATTCGCACTTAAACTTTAGGCAAAATATTTAAACTTGACCTATTAGAGTACCTTTAGACCTTGTCTAAGTGTTAGAAGAAAAAAGGAATGAATAATATAGGTTTTTAGGCTATTTTAGATAAACCGATTTAGGGAAATACTCAATCGATCAGGGGACTAGTATGTTAACCAGTTCAGCTTTTCCTGTTGAGGATTGGTTGACGAATGCAAACTTTCTTCTCTCTCTTCCAATGAGTTTGTATTCCTGATAGAGAAGAGACCCCTCTTGGTTGATAGGAATCTATTCTCAATTGAGGTCCAATCAAGGCCCAACGATCACTTATTGTACATTTAATACTCAACGACTAATCAATCAGTCGAATAGAAACTCGATCAGATGAAACTACTTTTTGATGTTTTTATTGCCTAATGTTAAAAACCTATAAATTAAGAGTTTCACTTTATTTATAATATAGAAAACACTAACAATCATCTTTTTCAACTACTTGTTTCTCATTAAAAGCTCTATTTTCTTACTTGGTTCATTGATTCTTTACTTACAAATAACCTTAGTGCACCTTTGTCATTCATTATAGTCTTCCTTTATATTTGCTTATTTATTAAGCTACGATGAGAGTGTATTTTATTAATTATTGAAGTGAGGTTGTGAACTTTTAAAGCATCAAATTGAGGTATATTTGAAGAGATCTTGTAGCGCTTATTGGAATCGAAATCAAAGCGTAGAATATTGAAAATTTGGTTGAAACTTCAAAGATAATAAAACTCTCACTCGATTAGAGTTTGAAGAAAGTGGACATAGGCAAAAAGTGTCGAACCATTATAAAATATTGTATTTGTTTTTTTTTTTTGAACTCTATCTTCTTACTTATTATTCTTTAATTTGCTTAAATTTAGTATGCTCAGAAAAGTTTTGTTCAAAAACTCAATTCACCCCCTCTCTTGAGTGATTTTTGCAATGGATTAAATAGCCTTATATAATTTTTTGTTGTGAGTTCTTTAAATAAATTGGTGATTGCAAGTTAAAATTTCAACATATACTCAAGCGTGAGTGTTTTAGAATCCTTCCTAAAACTACTTGATTATTCAAAGTTCATTTCGCTTAAAGGTGGTCAGATGTAAATATAAGTGGTTTGAGGTTGCTTAAAGATGGTTAGAAGTAAACTTTTTGAAAAGATCTCTTATCTACTTTTGATCCATGAAAATGTCTTCCTTTATTTGTTTATTTAGAGTCTCTAGCTGTAAATGGCATAGAAAACAAGGCTTAACCACTAAATTTTCAAAATTTTCTAGACATAGTATGAAGAGGTAGTTGTTCAAGGTTGCTATGATACAACTCTTGGGCAATATATTTTGAATTTTGAGTGATTCAACCTCTTCATCATTATAATCATTTGGTTAATTAATCTACATGATGTTGACAGTAGTTTGAACTTTGAAGAATGGAGGGACATTTTTTAATCAGTTTCTTGTATGCTTAAGGGGTTCGCTGAAGGCCAAATCAAAACCTCTGGACCCTTAACTAAGATTTGTTAATCAACCCACTCTATTGATTAACAAATTAATCCATCCTGGGTCAGAGACAGACCAGTTTGTCCAGCATTGTGGAATCTGATTTGGTCTTCGAATAAACAATAAGCTGTGAGAGTCTTGATTCATACTCCATATACTTGTACCAAGTCTTCACCCTTGTCTCTGAAGGCTCTCATATCTTCCCTTTGACACAGTTCTATGACATTAAAGAGTAAGTCTTCATTTTCTGGGCTAAAAGTTCTTCCATATATATCTTCCCTTTTACAACTCTCTCACAGACACAGTAGAAAAATGGACATTCCTTCTAATTTAGAATCAGAGTTAACCCACAGAATCTCAAATATGATTCCAAGACTGAAAGAACAATTTTATCATTTTATACTTTACATATGGTTGAAAAGTTCCATGCTTCATGATGCTTATGTTGATACAATGATTGGGCCTGCGTGTGATGTTGGCAGAATAAACAAAGTCCGGGCTCTGGGAGGGGAGATAGAGAATCACAAGAAGTTCACAGGTGCTGATGGTTTCTACTACTCGTGAGGAAGTTGACAGTAAGTTGGTTTTGGAGATCTATAAGAGGTTGGCAGCTTCTCGCCAATTGTCTGGATGATACTTGCTCTGTCCCAGTTTTTCTTAATTTGCATGTTTCTTGGTTGTAAATTGTGCAGTTCATAGCTAGCCATCTTTTTCTGTCTTCCTTTTGGTCATGTGGTGAATTAAGCCCACTGTTGTAACTCATAAATTGAGAATGAAGCGTTTTTCCTTGTGAAGAAGAGTGGTAAGAACCCAGATTGTCGAGGATGTTTTTTGTGGCCTGATTGGGATGAGGTGGGGTGGGGGGAATTTCCAGAATGAAATGAAAGGATTGATTGGAATGGAGATTTACTTGAATTTTTAGCTGGACCAGTGAGAAAATGACAATGGAGACACATGACACATAGTTGAGAACATGTGAAGCAAATCATTGTATGAATATTATTACCACGTGCATCTACCATTATTTCACATATTTATACCTTATGAGTTTTCACAAATCTGGGAGAGAGAAAAAAAAGAAAAGACTTCCACAAGGCCTAGAAAACCATCCCATGCAAGATATGAGAAACTTGGAATCTCACCATACTACCCAGATGTGAGAATTGAAATTACAAATATATGCCTCATTTTGATTCCTAATTTTTCATTTTATTGTCTGAGCCAGAGACAAATGAAATATGCCCTCAAAATGGAAAGTGCTGAAAATGGCATCTTCAACCATTTCACCCATCAATATTTGAAAATAATTTGGTATATTGCGATAGGCATATTCCTTACTTCCCTTCCAAATCGTATCAGAAAAATGCTTATCCGGTTTTTCAATCACTCGTCATGAATATCCTTCCATTAATTTTTCATTAGCATCTAATCGAGTTTATTGACTTTTATCTTCTAAATCTGAACACTTTTAGGATTACACATATATTGCATGACCTTCATTTTTCTACAATCTTAAAAACCAAAATGCATACTAAGAAAAGACAAGGTCTACAAATTAAGACTATAATTTGGTAGGAATGATCAGGTTTATGGCTAACTCAAACTCAATCCAACCTTATTTCCTTAAGTTGGGGTCATAATGGTTTTTAAAATTTATTTTATTTTATATTTATATGAAAATTTAAATAGTAAATAGGACAAAATTTTAAGATAACAATAAAAAAAATTTATATATATATATAAAATAATAATAAAAAGTATATGATATAATATAATATAATTTTTTTAAAATGAATATTATTAAGATAACATAATATACATTATAGATACATTAAATTAATTAAAGTTAGGCTTGGGTTGTTTGAATCATGGCTTGACCCAAATTAAGTTCAAATTGCAAAATACGTAACTCAAATTCAATCCAAGTATTAAGAATGATTGTCCAAGCCTATAAAAAACGTGGGATTGAGTTTGGGTTAAGTTGGACCAATCTATCCAAGTTGCACTCCTATTATGAACTAATTGAATTTTCTAAATATGTCATTATTGATAAATATTATGTGAAGAGGAGGGCGTGCAAGATAGCTACAATTCCAGTTGAGAGTGGACCATTTCAATCCTTTCATCATTTACCATTTTATCACATTTTGCTAATTGACCCGCCTAATCGGGATAATAATTTGAAGAATGAAAGGATATTTTGATCATTTTATTGTATGCTTTAAAGGCTCCTTTAAGGTCAAATTATGAGCTTTTGACCCTAAATTAAGGCCTGTTAATTTAAATTAAGATCTTAATATAATCCTCGCTCAGTCAGACGGTTAGTTTGTCTGACTGCCCCAATAATTTCGGTCTTCGGATTAACAATAAGACCAAGCCTTAATTCATACCCCAGTAGAACTTATACCAAGTCTTCAGACTTCTATATAAAATGCTCTACTAGTTCACACAAACAGCTCCCTGATCACCATAGGCCTTCACCTTCTAAAGAAAGGTTTCTCTCTCCTTCACAACTCTTGTCATACCAGGTAGAAAATGGACATTCTTTCCACTGTATTCAACGAGAGCACGAAAAGGTACTGGAGAAGGAGAAGATACCAAAGGCTCAGTGGTGGGGCACCCAACAACAAAAAGAAGCTGAAGATCAGGAGGCTTGGTGGGAGTGGTCACCGGCTTTGGAAGATAAAACTGATCCCGAAGTTTCAGTTGAGCATCGCATCCCCTGTAAAGCTTTTGGTGAAGTTTCATGATGCTTATATCGATATGATGATTCGTTTGGTGGGAAACGCTGGAAACTCGAGTAACATCGGCCTTTTTGGAGGACAGATAATTCCGAGAGGCCCGCATATTTCGATGGTCTCCACCTATGAGAAAATGGACAATAGGTTGGTTTTGGAGATTAATAAGAGGCTGGCAACTTCTCCCCCAGTGTCTGCCTTTTGAAGCAATTTCTGTGATACTTTCTCATCTCAACTCTTCACCAATCATTTAATTGCTTGTGCATTTTTTTTTTCTTTTCCTTTTTCTGGTCTTTTGGGCGATTCCCATTTTTGTACTTGTAACTCAAAGAGTTCAGAATTGTAAAATTTTGTAATCTATGCATCATTTCAAATGAAATGACCACAACATCTTTTCACTCTTCATGTTTCTGGTGCTGGTTCTGTCTTCTTTCTTTGATCAGACAGAAATGAAAATGGGCAAACAGATCATCCATTATCCCACTCCATATTTGTTGGGACCACAAAATTAAGGATAATTGAAAGAACTGATTTTCTAGAACTAAAGGAGAGGATCCAACTCAGGGTTCCTTGCATTTGAGGTAGCAATTTCTGAATCTTTGATTTGAAATTTCATGAATTTCATAAGTCACAATATGAGTCAAACAGTCCCAACCTGATACTACTCCCATTTTGCAATGATCTCCTCCGTAATGTCCTTTCTAAACCCGATGATGGACTCTTATAACTTTAAGCCACGTGTATATAATTAAGATGAGTTTATCCGTATATTATCAGATGAGGGATATCACACACATATATATATATATATATATAGATACAATGTTTTGAAATTTCATTGATTCGAGTTTTTGTTTGAGCTTAGACATTAGTTGGGCACACCTATTTCATACCCAACATTAATTAGAAAAATTAATTTCCATAACATTAATTAAAAAAAAAAAAAAGAATTTCCACAGTCCCCTAATCTTGAGAACTCAGAAGATGCTTGGGGTGGCCGTATCTTCAGTCATTTGCTGGCGATTCAGACAGTGCTATCACATGAAATAAACTGAATAATCTATAGTAGTACCCATCTTCACTGATCTCAAAATCCCTGGACGCACTCTTCTTACAAACGTCTTGCACATGACATGACCTCCTCGCCCAACACTCCAAGAAGATTGAACCCACCTGTAAGACTCGAATCTTGTCATCTTCCTCATGTTTTCTGCTTTTAGCTCGTTATTAAATCTAAATGTAGTAATTTATTTGCTGTAAACTCACTAAAACTCAAACTTAAGCAGTTGTCCTTTGAGTAGACTCTTCTAGCGTTTTGTGAAGATCATCATTCATGCAAGAAAAAATAAATGTAGGCCCCAGTAAATCATTGAGATCCTGAACCATCTCACCCAAATTTTGAAAGACTTAGAGAAGAAAATCTTTCAAAGACATTACTTAAAATTTGAGCTTAAAGAAAATGAAACATAAACCTTTACATTGTCCCAAAAATTAAATGCCTTTTCTCATTGATTTTCCTGAGAAAATCTATTCAGAAAAAACCTGTGAATTTTGAGTCTAGGCAGTCAAATAAGTAACAGTGGATCAAAAGAAAAGGGTCAAATGTCAGAAGTATGCAATATACGAAGAATTTAAAGATTAAACTAAAGTAATTCTGTTTTGAAAATGTTCGCTATGATCCGTAATGGCTTCATTTCCCTAGCAGACTTGTCTGCAGACGTTGTGGCCTGAGCTAGACATGATATTTGTTGGGATTCCTCTTCTGATTTTTTTCAAGGCTTCTCTTTCATAGACATGTGTGCGCCAAATATATCTGGAGATTGGATTTCATAGCTACTGGTAGCATGCGAATTCAATTCTTTTGGCAGGAACACGTGTGCCTCACCTTAAAATTTGGTTTTTTTTAATGATTTTTCCTCCTTCCATGTGATGGGAGAATAACAGCCCAATACTAATACATGTGCAACAATAATCATTAATCAGATAGGAATTTAAATAAGTCACACTAATAGTGTAACTATCGGTTGTCAATGTGTAGACCCAAAAGGCCTCTCTCATAGGATCCACTCAATTTAGAAGATCTCACAATATATATATATTAGTTTTTTAAAATTATTTTATAGGGCATAAAAATCTTGTTCATCTTGGCATGATAATTAAAATTATATTCAAATTCAATTATTATAACCACATTTGTCAGGAATTATTTTTTGAACCCAACATTAATGCTAGGCTTGATCATCGATAAGACAATGATGGGCCAACATGCACAACACTTCTTTTTTACAAGTTTAAACTTTTAAGAAAATCAATAATTTAATATGGTATCAGATTTTGGTTTAATGAGAGGTCATGAATTTAAGTTACCTCTTCCTAATTTATATATTTCTTTTCTCCCACTTTTGCAATCTTTGATATCTTTACCCCTCAATTTACAATTTTATGGTATCTCTCCAATTTGCAATTTTATGGTGTCTCTCCCCGAGTATGTTTGTTTTTCCTCTCCCACTTTTGCAATCTTTAATATCTTTCTCTCCAATTTGTAATTCTATGGTATCTCTCCACCTACAAGTATAAAGTCATATAACTAATTTACTATTTTATGGTTTCTCTTTACATGTAGGCATGTGTGTTTCCCTCATTCGTTTATCCTCTCCCACTTTTGCAATCTTTGATATCTTTTTCTCCAATTTGTAATTTTATAATATCTCTCTATGAGCGGGTATAGAGAAATATGCATGTGAGGAAGGGTGTTAAGAAACATGATATGCATATTAATCCTAAATCCTCAGAACTTAAGCTTTCAGAAAAGCACTCTATCTTTGAAGACAAGAAAAGTTTATTGAACCAAAGTGGTTACCATACCTCCAAGGTTTTGTGGCCGTTGGATAACCATTCAATCTAGGCCATTGAAATGGACAATGAATAAAAAAAAAAAAGGTGAAAAAGGGTGTTCAAGTAGTCAATCACTACCCCCTCTTTCTCGTCTTCTTCTCTCTTTTCGTTTCTCTCTTGAGTCACATATTCATCACACTATTTTTCTTCCTTTCATTGTAAGTTCCTTCTACTTTCCTTTTTCCTTCTTCTCTTCTTTGTTATGGTAATAATTTTTATTTTTTTTTATGGTCTTGTCTGAAATGGTGGTTTTGAATTCTAAGCGGACAATGTTCAATGTGGTGAGGCATTTGTGAAGCTTTGTCAAAGTTGTCATCAAAGCTATTTTCCCTCTTCTGTTCTCCATTCTGTAATTATTATTTTTTTTTATGCTCTCGTCAACAATGGTGGTTTTAAACTCTAAGGCGACAATGTCTGAGGTAGTGAGGCATTTGTGAAACTTTGTCGAAACTGCCTTAGAAGTAAGAAGAAGAAGACAAGTGGAAGCAAAGAACTTGTGCCAGATTGAGAGTTGCTGCTTGTGCTGCTACTTATGTCAACGTGCCTAGACGTGTTATATCAATTCTCTAACCTTAAAAAAATGTGAATATTGTTGAATTTTACATATATATATATATATATATATATATATATAACTCCATCAATGGAAAGGGTGTCCAACTATGCTATTCTTTTTCTTCTTATAGGCATATTGTCTTTACCTTAAAATCATATTAGAAAGAAAGAGAAAAAAAACGAGATTAATGAATGAATGAACATATTAAAATGAAAATCGGTTTTTCTTTTTTCAATTTCTACTTTGATACTTCTAACTCTCATTATTTAACATAGTTTGTGTCAGTGTTATATATATCGGGACGGGTGATGAAGATGGTGTGGATGAGATATTAAAACTAATAATAGACAGGTTCATAGTTTTTCCACCATTGAAAATGAAGGGAGTATTGTGGGGATTTGGGAGCGGGAATTTTTTATGCGTTTTGTATGACATTTCTTTTTAAATATAAGATAGTAATACAAAATCTTACTCTTTTGTTTTCACTTCAAAAGAGTAATTGAGGTACAAAGAATGTAATGAAGAGTATGAAATTTAAAACATTTTTTTTATTGTCCTCACATTCTTTTTTATGCCCTTGAAATTTTACAAATTTTAATTTTCTTTATTTAAAAAAAAAATTGGTTCAATATTTAGCCAATCTTGTCAATAAATAAATTTAAATTACAATTTAAGAAATTATAAATATTATTTATTTTCAATTAACAATAGATAAATCATAACTTGCATTTTTAACAATAAATATTTATTTTAATATATTTATGTATGATTTTTTGAAAGGTGAGTTATAAGTTTATATCATAAAATGAATATTTTATCATCTCATAACAATTATTCTTATTAATATTTTACAACATTATTTAATTGCATTGTAATGAGAACCTGCATATCACATGCATAGGATCTTCCCCCATTAAAATATGGGTTAACCTATTGGTGACCTGTAACCTGTTGAAGGAGTTTTTTTTGTTTTTTTATTTAGGGCGCCTTTACACTTGCCATGCCTTTATTGGAGAAAAAGTGTGGTTTGGCACCCAAAAAGCAAAAGTCGGTTCCATAGACCAACGCAGGCAGAGAATGCCATTACTTGAGACTTGAAAGTAGTAAAATTATTATACATATGAGAAGGGTTTTACTTTTTTGTGTTTTTACTGTGTGAAAATAATGAGGGAAGGGAGTGGAATTAAATGCTCTGCTGACTTCCCTTGGTGATCGGTTTCCGTCTTCTCCAAGCAGACATGTGACTTCTTCTTGCCTGATTCTTTTCCCCTCTCTCATGCGCTGACTGTTAGTTAGGAACCTTCTCAGATCAAAAGTTCAAAACCGCACTCACTTTCTTTTCTATCAGATTCCTCAAAAAGCAAACACTAGAGAAAGGCGGTCGATTGTTGGAAGCAACAATGGAGGATGGAATTAGGATATCCGAGGATGCAGGTCTTTATCGCCCTCTCACAGATGGGTACACCAATGCTTCCGATGATTCTCGCCTCAAACAGCTGGGTTACAGGCAGGAGCTCAGCCGCAGTCTCTCGTATGCTCTTCCGCACTATTCCCCTCCTCTATTATTTCCGCTTCCCTTTCTCAGTTTTCACATACATCTGCGATCAATTCTCCCTTTCATTCACTTCCATCTTCGATTCATATCCATATGTATCCAGAATTTTGGGCAAGGTTTGATTCTTGCCCAGCTGCGCTTGCTTTTGGCTCTTGGGAAAGAAGGGAGGAAAGTGGAGCTGTTTAAAAGTGTTTTGTTAAAGCATTTTTAGAATATTTCCATTTTCAAAGTATTTTGTTAAAGCTTTTTCTGCTTCGTGGTGCTGCCCAAGGCCCCAAATGCAAGATTTTAATTTTGATAAAATCAGGGAATTGTATTTTTTTTTTATTATTATTCTTAATGTGAAATTGGTAAAGGCACTTTTCTGTAATGGCATATATGTACATCTCAGTAAAAATAAGTGCAATTTCATCGTGCTTGTGGCTGTGGCAGCTCAATTGGCAACTTCGCGGTGACTTTCACAATCATATCAGTTCTCACCGGGCTGACCACGACGTTTAACACGGGCCTGACATATGGCGGCCCACTAACGATGGTGTATGGATGGCCCATAGTAGGCATGCTCACTCTGGTGGTTGGCCTAGCCATGGCCGAGATTTGTTCTGCTTATCCGACGTCTGGTGGGTTGTACTTCTGGAGCGCCAAGCTCTGTGGCAATGAATGGGGGCCTTTTGCTTCCTGGCTCACTGGCTGGTATGTCGCTTCACCCTGACTTCCATTTTTAGGCATTTATATGATGATCCCATGTGCTCAACTGCATGCATATTCATTGACTGATGTTTCAAAAGTTCAACCTTTTTGTTTCACCTCTTTTGATTTCATGTTGGCGTGGATGATGGATCCAACTATCTTTTTCTTTTCGTAGTGTAGGTCTTTGTATTACGAAGTAAAAATAAACCCACGCTCTTGAAGGCTAGGAAAAAGGCTCATTGTGGGCTTATTGGACCCTCCTTTGATATTCAATCCATGATCAGGCCCAAAAGTCACCTAGCGTTCCTTAAGTGGTCTAGCCTGGTAATTTGAGGTGAGTCTGGATTGAGAAGTTATTAAAGACACTCGTCTCCGTAGGCCCAAATCAGCAATCTGGTCTAACGAACTTCTTATAGGCCCAATTTTGGTGATCGTCGCTTAGAGGTGTGGTTACTGTTTTTCTAGTCAAAATCAACCATAAGGCAAAATTATATGATGGATCTTAAGTCTTAAGACTCTTAACCATAAGTTCTGTTGGACTTGGGTTTGGATGCCGCTGACCCGACCCAATAAATGGGAGAAATAAAAGTAACAGTTTTTGAGAGTTTTAAATTACCTAGAACCGCCACTATTAAAAAAAAAAAATTACTATTTCCTAGTGAGAATTCTCTCCCCTTGAAAATCAGAGAAAAAAATATATTTTCTCCTATCTCTTTAAATCTATGAAAACGAAAATGAAAAATATGTTTTTTTTCTTCCTTGAAAACAAAAGAAGAAATATTTTTTCTTTTTTCCCTTGAAAACAAAAAGAAAAGAATGGTTTTCGTATTCGTAGTTTCATTCATGACTTGAGATGAGAAAATTGATTAATGAAGCAAGAATCAAAGTCAGAAAGTAATAGAAACCTTTTTTTTTTTTTATCAATTTCAGTATTCAAACACGGCATCCTTAGGTCAAAGCCTGAATTGAATAGTAATCCAGCCCAAACAGATGCCCCTAGTCATTTGCAGGATAGAAAATTTTATTAAATTTTCTTATGAAGCAAACTTATTAAAATTTTCTTCTTTTCCTTTTTTTGACACTCCTTGAGTTGATAAGTTGCCTTATTTATTCAACGTGTCTAACTTCTGTGGCGCTTGTTGTATCCTAGAATACGTAACATTAGGTTACCTTGCACATCTCACTGCAAGGGCCCAAACCAAACCTCTAACATGAGAGACTTTTACATCTCACTGCAAGGACAGACTAAACTAAATCTTTCACTTGGAAATTTGGCACTCCCATCTAGCCATTGATCTTTATATATTTTCCTTCATTCATTGGACCGACTTTCGTATTATTTGTAATAGAACTTCCCACGATGGACCATTCACACTATCACAACGACCCACAGATACACAATCCAGGTGTGAAAGCCCCTTTCAAAAGCCCTCATGGTTGGTTTGAGGCAAGCTCGCAAGGGACAAAAAGTTTAGAAATGTCAAATTACGATTCTATTCATTCAACCCCAATCTATCACTCAACATGATCATCCAAGATCCGTCATGTCTCCTTTGGAATAGTATAAGTTTGAAAATTCATTGCTTCTTTTCTTTCTTTCCGTCTCCTTTACGTCCGTTGGGGCTGCGTTTTCATCCAAGACGGAATCTGAATCTTTGATCAATCCTGACAAACCATTTTCTTTCCCTTTCTTTCCTGTGGAGTGTATTGACTTTCATTTATATGTTTAAAAATTAATTAAATTTTTTTAAAAAATATTAATTTATTCCTATTTTATTATTTTTACATATCAAACTAACAGATACCATATTTGGGTTAACTTTTAACTTCTATATTTGATACTAAAAGAAGTCAAAAAAAAATTAATTTAGAATATGTATTTTAAAAATTATTTTATTAAATATAATAATTATTATGGTAGTTTTAAAATTTTTGATAATTTTTTTAAAATCATTTTTTTTCTCCTTTTATTAAAAATGAATCTTTTCCGGAAGAAATTCTCTATTTTAGAAACTGAAAACTTGATTGGAAAGAATTAAAAAAAAAAAAAATCATTCCTATCATGGAAGAATCTTCCTTGTTTAAAATTCAGAATGAAACAAGGTTGGCATGAAAGTGAGTAAAATTGGAAGACAAATGATTGTTTTTAAAATGGGGCACATGCATTCAATTTAATGTTGGCATGTTGAGGGGTTTTTATAATATGAACCCATAATAAGCCTCCAGGCAGAGTGGCGACTGCCCACGTCACTCGCATCTTCAACTCCATGCCCCGCGGGTCAACGGCACACCGTTGGGAGCTTTATTTGACCTACATCAAACACTCTCGCTATCTCACGTCTCAATTGGTAATTTGGTACGTCGATGAAAATCCGAGGTGGGAATGAGTGCTGAGGTAGAGATGATTCAGATGAATCCCCATTGAATGGCTGTTTGCAATTAGGAGGGTCCCACGATCGAGGACTCCCAGAACGAGGGAGGAGAGAGAGAGAGAGATTCAAATTTGAATGATCGATTGATATAAAGCAAGGTCCTTTGTTCTGTTCTTTCTGGTGGGTGTTTGAAGAGTCTCCACTGCAAGATGGGTTGGGATCGTAGTGAAAGGTCTCTACCTTCTCAAGTTGAGGACGGAATCGCCGACTCCGGCCAATCTCGTCTCAGCCAGCTCGGTTACAAGCAGGAACTCAAGCGTGATCTCTCGTAATTCACTCCAACACACTTCCTCTTCTGTGTTTTCTAATCTTTGTTGGCCATTCCTTCCCTGTTTGTTAATGGGGTTGGTGAGGATGGTGTTGTTTAGGTGTTTTTGTTCATGGGTCTTGTTCGAAATTGCAGGGTTGTTTCGAATTTTGCGTTTTCGTTTTCGATCATTTCGGTGATTACTGGGGTAACCACTCTATACAATAGTGGGTTGACGAACGGTGGACCTGTTGTTATGGTGTATGGGTGGCTTATAGCTGGTGGATTCAGTATGCTAGTTGGGTTGTCGATGGCTGAGATATGTTCTTCATACCCAACATCTGGAGGCCTCTACTATTGGAGTGCCAAACTTGCTGGCCCAAGTTGGGCACCCTTTGCTTCATGGATGACTGGCTGGTACAGATTTTCTGCTGATCTTCTTGATATTGTTCAAACATTCCTTCAATTTCATTGTCTTCTCAACTTTTCACTCAAGACTTACTTCTGATTTGCCATCCTTAACTTAATCATCTAACTTTTTTGGGGATGCCTCAGATAAGTAGGTGGAGAATGATTAGGGAGCCCTTTTCTTTTAATCAAAGAACAAGCCCTGTGCCCTTTTTCATCTCCTTGTTAGAAACCTTTGGTGTTTGCTCCAGGGCTGTTGCCCTAGTAATTAGTTTTGGGCTCTAACAGCCGAAGACCAAATACGTTACTGAGAATTGAAGTAATTATAAAAGTGAACTTGTTTAGAATCCTCGGTATGTTTTTGTTCAATTTTTATGTTTTGTTTACAATGTTTTTGGTTAATTTTCTATCCTCAGATCTTTTTATGTTTGAGATAATCACATGTTGTGCTTCTGGTTTCCCTGTTCCAAATCCATGCAGGGAAATAGTTTAATGGTTTTTTTTAAACCCCTTTCTCATTATGGTGGATAAATTCAGTCTTGCATGTCTCTTGGAAAAGTGCCCAGCAACTGAATTTCTCTCCACAGTACAGTTGTAGTATGTCTGATGCCAAGGAGTGGCTTTGCATTAGTTCTGCAATCCTATTATTATTTTTATCCCCAATCCAGTGTCTAACAACCCTCTATGTTGTGGCAAAATTTCCAAGATCTACTAATGGTTAAACTTTTGCCCCGTTTACTTTCCATCATATAATAAATGGGGTAGCGAATTGGATACATTCCTATGATTTGGCAATTCAGCTTCTTATTTTCTTAGAAAGCTAATCCTTTGTCAATTTGTGAAATAGTGTAAGAAGGTTTCTTGTTTTTAACCTCCTTATGTTCTTTTGCCCTTCAATTTTCTCTGGAGATGGATTAGAGCTCTAATTTTTTTTATTGAATCATAATATTTATCCTGCTTGCCAAATTTGATTCTACATTCCACCATGATTTGTTTGTCTGCAATAACATTTTCTGATGCATGGAAAATGGTTTTCTGTTTCCATGCAGGTTCAACATTGTTGGTCAGGTATTTCTAAGAATTCATATATTGTGGAGTTCAAGATCTTGAACATATATTTGGAGGTCAACCTTGCTACGGATGTCTCATTTCCTATTATGCAATAATCATTTGAGAAACTTTTTCATTTGCAGTGGGCTGTTACAACAAGTATCGATTTCTCCCTTGCACAGATGATTCAGGTGATCATTCTTCTTAGCACAGGTGGAGCAAATGGTGGTGGATATGAGGCATCTAAATATGTAGTTATAGCTTTCCATGGGGGAATTCTGCTTATGCATGCTATATTAAACAGTCTTCCCATCTCAGTGTTGTCCTTCTTTGGGCAGCTTGCTGCAGCATGGAATATTGTAGGTATGAAAAATTTCCTGGTATTTTCTCCTTTTTCCACTTTGTATTGTTTGAGGCAACCTTTTCTTCATCCTCTAATGTTTTGGTGTTTTTCAGGTGTCTTTGTTCTTATGATTCTCATTCCCTTGGTTGCCACAGAGAGGGCAAGTGCCAAGTTTGTTTTCACTTACTTCAACACTGATAGTGCCGAAGGAATCAACAGTAAAGCTTATATATTTGTCCTTGGGCTTCTAATGAGCCAGTATACCCTAACTGGGTATGATGCATCTGCTCACATGGTAACTAGAATTATCTTACTAGTTGCTTTCTCAAATAAACTCACTGCATTTGAAATATGTAGAAATGTGTCCAGCCTAACTAGTCAGACAGATGTCAAAGTTGTATGAGATTGACTCATGGTGAACACGGGACCTTTGTGACAATACGAAGTTAGGGAATCTTGGATGATGCATAACTTTTCCATGGTTATATTGTTTTGTTTAACACTAAAAACTGAATGAATGTAATGGATTCCAGTTTTCCTGAGAGCAGGGAGTCCTTAGCCCTAAAGTTCAGCAAGTCAAGAAATTTTAGTTACATAGAATGGAGCTTGTCTGTGTTATTTTCTTCATGGTTTGCAACTTACATCATTTTTCCTTTTTCTACTTATAAAGGTCTAGCCCTTCTCCTTTCTGTCATTTACCTCTGTTTAGCCAGACGACAGAAACTAAACCAGCCTGTTTCTTTGAACCTCCTTTCCCAGACGGAAGAAACCAAGAGCGCAGATGTAAATGGACCAAGAGGAATAATTAGTGCCATCGGCATATCTGTAATTGTTGGATGGGGTTACATAATTGGTATCACATTTGCAGTTACCGACATTTCATACCTTTTGAGTAGCACCAATGATGCTGGTGGTTATGCCATTGCTGAAGTATTTTACCAAGCATTCAAGAGCAGGTATGGCAGTGGAGTTGGAGGAATCATTTGCTTAGGAGTGGTTGCTGTTGCCATATTTTTCTGTGGGATGGGTTCAGTTACTAGCAACTCAAGGTAACCATGCTCATTACTGATTTCTTCTCATATGACAAGGATTTCACTTGGGATTTTAATTCCTTAGAGACCTACTGAAGATGCTGAAAATTCCTTCTCAGGATGGCTTATGCTTTCTCTAGAGATGGTGCAATGCCTTTTTCGCCCTTGTGGCATAAAGTGAACTCACAGGAGGTCCCCATAAATGCAGTTTGGCTTTCTGCTGCTATATCATTTTGTATGGCATTGACGGTATGATTCTTTTATTTCATTTTTTTTTAGTTCTACTTCTGCGATTATGACAGCCATCAGTAAAGTCATATACAAACACCCCTTTCCTTACAACCATGGATTTTTGGGTTTTCTGCCAAATTTCAGGCAGAAACAAACTAGTGTTTGCCAGCATAACAAGGATCTGAAATCACCTCTAACTTTTACATATCATGAGTATCTGTTTTCCATGTACAAGTCTATTTTGTTTTTAGCAGGGAAGGAAGGGATCATTTTCTCCACATTTATGGAATTTGTTATAAAATATTCAAGACATTGATTTTGTTTTGATTTTTATTATAAGTTTATAACCTTGGTAATGATGTTTTTTACTTTTTCTTTTCAAATCAAAGTGATTCCCAATGACGCATGCACTTGGTTAATTCCAAGTCATGTTGATTTTGACGTTTCCCCTGCACTCATGCTTCTTCTCTTCCTTCAGCAGCTAAATTAGGTGCTCATTTGTTTAAAATCTTTTGCAGTCACTGGGAAGCCTTGTGGCATTTCAAGCCATGGTATCAATTGCAACTATTGGACTCTACATTGCTTATGCCCTCCCCATCTTCTTTAGGGTGACCTTGGCCCGTAAGTCATTTATTCCAGGACCTTTCAATTTGGGCCGCTACGGAATCCTTGTTGGCTGGGTTGCAGTTCTTTGGGTGATAACAATTTCAGTACTTTTCTCATTGCCTGTGGCCTACCCCATCACAACGGAGACTCTTAACTATACTCCGGTCGCAGTTGGTGGCCTTCTTTTTCTCGCAGTTGCTTCTTGGATCATAAGTGCTCGACACTGGTTTAAAGGTCCAATAACCAACATAGATACTTGAAGTAATGTAACTGTATCATTCATTGTTATTCTTAGAAACATCTATAATATGGGATCTTTCATTTGACCTGCTCTTGGACTGTGCGCACACACAAGCACACATGAAGTTTTGGTAAATATATTCTATGTACTTTGTAAGTATGCTGTGTGATCTTCCATAAATAGGCATGGCAATAGAGATGAATTCCAACACCAACAACAGAAAGCAAATTTTTTTATCAAAATTTCGAGCAATCCAATGCAATTGCTTCTGGATTTCTTTTGGATGTAGACTTTTGGTTAAAATAATGTGGATTGAGTGCATGCATCATAGACCATTGTTTTGGAGATAAAGAGTTTTTTAGGCCAGGCTATTTGAATATTTAATAGGAGAATCAGTGGATGGAAGAGTAATAACAATGGAAATAAATGGAAAACAATCAGTAACACAAGAAACACCGCTCAACCATATTTGTACATTAATAACAATATCATGTGTTAACAGTACATAAAGTTTACTTGTCTGGCCCATCGAAGTTACGAGCATCTGGATTATCTTCATCTAGAGATCTGCTTAACCATTCAGTCAACCAATCATAACCGCTCTCATCCAATCCACCATGGCCTGTACCTGGGGCATGGGCAACGCTCTGATTTGCTGAATTGGCTAGATGAGCCAGTCGTGGTATAGCATCATCAGTAGTATTAATGCCATCAGGAATGTCTGAGTTGGGTCTACCGGCAGAAGAAGTCAGCCTAGGCACCAAATTTTGCGCCTCAGTTAACCTCTTAAATGGTGTTGGAAACTGGGTTAGACTTTGCCAACACTGCTGAGCAGTCAATCTATGAAGAGCAGCCTGATCTAGTGCCACATATGGATCACTGTTCCCTTGGAATCCCAGAGGCTGTTTCCCCTTTCCATTCTCATTCATGTTGACATCACTTGGAAAAGGTCCTGTCCTCTCCCTTATTTGGCTTGTCCCTTGATGCTTTCCATAACCCACCATTTGAACTCCATTGTTGTTTTTGGTTGGATTTGGATGCTGCTTGTGCTCAGTTGAGTTGCTAGGCCCTGCATTTCCTGGTACAGGACTAGCCTTCAGAGAGAGTGGAGGATGAAGCTGCAATGATGAATTAGCGTTAACTCCAACAGAGCCCTGCCGCTCCTGGAATTGTGGAACTCCCATTTGGCGATTGCCATTGGATGTTGATATATTCACAGAAGATGGAAGTGGCAGTGGAGTATTCCCACAGGTGTCCAACATGCTCTGAACTTGTGCTTTGTATTTCTGAAAAAACATATGGCAAATAATCTTACACCTAAACCAAATGTCAAAAGTAGGAATTATATCACTAGGATCACCCGCCACCAGCTCTGTTCGGTGGTTTCTTGACTGTCCTATAAATTTTATTTGTTAAAGAGAGCTTAAAGTTGGGTGTCCTCGCTCTGAAGAACTTTACTTCACCACCAGTTAACAGTAGATTTTGAGCTGTTTTCTAGTTTTAGCAAGGAAAGTAGGGAAATTTCACAAAAAAGGTACCGAGGGAGAGAGTGCAGAAATGAACCTGCAGATGGCTGGAAATATGGCCTTGTCTCAAATCCGGCACCTTCATCAACTCTAGTATTGCTTTTGGGCTAGCCTCTGCATCCAGAAAACAAACAACAAACCACAAGAAGAAAGCAGTTTATTCAGGGGAAGCACACGATCTACAATGCAGAGCTTTGTGTGAGAAGAAATAAAAAAGGCAAGTGACTGGAATTTTAGATTGTGTATAACTAGAGAAAGAAAGGTTACTTTTTTCACCCAGTTTTCTGATGGCTTCTGTAAATTTGAAGTGAAGATCTGGAGTCCACCTCATACATTGCCTTTTCTCCAAGGTGCTACTCTTCTGTTTCTTTTCATTCCCGTCTTCTTCAATGGGGCTTATACCTTGGGAATGAATTTGTTCAGAGTAGATTTTCCTTTTGCACTTTCTTTTTTCTGTGTTGTCTTCATTTGATCTCTTTCTATCATTGCATCCTGGTTTTTGGTCAGCTGCCATCCTCAACAGTTCACGTTCAGTAGTTTGTGCATCCCCCTTAACTAGGCCACTGTCCGGTTTGATTTGCTTATTCTTCCCTTTTAGATCAGCTATCCACTGTTCATGATTAGTGCCATGCAAATCATTTTCATTGGCAGTCCTAGAGTTGGTCCTGGACACACTACCCACCTCCCTAAACCAATCATTTCTAAACGCACTAGCGGATTCTTCTTTGATCTTCACACCTTGAGATTTACTCCTCTCTTTTGGAAATTCCGAAGACCTTCTCTTCCGATACACATGTTGCCATAAGTCTCTCAGATCATTGTCAGAAACAGGTTTCTGAAGAAAGAAACATGCCCCATTTCTCAGGGCTTGCTCTGCAACTATCTTGCCAGGATACCTGGAGGACATCACTGCAATGGAATGAAGTTAATTGGATTGACCAAGAAGAAATGAAGAAACATAGGAATTTCAATAGTAAAGTTGAAGCTCACAAATGATGGGCATGTGATTTTTCATAAGAAGTATTTGTTGGATAAAGCAAAGGTTGGTCATATCCTGCATGTTAACATCGGCCATAACCAAGTCGAATTCGTCCTTCCGCTCTGCAAATATGGCCATGGCAAGAGATGCTAGTTCAATGGTTGTAACTGAAAGTAAGATAACACCAGATTATCATGGATTCAATAAACATAGATTCTCTTAGAGATCAGCTTGAAAATCATTTTGTATCAAAGACGTGAAAATGAATGATTGATGAACAGATAGAAGATCCTACATGGGGCTAAAACATCAAAATAAAAAGAAGAATTAATCTCCAATTCCCCCTAAACCAGTATAAGTATAGTTCATATATGAGGCTTTTCCTTTAAAGATAGAAGCTTTATCAAATGAAGATATTAAAGTAAATCAAAACCCAGACTGTAAACCTCATAAAACCCATCAAAACCTCCTAAAAAAATGTTGGATATAAAACACTACTACAACAAAGAGAATTCACACATACATATCTCTAAAAATACTTATTGGTCTTACCCTTGAAGGAATGGGATTCCAGCATTGAAGATATGTACATGAGAGAAGTAGTGTCATGATCCACCAGAAGGATCCGTAGGCCACGACCAAAGCTGGGAATTCTGCGGGCTAACGGATCCCAATTCTCTTCCATTATCATAAGACCAAAAACACCCCAAAACAAAAAAATGAAAATACAGAGAAAGAGAGAAGTATTTATGAGGAATGCTGCTTGAATACAGTAAAGGACGTGAATGAGTGGTCTATATATGGCACCCGGAGGAGGACGCCCATAGAAAAGCAACACTGGTAAGCTTAAGAGATAGAGCTTATCTCTGACATCAAACATAAGAATTTGATTTTTATTTTTAGGCATCTTGAATTAAACAATGAATTGCACTTCACCGGTTAATGTTGTTAATGGAAGATATTTGAAAAATAACTCAAAATCTTAATGTATTTATTCGTCATTGAACAACATATTGTTTAGTTAACAAAATATTTACAATTTAAAGTCATTTACTTGAAAATCAAATTTCCCCAAAGATGTTATAAAATTTGACTTTGACTATTATTACGGTTCTTCGTTTAATGGGATGTATAAATACTCTTACTTTGTAGTTTATTTCCATTCAAAAAAAATGAATTTGATTTCATGTATGAAATCCAAATGGCTATCAATATTGATGACAGTGGGAAAAAAAGAAAAGTTTCCGAGATACGGAAAATCTTAGATGAAGCCTTTTTGGATATGCATATTAATGCTTGAAATATAAAAAATATCTATATATAGATAATTTTTAAGATTGTATAGTAATTATGTAATGTTTTGTTTAATTCTCCTTTTATAAGTTCTTCAAAATTAATTTAAAGAGCATTAATACCAATAATTATGATGATGATAATAAATAATATAATGTATTAATGGTACTTGTATGATAGTTTAATGCACTAGAAATTAAGTTTATTATTTTTGGTAATTTTACTAAAATACTTCTATATTTGTATTATTGTGACAACTTGTAGTACCATTCATATTAAATAAATTTTCATAATTATTGAAAATAAATTTCAATGCTATAAATTTGCCATTATTAGTGAAGCACTAATTTTAATGCATTAAATTCCTATTTATTATTAATTAAGATATTGTTATATTATTGCAAAACTTTGGGGATGTTTGATAATTGTTTTCAAAAATAATTCTGAAAAATAATTTTGAAAATCGTTTTTGAAATCTATTCTCTAATTTTTGTAGAAGAAAAGTTTGTTTGGAAATCTAAAATATTTTTAAATTATTTAAAAATAATTTTTATATATAATGTTTTATTTTTACTTATTGTACTATATAATTATTTCTTAAAAGAATCCTAAAAAACAAGTGAAAATAATAAAAAATAACTAAAAAATGTTTTTGAAAATGCTTGGTTTTTTGTTCATAAAAACAAAAAAAGAAAACAATTTTTTACTACCAAACATATTTCGTGGTTTTTTTGGGAATAGCAGAAAATTGTTATAAAAAACAATTCTCGGCCCTTTATTACAATTTTTTTTTGTGAGTCCTTATGTTCTCTTTTCTGACATTTCTGTTTTATTTTGCATTAAATTATCATTTATTTTTTTAGATTTCAGTCTTATTACAATAATTGAAGTACTTAAAGGCTTAAAGCTTAAAGGTTAGAGAAGTGTTTGGGCTGGGCCAAAAGAGGCTTTTGGATGGAGATACCAAACGAAGCCCAAGACCTCTGAGCCCGCGGCTATGGCGTTTGGGCGGGGGATTTAGAAATAGAGGGAGCCGTGGAGTCTACGAATGAAGGGGAAGAGAGAGACAGAAAGAGAGGGAGAGAGAAAGAGAGGAAGGGAGATAGAGAGAGAGAAGTGGAAGATGGTGGGTGTCTCTCCGGCGCTGGTGGTCTTAAGTGGGTGGAATTTTGAAGTTTGAATATCTAGGGTTTGAGTGTCTAACTGGAATTGTGATTTTTGCAGGAGAAATCAACAGAGGAACTTGAACCGCTTTTCGATTACAGTCGAGTCCAGCCTTTCAATTTCGTACCCCTCGACGGTCAGTTTAACACCCACTCTCTCTTTGTATTTCTCTTCGTTTCTTTCTCTGTGACTTTCCTTCTTTATGGGCAGACGATGATTCAGATTCATCCCCGAATCTGACCCCTAAACGAAAAAAGCTTTCCAATTCTTCTGTAAGATCTCTCTCTTTGTATATTTATGTGTGCATGGATGTACGCATGTGCGCGTTTTCTGACGTCTCTTACTTTGAATTGAATTTGACTCATTTGAGTGGAGATGGTACTTGAGAATGGGGTTGCTTTCATGGATTTTGCATGTGTGTGTACCTGAGTGTTTGTGGGCGTGGTTTTTTATTTTTTATTTTTTATTTAAGATATATTGTGTATTAATTGGGGAATTTGGTTGAAAAGGAAGAGAAGAACGAGAATGTTACACAGGTGATTGATTGCAAAGAAAACGAGGAAGAAGATTGGCTACCTCCACCTCCCAAGCTTTCTGTCGATGTGCAAAACCAGCTTGGTGAGGATTCGACTCTAAAGCAGCTCAGGTATTCACAAATTGTTCCTTATCTGGAATACAATATAGAGAATACTAAATTGCATGTAGCAATCACACAAATATGCTTCTTGGTATAGAGAAAATGGCAGGAATGTAACTCTGCATAATGTAGGCCTTGTATGGAATATAATATAAAAAATTGCTGAATGGCATTAAGCAACCACTCAAATTGAGTCTTGGAATATATATGATGGCAGGGATGTAACTTATTGAAACATGAGGAGTAATTATTGTTTGTGTCTCTTTAAGTAAGCCATCTATGGGATATCTTCCTATGATTAAGAATTGCTTTACAATATAGGCCTTCTCCACTCGCCCCTTGTAAACTTACTAATCTATTGACCAGCTGGAAGCTCTTTGTATCTGATCATTGGCATAAACAGTTAAAAGCTTATCATGGGTGCCCTGTAATTACATTTGCAGCATTCTTACAGAAAGCTGTTATGATTCCTTCATTAGCTTGACATGGCATAGGTGTCTAAAGTGCCCCTACAAGAATTTACTGAAGTAAAGTGCACACCAACTAGGTATCACACTTATTTGCTATGCACAAATTTGACAGACATAAAGGTAAGTATTGGACACAGATGGACATGAGTGTTGTGTTAAAATTTTCTAACACACTAACCATCAATAGGGACAAGTGTCCTATGTATATAATCTGATAGATTCAGCCTATACAAAAGGAAAAAAAGGGGGGAAAAAAATATGTCAGCGAGTTTTTAATTTATTTTTATTTTTGAGACCATTTTCTGTAACCTCTAGCCATGTAACTTGAGAGGACTAAGCTATGAGTATCTTGTGACATGTGGTGAGAAAGATTTTATACATTGTAATCTCATGGAAGATGATAGATGTGGTCCTGCTACTATGGGTATTGAAATGGTAACTATTGGTCAATTGGTCCATAATTTATCAAAACCCCTTTGGCTTGCCAAATTGTAGTTCAATAATGTTGTCCTAATGCTATTTACCTTTTTTGTTTCTTTGAATTTGGTTTTCCTCCTGATATTTTACTCTCACTTTTGCTGATTAAATGTGTTCCCTGCATGCAGGTTAAAGAAGCAGGAGTTGCTGTTATTTGCTGAATCAGCCAAAGATGTGCTGCGAACTGTGGAAGAGTCTGCAAAAAGAGAACTTGGCAGTTCATTACAGTCTTCTGTTGAAAGTGTTGCAAGCCAACCATCCAAGCCTCCTTGTGAGAGAGCTAAAATAGTTATTTCTATCCAGGACAAGGATGGCCTCAAGCAATTTCGCATATATATGGTATACTTTTGCTCAGAAAGTTTATAAAAGTTTTCTCTCTATGATTTGTATGCATCTATTTGCCGATGCATGTCCTAAATTGTTGGCTAGTTTGGCTATTTTGATATAAGAAAGGAGGTTCAACAAAGTTAGTTCAAGAAATTTTCCACTAAAGGTTGGTTGTTGGATGGGGGTTGAACCTTGCTATGCAAGGAAGTCCAAAAAGCCCTTCAAGATGGTGTGGTTTGAAGGAGGAAATGGCTACAAGTTGGTGCTACATAGCAACAATGTCAATAGATTCTTGATATGCTCAGTTTTGTTAACAAAGGAGAAAAGGTTCTCCTTAGTATTCCCGTAAGGTAAGGATCTTCTAGGGAGATGGAAGACCCTAGCCACCAAGTTGAGGAGCATTAGAGTTGTTCCTTGCCCAGGCCTTAGGCGGCCCCCAAGGTGGATTTACAATGAGTGGAGGAGAGTGGAGGTGAAGTCCTGCCAAAGTGTGTTTCTTTTGCATAGGTAGTGATTAAAGGTAAGAGGAAGGTGAGTGAGGCAATTTGGATTCAGATGGAGGAGGTTGAGGAGGTTTTCTAGACCAGATGTTGGATGTGGGCTCTTTGAAATCTAGGGCTAGTGAATTTTGGAGATTGAAAAGAAATCTTCGACCGATTTTATTGGGAGGTTCTCTCATCGTGTTTGAGTTTTAAGAATGGTTTAAAGTTGAAAGGGTATGACATATGGGGAACATTTTTTACAAGGGGAAAAGATTGCGGACTGACAAGTGAGGGTCAGAAGTTGGCTATTTTAAGGATGAGGCTTGTGCTAGTGAAGTGTGGGTGAGAGTGATTGGATTGCCTCTATTTTGTTGGATGAAGGAAGGATCAGAGGCAGAAAAACTCCTTTTCACTTCGAAAATATGTGGTTGAAAGTGGAGGGGTTCAAAGACTTGGTCAGGAATCGGTGGACAAGCTATAATTTCAAGGGATCTTGCAGTCACATTCTTGCTACTAAATTAAAGGCTCTGAAGTAGGATTTGAAAGTTTGGAATAGAGAGGTGATAGGGAATGTCTCCTTGAATAAAAACATCGTTCTCAATTGGATTGGTTTTTGGGATGCCAAAAAAAGAGACTGTGGTCTCTCGTTAGAGGATTCCGAGGCTAGAAGATGCGTAGTGGAGTACTTCAGCAAGTGGGTAGTCATGGAAGAGATCTCTTGGAGGCAAAAGTCAAGAGAATTGTGGTTGAAAGAAGGTGGTAAAAACTCAAAGTTCTTTCATAAGATGGCTACATCCGGAGAAGGAATTTTTTATTTTCTATTACAGTGGATGGTAGGAAATTGACTGAGGAAACAGAGATAAAGAAGGGGGTGGTTAATGCATTCCAGAATATTTTTTCAGAGACATGGGACTGGAGATTGAGCATTTCTGAATTGTCATTCTCCTTTGTGGACAGTGTTAAGGCAGGGCTCCTCGAGGATGCTTTTTCTAAGGAAGAGATCCAGACTACACTCTCTAGTTTGAGTGGGGATAAAGCCCATGGACCGGATGGGTTCACTTTGGCTTTTTGGCAATTTTGTTGGGACATATAATGGGCTTTTTTTTTGCTGAATTTCATGATTCGGGCCATTTCAAGAGAACTTTAAATTCCACCTTTATTGTTCTCATACCTAAGAAAGGGGGAACAAATGATTTGAAGGATTTTCGTCTTATAAGCTAAGTGGGGAGTTTTTACAATCTTCTAACTAAAGTTTTGGAAAATAGATTGAAAACAGTGATGGGGAAAGTGATTTCAAATTCCTAACACGCCTTGTTGAAGGTAGGCAAATTTTGGATGTTGTCCTTATAGCAAATGAGGCCTTAGACTCAAGACTAAAAAGTGCAAAGGGTGGCATTTTTTGCAAGATGGATATTGAAAAGGCGTATGATCATGTGAATTGGGCTTCTTATTAGCAATCATAGAAAAGATGGGGTTAAGTGGGTTAGTTGGATGAGGTGGTGTATTTCTTAAGCTCATTTTGTCGATCTTGTTTAATGATGGTTCCCCATTAGGCTTTTTCCAAAAATTTTAGAGGCTTAAGACAGGGAGATCATCTTTCTCCTTTCCTCTTCATTTTGGCAACGGGGTCGCTGTCTTGTATATTGAAAAGGGCTTTACAAGGGGGGGCTATCTTAAGGGTATCATGGCTAGTGGGAGAGGAGGCGAGGGCGGGGCAGTGTCTCTTCTTTTATTTGCTAATGATACCCTAGTTTTTTTATGATCCAAGCAAGAAGCATGTGGAGGTCTTGAGTTGGGCTTTCATGTGTATCCCAGCATTTTATATAATTCTTTATGCAAGTGCCATGTAACTGAATGTGAATACCAAATGCATCTCAATTTTTTTTTTCTTTCTAGTCAAATTAAATATATGCATCTCTTTTCCTTTGTGCATATTTTGTGATCCAATTTTATACTATTATTTTGTAGTAATTTTTTTTTATTTGACATAAACTGTATGTTTGATGTCATTAAGAGTTACTCCATCTTTGTAGGATGACAAGTTTGAGCGGCTTTTTAAGATGTACGCGGATAAACTTAAGCTTGACCTGAAAAGCTTAATTTTTTGTTTTGATGGGGATAAAATTAGTCCCACAGCAACTCCTGATGAGCTTGGGATGGAGGACAATGACATTGTTGAAGTGCACATTAAATCAAGCTAACTGAGGTAAAAGATCAACTTTAGCAGCAAACCTCTAGTTTCCCTTTCTGTGGTTCTGAAATTGTGGCAGATGCTTGTGATCCTATTTTGGCTACTGGTTAATTTTGATGCATGTAAGTGAATGTGTTCATATTGGATGGATCTTACTATGGGTATCCTTAGGTTATGTCATATTTGTGATATGGTTGTAACAGTTGCTGCTTTAAACATAGTGAATCTTGCCAAAAGTGGAATTTGGAACTTTTAGTGTCTTATAATCCTAAAACTCATTTGCGCACAACAGACACTGAGGCATAGAGTTGGCAGGTGACACAGTGAATCTTTAAGATGAAAATTTTTTCATAGCTTAGGGGCTCCCCATTCATCATGCTCTTTTCCAAATGAAACAAATACTCACATAAAAAAAGAAGTAATTCCTGAATGGTGAAACCTGAAGATAGAAATCTTATTTCTTAAGGATGTTAATTTAATAGGGTAATTGTCAGCCCTTGGGATAGGTGGCAAGCGTTTGTACTGTTGTGGTGGATATGGGGGATATTCGAGGTTTAGTTCCATGTACCCAAAAAAAGGGGAAACCTGCCAATAAAAAATAGACTACTTATCACTCTCATGTCCCAGCTTTCCTATCACTGTTCTCTAGATTCTGCAAACAGAATTAGTTCTTAACATTATAACCATTGCTAGCTTCAAATTTCCCATATTTCAAAACATTGTCTTTGTAAAGGAAAGGTCCCCGAGTTACAACATATTTAATTCTATTTGAGAGAAAAAATTTGAACTGTTTACTTTAACTACAAAAACCATTTTTATGTGGTTTTAGGAGAACCAACATAAAATATATGCAACTTAAGGCTTATGTGATGGATTGTGTAAAAAATGGTGGGACCAGAATGTACGTTACAGTAGGCTCACATCAGGGGTATTTTTTGAGCTTGTTTTTCAAAACAAATTTGCGCCTTATCTATGATGTGGTCTCAGTGAATAACTTAAGCAGAAGCAAACACAGGACTAGCATTTTGAGGGTTGCTTAGGAATTTAACAGTTTTAAACTGCCGTGGAAATTTGATGTTCGAGGTGTAACTTGATTAAGGGCATGCATCATAATCAAGTTGTGGTAATGGTAAATTAATGGATTAAAGACTCTCTCTCTCTCTCTCTCCCTATATATATATATGCACACACCGGGGTTGAAAAAAATTGCAAATGTGAAGATCACTTGGCAAAGATGTTATAACATATTCTGCTTACATATGCAAATGTCAAGAGAACATTTGAAGGTGCATTTCCCTAGAAAAAAATATTTCTGAGGGTCACAAATATTATCCAAAAGCTTCCTGAAGGCTTTCAAATTGTTCTGTTATAATCTTAATCAAACTTTCATTAGTTTGTGACATGAATCTCATTGAAAATAGGTTTTCTTATACTATGAGCCAAATAATCATGGGTAATTGGAACAATGACTCAGGTCTAATGTACCGGCAAAGAAAGTCAGAGCAAGGGATGTAAATAGGTGGATAGTTTAGAAGTGATTTCACAGACATTTTGGCATGTTTAGTGATGCCATGACACGGGTGGACAAGAGGGAGGGGATGGTGGAAGCATGATAATGCTAGAAATTATCATGCAGATCTCTATTAGCGTGCATGGGGGAGAAAGAGAGCAACTCCATGTACACTCAATCTCTATTATTATTTTAATTCTCTCCTCACTTTGCCACCTGATTGTCAGTTTAATTTTCATTTTTTCTTGTTTTTTAATGGCTGTTTGCATTAACTTCCTCTTTGATTTTCTCTAATCGCTGCTTCTTTGACGCAGGTCTTTTGCTTCAGCTGTGGCTCCATAATCAACTTGTGTTGCTCTTTTGGAGCTCGCCATTTTCCCAACTTTTTGGCCCTCAGTTGCTGTGCCATGCAAAATTTTGGGATTTTCTAGGCAACAACAGTAACTATTATAAGCTTATAAGTTGCTTAATCATAAGAAAGTGGGTTTCGGAACAAAAAACAATTCTCCCATGCTTATGTCCTCATGTAACTATATGTTGCTAAAATTGTTTATGGACAGGACCATTAACTTATAGTTGTTTGTACAGACATCATGGATTTCTGCTTCTTGATTTAAATTAGACGTGGGTGTCATTGTATATTTGCTGAACCCAAAGTCCAGATTGGAGCTAGAATAAATATATTCAAGAACATGCATGTACCTTGAGAAAATGCTGAAATGAAATCAATCAATTTTGTCCTGCAGGGAGATCAAATGTTTTTCTTTTATTTCTCATTTTTTTCTAGTACTTGGAAAATCAATCAATTTTGCCTGCGAAAGATTATTTTCCCTTTTTGATGAGGAGGATGTCTTCCATTGTTCCTTTTCGTGCCTGGGCTTTCTAGAGGCTGAAGTAAATGGTGGGTGCCCACTTCCAGTTGGTTGGAGGTGTTAGCTTGAAGCACCCAAAATGCAGCTTTGACTCGGTTGTGGCAGCGATGGGCTTGAGGAAAATGTTGTTTACGGCACTCAAAAGAGTAGTAGAGTAACAAGGTATCGTCTAAATTCAGAGGTAGTGGGTGGCACCATGTGCGAGTGCTGGACGTGATTGCTGCCCTAAGGTATCGTTTAAACTCAAAACTGTAGTATTCCCCTGTTTCTCATGGTCATTGCAGTGTGAACAAAGAATTGCTGCTTTTGTGCCCACACGAGCACATGCGCCATAGATGAGAAAAGCACGTCTTGAATTTTGATAGTTTTGTTCCAGGATGAAAATATATCAGAAATATTAGTAAAATATAAAATATTACATATTTTGACAAAAACAAAAATCATAAAATAAATAAAAATATATATATAGTAAAGTTGTTTTGTAAATATAATTGCTGTAAATATGGTCAAGAATAATATTTATCAATTTTTTTTTAGAAAAAATCATCTTAAATTCCTTTAAAACATGTTTTATTACATTATAGATAAAAAAATTAAATGAATTTATATAAAATATTTTATTTGAAATTTAATTTTTAAAATTTTATCATAAATTTATTGTCATAATTTTTTGTTATTGATATTAATTTATTTAAATAATTAAAATAATTAAAAATTATATTAATAATTTATTTTATCAAATTAATTTTAATTTATAAAACATTATAACTTTGCTATTTTTTATATTTTAGAAAACTTTAAATAAATTCATATTTTTAATATTTTAAAATAAAAACAACTAAAATTAAAAGGATAAATATAAAAAAATTAAAGTGAAGTAATAATAATTTTTTATAACATATTTATACAAGTGAGACACATCAAAAAATGACACAAGTAATTTATAGTCCTACTACACATACAGTGAAATTTGGATAAATAAATATTTGATAAATTAATGAACTTAAATAATAAAATTTTCTAATATTAATTTGATTTAATGTATTAAATTAATAATCATATTCAATTGAGATGATATGCTCTTTATTCATTTTTTTTTTACCTTATAACATATTCTCGCAAGTGAGAAACACCAATGCGTGACACAAGTAACTTATAGTCTTACATATACATACAATGATGAATAAATATTAGATAAATTAATTAACTTATTTAAACAATAAATTTTCTAATCTCAATTTGGTTTAATATACTCAATTAATAATCTTACCATGAGCTTGCTTCACGGTATTTTTTAAAAATATTTTTAGCCTTAAAAATATTTTTTTTGACTAAAATTGAAGTATTTAATAAAATTTATAAAACACTTTTAAAACTAGTTTGAATGTGATTTTAGAAAACTTTTTTTTTTAATCATTTAAATATTAGAAACATTATAAATGTTTTTTAAAATCATTATTAAACGCACTCTAGATCATTAAAGAATCACTTATAGTGCTTTAAAATATATATATATATATATATATATATATATATATATATTCCGTTTAATAGTAATTTTAAAAAACATTCATAATATTTCTAATATTTGAAATTTTTTATCATACAAGTGTTAAAAAGTCTAAAATTATTTTCTAAAATCAGTGATAAATCACTCTTATAATATTTAACATTGATTATAGAAAGTATTTTTTATCCTTTTTAATATTTGAATAAAAAAAAATTTAAGTGTTAAAAAGATTAAAAATATTCCCAAAATTACCATCAAACGGATTCTTCATCAATGATTATTTCAAAAACATTTTTTTAGTTTTGCTAAAAACACTTCGAGAAAAAAAAATATATAAAATGTACTATGAATATATAAAACAATATTTTTTTAAAATAAAAATAAAAATTCTAGGAAATATAAATTAATAATTGATGAAAAAATATCAAATAAAATACAAAATCCAGTCACTTTTCACTATTTATATTTTCTCAATTTAACTTTTTCTCAAAATATGCGCTTTCTTATACATAAAAAAAAAACTCAATTTCATTCTTAATCTTTTTCAACGCATACACTACTTCTAATATATATTTTTCGTTTACAAGAGATGTAATAGAAATATGATTATCTCTTTAAACTACTAAATATTCATTTACCGAGAAATTAATAAATTATTTATTCATTATAAATCAATAATCCTACTAATAATTTTTCTTGGTCTCAAAAGTATCATTTTTAAGAAGTTTTATCATAACTTTGTTACCTAACTTGATAATTACAAGCCAATCTTCAGACTCTGTAAACCACCTTCCTATCACGATTTTGGATATTAAGATTATGGGTGTAAAAAGGTATGATTTTGTCGTAGTTTGAAGAAAAATTAGTCCAACTAACATGGTCGATTTCTATTTAAATTAAAATCAAATCAATCTTTTAGTAATAGAAAAACGGAACCAAATCAAGCTTGTTTATAGTTTATTTGATTCGATTTAAATGATGAATTAGATGCAAGTTAATGTATGCATTTAGTCCAATTCAATTTAACTTGCGTTAGAAGTTTAAAATATTAAAAATATATTTAAAAATTAATTTGATTATAATATAATAATAATTAATTATTTTAATATGAAATATATATATATATATATATAATAGCAAATATTAAAAAACTCATCCAACATTGAAAAATAAAAAATTATAATATATGAAAGTCTTGGAATCTTGATTTAGTTCATATTAAAAAACTCATCCAACATTGAAAAATAAAAAATTATAATATATGAAAGTCTTTGGAATCTTGATTTAGTTCATTTTTTAATAAATTTGATTTTCAAAATTTTAAAATTATACCAACCTTTTACAATTATTGAAAATTTTCAAATGATGGTTAGACCGATCAATTTTATTGATTTTCATTTAAGGGGTGTTTGGTAAAATTTAATATCTATTACTTAATAACTTAAATCAATTTTAAGTTAAATTATAATTTAAGTTATTGATTTAAAATTATTATTTAATTCTTACTTTAAGTATTAAGATTATTTAATAAAATTAACTTATAAATTATTTTAAATCATCAAATTAACATATTTATTCTCATAAATTATAATTAGGACAAATGAAGTCAAGTAACAATGTCGTGAAATAACAAAGAAGCTTATAAAGGTAACTGAGGTAAATGAAAGTAAAAAATTAGATTTAAGAAAAGCTAATTATCTTTATTTATTATTTTAAATTATATTTTATTTTAAGTTATATTATTAAATTATTTTATCAAACATATTTAATTTATTTAATAATTTAAATTAAGTTATTAAATCAATTAAGTTTTACGAAACTCGGACTTGCACTTGGATCAGGACATGAACCTTTAATATGTATTTATTTACGTTTCTACGAATGACTGGTAACGTTTTAGTCTTCTCATGGTCTGCCTTATCGGTTCTCAGTTCTCATTGAGATTTAAGTTTATAAATTGAAAATGCGGCAGCTACCATGGTCCTGACACCAGGTGATTTTGTCTCACAATGGCCTAGCTGTTGTCGCTCCATCATCAACCACGCGGCAAGCTCCCACTGGATTGAGTGGCTAAACTTTAGGATCACATGACAAACTTCACATGCACACAGATAACGTCGGCGGGCCCACTTTTGCCACGCGTCGGAGTCCACGTAAGAAGCCCCCTGCCCAGAAATGACCACGTCAGATCAAAAAGGTAAAGATAGAGAGACGGAAACAGCGGATAGAAGAGAGAAGAACTGAAGAAGCTCAGACTCAGCTGATTCTCCAGAGGAAGGCTCTGCTCCAAGCCCTCTTCTCTATGGCCACGCCTCCATAACTAGTGTTAGGGCTTTCCAAGTATACACAAACACTTAAACTACTTATATTTTCTTGGCAACCAAACGCGGTTGACAGGTGCGTTTATTCTTGTTCCTCTACTGCTTCTTGTTCATGAATTTAAATCACGGTTGATCGTGAACTTCAAATGTTTCTGAGCTCAAATGAACTATGCATCTACTTGTGAATTGTTCCGTTTGGTTTCCGAGAAATCACATGCAATAAAGAAGGAAATCTTGGAACCCCCTAGGAAATTCCGAATTTCCTATATCTTTTCCTATTATTTCTCAGCAACCACACAGACTTAAACGCCTTTTGGTTGCTGAGAAAGGATAACAGGAGACTCTACAACCATCTAGTTTAATTTGGTTGAGTTTTTCAATTTTGGGAAACTAAAGAGGAAGATTCGGGATTTCCGACTGAGTTTTTCCGTGGTGAGATCTTCTAAGTTGATAGCTGAAGAAATACAAAGAGGACTGGCTGGCGTCGTCCATTTGATAGGTTCTAGTATGCCGATTTCATATTAAATTTATAATGTTAAGGCTTGATCATTATTTTGGTGGTTGAAGTTGAATCTGAATTTAAATTTTTCTATGACTAGGTGTTTTTTGGGATTGGAGTAGAAACAAAGAAGAATCATGATTTCTTAAGGAACTGAAACTTTAATGCTATGGAATCTGGGTTCAAGAAGTAATTGAAACTCAGTATTCAAATGCTATTGGAACCTTGGGGTTCTTTTATGGTTAGGAAATAAGGTAATGGAGAAAATTTGTGAATTTTGCACATCTTTGAGGCCAGTTGTTTACTGTAAGGCAGATGCAGCACTGCTTTGCCTTTCATGTGATGCAAAGGTTCACTCAGCAAATGCACTTTCCAACCGGCATCCTCGAACCCTACTATGTGAATCATGCAAATGCCGCCCAACTTCTCTTCGATGTTTAGATCACCGGGTGTTTTTGTGTCGTAATTGTGACCGGAGCTTGCATGAAGTTTCTTCACAACATCATAGACGGGCGATTAGAAGTTATGTGGGATGCCCATCTGCTAAGGATTTTGTGGCATTGTGGGGGTTTGAATTGAACGAAATGGAAACTGTTGCTCCTCGAGATCAGTTTGTTTCTACTTCATGTGGTCCTCTGGAGCAAGGTGTGAGAAATTCAAGCTTTTCAAGACATTCTTGCCAACAAGATGGAGTCTCTTCATTGGCTTTTGAACTAAACTCCTCAATTTCAATATTTGGTGCAGAATCTGAGGTGGGATCGAGCACACAACAAAGTAAGGTAGGCAGGACTTATCTGAATTGGTAACTGTCTAGTTCATTAATTGTCATCTTTGATATTCAACAGTTCTCTTAATTGGCATTATTGATCTGATTCAGCATGTTATTCTGCTGGTATATAACATTGATGATCTTTTCAATTGACAATTTTAGGGGTTCAACCACAGAAAAAGTGGTGATACATTTGGAAAAGCTTATGAAGTCCATACAAACTGCATTTGAGTAATACGTGAGATGCACAGGGATAAATTAAAGATGTACATGTCCACTATTTTTTTTTTTTCAATATTTTCTTACTTTTCATATGCTGAAAGTTTGGAGTTATGAATAAGTTTCTGTATGTATGTATCTTTTGCTTACATAGGTTTTCTATGTACTTATGCAGCATCCCATTGAGTTGATGTTTGAATAGTCAATTCTTTATTCCATTTTCAAATCACAAAGAAGAAATTATTTAAACAAATTGATAATGATATGTTGCTTCTATTGACTCCTAACCCAAAAATTATAAAGCAATAAGAAATAAAATATTTTAAAATACGTGCCTCTGATGAATTTGATAAAAGGATTATCTTCCATAATCATGATAATTTAAATATTTTCTCCAAATGGTTCACTACTTGATATACTTTTGATACTCATTCATACCCACCAGGTGTATTGGGTAGCCCTCAAGGTCTAAGAGTTGAGCAGCTGCATAAGAGAACTCAATAGAAATTTGAAAACATAAAATGCATGATCTAGAATTATTTTTTATACTGATACAAACTTTTATTAATCCGAATACTGAACGTATTATTTAGTTTTTCCAAAGACGGTTATATGATCAGAGTAGGTTATTGAATGATGCTTTAAAGAAAATAGTAACTTGGGATAATTAAAGGTTCAACTGGAAAACATGTGTCTTCGGTCCATATAATTTTGTGTAGTCTGAAATTTAGTTAGATGAATGATCAATATCTCATGTTGATCACTACAGATGACTTCTACTTTCTGCAAAAAAAACTGAATTGACCCTCATAAAACTAAAGATTGTCAATTTTTTTTTTCTCGCTGATAGGGAGTTAGTAGTGGATTTCTGAGACAATTTTACATCCTGTACTTGCTTTATCGTTACCTGTTAGATATTTTCCTTTTATGAAAATGTGAACTTTTGTTTGGTATTTGCTAATATTAAGAAAATTAAAACTGTTGTTTTCATTCTTTGTTTAAAGTTACTTTCTTCGTGGACATGATTTTAGTAATACTCCTCCAAGAATTCTTTGTAGTTTAAATATAGACAACAAGAAACACTAGTGCTGCTTGAGAACCATAAAAGAAATAAGGTCCTATGGTAAATTTCATGTCAGAGCAGTTTAAATATATTCTTGTCACTTTCAGGAGCAAATTGGACTGGTTTTGAAATTGATTTGTCTGATATCTTTTGATTAATTAATTTGTAATGATAATGTATTTTATACACCAACCTGAATAGGTTAATCTTTTTCTGCTCTCTGTTTGAAAATATTCCATTTTTATATTGCAGTTATGATCTCAACATGGATAAAGAGTGTTGGATATTATGAATATTTCCGTAAGTGTTCTAAGTTATGAGGGAAAAAAGTTATGAAATGAAGATGTATTTGTGAAGATTATATATGGTAAATAGAGATGTGAGAAAGAGTGGAAGACATCTGGTGGAGGGAGAACTCACAGTTCAGGGTTTAGATACAAGAAACAGGGAAATATGAGATGTTTTAGTCCCATATTTCCATGGATATAGGCATGATTGGCCTAACTACGTTCAAACCTCATATACCTTTGTACTCGGATTGTTTTATCTTGTGTTCTTGTACTAATATGTTAAGTATTAAAGCTTCCACCTGAACAATGATAGCTAACAGCTAAAATAAGTTGGGTAAAAGACAGTGTGCTGCTCCTGGTGATGGAGAATGATGATGAGAGTCTTCTCCAGATATAGCAAAAATCTACATCCTTATTACATAGGTTTCAAGGGCAAAATTTATACCAGATTTTCAACCTAGTTTACATATCATACCTTCCTTGTTTTGGTTCTGGTTTTTCTTTTTGTTCGTTAGGTTTTTGAATAGAACAACCTCCTTTTCTGTTGATGGATTTTGGTTGTTAACTTTCTTGGTATAAATCTTGAATCTATTTTCAAACTGAAAAGAAAATGGAGTAAAATCACTTAAGCATGCTAAGGGCAATCTGGAGTTATTGCTGGTGGACAAAAGTATAGACTTCCATGGTTTTCCTGGGGCTTTTGTAAAGATTTTGCATATAAAGACCTCTATTTAGTTGCATCGCTTATTACTGTGGTTGTTCATGCTACAGGCATTTTACAATGGACAAGGGCAGCAAAAAACATCTGTTATTTTGCAGCAAATTCTTGATTTGAAAAGGCTACAGCTCACTGACAGGAAAAACACATCATCTCTGATACGTGGCCAAGAACAAATTGATATATCTTCATCTAAGTTTAGCACTTCACAAAGGCTTGATGATGATCTTGATGAGCATTCACAAAATTCGCTTGGTATCTGTTCTGATCTTCAGCAAATGGATAGTCCTAAGCAGGAACTGAAAGTGGAGCCTTTTCCCTCACCATTTTCTCAACTGGAGCAGTTATCATCTTCTTCAACTGTTGGAATCCCTTTGCATGGAGACCCCTTCTGGCAATGCAAAAGTCCAATTCAGAGTAGCCAGGTTTGTTCATTGATGTGATAAATCATATTTTATTTGTTCAGACTGTTTACCCACAGTATTGTTATGCTAGGAAATCTTTGTCTTTTTGTGATAGAATGTCTTATTTATGAAGTTGGAAATGCACATTATTATTGTTATTATTTTAAATTTTGTTTGCAACTAATAGCACAGTGAAAACTGAATGGTTTAATAGTGAAACAGGAATCTGTAGTCATCCCCAATAGTTGGGACAAAGGCTCCGTTCAGTTTTCTTGCATTTTAGCTTATTATAAATCTGAATGTCTTGAAGTTGTATGACTTGTTTCTGATTCTTGAGACTAGGATGCATTTTTAGCTGTAACAAGAGTATGCAAATATTTTAGAATGCTTATTTATGGCCAACTTGTTTCAATGAGCATATACCTCACTTGAATGAGATTCTAAACTTAGTGTTGGACTGTTAGAGATACCATTTTACCCTTAGCATACTCTATTAAAGAATAGTTGTGGTTCACAAGAAAAGTTTGGTAGTATGCAATCTATCAACATAGTTCTGTAAACAAAATTAGATGATATTTTTAATGCATTATTGGGAAAAAAAAAATGAAGCTTGTTTCATGTATGGAAAATGTAACATTTTATGGAAATATGAAATTTTGTGTTTATTTCTTCATTATGGTTAGGTTCCATATAAATCTTCTCTAATTGGATTATGCAGTTGTGGTCTCAAAATATGCAAGATCTTGGAGTTTGTGAGGATGTTAACTGCTTCGATGATTTTAACATTCCTGATGTTGATCTGACGTTTCAAAACTTTGAAGAGCTCTTTGGGGGTGATCAAGATCCAACCAGATTACCTGTTGACATTGAAGATGTGACGTATTCCTCCTTGGAGTAGGATACATCCCTTGATAAATCGGATGATGGCTGTACAAGAGTTATGGAGGTTTGAACCACTACTTGTATCAAATTTATTTCAGTGTTTCTAGCAATTATTACAATCTCACCATGAAAGCTGAAAATTTTGATACAGTAGGATGGATTGCTTCCCTGAAAAGAAGCTCAGGAAATACTGGGAAAATGAAGGGAACATGTTATTAGGTCAATAAATCAAAGCACTACAAGTAACAAGTGAGAAGAGCAGAGTGTGAGAAATATAGTGTGGCAAGATCAAGCACTGCCATGGTGGATACATTGGCAGATATTGATAAATGAGTGAAAATTTGTTCCAGTTTTGGAATAATACATCCACGAGTGTGTTGCATTTGTTTGAAGCTCAATGCGAAGCTAGATGAATTTCTCCTGTGGTGATCGCTTGGTAAAATGAAGCAGAATTATTCATTTTAGTGTTTCATTTAATTTTATTTTACGACCAGTCGGGCATTTCCTATGATGAGGTTTAAGTCCTGGATCTATTTTGAGGGTCCATTTGGATCATGGAAAATACTAGGGAAAAAAAAAGGGAAGGAACCTCATTGTTTGGTTTTCTATGGAAGTACGAAGGGAAATAAAATATGAGAACTTTTTATGAACTTCTACATTTTTAAATTCTTATTCCCTATATAAAAGAGGGCTAAGAACAGTGAAGAGGCAAAATAGAAAAAATGTTTTGGGTTTATACTTTTTTCTTTCTCTTTTTCTTTCCTTCTCTTTTTCCTCTTTTTTATTTTTTCCCTCCTACTTTCCCTCATTCTTTCCATGATCCATATGGAGCCTAAAGCTTTACCTATAAAGCCCCCTGTGCTTCTAACAAAGTCTTCAGCGGGTTAAATCAACAACATTCATGGTGCTTTTTTATAAGATCTTGAGAATTTTTAAGTTTTTCCTTCTTTTTTTTTTTTTCTGATAGATAAAGTGACCCAGTGGTGACTTCTTGCTGGTTGAAATCATGCTGAGTCACCTGTATACAACAAGTCTTTATGCTGTTGTAGCTTAGGCTCCTATTAGTTCTTGCTGTTTTACTTGTTTATTTACTAAAAGCTTTTCGCTACCTTTGCATGAATGTATTATCACAAGCAGTGTTGTCAAAGGCAAGTGTCTAGGCTTCTGCAATTATTTCTCAAACCTAGGGACATAGGATGCACTGAAGAGCCTTAGTGTTGCTTTTCATGGGAGTGCTTCAGCGGTATCTAGTGCTAAAGGTGAAATTTTTTTAGGTGGATGCTTATCTAAAACAGGTAAGGACACTACTGGATTGTGTGCTTCAGATTAAGTTGCATAATTCAGTTTAAATGTAAAAAGCTATTATATGCTTAAACTCACTCATTTATCATGAACCCTCCAGGTTGTGACCCAACAATAAATTGTTCCACTGTAGAAATAATAGCAAAAATTAGATGATAAAATTGGTTTGGACTGTGATATTCACCTTTCTGACTATTCTTTGATTGAATCCATCAAATGGGGAGTAAGATGGTCCACCTAGACTAGAGGCCATCAATGTAGCCTGGTATTAGCATTTTGGCAAATTCTGGGTGTGAGTTTTGCTTCTCCTTCGAACCTGTGTTTAGCTTGAGGCTTTCCAGGAATTAAATGTTCATTGTTGCTGTCACTGTAGAATGTAGATTTTTGGGTCATTGGGATTTCTATTTCTAACTTTGTATTTTGTTTTCCTTTTTCTGTTTTCATCTGTGATGACAGGTTGCTTCGGTGGTTTCATCTGTTTGTGTCACTATGTCAGCTCATGTGGACAAAGACACAGATCCTTCTGACCAAGCTCATCACTTCTCCACAAGCGTGAATTCTCACTGCCCAATTCGACCATCCTTTTCGGCTATGTCATTCTCTGTTTCAATACTCAGTCCAGAAAGCAGTAGTACTGATTATCTCGATAGTGGACTTTCACCTACGACAACACGAGGGCCTCCATTTGATTCATCTGATCTGGAGAGTGCACATTCAGAAGCCAGAGAAAATGCCATGATGAGATACAAAGAGAAGAAGAAGGTCCGAATGTAAGTAACAAGATTATCTCCCATGTTCTTCTGGATCATCAATGTCATGGATTGCTCTAAGGTCTCTCTCATGAACCACCTATTACTCACCAATTTATCCAATTTCTTTAACTAGTTCTCCAATAACAGGATTTCTGCTTACTTGAATCAGACCCTGACATCTCTTTCTCCCCTCCCAATCCCCATCCTCATCCCCCTCTTCCTTCGATTTCTGGGCTACTCTTAGGTCCCACCCACCCTTTGCTAGTCATAAATTCTAACCTACCCTGCCTTGGGCTGTCATAGTGAGGTGTTGAACCCCCTACTTCCTTTTAAGCAGACAAGCTCTTAATACCCACTGAGCTAGAAAAACAATAAATTTCTTATTTTAGTACCTAACTGATACCTGCAGTCGTAAGCAACCAACCTTAGTACCCATCATATATAGGACTTCAACATCATTTCCACCTCAGGGTTTGTATGAATGATGCCTTTCGTTTAGCCAAGTCAAAGAACGAAGTTGCTTTCAAGTTGGTATTAACAGTAGAGGTTTTAAAAGACTACTCGCACCCTAATGTCTCAAGGTCCTAGGAGAATACTAAAAAATTAACTGAACAAATTTCCTTGGAAAGGCTTGAAAACCCTTAATAAAAACCTAAAGGATAGAAGAATTCCCTTTCCCATGATATTTTCACACATTTTATAACATAAAGTAGAAGAAGCAGACTAAAAACATTTTAGCTGTTGATTATAATCATCACTAAGAACTTGTTTACTGTTAAAATTCAAGGATATAATATTTGACTAACAGCTAAAGAACTGTTGACATACACTTCAGTGTGAGAATTATCCGTAGAAACAATCGGTGTATTTACAGGAATAAGCATCCAGGAATGGTTAAAACTAGTAGGCAGTAATCATCTATGTGGCTCCCTTTTGCTAAAAGAACCCACATTTGAAAAGATTAAGATACGGATGGTTTTATTATTAACCCAAGCCTATGATATCAAGATTTTAAGTTTTGTACGTCTGCAACATTACATTTCCCCTTGTGTATTAATGGTTGCTGAATAAGTTCTTGGTAGGGTGCAACTGGGTATTAATTTATGCTCTCTTATGGCAAATTGTATCTTATTATTTTCAGGAATGAAAAGCAAATCCGACATACACCTCGGAAAGCTGATCCAAGAAAGCGGGTAAAAGGTCAATCACTAAAAGCAGAAGGCTACGAATCTGACAGTGTCAATGCGACACCAAGTTATTGAAGATAACATTCTATTTTTGTATTTTAGTTTGTTGTGTACAAGATCAACCCCAGGGCAAATTAATGACATTTCACTGGTACTTGTCATGTTTGTTACTTAATTCCAACCAATTCTTTTGGTCCCTCGTGTAAAGGTATGTATAATATCGGTTCTAAACGAGCTATAGCTGCAAAAATTAGGCCTTGGTGTTAACAGAAGTTGCCTATATCTGCTGCTTATCCGTAGAATTCGATATGGATACAGATTCGAAACAAATCCACTTTGTCTGCAGTGTGTATATATATATATTCACTTCTAAATTAAGGAATTCTATCATCTTATTAAACAACCAGGCCACCGAATGACTTACCACGTTTTTATTGTGTTTTAGAAATGATTGTGGTATTCAAAATGCAAGGTCTATGGTCTGGGTATTCTTTTGGTAGGCGAAACCCAATTATACACGCTTTTTGATGATTCAAATTTAAAGAGAATCCAGATCTTAAAGGAAAAACATTATGAGGTCAACGAGAATGAGAAGAATGTCGTGGCTAATTTAACAACTTGTGGGATCATGTGGTTATTCACCAAACAATATTAGATTTGATAGGGGAGCTATAGACAAAAGAGGTAGTTAAAGTTGTGTTAAAGAAGCAAACTCCCCAAAACCATGATGCCTCCTTTCCTGAATCCCACAGGTCCTAATCTTCCTCATAACTAGAAATTTCGAATGCCCCAAAACCACCACCACCCTCCATAAACTTCCACACCAAGCAAACTTTCTAATCAAATACCCATCTCTAACCGCAACCATGCACCTTACATACACCCTTGCCTGTGTTTCATCCCTGCCACCATCTAATCTTCCTGCCCAAGCATTATATTCTAGACATAACCATAACCATAACAATCCCATTCATGGGAATAATTATTGGGACCCTTATCTGCTGTTACACTAACTAAAAACATAATGCCATTGCCATATATCTCAGTTCCATATACCGTTATTTTTATATATTGATTTACACGAAATTAAAACCCTTTTGGGTCCAAGAAACATCGAAAAAGCATTGCCGTTGGTGGCAATTGTGATTGCACGTGACTGACGGTTTACTGCTAACAACCACGGGCTCTGCTCCTCTGTGGTGAATCCCTCTCCATTGTGATTAAGCGCCCCCATCGTAGCCACACATCGTGTAGTGATATCAATCATACTACATGTCCTATTCGATCAAACCGTTAAACCATTTGACTACCCCACAGTCTTCTTCTTTCGGACAATTTCTCATACCGTCTGGTGGTGCATGAGAAGCTAATGGCTAAATTGTCCTTACCCAAGGCAAAGAAACTTCCAAACGTGTAGGGGCAAGTAGAGGAAAAAATGATGTGGGCCATTGCAGGCCAATGGCTGAAGGGCGGTTCTGTTAGTGTTAACCGTTTAAGATTCGCCCCCCATTGCACCGAGCATGCTCCCTCTGAACACCTCCAACTCTCTCTATAAAGCCATTCATTCTCTCCGTTTCCCTATTCTGTTTTTCGCTCTAGAACTTTCTTTCTCCCCCCCTCTCTCTCTCTGCGGAACAAGAGAAGAAGCTCTCTCCCCTTTTTGACACCTGGTTCAGGTGATACTTCTTTGATTTATGCCGTAGTAGCTTCTTTCCTACGCCTGTTTCCTATGGATTTTCTAGGGTTTGTGCAATCTTTATGGGTAGACTTGGATGTTATGATACTAGTTTCAGTAGTTTCCCCCGGAAGATTATTTTATTTTGCTGCTTTTCAATCCTCCAACAAACTTTCAATTGTCTTGTAATGGATTTTTGGTGTTTTCAGCATTGAAGCTAAAGATCTTCATTAAATTGTTATTTGATTTGAATCTTTCTGTTTGATTGTTTTCTTGTGTTGTCATTGAATCTGAAGATTAGAAGTGGTTTTAATTTTTTTCTCTGATTAGTGTTCATTTAATTTTCGTTGTGAAATAATTATTGAATCTGAAGAATAGAAGTACTAGTTTTAGCATGTTCATTGAATGCAGATTTTTTTTTTCTTTTTTTGATCAGTTCTTGTGATTGATTATTGAATCTCAAGACTAATCCTGTGTTAATGATCTGTTTTTTTTCTTGGAAGCTTTCTCTATTTCCTTGGTTTTGTGAATGCTTTAGATCTGAATTTTGAACAGAAAGAAACTATCCAAAGTTTTCTTTAATGTTATAACTGGATTATCTTTTTCTATGGTATTTCCAGCAAGAACCCGACGCAAATGCAGAAAGACATTTCCATCTCTCCTGGCGGCATTAAATTCTTCTCATCACCGGCTGGTAACCGGTCGGACGGCCTCGGTTTCCCTTCTCTCTACTCTTCCATTTTCTCGCCAAAACCATCCCTCTCAAACTCCGTCTCACTCACACCGTCCGAGTACTCTACCGATGAGGATGTCAACAACAATAGTAACAACAACAGCACCCCAACCTCCATAGATAACGTTCAAGCACTCGAAGTCCCATATTCTCCGCCGTCTCGCCTCATATACGAGCACCAAGACCTCATCAACCGCCATAACTTGTGCCTCAATCACCTCCGTGAAACCGCTCAAGAAGCCGAAGTACTTCGTCACGAGAACTCGAATCTCCGCATCGCCAACAGAGATCTCAACAAGCGATTGAGTCTCCTGATCCAAAATTCTATTCAGAACCGATTCGTCAACTCTGAGTATTCTTCCTCGAGGTCAATGGCTGATGAATTTCGCCGTCTCGGTCTTGGAGATGGTAACGAGACTCGTAGTTGGGATGATGAAATATCTAATGAGAGTCCAACGAGTGTGATCGAGAGTGACCGGGTCGAGAGGATTGACGTGGAACGAATTACGCTGCCAAAGAGCATCTCCGTGAGGTCGAATGGGTACTTGAAGATGAGTCAACCCGGAACGAGTGAAGGTGGTCGGACTCGGATCCCGAATCGGCTTCGAACTACGAGCCCACTCAATGGAACGGTACGACGAGAGAGATTTGCCAAGTTCCTTTAAGACAATACCATGCTTGTTTCATTTCTGATTCTATCAAGCCAGAGGTGTTTTGGGGTTTTCACGGTGCTCCACGTGTGTCCAATGAGCTGATCTGGACCACCGTGAAAGCAATAGAACATTACTGGCATCAACAGTCACCGCGTTTTATTTTCACGTATCTCTTAAATGGAATTTCTTGTGAAATGGCACACGGCGATCTTTTATTTTTGTCTATTGGCACTTGATGGCACGATACCTACACCAGTGGGCTTCCGTTCCATGTGCGTACTTTTCCCGGCTGGAAAAGCAAAGGCCATAGTCTTTCCATGCATCCACATGTTTATTTTTCAAGAAATGCTGAATATGACTACGAATTATCTACATGAATAGATCGAAGTAATAATTCCTCGTCATTTTTCAGAAAATTACACTCCTATTGTGATATGTAGCATTTTTACAAATTATGCATAAAAAGATTTAATTATGCAAGAATCGACATGCTATATCATTGCATTTGTTAAGCTAGAATAGCTGTAGTTCTTTCCTATTACGTGCAAAAGAGCAAGATGCGTGGCTGTATCCAAGATAATTCAAGAAGTTTATGGAATCAGTTAGATAAAAATACATAATCAGCAACGACAATAACACATCCCCATTATAATTTGAGTTCACATTTTCAGTCTTTTGGGGCGAGAATTTGTGTTATTTACCTAAAACTATGAGAAAAGAACAAAAACCTGTGCTCTTGCTGTGGCAAGTGGGCTTTCATGAGTATCCAAACGAATCTTTATTAGGCTCCAGATTGCCCGTAACTTTACACACAAACTTTGCTATAATAGGCCCAAACTGCGCGAGTGTAAGAACTAGAAATAGGGACCGTTAGACATTGTAGAATGCCGTACCCCAATCATCTAGTTTAATAAGAGGACAGACCACAAGATAGGGTTATCGAATATCGTCCGTCCCAATGCAATGGCTTTCAACTGTTTTAATTAGTTTCATCACTCCGATGGTTAGTAACATGATATTAAAACATCAATATATAAAAAGTTTTTGAGTTATTTGTGTAATGATGCAGCAAAAGGTTTACGTGCGTGGAGTCAAGAAAGAGGAGGAACCAGTGGAACTGGAGGTGTACAACCAAGGCATGTTCAAGACTGAGTTGTGTAATAAGTGGCAGGAGAGCGGCACTTGCCCGTATGGCGATCACTGCCAGTTTGCTCATGGCATCGAGGAACTCCGCCCGGTCATACGCCACCCACGCTACAAGACTGAAGTCTGCCGCATGGTCCTCGCTGGTGATGCCTGCCCATATGGTCACCGCTGCCACTTTCGCCATGCCTTAACTGAGCAGGAAAGGTTCATGGGACAACTCCAGCCAAGGGCAATCAAGCTGGACAGATAAACAGTAAGAAGCGCACATAGACTGACGGAAGATGATGGACCATAAATGATAATCCTGTTGCTGAGAGCACTGTGATTGCGTAAGTAGAGATGTTTATAATTCTCGTAAAATGGTAAATAATACTGATGATGTAGTAAGTATAAGTATAAATATACATAAGGTAAGAATAATAGTATCGTAAGATAGCTGGGTGCATGAGGATTACACATGTGGGAGGTTATTGGTCCAGAAGGTTTGAGTTCTAGGAGAATCATAGAGAGGCTTTGCTCTTTTATTATTTCTGCATCCTTTTCCCCTTTAAATGTGTTGTGATATTCGATCCATCATACTTATGTGGGGCGTTTTGCTGATCTCAACCCGAGCGAGCAACCGAAGCAGCTCTTTGTAATGTTCTTATTTCAATTCTGCAGAGTAATCAACTTCTTCTAATTGGACATATCATTCAGTAACGAGTTCTGTCATTTTTAATAAATTTTGAGACATATTTGAGCGTTGGTGTCGAACATCTTTCTTCGAGTATGCAATTTGGTTTTTGATGCATGATTTTACATTGGATGGTTTAAATTGCCTGTGTCCAATAAGTCCATTTTCATAATGCCCCACCCACTAACGCACAGACCCTACAGGCCCAAATCAGACAAGGATCGGCCCAATGATATAAAATCATGGTCAAACCACAGGAGGGTAAATAGTTTTAAGCACTTTGGGAACCCGACTAGATTTTAGTTGGTGAATCCACATTTTACACTAGTAGTGTCAGGGGTTGACTTTGGAATGGCTCTTGCAGAGTCTTAAGAACTCGGTCCCATGTAATGAACTTCAAGCGAGATGGGCCTTTAAAGTGTCTAGATTTTGGGCTCAAGCCAATGAAGTGCAAGCGAGATGGGCCTTTATAGTTTCTAGATCTTGGGCTCAAGAGAACTGGGCTCTCCACACGGCGCAGGTTCATGATAGATTTCCGAAGTAGTAGCAGATGCTGCCGTTGGAACCATGATGTTTGTATAATTATCGTAGATTCTGATTTTCTTACATCAGTGAGAAAAAGGAGAAGGAATTCTCAACTCGTAATTATACATCATAGTTCACTTCCATCCCAATTTAAATTCGACAACTAGACAACCCACACCTAACACGAGTGCTGCATCAAGACAGCTGGTGGGGTTGAGTGGTGAAATGGTCTTAGGTAATTTTGTTATGCATGAGGTTTGATGAAAACATGTTAACGTAAGAATATAAATATCAAACGTGTTAATTCAAAAAAATGAAAATAAAGCAATACAAACTCAAAGAGTACAAAAGTATGAAAATAAAGCAATCCAAACTTAAAAGTCCATGAGGTTTTAACATGACAAATCATGTCTATTTACACAAATGAGTGGGAATAATTTCATTATATAATTACTAAATCTTAAAACATTTTATATTTCTTTTTTCTTGTATCTATAATGTGAATTATGAGTCTCTTCCTCTACTAAGTTCTATCATTCTTCCTTATATTTATTTTATTTACTTCTCAATTGAGTGAACTTTTCAAATATTATTCTTAAATTTCAAGATATATCTTTCTACAGTCATGGGATACAATCTGATAATAGGCCCAAAGATTTGAATAGATATAATTCAAAATACCTTTAAATCTTGTGAATAATTGCATTGAATTTAAGCTTGCATTGTTTCTACACATAATGCTCACATAAATTCAACTCTTCCATTTTCTTTCCACCAAACAAATCTTTTGTATATATAAATTGTCAACTCTCCTTCACTTATATGCCCAAATCGTATATATTATAATATGGTAGTCTCTAAAATTGATTTTAAGGTTGAAATTATAGTTTCCTATAACTGAATTACGTTATAATTTATAAAGATCATTAATATTTTTTTTCCTTTCATCACAATGAGAGCATTGTTTGAAATTTTCATAACTCCATCTCCAATTTTAAATGTACATTTAATGAAGTCAAGTATATATAAAGAAATCACATTTTTCTTCAACTCTTGAACATATTTTACATCAACTAATGTCCTTACAATATGGTCATGCATTTTAATTCGAATTTTATCTATCCTAACACATAAGAACCTTCTCACCATCTATAAGTTGGTAAGTATTAAACCAATTATTATGAGAAAACATATGATATGAACACCTTGAATCAAGGGTTCGCTTATCACCCGAGTTACTAACAATAATTAAAAGGACATCTATAGTTTTTAAATTTTCTTGCAACATCAAAATTAAAAGTTTTCTCTTTTTTATTTCCTTGATGTTCTAGGCAGTGTCTCTCTTCGTGTTCCTATTATTGCAATCGAAACACATGTTGTTTCCCTTGAACTTTAATTTAAATTTGAATTGTCATTTGTTTTTCATGTTTTCCCGTTAGCTACCAAAACCTTTATCAAGTTTCTTCTCTACTCTTTGACACCACTTTTCAATTCAAGGCTACCCTAACATCCTTTATGGAGAACTTATCTTGATCATACATCAATGCTCACAAGAATAAGGTAAGAAACATATCAAAATTATGGTTTGCTCTCATAATCAATTTTAACATCAATATTATTTTTAAATTCATAATAGTTTTCTTTCATTTATAAAGTGAACGACTTTTCAAATACAAACAATTTGTAAAAGATTTGTCATATATAAACTTTCTAACTTCAACAATATTTGAGCATTCATGTCCATTTCTATAATTTCATAAAGTATCTCATTATTCAAGTACACGAGAATAATACTCTACGCTTTCTCCATTAGTTGATCATTCTTTTTCATCAAACATTGCTATTGGTAATACCTCTCAATCGAATGATTTGAATAATAACCCCTACTAAACCAACAACTCATCCATCTTAAAGCACTATAAACTAAAATTGTTTCTTTTATAAAACTTTCATCATTCTAAATCTAATAACCTAACAACCTAAAGCTCCGATACCATTTTGGTGCGTAGGCAAAAGCTTTAATATGTAATTCTAATATAACCCAACTCCGGTCGACTAAATTTCGTCATGGAACGCCATCTGTCATTGATGCAAGGGGCAAAGGCATTTCACCTAGATGCCGTTTTGGGTGGAGCTCCGATTCCTGATGCTGAGCTCTATTTTTCTCGTGTGGGAACTTGAATCCACTGGACACCATTTCCATCATCTCCACACTTCTATCGATTTCTGATTGATTTTAGACTGACATCTCGGATTCTCTCTACTTTTTATGGCACAACTATCAACGAATACCCTTTGCCAAAGAAAGAAAGAAAGAAAAAAAAAAAAAAATCAGGTGAAATAATTATTAATTTCAATTTCTTCACGGAAAATCTAACTACTGTTTGTTTTATAAGCGCCGTCTAGATTGACTGGTCAAACTGGATCGAACTTCCTGCAACCATTTAAAAGGCAGATTTAATGCTAAATATTAATTTTTTTAATATAAATATTTAAAATAAAAGTAACGAATTTTAACAATGACATGGAAGGGGCAGTCAATGCGCATCCAGATTCGGATTTTAAATCCACAGATCCAAACGATGCCTTAAAATCAGCTTGGAAAGGACGCAGGTCAGTCAGCTTTATTAATAAGTTTGGGAGTGGGGGCCCCACCCTCTGCATTCTTTTCCAAACTTTCTCGGATACCGAGGTCATTCACGCGTCTTCCACTACGCGTTTTGTTGTCAGGTACGGATAGCGGTTTTCCAAAACCACCATCTCCTTAAACCATCTTTCGCCTGCTTATAAAATACCCCCTCTAGGCTACAGTTGGTCAGATGTGGTGCGAAAACGAGGAGATCCCAGCCTCCTGAAACTTACATGGCATGGGCGGTTTGGTAAGAGGGAATCTTATCACTCTCTTCCCTGGGTGGTTGCTTTCTTACCAACACCTCCCATTCCACTAATTTTCAGTAGTTTTTCTCCCTTTAGCTCCAAATATCTTGGTCCGATCTGTTGATTTCATGAGATATGTGAGAAAAGATGGTAAAAAATGAGAGAGTTTACGGGGAGAATGGGGTGTGAGATGAAAAAGGAATGGAGGAAAAGGGAGAGAGAATTAGCGGGAGCTGTGGGTATGGGAGGATTGGGGAGACGATGAATTAGGAAACTGGATCTGAAGAAAACATTTTCTTCCCAAGACCCCCCATGCCAACAGCTTCCGGTTGTTCCTCCCTTTCCCTGATTTGTCCTTGTTACGATCTGATTTTTGCTACCGGAGTTTGGTAAGATTTCTCATTTATTTATCTATTTCTTGAATTTTAATTCATGCGATAGCTTCATGTGTTAGTGTGCTGAAAAAGTTCATATCATTGGGTTAAAGATTTGTGTGGTTTCTGATGGGGTTTTCCCTTTTAAGGAAATAATTTGTCTACAAGATCAAGCTGAATCACACAATTCACATCTGACATAGAGTTTTCAGATGAGATATGTAGTTGTTTTGCCAGCATATAACGACATGTTACCTGGTTTATGCCAAATTGTGAACAAGTGAGGTCAGGGCTAATGATCAAACCTTTTGACTCTGATTTTACTTGTTACAACCACCTGAAAATATGAAGGAAAACCAGTAAGGCTGATTTTTGTTGTGAAATGGAAAACATTTTACAGAGAGGAGTGTATAATTGGAGATCAGACCATTCTCAAAGGGGGCGGAGGATTAGGTTTTCCATTCTCTTGGCCATTTGCTTCGGCCTATAACTTTTGTGTAAGGATGACTAGAACCGCCCGAGCTTTTACGGCTCGCACCGACCGAATATTCTTAGGGTACGGCCTTATGGTCTGGTCACTGGACATCGTGAACACCGATCTCTAGTTTGAACTTTGAAGCAACTGGGGCTGCTCAAATCGGTCCAGGTTAGGAAAAGCCTATGGTATCCACGGTACAAATTTAAAAAATGAAGTACAAAGCAATCAGATGTTTTACTTAATATTGCCTTGTGAATCCGGCGGATCTCTGCTGAAAATTTTTTGGTGCGTTGTGAAATTTCAAGGCAAATTTGTGTTAGAGAATGTGGTAGAGCAATTTTAGAAAAAGGATATTTGTTTTTTTTTTTTAATTTGGTAAATTCAAATATATTATTGCAAAAGAATAAATTGGTTAAATATCCCAATATTTATAAATCTAGTTCTTTCTATATTTTTAGTTGAGAAGAATCCATTTCAAGATTTATAAATTAAATAATTAAAGGGGGGTGGCTTCTAAAATTTGGGTTTTCAAGCTTGAAAAGAAAGAAGGGGGGAAAAAAGTGTGGCAGGTGGGTGATGTTTGAAAAAGGGAAAAAGTGCAAGGTTTTGTTGAAATGGACGGCGAATATTTATGTCTTGAAATAAATGACTTGGATTTAGTCATACAAAAATGGACCTAAAATAATGAGTTGATGTCAAACATAAGGGTCTCCAACGGAACGGGCCGTCTGGCCAGGAGGAGTAAGGCCCATGGCCCAGCTCGGAGTAGGCCACTGAGCCCGTTGATTGATCAACGGGACGGATCGGGCCGGGCCTTGGTATAACTAAGGCCCATGGCCCAACTTGTGGGCCCTCAAGTTGGGCGAGTTTGGCGGGCTGGGCGGGCTTGGTGGGTCGGCTGTTCGAGCGGGTTTGGGTAAAAATTAAAATAGTTTTCAGTTTTGAAGGGAAGGGGATCGAATCCTTTTCCCTTATGGATCCATAAGGGAGTTAGTCATCAACTGAGCTAGTCCTTTTTTGTGTAATTATTTTGCATTAGTTATATATATATTAGAAATATTGTATGATTTTTGAAAAAAAAACAAAAGTGAGTTAATTGTTCAACGGTTATATAACTCACATGATCGTTGAACATGTCTGTCACTCAATTCAATATTATAACCATTGAACGGTCTTGATTAAAAAAAAAATTAAATCCTAATATTTAAATCTCTATGAAATATTGTGGAATGGGAGAAAGCTTAAGAGTGAGATAATAGAAAAAAATTAAAGGTATTTAATATTTATAGGGATTTAATTTTTTTGTTTTTTTAATTAAGACCGTTCAACGGTCATAATATTGAATTGAGTGGCAGACATGTTCAACGGTCATGTGAGTCATGTGATCGTTGAACACTCCAGTTGGAGACCCTTAGCTCCATTGAAGCAAAAATCATACCAAACTCTTTTATTTATTTATTTATTTTTATATTATTGATTTTTAATTAGCGGTTTCTGACTCATTTAAGTTGAATTTAAGGTTCACTATTTTAGGTCTTTTCTTTTTTTTTTTTATCTAAATGATAAGATTTGATCCTCACAATCAACGGAACATAGCTTTAAAATTAGAACACTTTTTTATCCTTCGATTCCCACCCATGATCATAATGGTAAATCATAATAGTCTATATCAAGATTTGATTTAGAAATTTTGTCAAGGCAATAAAACTTAATATGAAAAAGGGTGATGGGGCGGTCAGGATGGGAAGAGAGCGAGCTTAGGATACATCATCCCATTGTTAACTACGATCTCAAATATTTTTTAAGTCGAGTGGCTTTCTTATTTTTTTAATAGGATGCATCATCCCATTGTACTATATGCCTCTTCCGTTTAATTTTTATTTTTAAATATTTATTTAGAGATAATAAATTTTATTATTTGATGAATTTGATTCATTAATATTAAAATGTATAGAGAAAAGAATTTCATTTTTTTTAAATTAATATTAATTTTATTTATTTAAAAATAATTTGAAATACTTAAATTTTTAATAAATCATCTAATTATTTTTAAAAATATTTTTTTATTTATGTTAATAGATGTTTTCATTCATTTTAAATGTTTTATTATTATTATTAATATTTTATTATTTGAGATTTTTTTTTCTTTATGAACAAACAATTCTTATTTTAGTTTCTTAAGAAATATTATGCACAAAAAAATCTTATTTAAATAGGATTAATATTTTTTTTATTTCCTAGAATTTTAAAAGAAAATATTATAAAAAAATCTTATTTAATCATAATTATTAATTAAGATTGTTAATTAAATAATAAATAATAAATTTAATAATATATAATTATCAAAATTTTGTTTTATAATGTTTTTAGAGAAAAAATTATTAAATGAAATAATAATAATAATAATAATAATATATCTTGAAGAGTAATATTTTCATGGGGGAGTTTGTCAAATGATTTGTATAACTGGCAAGTAAATTGATATTTTATTTTTTAGAATGATCGGATAACTCATTAAAAAGTGTATGAATTTTAAATTATTTTTAAATAGATGAAAATAATATTAATTTAAGATTTTTAAAACCATGCTTTTAAAGGTTGGTTGGAGGACTAAGGTGGACCTCACTCTATGTCATCCCCAGCGCTTTATAACTTAAAAGTATCTTTTATTTATTTATTTTTTTAATCCTCCTTTGAAATGATTAATATTAACTAAAATAATTTTATAAGTACATAATGTTGTCAAAAATTCAAATCCATCGTCCATATATAAGAGACTAATTTTGAAATTGACTTGCAATTTGTATCTTAAATATTTAAAAATCCTACATTATAACATTCTTTTTAATTCTCTTTACTTTTTAAATGAAAAATAAAACTAATAAAATTTTTTTGTTACTTTTGTCAAAATTATTTTAATGATTATTAATCTAGTTTTATTAAAAAAAAAATCATATTTTAAAAACTTTAAAACAGTAATATTTTTGGCTTGGTCAATTTGTGTTTACAATCATTATTAAAAAATTTGAAATTAATCACATCAACTTAATTGATTATATAGTCTTTTGAATAATAAATATTAGGTCAGTAAAAAAAAGGGGTTAGATTTTATTAATTTTAGAAGAAAAATGAGTTGAATTGATGGTATATAATCTAATCTAAATCAAAATCAAATCAAGTTTAATTTACTTGGATGAGGAATTTGTTGGGAAATTCTAACCTCTAAAAGGGTATTTATATGTTTTTTATTAGGTTTAAGTGACTTGAGTCTATGACATAAGTTATTTAATTTAATTCAAAAAGATTGTTAATTGATTAATTAATTCAACATGACTCTAATTAATTAATTAACTTAGGTGATGTTTGTTTTTTGATTAAATAGAAAAAATCAAAATATTTGGTTTTTTTTATTCAATTAAAAGTAATTTCTTAACATCTTCAAATATAATTAAAGTAAACTTGTTATTAATATATTATTTGGTTATGTTGGATGGTGTTAACAAACCACTTTTAGCTTAATAGAAAAAACCAAATATTTTGACTTTTTCTATCCAACTAAAAACAAACGTCATCTTAGTCTATTAATACCATTTTCTTACCTTTATGCAACTTCATATGGTTATCAAAATGTTCTTATGCATACAAATAAACTAAAAACTCATCAAATCTTTATAAATCATGTCATCAAGGAATATGAGTTCAAACAAGAGAATCATTAAAACTCATAAGACAATATTGATTTTTCTCCAAATTTAATTCTAAAGTTGACTCAACTTCTCATTAGAGTTGGTCAATTACACTCTAGTACCCTATATATATAACAACAAAATACCAAGTATTGAGGTTTATGATTTGCTATGCATTGCATATAATCTCTCCATGAACCAGTCGTCTGCAATCTAATAAAGTGAATGTTAATAGTCTTTTAAGATTACTTTTATAATCTTTAAATTACAAATTCTCCTATTATGTGATCAAATGACTTGCTTTTCAAATAACTTACTTTAACTCACTAAGAATATATATGAAATTTCACTAAAGGAATTATTGTGGGCCCACAAATTTTATAATCACATGTTTTTAGGATCACCCTGAGAGGATATATTGTCTCAAAGTCTATGAGATGTTATGATGTATTTATTGAAAATACTTGTTATCGGTTTCTATAAACAATGATTTAATTTATAGGAAATATATGATAAGAGTATATGAGATATTATGATATTTTTATTGAAAATATTTGTTGTTATCGATTTTCATAAACAATGACACGATTCATAGGAAATATATGATCAACTTACGATCTCACATATAAGTTAAAGTCATTACTAATTTTTGCATAAGCTCAATATTATTTCAAAATTAAGAAGTAATACAGTATAACAGTTTGATGAATCATAACTATTCAATCGTCTTATGTCATAACTCACCATAGGTCTTATTAAATATGCAATTATACATATTAGTGTACTCACCATGAGAACTTCACCCAAATGGTTAAGACCAATCATCATTTCAATTAAAAGGTAGTGCACTACAACCTCACTTGGATTGTTTAAGTTTATAAACTAGTAGACTTAAATTTTTCGTGTAACTCTCAATGTACTCAAGTCATGTGTAATGAAAGAGATATTAAGCTAGAATATTCATAAAATATAATGCATGAAATAAAGATAGAAAAAAATGAATATGAAATATTATTAAATAAATAATAAATTTTGAGTTTGTTATTCTATGTAAAGAATTATGTTTATATATACTAGTTTGAAAATAAGCATCGAATCATAGAATAATTCTTTTACCTCTATAAAGAGCGTATATGGGTTAATATATATATATATTTCATCACATCCACGGACACAGTAACATGTGATTTATTTTAAAGTTGCCCTTTATTTTATTTTATTTTTTGAAACATATTGAAATTAAATTCCATATGAGAGCAAAGAACAGGCACTTGCTTTCTTGATTAAAATTGGTGTCTAGGCGGGATGGCCAACAAGGGCCACATATAATAAATACATGCTCCTCATGCCTTTAAAACCTGTCCATACATATAAATGCGTAGCAATCCAAACCTAGCCTTATGATTTGAAATAAGAATGGTTATTTGAGCTATAATCACTGTGTGACCTACCCTTCCATCTTCACTTACTCTAGTCAGTCCCTTTAACCCTCCTCCCATATTTGTGCCAAACTTAGAGAAAAGTAAGAAAAGCATCGACTTTGAGTGTTTTAATCTTTGAATTTAGGCCATTAATAGTGTATGATGAAATCTAAATTATTAAAAGAAATATTAATATAAACAATTAATAAGAATAAGGAAGATTAACATGTTAATGAGACCTCATCTGTCTTACTATTTGATGAACGAACTGTACTTTCAATGGATTGGATCGGTAGGGACAATGCCAACGAACATAGGCCTGTCTTATTGTTGGGCCCGGGTCGATTGTAATCCATAAAGGATGGTATGGCCCACCAATAGACCGAACAAGGAGGCTATACTATAAGCCTAGCTTGGGCTTTCCGTGTATAACGATTATCACCATGAAGAAACTACAAACCAGTTTCCTCTTGCCCAACTTATTTATTTACTATTTTTTTTTATTTTATGATTCTGGTTATTATGCGCTGTAGTCAAAACCCACATGGTTTCATTGTTCCTATAGCGCAACCTTGTAGACCCCACTCTTTACAGTCCCTCTGGAAGGTGACTTTTAAACAATTAGAAGCACCTTCTAATGAATGCATGCAATCACTCTTTTTTTTTCTTAACAGTTGGGGACTACTAAAAAGAATAGTATATTTGGTGTTATTGTTTCAGATTTATACTTGATTATGATGTGGGACTGATTCGGAGTCCCAAAATTGGAGCCCTCGGGTGATGCAGAATGAGTCCAACCAGAAAAGAAAACGGTGAAGATGGAAGTGGTAGACAAGAAACAAGCTTCAATGGAATATGCACCAAATCAAAGATGACAAGGCACTGAGAGACAATGCAGGAGAATAAAGAGCGGAGCCCACAGAAATCACTTCAGCCAAATTGGATTGGGCAATCATTTTCAAACCCCACACCCAGAGGCGACACACCCCAAAAAGCTCCTCCCATCACATCACATGCCCCTCCGTTCAACTACCCGCACCGTAACAAAGTAAGAATTGGATCAACAGGATCCAATGAAGAAGATCCGTCACTCCACGGTCGCCTTGGCTCAAATAAAGGGTCCCCCTCCCGCGTTTCCCACCTTCCTGCCTTACCACTTTCGAGGCTCACGCGCCGTTCTCTGTACACCTTTCTCCCGACACTGATTGGACACTTGCCCGCCTTTTCTGTTTTCCATGCCCACATCCGCCCTTCATCGCGCCTTTACCTTTCTAATCATTGTTTTTTTCCTCCCCTATTTTCCCATTATTTAAACCCCCTCCCACGCGGCAGCCACTCATTGGTTCAAGGTTTTTCAGAGATTTTATTTATTTATTTAATACCATTTCAAAATTTTATTCTGTACTTGAGCGGGGCGCATCAGTGAGGTTGGGATGATTGGGCAGAGGGGGGTTGGCGGTTGGGCTAATCTATCATCTATGCATGGCAGCGTGGGTGGGTGAAGTTATTGAGAATTGAAGAATAATAATGGATATTACTGACGTAGAAATGGCGTGTTAGTGACGTAAAATATTTTGTGTGGCTCTAAGCACCCATCACCCTTCAACTGACGGCTACGATTCAATGCGCAGACCTGGAAGTGGAGCTCCCACTCGCATGCCAAAATCTTGCTGCCCCCATTGTTGTGCTTTTGGGGTATGGGTCCCATTTATTATTGCTTTATCATGGGGCGGAGACTCAAAGGAGGGAGGAGGAGAGCGAGAGTCAACTTTGAACATGCACATCAAGTGGTGTCCAGATATTAACCATCGGATGAAGAAATTAAATGAGGATCCTGATTTGATGATTATTATTAGTGTGGGTAAGCTTGGTCCATCAACCACTAAAAGGGTAATAAAAACAAGAGTGAACAGGAAAAGGGTGGGGAAAGAATCTCTCAACCGCTGACTTGTGGTGTGTGTTAGCCTTTTCTACACATGCTTTTTCACGTGATAGACAAATCAATGGTAAAGTGAGTCGATTTACCCATTTTTTCTTGTCCACCCACCGCATCACCAAGCTTGAAAGTTAAAAAGGTGGTTCCAATTTCTCATCATCTCTATCCTAGCACCATCACAGACAACGACTGGTGCAATTATTTGTTGAAATCAAAGGCTGTATGCCCCACTTTATTTTGACAAAGGTGTGCCATGCCAGGCCAGGCCATTTTTTTTTTTTTTTTTGGAAGGGAACGATGGGTTTCTAGAAAACTTGTTTCTTCCTCAATTCTAGATATAATTTACCACCCAGGAATCAATCATGATTCATGACAAGTAATATTGGAAACAATGGGTCAAACTTCGTATTTGGTTTCTTTCTTCATCCCAATTTTTTTTACTAGTAAAGTTGAGGCACAGAAGAGATTAGATTTCCACTGATTGTCCGAGTATGCGCACATTCAATTGGTGGGTGCATGAATATTGGGGAATGGTGAAAGTGTTGGTCATGCACCACAGTGGAAATACACAGGAAATGCCCGAAGTCCTAATAATAAGGTAATAAAACTAAAAAGGAGGCCATCAAGGGGTTTTGTCTTGACTCTTGAGCTGAGTGAGTTGGACTGAAATAACCCCTCCTTTGGCAGCATTTTGTACATGGAGCTAACGAGACACGTTCACACACGGACGAATCAACCCCCCATCAACACCCACTTTTTGTTCTCCTCCACCAAGAATAATATGAAAACTCCAAGAGCCTTGGAAAACGAGTTAGTGGAGTTTTTTCCATTTCCCACAAACATGCCCTTCACCACCTTGGACCGAGAATTTCAACAACAATAACCCATAAATAAAATTTTAAAAAAGGGGGAAATATCCCTACCCGCATTGAACCCAAAAGCTACAATCTCGCCTTTATATACCACCCACCATGTCCCCTAATGGCCTATGTAACACACGCTCTTTCTAGTTTATAGTCTTTCTTTCTTGCAGCCTAGCTGCCCACATTGCACCTTTGCGTTTATGCTCATGTTTGGGCTCTCAGACTGATCTTGTACTGGGTATATTTGTATAGAAAAGACCATGATCGGTGGCCACCGGAGAGGGTTCGTGGATGCCGGTGGTGGTGAAGGCAGTGGTCGGCGGCGGCGACGTCGTAGAAGGTCTCTCTTTGTAAATATGGGTGAAAGCTGATGGCAAAAGCACAACAAACAAAACTAAGCTTTGCAATTGGGCTCTCCCGAGTTTCCAGCTACTTGGAGAAGGGGCAGAATCGGTAGAGCGGCGTTATTGCATTGCGGGGAATTGAGGGTAGCGGTCCGATTTACGTTAACTTGGCTCTTCTCTTTTATTTTTATTCCTGGTTTGACCTCCGGATCTTTCAGTTTTTCTTTTTCTAACGTTTTTGCCCCGTCTTCAACATGGGATGTAAGGGATGCATACGAGGTAGCTCTGTTTTCGTCTTTGTCTTTTCTTCAATCTAGGGAGCTTGGATTTCTTTTGAGCTATAAATTGGGGGTATGGAATGTTTGTACTGCTGCTGGGCATGCATCACTTACACCTATCATGTATTTGCTTTCTGCTGAATTTGGGATAAAAGGAAAATGTCTTCGGTTTCTTAATGACTTGTTTCATATCATTTGTTTTGAGTTTGATTTGTTCATGATTTGGTGATAATTGGAAGCACCCAAATTCCATGCTTTCCTTTATGCGCTTTTGCTCTTTTTCTCCTCTGGTTTTAATTTTCAAAAGGCAAATGAGGGAAGAAATTCCTTACCTTGGTTAAGGAGGAAAAGAAAATATGCCCTCTTGCTTGTCCTTTTCAATGCCCACTAGAATCATGTCATTTTACTACTTTATGGGTGTGTGTAAACACAAGAACCAAAGAACCAACTCACTGCTTTATGAACCCAATTTATCCTACCACGCATTAAAAAATAACTTAATTTTGATTTGTTTGTTTATATATGATATTTAATTCTGCCTTTTGCTAGGTGAATTACGTTATAGCTGTTGGTTTTGTCCATGTCCATAAAGAAAGAAAAAGGAAAGATCTGATTTGCAGTGTTTGGAAATAAATTTGTGTGATCACGGATAAAGGAAGAAAAAGGAAATAGATTCTTTGAGGGAAACATGTTTTCAGGATTTGACTGATGTCAAGTTGCAATCATCTCAATGTCTGAAGAAGCAAAAGGCTTTGGAGGTATCTCTAAGCCATGCAAGTCACCTTCAAGCATTTGAACCACCATTGTCATTGAAGGCCTGTCTGTTGGGTTCCATTGAATGCACCAAAGTGCCACAATTGCAAGCTTCTTGGCAATCTCCTCATCCCCATCTATCTCAATTTCCAGCCCCATCTCCTTCCCCTGACTCATTCTGTTGTAAATCCATTCCGGGAAATAAATCTGACTTTGATTTTCAACTGTAACATCGATGTTTCTTCGACATCCCACAATCTCCAACAACAACATTCCAAAGCTAAAAACATCGGATTTGTGAGAAACTGCTCCAAAGTTCCTTGAGAAGAGCTCAGGTGCAATGTAGCCTGCTGTTCCTCTGGCAGCTGTCATGGAGACAACGCTCCGTTCCTTTGAACATAGCTTGGCCAACCCAAAATCTGAAATCTTGGGCTGAAAATTGTGGTCTAGTAGAATATTATGGGGCTTGATGTCGAAGTGAAGGATCCTTTGGTTGCACCCCTGGTGCAAGTACTCCATTCCACGGGCAATGCCCATTGCAATTTGTTGAAGCTTCTCCCAACTAAATGGTCGATTTCTTGTTTTAGAGTCTTTTGATGAGAAGATAAACTTTTCAAGCGATTCATTTGGCATGAATTCATAGACCAGAGCACGCCTCGTCCCTTCTGCACAAAACCCAAGAAGGCGAACCACATTGAAATGGTGTATCCTACCTATGGTAGCTACTTCATTAATGAACTCTTGGCCATTTCCTTTAGAATTCTCGATCATCTTAACTGCTGCAGGTATTCCATTGGGCAATTTTCCTCGGTAGACAGTTCCATAACCTCCTTGGCCTACTTTGTGCCTAAATTTGCCTGTTATCTTTTTTAGATCACTGTAGGAATACCGGGATGGATTGAGGGTCTTGTAATTTGCCAGGAACCTCTCTACCTTGAGCTGAGTTTCCTTTTCACTGTCTGATCTTCGAAATCTGTACAACACAAGTACAACCAAAGCAAGAAAGGCGGTGCCTCCAATGCTTGTTCCTGTGGATAGGGAAAGTGTAAGTAACTTTAATTCAGGATCTGTTTAAAAGATTTTCCTTTGAAAAAAGGGAAAACTCAACTCACCTAAGATTACAGCAGAATGTGACCCTGCAATTCAGTAAAAGACAAGGAATTAATTCATATATATGCCCAATACTTCAATGAATCAAGCAAGCAATAATAACAGAGCAGTGTCACCTAATCAGACATGATTCTAGAAGTACTTGATGCATGAAAGACATCCACTGAAGTTGGTTTAGGAAAATATGACAAAAGCATCCTAGATACTGAGGTTACTCTCAGAGCAAATTGAAGGAAATCCTCCTAGTACTATTACTTGGCATGCATAGTAGGGTGAGAAAATATGCAGACGATGTTCTAAGCCTTTTTTCATTGCAACGTTTGTTTTGCCTTTCTTTCAGTACCTGCTTTCCAAACAAAACTTGGCACCCTAGTAAATTTGGTTATCAAAAGGAAGCAAAGTGCTTCCAAACAACTGACATGCAGTGAAAGTTTTAGAGGACAATAGGAGAAATGGATTGTACTGCTAAATTCATAAGCCTGGAATTTAGTGATATTTATAGCAAATTACAGGGGTGCATGATATACCCCAGATAATGGTTGTAACCAGTCCTAGACCATTCTAGAAGCTGAGTTGGCACTCTGTTGGTTATTATCCATCTCAAGCCAAGTGATCTAGAAATGACACAATATTTACTGCAAAATCCCAAAACAATGAGCATGGAAGATGCTTTGCGAGCACATCAACAAGCTGATTAGCAAAAGGAATGCATTGGATAATAGGAGAGCTGTGCAACACTATTATGAATGAAGTTTAGTTCAAAATGTTTCAAGTTGGTATCAAGCCCATGTTTTGTGGCAAGGTGGGTAGCACTATGATTATTACACCAAATGAGAGGAGGAGCAACTTGTGGAATACACAATTCCTGGAGCACAGATTGGACCTAAGTGATCTCAATGCAGTAGGAGTAGCTAGGCCTAGATAGTCGAATTCAATTATGCTTCATGAAACAACATATGCATAATGGAGGACCAAGATACTGAATTCCTACGAAGGAAGATACAATAACCATAAGAACTTTCACTGTCATCTAGGCATAAAGGCCAGCTTGCATCAAAGTAGGCTTAAATATGAAGGCAATCTGTAGATTTCGAAAGAAGACCATGATACATTTTTTTTTTTTTTTTTTGATAAGCAAGAATAGTATTGTATTACTAAAGGGCATTAAAATAGTGACTCAAGACATACAGAACGTAAAGGGAAATACTTACCCCCTTACAAGTGAAACAAAAAGCTGTCCACAAAGATATACACAAAAATAACACCTCCCTCGATAGGAACCCACCCAATCAATGAACTCAAAAAAGGTCAATAGATCATCTTTTATAAACAAATTAGTCTCCGAACAAAGTGAGTTAAGAAAATAAGTTTTCATCATTTGGATGGACAACACCTCATCTTCAAAGGCAATTCTATTTATAGTCTTCCAAACTGTCCAAAAAATGCAAAGAGACCCGCTCTCCGTATGTGAAACCAAAGAATATAATTTGTCCTATCTAACTTCACAACTAAAGCATGATTTAGTACTTGTAAAGGCTGAAAATAACTTGGAATAGAAGTTCGAATCAATGTCGGAGCAGCTACTGTTGGTAAGGCTTTAGACGCAGAGGATGAAGAGGAATGGGCAGTCACCAGAGTGTTTGGAATTAAAGAAAATAATCAAGAAAATACTAGGCTCAGATTCCATGAAAGTTTTTAGAGAACAATAGAGGAAATTGACTTAACTGCTCAATTCATGAGCCAGGAACTTCGTAGATATTTAGGCAAATTATAGAGGTCCATAATGTACACCAGCTGTATTAACAGAAGATGGTTTTAACTAAAACTAATCATAGAAGTTGAGCTGACACTCTGTTGGTTATCTATCTACACAAAATTTTCTGATTTGTGTAGGCGGAGAGTATAGTAACTGTAAACCTTTGAAAGCCCCTCTACCCATATATCTTTTGAAGGGATATTTGACTTCAGTTCCAGCAGGGTTCTTGTCAGTAGCTCATGCCATGCCTATCATCATGAACCACTCCTTATATTTTAGTTCTAACGATCAATTTTGCAGTCACATGTTGTCAACTTGCATGATGGACTCCAAGATGTTGAACATTTGGAATGCAAGGTTAATCAAAATTTAGAATACTAAAATGTTATATTGAAATAGAAAATAAAAGCAAACAGTGGAAAAACAGAGAAACACTTCAGATATGGATCAATTACATTCATGGAGAGAAAAATGTCAGCTCATTTCAGTCATCAGCATTAATGTACCAAAATTGACTTTCAGAAAACACAATAAGAAACAAGGCGAATAGGGAAACCTAGAGCACAGGGTGGAAAATTAATGTCACTGGCAAAGGCATTTCCCAGCTATTTTCCTGTGTTGCTCCATCATCACAGTTGGCATTTGCTGTACAATTCCCTGCATATTGCCCTTTCAATGGCAACCATTTCAGGGTATTACTAGAAAAATGTCAACTAAAAAATCATTTTCCGGATTCACATGCGTACTGCAATATTGAAGATAGTAATTACTATAGTCACTTACTTTTGGGCCTGGAAGTAGAACAAATGGTTGCATTTCTTGTACTGTTGAATCCACAGAAGTTTCCTGAGTTTTCACATTCATAGCAACCATCTAACCCTTCCCAAGCGAGGAAGATCTCTTGCCTTTCAAAAAGTCTCTCAATGGCTTGTTGGAGTTCAACGTAGCCATGAACTGAAATGATCTCAACTGTTTTAAATCTTCTGCAATGTGAAGGCAGCTTGTTCATGGAAACAAAAGGATCATATAAATAAACTAAATTCTTGTCGTAACTCAAGCAATCAATTGGCACTACTATTCCGTCTGATGCACTCCATGAAACCCTCTCTGTGCAATTCACAATGGTAAAAATCTGAGAAAATGTACCAGTGTTGAAGGGAGAACCCGAGAAGTTAAGAGAGAAAACACTTTGTAATGGGCAATGTATTTTGAAGGTGAATAGAAATTATATTGTTGAGATAAGAGATTTCTTGAACATAGAAGTCACCAGAGAAAGGAAGGTGCAAGAGGGTCCTGTTGTTTAAGCAAGATACTACAAACCCTTCAAGGCCACAAAAGTCTGGTTGGGTGTTGAGTCTGAAGGGGAATCTTATGCGTGGACCACCCCTTGTGCTGCATCTAGTTTCTTGGCAGAGCTCAAAGAAATCGTCATCAGTGCTTTCTCCTAAAGTTTGTGTTCCCATATTCAGTGAGAGAAGGAAGACTATAACACTGAGTAGAGGATACATGGGTGAGACGGAAGAGGGAGGAGAGGAGTACCAAGTCGTCTAGTATTATTTTAAGGGTAGTCTCTCTGTAATTTCTAAGAAAGGGCGACTCAAGAGATATGGTCAACAAATTAAGAAGACCCACCGTGTGCAATTTTTCTTCTTTTCTTCTTTTTTTTATTTGTGGAATTTTCCTTTCAGCACCGTGTGGACCAATCAACTTTCCATGTCCATACTGCCAATGGCTTGAGACTTAACTCTTTTGAGATATTCCAGAGTGAGAAAATCTTACACCTAACAAATAAGTCTGCACAGATATTAGCTTGACAGGTTTTACAAGTCTGGATGTAGCCAATATCAAAATCAAAGGGTTGGTTTTGGGCAACTTCTGTTCACTGCATCAGAAAATTTGAGTGATCAAAGAGTTGAAAGGATTGTTGTAATGCTGAAAGTTCTCTTTCACCGCTTAATTACAGTTGTACAAATTTTTTTCTTTCTTTCTTACAGAACCCTAAATCATAATATGGGTAAACTCATCATTCAATAAATAAATTAAAAAAATATTATTCAAGGGGCATAGCACAACAAAACTTCTTCAAACTTCACAATCCAAAACTGAAAGGTGCTGATTGAACAATTTATTAATGCCACAGGAAAGTAAAGGAGCATACATCAAGCTTTGCTAATTACAACAATCTGCATATCTGGAGCTTGCAAAGCTCTCTGGGATGAGTAGGAGAAGGAAATTAATAGTCATTACACATAAAATTTAACTATTATTGTACAAGCTTCACTCTATTGACTCGGTTATGAGCAACTCTGCCGAAGAGTCCGAATGAGGCTCTCTCATAGACATTCGTAGAGGAGAAGAAAAGCAAGGTTTAGGAGGCATTTTAAGGTCACTGATGTTCCCTTCTAACATTTCTACCACTTTGGTCATCGAAGGTCGATCTGATGGCTTCATTTGAATGCAACAGAGCCCAACTATACATAACTTTCTTGCTATCTCAACCTCAATTTCTGAAATATTCCCGAGCTCTAAATCTCCTCCCTCACTAAGATGGTCATAAACCCAAGATGGGAAGTAAACTTTGCTCGACCTCCCTGCCTTGGCATCAACATTTTTTCTCCCTCCAGCCATCTCTAACAGCACATCCCAAAACTATAAACATCTGATTTGTTGGACACAACTCCAAAATTCCGTGAAATCAATTCAGGAGCTATGTACCCTATGGTTCCTCTTGTTGTACTAATGGACATGACATCATATTCCTTTGGGTAAAATTTTGCAAGGCCAAAGTCTGATATTTTGGGGACAAAATCGTGGTCTAGCAGGATATTGTGAGGCTTAATATCGAAATGAAGTATGCAAATGTCACATCCCCCATGTAGATACTCTATCCCCCGGGCCGTTCCTAAAGCAATCTCATGGAGTTTCTCCCAGCTAAATGGCTGAACCTTTCCTTTTTTCAAGAATATATGCTTATCAAGTGACCCATTAGGCATATATTCATAGACCAGAGCTCGTTTAGACCCTTCAGAGCAAAATCCCAGTAGCCTTACCACATTGACATGGTGAATCCTGCCGATTGTTGAGACTTCATTGATGAACTCTTCCCCATTAAAATTGTGCTTCCCAAGCATTTTAACAGCAATGAAGCAACCACCAGGAAGCTGTCCTCTATACACTGAACCAAAACCACCTTCCCCTAATTTATCTTTGAAATGGTTTGTTATTGCCATAATGTCAGCGTAAGAGTACCTTTTGGGCATTAACGACTGCTGACTCCGTAGAAATTTCTCCACCCTGTCGACTGGCTTCCGTGCTGTTCTAAATTTGCGGATGAGGAAAACCAGTATAATGATCGGAGGAGCGATAACTCGAATTATAGAAACCCACACTAAAAGAGGAAGGGAAAGGAAGACGAATAGCAGCTTAAGCACTGTAGAAAGGAAATGCAGAAAAGGAGAGAACAAATCAAGCGAATGAAAGATATTACTATTCAGCCTAATATTAATTCTCAAGAGAGAGAGAGAGAGGGTCAATGTGGCTTATACCTGCCTTAATTTCTTTCCAAAGTTCCGATAGCCGATTTCCTGCACAAATGCATGCAAAGGTGAATTAAGCTTAACTCAGAAACATCCAAGAAATACATTTTTTTAGCGCATGATTGATCACAAACGCCAATTTTGAATAAATTACTTAATCAACATCAAGCACTAGGAAAAAGATACTTGGCTTACGTTCACATGAGCAGGCATATGGTGCGTCGAATCCAGTATATTGGCACCGGCCACCGGATAAACGGCAATTCCGGCCCTCAATCGACCATGAAAGATCGAATCCCGACGCCAATACTTTCAGTAGATCTCCATAGGAAGGGTGCTCCACATGTGCAGGCCATTTAGCTGGAACCATGGATGTAAACTCACATGACTCCCCAAGATCCGACATCATATAGCTGTTGAACTTGGCATAAATATGAGATGCATTTCCACTGAAACAAGGGACTCTTATATAATCTGGATCACTCATAGTTCTGGAGCAGTTCATAAAACTTGTATACACAGGAAACGTAAATAAAATATTGTCTTGGTAGCGGATATCGGTATTGATTTCATCAATGGGTAGAGATTTGTAGGGAAGATTGCAGCTACCATTGGCTAAATTAATATCCACCACACGAACTATGTTTTTATCTTAAGAGATGTTCTTCACATAGTATTTTCCTGAATTGAACTCTAAGATTGTTTTGTTGTTCTCACAAGAAAGTTGGTAGTCAGCATCACCGCAGCCTGCTGGATCATCCTCTAGGCGAAAAGGGTAGCTGATATTATGCAAATCTCCACATGAAGAAGAACAAACCTTTTCAAGTACTCTTCCTGCCGTCACTTCAGTAAACAATAAGACCATCAATAAAGAAAATAGAACAGCTAACACAGAAAAGTCTTCACCCATTTTCATTTTCATGGTAGCTATGGATTTGGATGAACAGTATGGAAATAAAATTGAGGGCAGAGACTCAGGACATTTTAATCTCTCTGTGAAGAAGAATAAAAAATAAATTGGTTTAAAAAGTTATTCATTAGTTGTCATGCAAAGACTTTGACCGTAGACGTAATTAAATAAACTCGACTATTCTAAGGGTCAATCAGAAGGTGTGGACTCGTACCCTCATTTCTTGCCCAATGGTTTCAGAAACCGATCAACCCGCCCAAGAATTATATCTTTCCCTCCCTTAATATCACGTCCTGATCAAAGCAACATAACATAAGAGAGGGTGTTTGGTAAAACCCAATGAATTAAGATGATTTTAAATTAAATTATTTTTAAATGGTAAACTTAAAACTCATTATTTCGGTGTTAAGGTTGTTTGATAAATTTTAACTTAAACTGATACCCACAAGTCTTGTTGAATATGGACCACTCAGGTTTGGATAACTTTTGCTTGCTATAACCAATCGTTTTGAGTGATTAAATTCAAAGAGAAGTTGGGTGTGTTTGGTGAAAGAGAAACTAATTACCCAACCAAATGTGGAGTTGTAGAAATTGTGGAAGATGGTAACCTAACCCCATTGTCACAGGATGCTCCAAATGACCCTCCCCATGGGCTTATATAGGAGGAGGGAAGTTTCTGGAGACTCCTGGAGCCATCTACACTAAGCCATTGGTGGGAAGAGTGTGGAAGGTTCTAGAAATGTCTAGAGATGTCCACACATCTCTACACTATGGTGGAAGGCATGGGAAGAGTCCAAGACTTTCTAGAGAGTTCTAGGAATCTCTTGTATGTTCTTGTACATAGGGTTGTACATAGAATAGGGTAGGATGTTTTAGAATATTCTTGATTTGTAAGGAACCCTCCAAGGTTCTAGAGAGTTCCCTTGGTGCCTATAAATAGGTGAGGGCCTCATTTGGCCAAGGCACCACCCAAATCACTTCCTAACCAAGCTAGTGAGCATCCAAGCACTTGTAAAGGTTTCCTTGAGTTAGTGAAAGCTTCCATTCTTTTAAGGAGTTGCCTACCAAGCTTCTTAAGCTTTTGAATCGCGAGTGTCTTAGCCGAGCGAGCTAAGTATTGGGAGTAAGGCTGACTTAGCAAGATCAAGCGTATTGGCTTGTCTAAGTGTCGCACGAGCTTAGTGAACGACTAAGTCCGTGACAAGTGGTATCAGAGTGCAGTTACAAGGTGGGCATAGCAAAGAAAGCATGTCGGGTTCCAACGTGGAGGAGACTAGTGAGCAAACCCGTGGGAGGGAGACCGAGCCTACTGCACGGGGCAGGGGCAAGAAGGATAAATCTCGTGATGCCGTTGCCAACATGGAGGCAAGGTTAGCCAAGGTGGAGCTAGCCATGGCGGACACTCGGGAGGGGTTGGACTTGATCGAGCAAGGCATGGAGAAGGGCTTAGAGGATCTAAGGGAGCAGATCCAAGACCTTCGTGAGAGGGTGCTAGTCTCACAGGTTCAACCAGTGTCGCACGAGGAGTTTGTGTCCTTCCAAGGAAACGTCTTGAGCATGCTTGCTAGCATGGAGTCAAGGATAGAGGCCTTGGCCACTCGAATGGAGTCCCGAGACCAGGAGGTTAGGCAGGAGTTGGCCATCTACAAGGCTGCTGTGTCGGCACGGGTCATGGCCACACAGGAGGCGTCTAGGGTGAAGGTGCCGAAGCCACATAGGTTTAGTGGCAATCGGGATGCCAAGGAGTTGGATAACTTCTTATGGCATATGGAGCGATACTTTGAGGCTATCGCATTGACGGATGAGGCGGCTAAGGTAAGAACTGCAACTCTCTACCTTACTGACACAGCTACTCTATGGTGGCGTCGAAGGTTTGCCGATATGGAGAAAGGCATTTGCACCATAGAGACATGGGAGGACTTCAAGAGGGAGATTAAGAGGCAGTTCTACCCCGAGGACGTGGCTTATCTGGCTAGGAAAAACATGCGGCGTCTTAAGCACACAGGCTCGATACGCGACTATGTCAAGGAATTCTCTTCGCTCATGCTTGAGATTCCTAACATGACTAAGGAGGAGTTGTTATTCAACTTCATGGATAACCTGCAAGGGTGGGCCGAGCAGGAATTGAGGCGTCGAGGTGTTCAAGACTTAGCCACTGCCATGGCAGTAGCAGAGTCTTTAACAGATTATAAGAGGGGAGACTCCTCCAAGGTTGAGTCTTTGGAGGATAGCCACGCCATGGGTGGGGGAGACGAGGTTCCAAGAGACCACAATGCTCCTAAAAAGGGATCAGGCAAGACGTCTAACGTCTGAGAAGGAAGGGATAAGACGGAAAGGAAGGAGTTTACGCCTAAAATCAAATGCTTCCTGTGTGACGGTCCACATTGGGCACGGGATTGTCCAAAGAGGAAGGCGCTCAGTGCCATGATCGAGGAGGAGGGAGTAGGAGGACGAAGCACATATGGGCTCAATGCAGCTACTAGGTGCCCTCCAATTCAACCCGAAGCCTAGTACGCCTGAGACCTCCTTACTAGCAGGGGTGCAAGTAAAGGAGGAAAAAGGGGAGCGAGCTGAGGTAGCCCGCACACACATAGAAGAGGTCACCAAGGGAGAGGTGAACTCAATGGGTAAGAGGAAGCAGCACTCTAAGCGTCGGAAGCGCATGGGTCTGCATCCATCTGAGGCTTCACGGGAGAAGGAGGTGAAGAATATCCTAGCTAAACGGGTCACTAGGAGACAAGGGGTCCCTCCTGTGATAGAGTATCTAGTCCGATGGAAAGGACTACCTAAGAGGTCGGTAAGCTGGGAACATGCGGATGCCTTGAGAAAATTCTGGAAACACATCGAGAGGTTTCAGAATGAGGCAACGACGAGGACGTCGACGGCATCGGTGGGAGAGAGTGTCACAGGATGCTCCAAATGACCCTCCCCATGGGCTTATATAGGAGGAGGGAAGCTTCTGGAGACTCCTGGAACCATCTACACTAAGCCATTGGTGGAAAGAGTGTGGAAGGTTCTAGAAATGTCTAGAGATGTCCACACATCTCTACACTATGGTGGAAGGCATGGGAAGAGTCCAAGGGTTTCTAGAGAGTTCTAGGAATCTCTTGTATGTTTTTGTACATAGGGTTGTACATAGAATAGGGTAGGATGTTTTAGAATATTCTTGATTTGTAAGGAACCCGCCAAGGTTCTAGAGAGTTCCCTTGGTGCCTATAAATAGGTGAGGGCCTCATTTGGCCAAGGCACCACCCAAATCACTTCCTAACCAAGCTAGTGAGCATCCAAGCACTTGTAAAGGTTTCCTTGAGTTAGTGAAAGCTTCCATTCTTTTAAGGAGTTGCCTACCAAGCTTCTTAAGCTTTTGAATCGCGAGTGTCTTAGCCGAGCGAGCTAAGTATTGGGAGTAAGGCTGACTTAGCAAGATCAAGCGTCTTGGTTTGTCTAAGTGTCGCACGAGCTTAGTGAACGACTAAGTCCGTGACAAGTGGTATCAGAGTGCGGTTACAAGGTGGGCATAGCAAAGGAAGCATGTCGGGTTCCAACGTGGAGGAGACTAGTGAGCAAACCCGTGGGAGGGAGACCGAGCCTACTGCACGGGGCAGGGGCAAGAAGGATAAATCTCGTGATGCCGTTGCCAACATGGAGGCAAGGTTAGCCAAGGTGGAGCTAGCCATGGCGGACACTCGGGAGGGGTTGGACTTGATCGAGCAAGGCATGGAGAAGGGCTTAGAGGATCTAAGGGAGCAGATCCAAGACCTTCGTGAGAGGGTGCTAGTCTCACAGGTTCAACCAGTGTCGCACGAGGAGTTTGTGTCCTTCCAATGAAACGTCTTGAGCATGCTTGCTAGCATGGAGTCAAGGATAGAGGCCTTGGCCACTCGAATGGAGTCCCGAGACCAGGAGGTTAGGCAGGAGTTGGCCATCTACAAGGCTGCTGTGTCGGCACGGGTCATGGCCACACAGGAGGCATCTAGGGTGAAGGTGCCGAAGCCACATAGGTTTAGTGGCAATCGGGATGCCAAGGAGTTGGATAACTTCTTATGGCATATGGAGCGATACTTTGAGGCTATCGCATTGACGGATGAGGCGGCTAAGGTAAGAACTGCAACTCTCTACCTTACTGACACAGCTACTCTATGGTGGCGTCGAAGGTTTGCCGATATGGAGAAAGGCATTTGCACCATAGAGACATGGGAGGACTTCAAGAGGGAGATTAAGAGGCAGTTCTACCCCGAGGACGTGGCTTATCTGGCTAGGAAAAACATGCGGCGTCTTAAGCACACAGGCTCGATACGCGACTATGTCAAGGAATTCTCTTCGCTCATGCTTGAGATTCCTAACATGACTAAGGAGGAGTTGTTATTCAACTTCATGGATAACCTGCAAGGGTGGGCCGAGCAGGAATTGAGGCGTCGAGGTGTTCAAGACTTAGCCACTGCCATGGCAGTAGCAGAGTCTTTAACAGATTATAAGAGGGGAGACTCCTCCAAGGTTGAGTCTTTGGAGGATAGCCACGCCATGGGTGGGGGAGACGAGGTTCCAAGAGACCACAATGCTCCTAAAAAGGGATCAGGCAAGACATCTAACGTCTGAGAAGGAAGGAATAAGACGGAAAGGAAGGAGTTTACGCCTAAAATCAAATGCTTCCTGTGTGACGGTCCACATTGGGCACGGGATTGTCCAAAGAGGAAGGCGCTCAGTGCCATGATCGAGGAGAGGGAGTAGGAGGACGAAGCACATATGGGCTCAATGCAGCTACTAGGTGCCCTCCAATTCAACCCGAAGCCTAGTACGCCTGAGACCTCCTTACTAGCAGGGGTGCAAGTAAAGGAGGAAAAAGGGGAGCGAGCTGAGGTAGCCCGCACACACATAGAAGAGGTCACCAAGGGAGAGGTGAACTCAATGGGTAAGAGGAAGCAGCACTCTAAGCGTCGGAAGCGCATGGGTCTGCATCCATCTGAGGCCTCACGGGAGAAGGAGGTGAAGAATATCCTAGCTAAACGGGTCACTAGGAGACAAGGGGTCCCTCCTGTGATAGAGTATCTAGTCCGATGGAAAGGACTACCTAAGAGGTCGGTAAGCTGGGAACATGCGGATGCCTTGAGAAAATTCTGGAAACACATCGAGAGGTTTCAGAATGAGGCAACGACGAGGACGTCGACGGCATCGGTGGGAGAGAGTGTCACAGGATGCTCCAAATGACCCTCCCCATGGGCTTATATAGGAGGAGGGAAGCTTCTGGAGACTCCTGGAGCCATCTACACTAAGCCATTGGTGGAAAGAGTGTGGAAGGTTCTAGAAATGTCTAGAGATGTCCACACATCTCTACACTATGGTGGAAGGCATGGGAAGAGTCCAAGGGTTTCTAGAGAGTTCTAGGAATCTCTTGTATGTTCTTGTACATAGGGTTGTACATAGAATAGGGTAGGATGTTTTAGAATATTCTTGATTTGTAAGGAACCCGCCAAGGTTCTAGAGAGTTCCCTTGGTGCCTATAAATAGGTGAGGGCCTCATTTGGCCAAGACACCACCCAAATCACTTCCTAACCAAGCTAGTGAGCATCCAAGCACTTGTAAAGGTTTCCTTGAGTTAGTGAAAGCTTCCATTCTTTTAAGGAGTTGCCTACCAAGCTTCTTAAGCTTTTGAATCGTGAGTGTCTTAGCTGAGCGAGCTAAGTATTGGGAGTCAGGCTGACTTAGCAAGATCAAGCGTCTTGGCTTGTCTAAGTGTCGCACGAGCTTAGTGAACGACTAAGTCCGTGACACCATGCTGCTGAAGTGATACATCAGTATCCCCCATTATATATTTGAATTTCCTAGGTTTTCGCTGATCTAGGTTATACAGAAGGAAAGAAGAAAGATGTTAAACCATAATGGTGTTTGGACTAAACTTCTGGTACAGAGCACCATTTGAAACCTTTGTAATCCCTCCTTCGAATCACTATGCCCAGATTGCTGTAAATCCCCTTCAAAAGGGTAATGTTCTTCAAGCATGGTGATTGAAACCCTTGAAGGCCACAAAAGTCTGATTAAGTTTTAGTTCGAAGGAAATCCAATGCTTTTACACATCTAGATTCTCCACTGAGAGCCAAGAGATTTTCATCAATGATACCTCCTAATCGTTGACTGAGAGAAGAAGATAGCACAAGTCAAATGGGAGTGTCTTAAGAATAAGAAATTACTGATCATCCTTTCTCTCATTAATTTCTTTGAAAGAACAAGTCCAGAAAGGTTGGCCAAACAATGAAGAACCAGACCCAACTGTCTTGTAATTAAGTTATGGTTTCCACTTGAATTATTGAAGTGTACTAGCTAGACTGCATTCTTATCTGAGATTTTTTCTTGCAGAACCGTGTGGACCCATCAACAGAGATGTCCATTTCATTGTTTATGATGGATGAACTCCTCCTCACCCATTACCCATGGTCTCAGATTCAACTCTTAGATATTTAGGAGTGACCAAATAAATGTGCACCAACATTAGGCTGCACAGGTCTACAAGCTTGGCTGGAGCCTGGAGATGATATTGAACGATTGGGATTGAGGCAACTTTTGCTCACTGCATCAGAAAAATTAAATGATGAACAAAAGAAGAAATTGAAAGCAAATTGAGTGCTAAGTAAATTTGAGTAAAACGTAAAACTGATTCCCCAGTAATGAGCTAGGTTTACCAAATTATAGAAGATGACGTGCTTATTCCCATAAGGGTGAAGTATTTGCCTTCTGTGCCTATACAAACCGATATACACTATCTTCAAGCAACAAGAGTACAGAAAAATAAATTTGAACTGCTTTATTCCTACCACACAAGAGCAGAGATAGGGCTGATTACAATCTCAAGTGTTATCATAAGCTTCTAAAATTCAACATAGCTTCACCCAATCTCAACCCCAACCAAAAGACCAAAGAAGTTAATACTAACACTACACAATACATTTAACTATTATTGTACAAGCTTTCCTCCTGTGACCCGGATAACAGCAACTCTGTTGAAGAGTCTGATTGAGGCTCTACTATAGACACATGTTGAGGAGAAGAAAAGAAAGGCCTAGGAGGCAATTTGAGGTCATCAATGTTCCCTTCTAGCATTACTATCACTTTGGTCATCGAAGGTCGATCTGATGGCTCCATTTGAATGCACCAGAGCCCAACTATGCACAACTTTCTTGCTATCTCAATCTCAACTTCTGTAATATTGCCAAGCTCCAAATCTCCTCCCTCACTAAGATGGTCATAAACCCATGATGGGAAGTAAACTTTGCTCGAACTCTTTGCCTTGCTCTCAACATTCCTTCTTCCCCCAGCCATCTCTAACAATAACATCCCAAAACTATAGACATCCGATTTGCTAGAAACAGCTCCAAAATTCTGTGTAATCAGTTCAGGAGCTATGTACCCTATTGTTCCTCTTGCAGTATTAATGGACACAAAATCATATCCTTTTGGGTAAAATTTTGCAAGGCCAAAGTCTGAAATCTTTGGGATGAAATCATGATCTAGCAGGATATTTTGAGGCTTAATGTCAAAATGAAGAATGCATATGTCACATCCTCCATGTAGATATTCAATTCCTTGTGCCGTCCCAAGAGCAATTTCATGGAGTTTCTCCCAGCCAAATGACTTAACTCTCCCCTCCTTCAAGAATATATGCTTATCCAGTGACCCATTAGGCATGTATTCATAGACAAGAGCTTGATTAGATCCCTCAGAACAAAATCCCACTAAATGTACCACATTGTCATGGCGGATTCTACCAATAGTTGAGACTTCATTGATGAATTCTTTCCCACTAAACTTTGAGTTCCCAAGTATCTTAACAGCAATGGAGCTGCCACCAGGAAGGTACCCTTTATAAACTGAACCAAAACCACCTTCCCCTAATTTATCTTGGAAGCAGTTTGTCATTGCTAGGATATCAGAGTAAGAGTATCTCTTAGGCATCAACAACTGCTGATTGCCAAAAAATTTCTCCGCGGTATCAACTGGCTTCCATGTTCGATATTTGTGTATAAGGAACACAAATATAACCAGAGCTAAAGATAAACCGGCTAATAAGAGCAATTTCTGAAAGAGAATAGGAAGAAGAAACTGTTAAACCAAGGAAATAAAAATCCAAGCACTTACAGCTATCAAAAATGGAGATTCAGTGAGGACAACAACCTAGCAGCCTGCTCCCTAGTGCGAAAAAGAGAAACTCAAATGCTGCAAAAGGAAACAGAGAAAAAGGCAAAATATTAATAATAATAATAATAAAAACCAAACGGATGAATAAGAAAGCTAATTCAATTGAAAAGAAAAGCTTAAAATAGGATTTTACCAGCCTTTCCTATCCATAACGAAATTCCTGCATAAATGAACCGCAAGGAGAATTTAGCTTTATCTCAAAACAACCGACAGCCTAAGAATGAGTAAACCTCAACTAACCTTGGTCGCACTGATAGGTGAGATGCCTACTGAAGGAAGTCACTACACATGAACCACCAGACACAAGGCAATCCCTGCACTCAACTGACCATTCAAGCTTGAACCCCGACCCCAGTATTTTCATGATGGCTCCATATGAAGGAAAGTCCACATCAACATAGGTGGCAGGAGTCATTGAAATAAAATGGCATGAGTCACCGAGATCAGAGACTGCATAGCGATTGTACTTAACGTAAACATGAGATGTATTAGTACTAACACAAGGAACTCTTCTATAAGCAGGATCACTTATAGTTCTAGAGCAGTTCATGAATGCTGCGAAGGTGACATTGTAGAATCCTGTGAATCGGAAGTCGGCCGCCACTTCATCAATGTTTAGAGATTGGTATGAAAGATTGCAGCTACTATTGGCTAAATTCACATCTACAACATGAATTGTACGTTCCTCATATGAAATAGTTTTAACGTAGTACTTTCCTGAGTGGAACTCCAAGATTGTTTTGTTGTTCTGGCAAGAGAGCACATAGTCAGCATCGCCGCATCCCGCTGGATCACCCATCAGGCGGAAAGGATAGCTGATGTTATGCAAATCTCCGCATGAAGACGAGCATTTAACCTGTTCAGGTGTCCTTGCCCCAACTTCAGCGGTGAATAAAAAGATGAATAGAGAAAGGAGAAGAGCTAATACATCGGAGGGTTCTGCCATTTCCACGGTTACTTTGAATTTCGCACGCAAAGTAGTGTCTGAGAAGGAGATAATTAATTGAAAAGACTGCAGACCTAAGGGAAAGAGAAGGAATGTGGGTGATGAGGAGCCGTGGACCCCCAAAACGACAGCGTTTGAAGAGAATAGAGAGAGACTAGTGCCAGTGAACAGCTGGGATATTTGGGTTGACGCCGACTGAGAGACTAGTGGACAAGTGGGTTCTATATATACAATGCCCACGGGCCACTGCACTGAAGAGGCACTTCCTTCCACAACTTGCATTCATTTCATTAAAGTGATCCATCTGCTCAACCCCCACGGAGATTTCTCTCACCCCAAAGTAATCTAGTGAAATCCTGGAAAGAGCACAGATCCATAGTATATCCATAAGCTAAGAAAGTAATATTCAAAAACTCACAGAACAGGTATAACAGGAGATTGGGTTTTGGGGAACTCCAGACTTTCACAAGGGCTTTGGAGGACAGAGGGGCTCTGGGTCTGGGTGGACTATGGGCTCGAACCAATATATTGGACCTCATTATGGGCTTGTGTTGTGGGTGACTCGCATGATAAATAATAATAATGTGGGTCTTAATTTGCCTAGGGTGAGGGGTTGTGAGTGAATTGAATTTTAAACTGCTGATGGTAAAAAATAATAATGTGGGTCTTAATCGGGTTGCGTGTGAAATGGGATTCGTAGGGAATATTGAATAAGTGCATGTGTTGTGAAGGAAATCCATGGTCCTAGCACAAGTTATTAATTGGAACCACTAACTTCTCCCTTCTAGAGGATAGGATTTGGAAGTATTCCATTTTGTTTGAAATTGGATGTGACAACACAAATCCATCATTTAATTGGAGTTGCTACCAAACAAAAAAAATGGAGAGATTCCAAAACCAGATATTCAAAATAAACAAACTGCTCGCAATATCGAGTGGAACATTCCAGAGGAATGGCTGCATATTACAGGTGATTCAATTAATCACACCTATATTCATAAATAAATAAATAAATATTTTATTATACCATAAAAAGATTACAAAAGATATTATTGAATCCCAAAACATCTCATATTTCCTATTCTTATATTCATATCCTAAACTATGAACCCCTCATTTCATCAAGTGAATTCTATTCTCTTCAACCTAAAATATTTATAAAAATATTCTTAATAATATTCATTATTCTATAAAATAAAATAAAAACGCAACTCCACTGTAGACCACAGAAATTAAGCTTAAATTACTTGTGCCCCACCGCCTCTGTTTGAAGAAGTTCCATTTGAAGGCCCGGAAAAGGACGAGAGTCGAGACAGCCATTTACCCACAACTCTAAAAGCATCCATCCTTTGGCTGTACCCCACCTGACCTGCATCATGCTCTCCCTAGGGCTAGCCCGTTTGCACTCGATCTCCACACGGACCACACCCATGAAAACCCCTTTCAATTTCACTCATCTCACCAACAAATTTCAGGTTTCTAGGCCTTTACCCTACCCAATTCAGCTCCGGCTACAGCTAGCAGTGGGTTAACGTCCAAAAATACACTACCTCACCCCTAGGCACAATAGCCATTGAAATAAAGAATAAAATGTACTAGGCACTCTGATCAGAGAGATTCAGAGGCCAACCCAACATGGGAAAAAACTTTCAGTTTATGACCACAACAATTTGCCATCCTCATGCACACCATTCTGCTTGGACTCTACAAAAAGATTTCCTTGTTTGGCTGCTTCTGGAATATGATTTTTAATCGAGGAACTCACTGCCTGCTGCCCCATTTGCTGCATAGATGCACAATCAACTTTTTCTGATCAGGGTTTTTACATATTATTATCCTTTTTGATACATTTCCATGCCACTGACTGTAGAGAATATTGGAAGTACTAACTAAAGTGTACTAGAATGTTCTGATGCAAAGAGCAATTCTTTCACTAATCAGAAATTGTTACCACCCCACTACTCTTTCTTAAGTAACCCTAAAAAACACTTAATTTCTATTACTACAATCCTTCACACAACTCAAATTCTAGAAGAGATTGGCCAAATATACAATCAACAAGTAAGGCACAGCCTATGGTGGGCTCATTAAACTCATCCCCACATGCGGATTCATTTCTAAACTGCAGTGATTTTTCTGCTTGGCTTGGAATTTGGATACCAATGGGAAAAAAACATAGGCAGGAAAACCTATATATCTATATATATATTATATATATATACAAAACCCACGTAAATAAATAAACTGAAACAGAGATCACAGTGTGATACACAAGAACCCTCTCCATTATTAAACACCCAAAATTTAAAAAAATAAACAAAAACAAAGAAACTTCTAAAATTTACAGCAGTAAAAAAGAACCTTCAAAGAGGCCTTCAAAAAACAAGATTAAAAAAAAAAGGAAGTCAAGAGTCAATACTGCCAACCCTCCTAGACAAAAGAGAAGACGACCAAAAAAGGCAGTGAAAAGTGAAAACCTTTTTTTTTTACTCTCGTCACCATCATCATCATCATCATCATCGCCGGACACATACATGCACCCCATACATCACATGCACAATACCCATCATCGCAAAGAGAACCAGGTGACCAAGTCCCCACCGACGCGACGCTGCGTGAGGGCCACGCGCTCGTCGGAGACAAGGGGCGACCGACAGAGGGGGCAGTTGAAGTTGAGGTGATCCAGCCACCCATCGAAGCACTCCTTGTGGAAGACATGGCGGCACGCTAGCCTGCGCACCTGGTCGCCATCCCTTAACCTGCACAAACACACCACGCAATCGGAAGCGGCGCCACCATCCTCACCGTACCGATAAGAAAAGACCCTATTGAGGTTGAGCTGCTCCGCCAGAACTATCAGACTGGCCAAACCGGAGCCCACAGCACCCAGTAGCCCATCCTCCACTTCATCCGCATCGAATCGAGAGAGGCCCATGGACTGAAATAACCCCAAAAGCAAGGACCGAATATAAGCTACGCAGTTGGCGATGATTGCCACCAGAAGTAGAGGGATCGAATCGGATGAGACATCGTTCAGCTGGCTCTGCAGACCCATCTTTCGCCTCCCAACTCAAAAAAGAGCGCTTTTCTCCTCCTATGTATATATTTTTAAGGTATGAAGAGAGGTACGAAGAAGAATAATAAGATGGTGGTAATAAAAAGGGGAAGAGTGGGCAGGAAGAAGAAAGAGGCGAGCGGAAGCTTTGATGTGTAAGTTTTGAGGGTAGAACGGTACGGGTAGGGGTGCGGGCGTTAAGGGTGTGGGAATGAGGAAGCGGTGTTTTTTGCGGCCTAAAGAGTTGGAGATTTTGGCTTTCATCAAGGCCATGTGGTGGGACCTCCCCTATTTGCCTCTTGTTTGTTTTCGTCCATCCCCCCCACTTTCTCCATTCTTCCTCTACATCCTCATCCCCACCTTAAGTTTAACCTCTTCCTTTGCCCTTTTATAATGTCAGTAATTTAGAAAGTTAATTTGATGAGAATGTTGTAAGTATAACCCCTTTTTCTTAAAAAAAAAATAAAATAAAATTGGGTGGAAGTCAATAAAATAAAATGGATCCAATCACCACCCATCAGTTGACAATCATTACAAGATTTGGGAATCTTGTTTATATTATTTAGCATTCAAATCAAAATGCATATAATAAAAAGCTATGGGGATGAACAAAATTTAGTCATAGATCATTGGTGAATTTGGATCTTAATCCAATCGATCCAACCCTGTATGCTTTCAAAGTTCAAAGATGAAGTAAAGAAAGGGGAAAAGTGGATTGTGGTTAGGGAAGCATGATTACCTTGTAACTCGCTTCCAAAACCTATTTAAATGCAAATTGGGACAACAAACCATGTGTGCAACACATGCTTCTACTCCTTCATCCCAAAAAAAAAAATGTGTGCCCACTATGCCTTTTCTCATTAGACCTGCCAAATCCATTCTATTCATTTTTTTAAGGGAAAAAAGCAAAGAAAGGGCATCTAGAAAGGAATTTGATAACAAAGCACAAGTCAATAAGAGGGCCCTATTGAATTCAAGTTGAAACCCAGGACAAACCCCACCTAGTTCTCAATAATTATCATCAACTCATACGAGCTGATACTTCAATGTGAAACCCCAACCCAACCAAAATCGTAACTTTGGGAGAAAAAAAAATGAAAAATCACTCCACACAGTGGCCAACATAAGCAATTTGGCATTGGAAATGGAGAAGTGGATGGGGAAAAAAAATATTAAATGGAGATCTTTAGGAGCATTTTCATTTGAGGAAACCCATAAGAGGTGTGAGCTGGAACCCTGAAACAACAGTGCACACATAGAGATGGCGTGGAGACCTTTCCACCTCTATGTCACCCTCCGCGTCCACCAGAGCCAGATACCCCCAATTTTGTCTGCTTTCACTACAAAACAAAGTGATTTCCTCATCTTCTGCCCCTTTCTTCCAACTTCTCACATTTTTCACTGCTCATGACACTGCGTCCAAAAGGAATCCACACCCAGTTTTATCTTCCATTACCTTGCTTCACCCATGTGATCAAATCCGCAAACAGACAACAACTCTCGGTAAACCCCCTCATTTAAAAAATTTAGGGTTATGCTGGGGGCTTGTTGCATTATGGGTGGTAATCAATATAAAAATGGGCAATAAAAATTGTCACCATATTCTACAGCATAGATTGGGTTATTAAATCAGGAACAACACTATTAGTAGAGGCGGCATATGGCGGTGGGCAAGATTAAGAGGATTAAGGCGTGGACCAGCCCAGACAGAGAGATTTGCCGCGATCTCCGGTGATTAAGATTAATATAAAATGAGAAAACACTCAAGAGGCAGGTATTAGAAATGAGGAAAAGGGGGATTAGAGAGAAGAGATGGGGATGATGGGGAATCAGGGCCGTAGGTGAAGATACGCGTATCCGCCGACCACGCTTGGAAAGAGGAGTTTATAAAAAACACATGAGAGAGAAAGGAACAAGTGGTGGTTAAGGGCTTAAAGTTAAAGCTAAAGTTCAGTTGGGATTGCATGGATTTCATTCATATTTTTGCCAGCTTACTTTCTTTGACTTGTAACTCTCTACATGGAAGCTGTCCTGGCTGTCCTCCTTTTCATCATCATCATCATCATGGATTCATCACCACCATCCATCGATATAATTAGAATGGGTAATTCCATCTTACCTTTTCCTCCCCTCAGAATCTTCCTCTACACTGCCATCTACCTGGGTTTTTTGTTTTTCTCTCTTTTTTTTGGGACTTTCCCGATTGGACAGTTCCCCAACATTTTCACTTTACCATCTAACAATCATCTCTGAAGGGTGAAAAGTGAAGACCGAGGAATAGCTACTGATAGTCTGATAGTGATACCTGAGCAACCACTTGGAGATCAACATGGACCATAATCCATGACTATAGACAATTGATGGTGTAAAAATTGTAAATTTAGGATTCAACCTATGACATACCTTGCAAAGCCTCTTAAGGAAAGTTCTTTTAAAGCTACTCCCAAAACTCTAAATCTATGTTTAACCGCTTGTGTCGGCTGTCATCCATTGGGCTAGAGGTTAGAGCTCCCAGGCTCTCAGCTCTATGGAAAAATCATTATTCTCCACTGTTTCACAAGTCAGCCTCAAACACTGAAATTAAGTGTTTAAGCTAATAAAAACAATAAGATCTAAAGTTTTAGACTAATAATCAGATTGTGACATTCCACTGGATAATCATACCATAATCATGCCCTCGAATGGTTCCATGGTTTATCCTTGTTAAATCTATTTAGCTCCTACTTCTAAAAAGTTAAAAACTTTTTTTCAAATTTAATAAAAGTTTTATTCAATTACTTTAGCTGATAAACTTAACAAAAAAATTTAATACCATATAAAAAATCGCATATGATGCTTGGGTAGGCTTGGGAATCGTTTTCAACGGTTGAATTTGGTTGGATTTTACCAACTCAAACCTGATTTAATGTTTTATAATATTTATAATACATGTTATCTTATATAATAATATTTATTTTTATTTTTTATTTTTTTTAAATATCATATCATATACTTTTACTTTTTTTAAAAATATATAAATTTCTATTTATTCTTTTATTAGTATCTTAAAATTTGTGTTATATTTATTATTTAAATTTTTATATAAATACATTAAAAAATTTCAAAAAATATTACAAACGAATTTTAAATTGTATTACCCAATCAACCTAAACTCAACACAATCAACTCAAATCTAAATCAATCAACTTAAATCTAACCCAACCAATCTAAGTTTAACTTGAACAACTTGACACTTAACCCAAGTTTAGAAAAAATAAAGTTAGGTTCGACTTAAATTGAATATCTCAAATTAGATGTCGGCTTGGGTTAGGTTGGGGTTTAGATCGAGTTAGGCTTGATTAGTCATTAATCCGATCAACTCGTCAAAGTTGTAACTTTAGTTATTTATGTGAGAAAAATACTCTACAAACAGATATTTTAGATTTTTTTTTCCTGCAAATTATGGGATCAAATTTTTTCCCGGAGTAAGAGAAACATCATCAGCTCTCTCGGGTCCCTTCTAGAAACATGCGCATCATTTTTATACAAAGCCATAGAAATTTGAAAATACGAAGGGTATTAAAAATACACCAGACGACATCAAACCCAGACCCAATATAGAAGATAAGAATGTTTGAGGAAAATATTAAAAAAAAAAAAAAAAAGTTAGCCCTTCTCTCCATCTCTATTGAATTAACAATGTAAGTGCATTATTTTTTTTTATCATATTTGTCACTCTCAGATTTCAAGTTGTTTATCACAACGTCAATAATTTACAAAGTAATTGGAGTTAAATTTATATGTGTATAAGTCCTCGGAAGAGTGTAGACAAACTTTAATAATGACAACGATGATAATGAAAAGGACTTGACAGAGACAATGAAGACTAAGACACACAGGAAATGAATATGGAAACAGGTCGATCTCATTCAAAGTCCTCCCACTAAAACGAAGTGTACCCCCGCCCCCTCATCCCTTAATTATTAGCCCAATTTATGAATTAATAAATTTTAATTACTGGGAAAAATTATTGCAACCCACGAGGAGAGCAATGAAGAAGTTTTTTAATCTTTTTATTCTTTTTCTTTTTCCAAAAGCTTTTTAGAAATTATTGAAAGAGAGCTCTAGAGTCTGGAAAATCTGTCCCAATTAGATGAAAAGAATTGCCCTGGTGAGTTGCAGTGTGGATGATGACAAAGAAGAAGAGTAGCAAGGAAGAATGAAAGAAGAGGTGGCTGGGGCCAGTAGGAGGACCAGGGTTATTCTATCAGGTAGATAGCTGTTAGGTAGATGGGCATTGGAAGAGTAGAAAGTTGTAGAACTAATAGAAATTTTAGAAAGTCACATCAAGTGGTAGTGTATAGGATGGGCCGAGGCATTCACAAGACTCTTGGCCAGAAGTGTTTGACGAAAGATGCTTACTCTTGTCATTAGGTCTAGCCTTCTAGGACAAGTGATAATCCCAAACTACTTTCTAACCCATCCAACCCCTTCGGATAGAAGATAGATAGATCTCATAGAAGTGTTCCTTGGTGGCTTTAAAGTTGAAAAAGTACGTCAGAAGTGAATCCCAAGATTGTAAGAGTCAAAAAAGAATCATAAAGAAGCTGCAGTTTGAACAGGAAGGATGGTAGGCCTCCAATTCACGATAAGATGGTCCCCAACCCCATACTAGTTCATCCACCTGGACCTGGGCTTGTTTTCAGTGATATAACTCCAAAAAAAAAAAGGAGAAAAATCAGGCACACAAGGCAGGCAACATGTAGCATGTACCATGCAACAGAGTTTGATTAAAACAAGTCACCATGCCAGGCCCTGATCATGTGATAGTGTGGTTGTTTTGTTGCTACATTAGCAAGATGATGCTTTGGGCACCAAAATTTGGACACGGCAGGTGTGGTAGCTCCTTGGCGCCTGATTTTGTTGGTGGCTGCCATTGGATCAAAGACACATGCACAAGCAAACACAGATTTTTGTTGATTGATTCAAATTTGTCTGGTTTTAGATCTTCTAAGATGCCAAGATTCCAGACCCTTCACCCTTCGAATTGACAGGTTCATGCATTCAACTACCCCACACCACCCCCCACCCCCCCACTCCTGCAGTTTGGATATTGATATAGCTTTGGAGGATAATGGCCTGGTCAAGCCTGCCCTTTGTTTCACACAGCAACTCTAGTACCTGTTTAGACAAAATTCAATTAGGGCATTGAAAAAGTGTGCAATACATTAGGTACAACCAAATTATTCTAGCATTTCTAGTAGACTCTTAAATCTACTCATTGCTGCATATGTTGCAAAACAACATAAGAAATTGATACACCTCCAGTGTTGTGCTGGCTCACGCCACAGACTATTCAGTGATCCCACAGAAACCAGAATATTTTTCATCGAAAAATAAGGACCTTAAAGAGAACTGATGAATTTTATATGTTGCTGAATAATCTGAACAACTATAAATAAATAAATGCAATTCTAATAACATACTGTAAACCCATCAAACAACTTAGATACAGCCAAGAATTTTCTCCAGGTGGACACCAAAGGGCTCTGGAAACCTTGAGCCAGCACCCATTCAACCTTTATGGCTCAACCAACCAGAAAAAAATGCTACCTTGCTCAATTTTTCTGACTTGATAAGCACAAATCTATCGCAAAACTAGCATTGAATTGCTGAATCTCTGTACCATAACTCCAAGTTGTCACATGCCAATTTGCCTTTCATACACATTGTCAAGCCATTGTCCAAATAATAAAGCAGGCCAGTCAGCGAATACCTCAATGGACCACAACCAATGTGTGCCACCAAATATTTAGGAGCAGAAAAAAAAAAAAAAAAACAAAAACAAAGCATGATTGTGCACTCCAAGTAGAAACAATCAAGGTCTAAAGGATTATTTGTTCCAAGATGAGTATAATCAATCTAAAGACCACTCCTGCCAAACACACCTTTATTTTCATTACCGACAATTTAAAGTAAATAAACAGGAGAAACCTGATATTAATTTATCAACTGCAAATAACTTGAATATACAAATCCCTCCAAGCAAGACTATTTAACTGCTACTATAAGTTGCTTTTCCAAAGCATTCGAACTTGGACAAGACCAATAAGCAAGGGTTTTACACGAGCTAAAGTAATCCCTTCAACTGCAGCTAAGGTACATCCCTCAAGTGCCCTTGCCTCTTGCTTTCACCAAAGAATTCACACTTAACCTGCAAAGAAACAAGAAACAAAGACTTGTGTGATCAAACCCCAAATAAGAATAGATGCAACCACATAATAGTTGCAGGAAAAAATCTATGAACTATATTCCATTGACTAATAAATGACCTGATAAGGTGCTTCTGTGGGGTACTTGATGCACCAGGATTTCCATGGTAGAATGGAGCAGTCAACTCAGCATCCTATGTTCAGGTATAAAGATAAAAGAATGTCATAAATGGCTGTCTCTACTACAGTTGATCATAACATTGACTTGATATCCATAACAAAACAATTATTTTGCAGAGAATAATAAATTTTGCCCTAAAGAATTTCAAAATTTTAATAACATTGACTATTTGCCAAAGTTCAGAGCAGTTATTATTTATAAAATAAATTATATAGTCAAAAACCAATTTGATATATTTATTTTGGTTAAATATATCGATTTTGAATCTATGGCAACTTAAATTAGCAAAAAAAAAAAGGTTTAAGCTTCTTAATAAATCCCCTCCCTCACACAAAAAAATAAAATAAAAAAATGAACAGGAGTAGAAATCTCAGATGCAAATTTGGAGGTTGATGAACCAACCAAAAAGATCCTCCCATTCAGATATAACCAACAAAAAGGGAAAACCACAAAGGGAAATAAATAAATAAACAAATAAAGTCTACAAGGTCAACTGATTATACCTCAAGCTCCTCTAAACCCCCATTTTGAAAGAGACTGGAGCAAGGACTGAACCCTTGCCCTGCTGCTGCTGCTGCCATCCCTCGCTCTGCTGTTGAGGACTGCACACAATTGACTCTTTTACCCACATCAAAATTCTGGACTTGATCAACCAACCCTACTTGAGACTCACCAACTTCTTTTGAGGAACATTGATGAACAAGTGGCTCAGAGGTTGTCTCAATAACAAGCGCCCTTCCTAAACTCAAGGAACCACTAGCAGAAGATGCAGCCCCAAGGGGTTGGCTGCATCTAGCATATCCTTCAAGCTCAATACTATTGTGTGAAGAATTCTCAGATGAACATATTACCTTGGTTAAACTGTCCCCTACATTAACCTCAACCTGTTCCAGTTTTACTTCCCCTTGCAAATCTGACTCCACATTCTCCACTAAAGATGTGGATTCTCTTGGGTGACTCCCAGCATCTATCTCATCCCTTTTTCTCTTCTGAGAGTTAAAGCCCATTGGTTTTGAAACTTGTCCTTGTTCTCCAGCAACTTTCATGGGTTGGGGAGGCCGGACTCCACCAGGGAAGACAAAATTTGGGATGTTTTTGCGTCTTATATGGCATACATGGATCCACATTCCTCGTTTCCAGGATGAATACATCCATACAGTGTTCTTAAAATCATCAACAGTTAACCTTATATCAAATTGTTCACCTTCCTGGGCAGCACTGCCTTCTTTCCGCCGTAAACCCATGAAATAACAGTAATGGAATGATCTGGATGTGTCAGAAAACTCTGCAGGGTGTGGATGGCACTGAAGCATACCACCTGTGTCCCTCTCAATCTACAGGTTTAATTTTAATAGCCAAAGTGAGGAGAGATTGTAGATAATTGTAACTGAGCTAATCAAATTAATAGAGAAAGTAATATCACCTTCCGAGTAAGTAGACGAAGTCGAGATTCAACCCAACCTTTCCAGTTCCTCAAGTCAACATCATTCTCAGCAGTTATATCTATCTGCAGATAGTTCTTGTATGCTTCAAAGAAAAGGAAAGGTTCAAAAAGAGTGATCCAGCCAGTGTTTTCTGTCTCCATCTCCTGCAGTAATTGCAAGTCATCAAGCACAAAAGCAATATTCTAAACCAGAATAACTCAAGTCAATCATCAAAGTCAAAAACCAAATTAACCAAGGGTCTCAGCTGCAAACAACTTGAAGTGACAGAAACAAAGAACACTAAAAAAGGATTTAGATTTGGCCCCACTAATGACATAGTAACATTTTAAGAAGTATCAGTGTTACAATGCACAGTGCATTTCACATTAGTTTTTTTTTGGTTGCTAGCAGTAAGAAACAATAATAAAAACCGACTTTCCACCTTTTATCATCATAGAAACAATATTATCATAATTGTTGGCAATACATACATCCAAGTCACTTTATCAAGCAGGCTCCCTTAGATCAGTTTTGTACTAAAACACCACAGACCCAAAATAATACAACCGAAAAATGCACAGTAGATGCAAACACCACTTCAAAGCACCAAAACAAACATAACTAAATGTCATCCCCATCTTGTCTAAGCACTTGTACACTTGATAGGATGGTATCAATCCATTTATCAGGATTGGATCTGCGAAACAGAACTATATGATCCTACATAGCAACTATATCAGCCACTATTGGTATTGGAAGCCAGTGATATGGATAAATATCAGCTCATACTCAAGACCACTGACCAGACTACATTAGCTCAGGTCTGTCATTTAGCTTGATGAACCAGAAAGAAGTAAGATTGCCATAATGGTAGGTAAACTTTTCAGAAGCCAACTCTTGTAATTCATAACAGAAAAGGAATTCCCGGCATTACCAATTGGTAATTCCACTTTTTCAAATGAAAATGGAATCTTGAAAAGGGAAGCTATCAGTACTTCAGAATGTAGTTTGTATAATTATGACTATGATATCAGTATGTTTGCATGACAGGATATAAATGAGATATGGACAACTGTGCCATTTTCCAGTAAGGACTCAAAATATATGTCATATACAAAGAAAAGAAGACAAATGAACTGGGTTAAACATTGTTTATCTTATTTGAATGCAATGATAGAGTAACATCTCTAAACCATTTTCCCAGATCTAGTTTTCCCTAATACCATAAGCAAACAACAAAAAGCCAAATGAAAGAACAATAATAATGAAGCTCTGAGTACAGACAAAGGATGTAAAACAACAGCCAAGGCAATGGAAACAGCTTTACTGACTTATAGTCATCAAAACTTGAAGAGGAAAATATTTAACATTGCAACACTGGAGTAAATTTGTAAAAGCATACACCATTTGATCAACTTATGCAATGTTGCATGTCAATACACACTGAAATAATGCTTGCAAAAAAGAATACACAAGTTGCTCCAGATCCTGGAGAAATAATTGATGAGTCCATAGACGATTCATAAACTAAAAACTAAGTTTACAGTCAACAGAAAATGCACATAAGAAAAACATATTACGGGAAACATGAAGAAATGATAATTCTATTAATTGAGAAAAGCAACACCTATATTTTACATCACAAAGACAAAATTAACTAATGCTATTTTCCAGTTCCGATAAAGTATCACTGAAGAAGTGGAAAGGAAATCATGGAAAAAATTTGTTATGAAAACCTGAATAAATCAATTAAAATGAAACAGTCAGATAATCCACACCTCCAGAAAACTGCAGTTATGACAAATTATCACTGAAGAAGTAGAAAGGAAATCATTGAAAATTTTTGAGTTAAATAACCCTGAACAAACCAATTAATAAGTGACAGTCAGTTCTTAATCCATATATCCAGAAAACTGAAGAAATGAAATGTGAAATTCCACAAAAGAATACCTTAACTATTTCATTTCCCCTCTGAAGCTCTTCTTCCATAATACGTAATGTGCTCCAACTAACATTGTAGCTTGAATTCATCGAAGGATATGCAGGAGTTATTATAGGCATCAGATGGTTCCTATCTTTGATGTTTCTTCTTGGATCCCAAACAGGAAGTCCAAGGCATTTTTCTTCAATAGGACATAGCATAACTGGATTAGGCCAACGCCACTGCGTGTAGACCCTGAAGAACCGAGATACCAAGGTACTAGGTACTGCATTTGGGTATAGCTGGCATATGCGAGCAACAAGCAATGCCCAATTTATACCACCAAGGAAACCAGAAACCTGTGGTCATGATAGAGAATGCACCAGCTAAAACATAAGAATAAGAATAGTGAGAAGAATGATAAATGGTCAGAGGTAATACTCCTTACATTTGAATAAACCCCACGCCGCTTTGCCCAGAATCTCATGCATCTCAATGTAGTGCGAAAATTCTGAACCAGAAAAAAAGAAACATAATCAACAATACATACAAAGCAACATGAAGCATGCATGTATTTGCGTTAAAGCAACAGTGATAACCTGAATATTTGGGACCAGGCGCAAAATTTGATCAGTAACTCTGCAACCATTGAGGCTACGAACTGTCTGCTCATCTACATTTTGTAGTATTGTTTCTTGTGAAATATCCAAGTCCTGTGAAAAATTAACATGTTAAAGTAACAAACATAAATTCCAAAACAAATTCACAAGTTAGACACATTAAAAACAAATGAGGTACTAAATAGAACTGCCTAATTTTCTGCAACACTGATTAGAATGACAATGTGGATTACAAATTATAAAATACACAACCATGACAGCTCATTCAAAATAGACAAAACCAAACTTCAATGATTACCATGAAGGGTGGGAAAAAGGCTCTTCAACTTTCATAGCCTGAAGAGTCAAAACCATTCAAATAATTGCAAAAGTGGTATCACAAAACAAAACATAATTTAAGGAAGCTAAAATTTCTAGGGTCAGCTCATGGTCGTCACCAACAAATGCTGCCAAGACATATCCAAAACATCTATGTACTTTCTCAATGAAAATAAGAAAGTTAGAACAATATCCTTCCCTTCTTTTACCTCTTTTCCTATGAGGTTTCCAAATGTAACCTCAACAGCCACAGACCGTCAGTTCAAGAAAAAAGCAAAATGTTGGTAAGAAATAGTGATCTTTGCGTATTATAGGGTTCTGGTAGCCTGGTACAAGTCATATATGCTTGCAGAAGAACAATTTCTCTCCTATACTTGTCTTGCCAGCTGTTCATGTATTTATATAGTGTCTCTAGGTTTGTTTTAACATTTCCCAAATTTGTTGCTTTCCTATTATTTTTGCAAATATTCTCTAAACTTGCCAAAATACTCATAGCACAAGAAACTCCCTTGACTTTGCTTTTTTTGCTTTAGGCCTTACAGAATTCATGTACTAGTTAGTGCCCAACTTAGGAGAATAAAAACCAAATCCTAAGAGGAGACAAGCAAAATAAAAACAACCATCAAACACAGCTGCCACACTCTCCAGTCTCATCAAAGATCGAGGGACAAACCGAAGAAGATGATCTCCGTTCCATTAGAATCCACCAAAGAAAGTACATTACATTTGGCTAAAGAGTCCACCTTATCATTAGCATTCCTATGGATATCCACTCGAAAGATTTAATTAACGAACTTGAGGGCACTCAAAGAAGCTTTCTCACATTACTCTGGGTAAGTATCATAGTCTGCAAATTTTGAGCTTTTAGACTACAACATTTTTTAATAAGCAAATAAGATGTTATAAAGAGCACCAAAAGAAGGTGCAACCCGTGTGCACCAATTGCATAAAAGGTCAACAAAAGGAAAGGAAAGGTTTTCTTGCACCTTAAGACAAATACAAAACATCAATAAAATCTATGGCCTTCCATCTCCTACTAATCTACCAGACCACTAAAACCTATTCATGAAAACATTTTTTAGCTGCAATTCTAACTGGTTTAAACTATCAAAAGATCTTTTAATATGTTCCTTCCAAATAGTCAAAATAAGCTTTTAGACCATAATGTGCCCCTTGAAAAATTAAGCAAAACCAAGAGAAGCTGATTGACATTTTTGTACAGGAATGCTGTAGCCAATTTTAGAATCTTCTTTAACCGCATTGTCAAAATGAATAGAAAAGCAAGGAAAGAGAAAATGACACTTACTTCAGAATACCCTGCACAGGAGATGCAAAAGCTATACTAGAATGTCAAATTGGAAGCAAAACTTACTTCAGGAATAACCCAGAGTGATAGTCTTGCATAAAGAAGATCTATAGAAACCCCATTGAACTTGAACTTCATGACAGGAACATGAGCATCAGGCACAGGATGCAGTTCTTGTACTTCAGGTGTTTCTGCTAGCATCCTATGAAGTTCACCGAAAAAATCTTCCTGCATTGAGTATAAAAAATAATATTTCATCTCAGAGTTCTTTTAAGTAAATAAAACCAGAGTTAAGAACTGTCGCTCATCTGGAGGTAAGTTCTTATCTCACATCTCGAGTAGCATGTCTAGGTCCAACACATAATGTGTCTATATCAGCACCTGGGCCATGCACCTATTTTACAACCATAAGTAAAATCATTAAAAAATATATAAAAATAAGTTCAACAACTTAGTGATATAAGCAGAATATTGGATATGAAATCTTAAACTCAACTCCTGAGCTATACATTTACAAGGTTCCCCTTAAAAGGCCCAGCACTATCACATGCACAAATTTTCAAATTTGGATGTATTTATCTCCCTTTTATCTTTATCCATTAAGTTGGGGCACTGGCCTCTTGACAGTTTCATTGTTCTCTGAGTTTCAAGACTCTCCCTCCCTCCCCCCCTCCTAGTATGATGGAGCACACACATATGCACATTCTCTCTACATAAACATAACTTTCATGTGTGCATGTCATCTTCTAGTCAGACAGAACATGCACTCTTTCTCTCCCCCCTCCTAGTCAGACAAAACACACACATGCATATTCATGCATGCAGGTCAACTTCCAGTCAGATGGAACATTCTCCCTCACTCATACACATTCATGCATGCACGTCACCTTATAGTCCAATGGAATACACACATTTACAATTCATGTGGCATATATCATCTTATAGTTGGACGAAGCACGCATACTCTCTCTCTCAAACACACACACAGACATTCATGTGCACTGGTCACTTTCCAGTCTGACAGAGCACACCTTCATTCACAATAATGTTGCTTATTGTCAAGATGGCTAACCCATGGGATTGTATACAGTTATATTAGTTGTACTAAATGCATGTTTCTAACAAGCACACTCTCACTTTCTCTCAGGCACACACAGCACATGTCACCTTCTAGTAGAAGGAAAACACCTTTATGGCTTTATTCACTAGAATGTTGCTTGATGACAATATAGGTAAGCCATGAGACTGTACTACAGTTCTACTAGTTGCTGTGTCATCTGGGCTGAGTGATGGCTGAGGCATGATGATTACAATCTTGCAGCATTATGAAGCTCACCAATCTCCATGGCATGGCATTCAGAACCATATGAGCAAATATCAAGAATATAATCATCACTCCAAAGCCTCTTAAGAAAAGAAAATATCCAGACTTAAACAAAGAAAATCCTAATTATTTCACCTGAAATTTGGATAGAGTTCAAGTAAACTAAATTGTTAACTCAAAATCTCTAATTAGTTTATAAGTAAACATAACAAGAAAAAGTAGAGGAAAAAACTATAGAGGATTAAGGGAAAAAAGGGCAATATGCATACACCCAATCGATAAGAACCAAACGTGAAGATCTTTGCATTTGCTTCATGAACCAGCTGTTCATTAAACCCTTTAGCACGGCTAACAGTTTTCACCCATACCTTCACTATCTGTCATTCCACAGTAATTAATATAAAACCAAAGAAACTACAAAGAACAAGTACAAAAATTGAAAATTTTCCTATAAGAAAAGATACTAGAATTATATTGACATAACAACTCAACCTGATCTACTCTCCCTAGAACTTCCTCCCTCCTTATAGCTTCTTCCCGAGTTTCATACAATCCAGAATCTGCAAGAAACTGATCATCCAAACTTACATGAATATTGATAGGCAAAACATTCCATGATTCTGTTTTCAGTGCTTTAGGAATTCACCAGTTGGTTGCATAGAAAAGGCACAAAAGGTTAAAAAAATGTATTAAAAATTTGAATCTTAGATAGATATCTTACAATTTCATTTTTTTAAAAGGGACTCGACCACAATACTTCCCAGGAGATAGATATCTCACCATAAGGACCAGAAAAGCATGACCTCCACCAAACCTGATATAAGCAGCAATCTATTGCTGTTGGAGGGAAGGCATCAATGTTACCCTTGTAAACTCATAGTGTTTAACAGCCCCAATGGACTGGTCACAACTTAACTAGATTTTATCCACTCTTCTAAGAACTAATTGATTGAGTATGACAGTGGGATTTGGGACCAAAAAGTAGTACTGAGTCATGAAAATGGTTGAAGCCACCCAACATCATTGGAAATGGTTTAGGCAAGGGACCAGAAATAAACCCGAACAGCATCTTCTTGATTTAAACCAACTTGTAGAGAGATGGACCAGGATCAACCATTGCCTAACCCAAAGAAAACTTTTCTTTGCTTCTCTCCCGCAACCAAAACCACATACATCATACAGCAAAAAATTCAAAACATATTATATTACCATTCCTTTTGCGCGTTTTCTTGTCAACCAACCAGTACCGTACAATAAAAATTACAGTAACAGCAAAAATACTCCTCATTCTACATCCAAAAACCAACCTTTTCCAATTCTCGGGTCTTAATCAGATCAAACTCGGTGGGCCCAGCAGTTGAAATAGGCTCCGATACTCCAAGGCACAGAGTATTCACCTGATTACTTGCTGATACGCTGGCCATTAATTTTTTCCCTATTACAATTCTGAAAAGAGTAGAATGGCTTGTTACACCCAGGCACAACCACAAAAAAAAAAAAAAAAAAAAATGCTTTTCGGAATTTTCTCCTTCCCAGATCAATAACAAGGGCTCTTAATCATTAAACACTGAACAAATAATAATAATTAAAAATATAACGGAAAAAAAAAAAAAAAAAAAAAAAGAAAAAAGCAAAAATCTTGCGATCGCAGGCAAAATGATTCATTGATTTGAGAGACGCAGACGCCAGAGGCTACAACCAAAAGAAAGCGTACAACGAAAACCCTAGCCCGCTTAAGACCATCACATAACACAGACGATGCACTGATACAAATCCAACACAAAACATACAAGAGAATTATTCTCGGGACAAAAAAGACACAAATGTAGAAAAAAACATAGAAACCCTAGCTCAGAAACTGTCTTCCAGGGTTGGATTTGAAGAGAGGGTATCCGACTCTGAGGAAGCGAACGAAAGACCTGGAAAAAGCAAAAGAGATTAAAGAGATTGAAGAAGAGAGAAAGAGAAGGATGATGATTTTTTAAAAGAGAGAAGAAGATTAGGCTTACAGAGAGTGATGAATCGGCAGATCTATGTAGGAAGCGATGTGATACGCTTTGGTGAGCTGTGTCCACTTGCCTTTCATGCCAGACATTTGTAACGCCCGCGTTTCTGCACTCTGGTATTTGTATCCCTCCTCTTCCCAAGCTCTCGCTTTTTCGTTTCAAATAACCTCTTTTTTTTTTTCTTTTTTTTTCTTTATTATTGTCTTTCTTCTGCCCCTATAAAGATAAAATAAATAATCAATTTATTAAATCAGAAGAAAATCCATTGATAAATTACAAAATTCAATCCAATAACTTCCGAAGAAAAAAAAATTAAAATGTTATTTACTAATTATAATGAAAAAAACTGTCAACGAATAACGATAAAAACGTAAACAAAATTATAATTGTTAAAAATATTTAAAAAAATTTTAAAATGATAATTTTTTTTCATTTTCATTTTTAGGATAATTGAATATCGTTTTTAAGAAAATTGAAAATAAAATAAAAGAATAGAATCACAAAAATATCTTGTTGTCCCTAGGATATAAAAGCAATACCAATATTGTATATAAGAAAAACAAATATTAATATTAATATAAATATAATATCTTCGTGTTTGTATTTAACATCAAATATTATGTTAAAAGCATTATATAAATATTTTATTTATTTGTTAAACTATGAATTATCATAAATGAATATAATTTTATCTCATAATAATTTATTTGATTAATAATAAGTATAATAAAATATTTTATAAAACCATTTCAAAATATAAAAAAATGTAATTGAGATTATATATATATATTTTAAATTATTACTTTTCTTAATAAAACATATTTTCAAGAAAAGAAAAGAAAAATTAAAAACTATTTTTAGAAAATAAAAATTATAAAATATTTTCCAAATCAACCGTTTTTCTACCCTACATTCCTTTGCCTCCTTTGCCAACTGAGCCAGATCTTGAAGTACGAGCATCTTTTCCTGATTATTTAATGAGATTTCTAGCTTTCCACATGATTGAGAGGCAAAATGTTTCAAGTTTATTCCAGGCAGTTTCCACAATAAAGCCAACCAAAATGCTATATAGATCCAGTAGCACACCACTGACAAATAAGTTTGCAAAGAAACTATTTCAATCAGCTGAAATGACCATTTATTCATAAGTACAATATATAGTTTAAAAGGGGATCCTCAAAATGGTAAGGTGAAATTTCAGGCCAGATGCTAAGTTGGCCAACCTATTTGAATGTACAGCTATCTTGCACAGGGAATGAAGCACATTACAAATGGACAGCCTTCAAACCTTTCGATATATTACTGAAAAAGAATGTTTCAATCTGTTGATGGGACGAGAATTGCACTACTTTACAATTTCCTAAGCAAAAATTGCACATTCATCAGCTCATGGAGCAGGATTTCCATCCCTCTTCAGTAATTCCTGAGGAAAGTAAACATTGCAGAATGTAATTTACTTAGTAAAATGCTAAGGTTTCAAGCGTTACTTTCTATGATCAATGTTGCACTATACCAGTTTGGTGGTGGCAACTGCTACACGCTGCCTCTCTTTCTTCTCATGTTGGCACACTGCACACCAACTAGAGAAATCTTTCTGATATTTCTTCAGCTCCCTAAAGACTGCACTGAAAAAAGATTCGAAATGCAATTTGAGCAAACAGAAAACAGCATTAGATGTTCAATAAACCCCTGTGATATATGTTATTCCAAACCCAAGAAACTCTTGGGATTCCAAATAAAGTACATTGGACGGCCTCATAATTCTGGAGATTTTTTATCACACCCCCATCTTTCTTCGTTTGGGTGCTTCCTCGTGTTTTCAACAAATGCATAAGATTTTAGAATAAGTTCAGGGTCATGATCGCACATTGACTGGCCAATAAAATGATATTTCAAATATAAGCATCATACACCATGACAAACAGCATACAAATTTCAAATGTGACAAAATGAGAAACTGTTTATTCATTGATTAACCTCAACAAACAGCCCTGGATTCCAAATGGCAAGAAACAATCTACCTCATTGAAGAGGGGTGACTCAGTCAGTCATGCTGTTCTCCAACCACAGAAGGGAGAGAGTAGTAATATTTCAAAAAAATGGTTGAGATGCAGTGGCACTATCAGAAATTTTAACCTAAGTTTTATATATTTACCACTAAAAGAAAAGGAGGACAAATATACCTTCTGCACCACAATAGTAAGTTCATCCTATGCCCAGATGTTGTGGCTCTAGCACCATGACGATGACGACCACAATGAAGAACTGCATGTCCTGGAACATGGTAATAATCTAAAATTTCCTAAGAATAAACCCAGCAAAGCCTCAATTAGTGTCTTCCACAATTTACAGTGACTGTTAGCAGAGAACCATAACATGTCTATAACTGAGTATATAACTCATGCAGCTTGAACCAATAGAGTAACATATATAAATAATTATTTAGAATAACCAACCAAATATAAATAACCATTTAGAACAATCAACTAGCAACCATGTTTTGGGCTTAGTACTTAGCCAGCCATTTTTTGAACAGCACCATGAGCCAACCTAACTCTCACCTTACCTGAGACTAGCATAATACAGTTTTGCATATCAAAATAGACATTCCCAAGTACCACATAGCTAACAGAAAGAGCTTGAGAATAGTGTAATATATCCTCAGCGCATCCAGTAGGAAACTTTCCCAACCAAGAGTGTTTCACATGCCACGGCGATCAAAGCCTATGCATGTATAAGGCAGCACCATGGAGGGTCCTCAACCAAGAAGGCATATAAATAACACCCATCTTCCCACCTTAATGTATCTCAGATAAATAAGGGTCATGCTTAATTGAATAAACACTAAGGGGGCTTGCATGCCAATGGCGTTATCCTTGAGTTACACTGGTCTGTACAGGCAGTTGTATGATTTGCCAGATACTAGCACATGGTGCCTAACATGTCAAAGAACCAAGCACATAATGCTGAAGACATCCATGCACAGTGTTGCCCAATTCTTAGGCCAAATGAGATAGGTGACTTCAGGAGCATGACCCATAATTTTGAAAGGCGCAAGGCATGACCCAAGATACATGCCTGAGCAAAGTGAGGCACAACCTAGGATGCATATTAATTTTGTAAAATATGATCTAAAATTCAATGCAAGCAACAACAAATTCAATATTCCAAGCATTTAAAAGAAATATCCAACAAAAAACTAACACAAATATGAAAATTTTCAACATACAATCAGGAATTTAAAAGAATAAAAATGCTAAAAAAATAGACAAAGTGTGTGCCTTGGCAAGCAAGACGCTATAGTTAGGGATTGGTTGCTCCTTGGGGCTAGGCATGCCTAAAACACACCTTCAACAACTATGCCTAGAGCCTAGGCTGACAAATATGAAGAATTGGAGTAAAATGATCTTCCAAAGAAAATGATGAAGTAAAATTTCCATGCTATATAGCAAGGCCTAATCCTTGAGATACACATCTAGCAGCAGCATTCCTAGCTTTTTACATCACTTGTCCTTGAGGCTGCCAACCTCACAGGTTCAGCAAAACACCCTCTGTGTAGATACTGCACTTAAGTTTTTAAGTCAGGCGCTTACTTCATGCCAAGATATGACACTGGGATTGGCCAAATTGAACCATATGTCCCCTTTAAAATAGTTAAAGGAGTGCATAGAAGCAATCCTATGGAAGAATGACTTCAATGGCACAATGTATACGCATACTTGTCCAGACTCTCCCATGTATCTCTGTATGCTTGTGAGTGTAAAGGCATACTGCATTAATATAAAATATTTAAGGGCAGTGTACCTCTGCTCGTGCTTCTGTATTTACATGTTTATCACATCGAATGCCTCGAAAGAACAATTCTCCACCAGAAAATTGCTGACCCAAGCAAACATTTAAAGAGACTTCTGAATCATCAACATGAAAACCTACAAATGTAAAGTTATTTAGTTTTTTTCAAAAGCTGAAAAAGACACAAGTTTCATTTCTAGAATTTTGAGACAATAGCAAGAAAATAAAGTCAGAATTCTATTTTAAATAATGATTATAGAAACCTCAAAACAAAACTACAATGACTGAGGGATGTAGAGGTCCTTCTTCATGTAATTCAAACTTTTAAAGGTAAGTAATTTGAACTCCAGTGTACAAAAAAGCTATAAAATCCAGTTAATTATACCTTGAATGCAAAGAAATACTAGTTGATTGTCTCTTTTCATACCCTTTAGGAGAAACTCTATTCTTCTATTATCAACACATATCCCATCTTTAAGTTAAGTTGTATAAAAGAACCCTTGAAATTTTTGCTATATATGCAAGGGGATTCAGGAGTTTGCATAGGTAAGAACTTCTCTGTCTCTTCTTCCAAGGTCTGTTGTTTGTGGTGTAAAAGTTTTTGTTACAGAAAATTTCAGGATCATTTTTCCATTGGCTTGTTTCAAGTGCAATGGACGTCAGGAATCAGGACAACTTTGCCTCCCTCTATAATCTTTTCCAGTTTCCATGCAGCATTAAGATTGTTTTGATCTTGATGTTCATACTGGAGCATATGTATAAAAATTAACAAAAAAGGAAAAAGCACCTACCCAGGTCCAGATCCCTATCCATTCCATATTCAACCACAAAACCATGATGAGAATCCAGAGTGGATCCACCAAAGTCAGGAAAGAAAACTGCGGCCAAAAAAGGAAAGAAAAATCCAACCACAGTATGAGAAGTCCATGCCATCAATTGACTGTTTTGCATTGCATTTATATTCCTAACATAAATAAAAGAAAGATATTACCTCTAGATAGAGGACGTATAAAGCTATCCATCAACTTGTCAAGCATGGTTTCCAGGCCAAAATCATCAAGAACAACACCATATTTATTCATTGTATTTGGTCGCATGATTCTGAATTTTGTGTCATAGACCCATTTCTCAAAATTTTCTACCTAAGCAATCAGAGCCTGATAAGGAAACATAAAAGCTAAACCACAGGGAAAGAGTAGAATTAACATGCCAGGTGGGAAGAAGAAAGATGATACCTCTGACATCAACATTTCACAGAAACACGGTTGAAGCATCTCAAAAGTATAAACTCCAGGAGAGCTTTCGGATATTATACTCCTAAAACCCTCCTCTGTATTATTTTTTATTGCTTCTAGAAAGGAGGGGACAAAGAACTTCTCAGCATTCATGGCATAGAGCTCCCTATGAAGAGGCTGCAAAGAGGAAAGAACAAGTAAAGGAAGGGGAAAATATGTAGAAGCTAATACAGGGATTTATGTAAAATATGTGGAAGCTAATAGGGGGATTTATGTTCATAATATATGCAGAAAAGGAAAACATGAACAGTTCAACAGAGATCAAGCTTTAATCTTACTCTGGCATTTCTTAATTCCTATAACATAGACACTTGCAAGGCATGTCTTCACTTTCCTGTTCTCACACCAATTAAGGGTATCAATATGACTAAACATAGAAACAGCATGTCTTCACCCCTATTCTGTGTTACTGATAAAGAGTGCAAGCTAATTGGTAATTATTTCCCCCTCTTCCCTATACTTCCCTCAATTTGATCAAATTGGTAATTATTTTCCCCTCATTCAAGGAAAGGAACTCTATTAGGGAATAGATAAGAATGAATGATATATACAATCCATTCATGTGATCTTAGTAAGGTTGACTATATAAAAAAAGGAGAGTTTTTCTCATTTTATATTGCTTCTCAAGCGGGTTACATATAAAAAAAAAAAAAGAAAGAAAGAAAGAAAACTAAACTAAATCTCATAGGTAAAGTCCATCTTTGGGTATTGCTAATTCTCGTTCTGTCTCTTTCAAATATGAGACACTTGAATTCAAAGAGACAAAAAGATAGAAGCCTCTTGATATGTACAATACATTCATGTGATCTTAGTAAGGTTGACTATATAAAAAAAGAAGAGAGTTTTTCTCTTTCGGTCTCCTTCAAATATGAGACAGTTGAATTCAAAGAGACAAAAAGATAGAAGCCTTTTTAATTCTGAAATCTCATATCTTGGGATTTCATCCAAGCCTATTATTGAGCATGTAACTAACTCCTCCTGCCTTTAAGCATTATCCTTCAAGTTGTTGAGAATGTTTCCACCTACTAGAGCACTGCTCCATTAAAATACCAAGGACAGTTCAAAGGTATTGAAACTCACAAAATAATACAAATTCTTGTGGCATAAACTGTTACCACCGAATTTCTTTTGAATGACATGCTTCCTTTAGCATCACCACTAAAGCAATAAAAATTATTACACTAGCTCTAAGTTTGAGAACTCTCAATTAAAAATTCATGGAAGATACCTGATATCTCGACATAATCTTCTGCCGGTATTCTCTCTGCTTCTGAACCTGTTAAAATGAAAGAGTCAAAAAAAAGGATCAAAAATTGTTTCAGGTAAATTATAGATAAGAAGACTTTCAGTTAAATGGAAAAGCAAGTGCCATCCATCATGCTGCATGTCATTATTCCTCATCCGTTCACATGTACCAGTAACTTACACTAATTAGTTACCAAACGAAAAGGGCTGTAGGTAGTTTATGCATCTATGCCACTGCATATAAAGGAAAGTAAAAGAATCCCACAACTAGTCATAACAACGCTCTTTACTTTATGCATATTTATCAGACACAATGAAGAGCATTTTTTTAAATTTAAATAGCAAGATCCTTTATCCATTAGAAGCAAGACAGTAGCTAGAAGAAGCGTTGAAAGAAATTCCCACAGTAGACTAGGAATTAGATTGGAAAATGATTAAGAATATCAGAATTGAAAAGGGGAAATTCCCACAAAGGCATTATTAGTTGCCAAGAAAATTATAGAATATAAACGGGGCAAAGATATGAAGTTTTAGGCAGCACAACTACCCTAGGTCAACATCACCAAATAGAGATTGTTACAGAAAAGAAAAGTTTTTGGACTTGCATGCGGAGACATTATTTCGATGCATCACATCAAATCCACGCTTATTGAATTATCGAGTTCAGTATTTCATTTTGAGTTTCCTTTCCCTTTTCCACCACCTCAGTGTATCTGCAACCAAACTGCGCTCCAAACCCACGCTCGGTTGCTGAGAAAGTGCAAGAAAATAATAGGAAACAAAATTCTGGGTCTTAGATTTTCTATAAATTGAGACATAAAAACAAAGCCAAAAACTCCCCGTTCTCTCGTCAAATCAACATACGTATAAGATGGGAAAAAGAAAAATTATTTCCCTTTCTTATCCTCCGTCCTCTGAGCAACCAAACCAACTTCAATTCGAAACCCTTGAAACAGGTTACAAACTTAAACAAACACATTTCCACGAACAATCACCAAACAGAACTCAAATCCACCGTTTGTTTTCAGAAAGAAAAATGCCATAAGAACACTCACTCGATTCCGTTCAGCCTCATTCGAGTACCGAAGCAGAATATCCCTCATGTACTGAACCTTAACATCACGTCGCGCATTCAACATGAAGGGAGGCAAGTACTGCTCCAGAGAGCTGAAAAGCAAAGGACTAAACTCCAATTGAAGGTCCTCGTAGTTGTCCGGCTCGTGATCGGTGTTCGGGTTCAACCGGAGCCTGTGAGTCGAGCTCGGTGCAACGACCCCGTTTCCATCACCGTTGCGGTTCTCAGGCTCTGTTCTTCGCTCCACAGAGGCATCCACGGACATGGTTTTGGAGAGAGAAAGTAGAGCGAGAGAGTCGAAATTAGGGTTTCTGAGAGAAGAAGAAGATAATATAGTAGTTAATAGTTTCTGTTTGTTGCAGGTTAGGGTTCGGTCTGGTGTATTCGGTGGCACATTCTCATGCTTCGAGTTACATCTGGACTGTCCATAACAGATAGGATTTACGTTAGGTGGGACCGTGGTGACGTGGACGGGCCAGATGCAAAAAAAGTAAGTTCTGTTTGAAGATTTTAGGGTTAAAGTTTTTGCATATGTAACGGGAAAAAGAGCGTCTCCCTATATTTCTTGTATGATATGGACCATATGGTCTTTTTATTCGGATTTATGTGTAAATTCAATTTTATAAAGATAATTCAAAGAAATTAAAATATCTTACTTTAAATTTTAACAATTGTAATTCCTTACTACCTTCAACCTCTATAATTTTTTTCAAATATTTTATTTTTATTATTTAAATCAAAATTACATTTATTTTTATTTTTTTAAATAGTTGCTACTAACCTCAACCTTAAAACACCCTCTAATTATAAATGTAGTTAATGAAACTTATCTCCTTCAACACATTAGACGATGAGAATAGGTCATTATCACCATAATTTGCATTATGTATCTCAAACTTTAGAAATGGTAATTATCATGAACTAATACGAGTTAAAATTGTTAACCAAATCATACATTCACGACCTGATTAGTTACTAAATGTGATCCCTACTTCCATGGAATACACTAATATTCAACAATCCATCAATCAGAATAAAAAAAAAAAAAAAAGTTACAATAGTGAAGATATAAAAACATTTTTTAATTACATTCTTTCACAAGTATGGCACCAAACCTTTAGGAAAAGCATGAAAAAAAAAAAAAGTTCTAATGGTACAATTCCTTTGTCACCCCATAATGAAAGAAGTGATCTCGTACTCCATTTTTTTTTTTCTATTGAAACCGAACCTAAACTTCTGCTTAAGAAATAGATGTTCATATATTAATAAGGGAGGTATGGATTCTTAAGAAGAGAGAAGTCGTGGTGGCCCCCAAATCGCTCAAATCCCAGATTTACAATAAATTTATAGTTAAACATATATATATAGGAGGCACTTCAACCTGACATCTCATTGCAACAACAATTATTCAAACTTTACAATAGGAAGAAAAAGAAAAAGAAAAAAACATTTTGGAAAAATTCATTATTTTGTTAGTTTTGTATTTATCATTGATTTAATCAAATGTTTTATAGCAATTTATCAAATTTCTTTAAAGATTCAACTATTCTAGACTATTTACATCATCTTAATGGTTTCACCCTATCATTTCAACTACTTTATCGTATAATTTTAATATCTTGAACTCCCCAAAGTTCCACTCCCTTCTCAATCATCTTGAAGTAATTTAATTCAAATTTACAAAAATTATAAAGTTTATTATTTTAAAGAATTTCAATTACATAAAGTCCAACGCAAACTCTGCGGATGAATTGAAGATGGAGTCAAATGGAACAAAATTAAAAGTTGGACTTTGTGTTATATCATTCTTTTAATCCTTGGATAATTCTTCACGTCAACGACTTTAACGGTCTGACAGGATACCCCGACGTTTTGTCGTTTTATCCCAACAACTTTTTAACTGTTGTTTTTTTTTCCTCACAAATCACTTTTTATAACGGTTTTAACTGCTTTAACTACCTCAACCTGTCTATATCATCTCAACGGTTTGTCCTCAAATTCCCATTCATTAAAAACACTGTTCCATTGTAATCTGGGAGACAAGTTCGATCTAACTGCGCACATGACAACAAACAACACACTGCCTTCTGCACATTCACTACACTACAGTATCTAAAACAACCCCATGAAACAAAACGCTAACATGAGAGCCGGTATATCTAATCTACTTTTGCTTTTTCATTATATAAAGCAGGGAAAGTAAAATGACTCTATACCTATCTCCGTCTCTGATATTCACACTCCCTCTTGGGATCTTCCTGCTGATAAGCCTCATTCTCATATCCCACCAGTATTGACCTCACTACTGATATCTCCCGACTCATCAGAAGCCGCCATGGTTGAGCTCTCATTGCTACCACCCCCAGACCCAACACGTGGGAAGCTCAGCTCAACACTTTCTGGAGCAACAGCTGGGTTGCCTGCATGCACTTGCAGCTGCGGATTCATTTGATGCTGATGGCTATGTTCTTGCAAACTAGATTGGCCCGGGAATGGTGGGTTCATTCTCTGGTATTGCAGCTGCAGTTGTGTAATATGTAGTTGTTGATGTATTTGCGCTGATGGTGGCTGCTGGCACAAAAAATTATGTACCATCTCCGGAACAAGTGGTGGGTGCATTGGCATCATCCTGGCATTTCTATGAATCATCTGCAGTTGCTGATTGGACATGTTATAAACTACTTGATCAGGAAGAATAGGTGGATGCATTGCCATCCTACTACTATTTGTATGGATTATTGGTGGCTGTCTGGCCATGCCATCGGTTGATCTCTCAATTATTGCTAGACCAGCATTGCTCTGGACTGGAACTCCTCTCAGCAGTGGTCTCTGTTGACTTTGTGCTACCATCATCCGTGCAATAGCAGCATCTGAAGGTTGAGAAATCCCACCATGAATCTGACTACTTCCATTGAAACCCAAAATATTGCTGCCAAGATTATTAACCTGACCCAAATTTCCAAATCTGGGGACATGTCCTCCCATGGACACAGATGATGGACCCCCAATGTCCATGAAATTACTTAAGTAACCAAGATCAGTATTTCTAGACCCCTGGATACCAACACCCAGATGCGTCATGCCCAAATTACTAGATGCAGCAGGCAGTCCTCTCATCATAATGTTGCTCTGCATAAGTTGCTGTTGCTGGCGTTCTCTTTGTTGCATCTGAAACTGTAACCGGACACTATTATTGATAATCTGCTGCCAATGCAACTGCAAGGGACTGACTTGTGCAGCATTGTTGAGCAGTGGATTGGATGAATAATTGGCTGAGGGCTGCAGAGCTGACTGAATGTTTCTAGAAGGGAGCAAATGGGCTCCTGTGAGAAAATTTTGAGATGGTAATTGACTGGGGTTAAGGACTGGCATGCTGCTGGTTACAGAACTGAACATGTAAGCAGACTGCCCTGGGACTAGAGTTGGGGAAGGTGGCTCCTCTGTCCCAGTTGCTGAAGTAGCACCACTGATATTAACACTTCGCTGTCGCAAGTGGCCACCAGTTAGAAAATCTTGAGATGGTAATTGCCTGGGTTTAGGGGTTTGCATGCTTCTGGTCAAGGAACTGAACATGTAAGGAGTTTTCCCTGGGATAGGGGTTGGGGAAGGTGGCATAACTGTTCCAACATCTGGAGTAGCACAACTACTAACACTTGGCGGTTGACTGCTAGAGCCCTGCTCAGTACTGCCAGGAGAAGATTCTATCTTATCACCAGCTAAAAAGAATCCTTCACGTGCCATCTAGACATGAAGAGAATATCACATAATGCAGGAAAGAAATCCAAGAACTCTCTTTTGTTTATAAAAAAAAAAAACCACGTAAACCTACCAGTGAAACAAACTGAGCAGCAAATTTGTCTATCTCATGCTGCAAAATGCATATCACAACTGTCAATACAATCAAAACCAGATAGACGATTTAGATCATAGGCTTTGTTCAGAGCCACATAAAGCAACTATGACAGCATAAAAAAGATTGATGCTTGATTAAACAAATTGTGTAATGATATAATTTTCTGACATTGTATTGGCTCCCTTATTTGTTCAATATTTTTTCCAGAAAATATACTGATATACATAGATTATTTATCTAAAATAAGGATATATTCAATCATATAGTGTTCCAACATTACAGTCATTGTAATCCAGGCATTGCCCAATATCCACATCTCTTTCTAAATTCATTTCCATTGAAAGATATGAGGCAACAGCAATGAAATTTGAATTCAGAACATGTTTTTGTATAAGAAATCAAAATTAAGGGAATCGGATGAGGGAAAAAACCATGTAACATCCTCCAAAGCCGGCAAGGATTAAAAAAAAAAGATGATAAAATCCCTTTTTTAAGCATAAATCTGAGAGGGGCAGAACTATGTTTATCATGCAAAATTTATATGCCATAATTCAGGAGTTCTGACAAAAAGAAGCTCATTTGTAAATAACTATTGGACCATTCAAATGGAAATAAAATCAGATTTGTATGATTATAAGAAAGGTAGATATATTTTAAAACCTCATTTAAGAAATCAAATGGAATGCCATGATTCAAACATCATGAAAAAAGAAAATGACATAACTGAAAATGTTGAAGAACTCACTGTGCTTACAAATGTTGATTCTAAGGGAAAATCAGTGGAATCAATCACTTCCCCTTGTCCATACAGCACCCGTCCTTCCACTGTTCCCTCCTTGAGCTTCTTTGATAAGACCAGTTTGGTCTGAGTCTCACTAACATCAACAGAAGGCTCATTACCTGAGATGGGATAAAAAAAAAGGGGTTAGGAATGGGATATAAGACAGTTAGGAAGAGAAGGATTAGCAGCACTGGGGAAGAGAAGCCTCTCCTTATGTACCTTTATAAAAATGAGATGGACGCACAAAATTTAATGTCCGCATCTGCAAGACACCATCAGTATTACCAGCTCTCAAGTTGTTATCCTCAGAATCTAAGTGGTAAGAGACCAGTGAAGTCTTAAAAATTGGTTTCTTGTCCAAAAACTTGTCCACTTTTCGCTTCCTATAATGCAGTCCATACCTGAATGCATGAAAGAGTAATATTGTACATCAGAAATCTGCAAAATCACACAAAGAGAAGGCGTCTGCACATCAGATGTGACTATAACTTGAATCGCACCTCTGTGTCACCATTTCAATTTTTGAAAACCTCTTAAGAAGAGGGTCCTCTTTAGTTCCTAAAGGCCATGGTGAGGAAGAATTCCCCACTGGACAGCTACTTGTGTCGACTGAATTCATATTTCTGATGCTTGGAAGAGATTCAACTATATTCATACTCAAGCCTTCAGGATGGGAATTTAACTTTCGCTTTCCAAGTACAGACGACTCTCTCAACAAAGAATCTCTATGACTGGAACTCACATTCACAGGTGCACTTCCAACAGCAGTAGAAACCAGAGGCTTCTGCAAATGTATCCTCTCATGTGCAAAAGGCTTACCCATATCATTCGGCTGGATTGAATTAGCAGGATCATTGATCTTTGACACTGAGGACAACTGGTGCATCTGTGATTTCTGGTCATTATGTCTAATATCTGACCTGGGAATCTTACTGCTTTCAGATTCTTGTTTCACTGGATGTGCGAGTACTCCAGATTGCAACTTTGGGATACCTTCAAGATTTACCTGCTGACCATCTTTCATTTTCGGAGAGGACTGCTTTTCTCCATTAAGTCTTTCATTTAGAATTTTTTCAGAATCACAACTCTGCCGTAATTGTTTCTCCTTCTGCTGTGTTTCTGGTGCAAGAATGGTTTCAGATTGGCTTACTGAAAGCTGGTGCGGAGAAAATTCCACTGGCTCTTCCTTGGGTTTCTTGAGGATGGGACCTTGGGTTTGTTTTTTGCATCTGTCCTTCTCACTGAGAACCAAGGTACCGGGTTCTCTTGGACTGCTAGGATGGTTAATAACATATTGTTTTGGTAACATGGCCTCTTGCAAAGTATTGTTCTCTCCTAAATGAGGATTAGAGCTTGGGATGGTCTTCTGGGAATATGATGCTCCTCCATCTTGAAATGCTAGACTTGGGGGGGACTCATCATTCTGGGTATCGCCAACCCCAGATGCAGGTGCAATACTGGACTCTGTGCCGGTTTCTGATGTATCAATCAGCTTCCTCTTTTTCGAGTTCCATGGAATTTCCAAATTGAGCTGCAACACATGTTGAGAACTAGTAAACATTTCAATAAAAATTTTATTATGCTAGCTTGGAAAGATATGAATTATGCAGGTGATATTTACTGCTAGAGCAATCCAGAAACTGAAAATAATCAGAAAAAAAAAAATCAAATCATAAAAGGTTGGAATGTCAATAAAAGAATCTATGAAGATTTGATTGTTAGATAAGCATTGCATGTGGAAAAGTAGAACCTGACGTTGTCAATTCAAATTATTTGCGATAATTCATAATTAACAATTAATTTTGTGTTTTTTTCATAATGATAACAATATTTTTTAGAGAAATATAAATGATAACAGTGATGGTTATGGACTCTTTGAATAAGTTCCATGTATTTTGAACTTCTTTGAAATTTAGAGGATCTTATCACTCGACATTATTTGAATTTATGCCCACAGTAGCACCTTTTTAGTCATGGATTCTCCACTAAAGATGTCCTGCTTTGGATTCAAACTAAGACCAGGTTGCATAGCCTTAAGAATGCGGGACTCAACTTCCTGAAACATGAAAAGCACCAAGATAATAATATTAGGGAACATGCTTGGACAAAAACAAGAAATCCTGCAGAAGCTTACTGATCAAGTGTACTGACCAAATGATCTTTGTAAGTCCAAGAATCATCTGACATTGATGATATATCCTTAATAACATTCTCCATGGACATCTTTAAGAGAGCTTTCTGAACAATTGGAGATTTTTCCACATGAAAAGTGCTATCTTCCATCTGGACCAAACAATTACGAAAATCTCGAATCTGCATGGCAATTATCTCTATTGGTTGGCATAAGCTGTAACATATAAAAGTAAATCCTGCAGACCCCCATTATGGCACAAAAATATCTGCAAAAATGCTAGAATGTTTCATGGAAGAGAAATCATTTCAATGTTTCTACATGTCTTTAGCAATTGACAGCTCAACTCTTAAGTTGTGCTGGCATAGTTCAATCACTTTTCAGCTTCAGAGTTTTCTGAGACCAGTCTGGCTCTTTGAGCATATTCCAATGGGGACAAGCTGATCTTGACTTAGAACCATGCATTCATCATAAATCTGAGCAAATTAAGAGTTTCAGGGGCACAACCTTGAAGCAAGATGGGTAAAGTCAAGTTTGGTCAACTCTATGACAACTACATGGACAAACAAGTATGTGGAAACAAGCTAGTAAAATTTCTATATTACAGATTGAACAATCAAATGAAGAATGTAAGACAAACAAAACATAACATTTTCTGGTTTGTTTCAATAAATACAAATATAAACCGCTAGGTTGCAGTCTACATTTGACACAAAAAAAATATTATATGGAGCTCCACATGGATACTCTCTTTGTTGAATTAGGGAAAATAAAGAAGGAAAACTGTAGTTGGTACCTCACCTCACACAGAAGAGCTCCATTGACATATTTGCATGGCAGGTCATCAAAAAAATCTCCAGGTAAATACCCATGCTCAATTGCCTAACACGAATAACATGCACAAAAGAAACACAAGAATCAACAATCAAATCTTCCATTTATTCTCAAAACAAGGAAAATTTTGATAGATAAACTAATAATTGGAAATATAATATACTTCAGAAAAGAAAACAAACTGAATACATCCAGTATTCAGATGCCTCATATAAGAATATATTCAAAATTTTGAGAAGTTGTTTTATTTTCATGACCTTATAAGCACTCTTGATCTGACATGCAAAGTCCAGGATCATCATTAATTTCTGTTGCAAATGCTGCAGATAAAACTCTTATGTTCAAATTCAGTGGCTGAATTATGAAACACAGCCTTTTCAAATCTAATACATTCTTTAACAAAACCTAATTGTGGTTCAGCAAGGAACAGTCCAAAGAAAGCTAGATGTCCATAAATAATATTTTATTACTGCAAGGAAGATTTGAAAAACCACATTAGTGGGTTTCAATGTTTTGTTGACACACAGTCACACACAGCATCTTGGACACAGAAACCCTCCAGTTCAGATACATGTGTGAAAGCAAATAGAATAGCCTCCAATAGCAAACCAAACCGCCACAATACATTCTTTTTTCTAAAAACAGGAAGTAAAAAATTCTTTCTATGAGTGTCCAAATTGATTGACATATGAAGGCATAGGACTTTATATGCAATCAGAACCCACGCCTTTTAGTGTTATGAGGTTGAACCTCCAGCTTATCCACCAACACATTACAACCATATCATGCTCAAAAGAGATATGGATATATACTTACAGAGAAAAGTTTATCGGATGCCCTATCATAAGGATGCAACATCTTAGGTACATCATTGAGCAACTGCAAAAACACTTCCTTTTAAATATGCATATGCTAAAGTCAAATTAAAGGAAGTAAATGCATAATACTATCTAATGATAAATGCTGAATAATTAATATTATGGAAGTTTCATGTACAATTGCTAACCTCAGCAGCTTTTCCAACAGAAAAGCCATCTGGGAACAGGTTTAGTGCAAAAGACACCTCAAGATCTGCAAAAGGAAAATAGAAAAAACCATCAGGGATGAATCAATTATTAACACACTTGTGCATTCTATTACCTTCAGGAAGTGGCTGGACCCCAGGTTTGGGATTGGCAGGTACAATTGAATGATCTGCAACTTTATCTCCTACTTCAACAAAGTTAGCCTGCATCAAAACAGTTGTTCTGTGAATTCAATCTCAATACTACTTGAATTATGTACAGATTAGACTGGACTCTCCAATTATCTATAACATGCATGAGAAAGATTATGAACAATGCTAAAGCCCATGATAAGATACTAACTGCCTATTAGTCCTGGTCAAATCATAAAAGGTGCTGCAAATCTTATTTTTGTTGCAAATGGATGAGTTTTCAATTATTTGCAAGAGGCACATACAGATCGCCTCAAAGTCCCGAGTTGAAAGTTTGAGCCTTTCATGGAAACATTATTGGTTTACAGACTTTTAAACAATAATTTTCAACCCATAAAATGTGTCATTTATTACTATATATATATAATTCATCAACAACAAAATTCATCAAACATTATGATCATACCAATTCAAGCAACAAAATGAACCATAATGCCCACCAAAGAAAAAAAAAATGTCCCATAATGTAAAAGCTAAGAAAATTCACTTTAAATAACAAAACTAAGAAAAGTCTCAAAATCCCTTTAAACTTGTGTTTTCTTTCCCTTGTACAAAGACTGAAAGATATGGAATCAGATTTGAAGATTTGTAGAAAGTGAAATATCAATTATTGTAGAAAAGGAAAAACATACCTACAAAACTCGATATCAAGAAAAAAATATAAACAACAGTTGTATTTATTTAAACCTTAAATGTCTGAAAAAAAACCTTACAGAACTATTTTTCTTGAAAGGACAAAATTTTAGAAGATAGAATTTTTTATTCAAATTTCGGATGACTTGGCCTGTATGCCCAATTGATTACTTAAAAAAACACTATATTGTGTGACTTGAGCATATGGGTCAAATGAGCTACTCTATCATACAATGAGCATACATATGATTGACTGACAATATAAAACGTCAGAATACTATTTACAATACATATTGAAATCAATGCATCTCATACTTATAAAAGCTCAATTCGTCAATCATTCATTCGGACACATAAAAGCTTGAGTTAATTTTATTCAACAAAGGTTCTAGGGTGATGAGCCCAATCAATTTAGTTACCATTTGAACTTGAGGGTTCCATTTTTAACAAAAGAAACCCACTAGCTTCGCTTTGTAGGATTAGGAAAAACCATCTATATGACCATGCGAGTACCATGCGAGTACCATTATTTTGATAGCTAATTTCTTGGATCTGCATGAGGCTCTTAGTGAACTTATAGTGCGCATATGCGATTTATAAAGTGCCAAAAAAAATGATATACAAGCTCATTGTCGGCAAAAGATCGAGCTAATGGTAATGGACAAAATTGAACCAGGGATCTTGGTTCGAAAGCATGATCCCAGCTAAATTTGTTATCCTAGTGGATTTACAGATCCCGGCATTGCAGAAAAACACAAATAATGCGATCAATTTTTAGCGGTGGTGCGATTTGAACTGGCCTTTGGTAGACCTATGGTGCACACATGCAATTAATAAATGCCAGAAAATGAAAGAAAAGTCTCGTTATCAAATAAGAGCCTCTAGTATCAACTTTGCTTATCCTAAGGCAAAATAAAAATTTATGATAACACATGAATTTGTAAGCACCATCTATAACAAGGAACAATAATCGATTAAATTTAAAAAAAAAAAATTAACAAATATCTGATTAATCATCTATTGATAAATTTACAGAGAGCAAAAAAATAATTTACTTAAAGAACGTATCAAGAAAGCTCCCAAGATACAATGAACTATACCTATAACCAAAAAATGTTCATGCAAATTACCATCTAAATTCTAAAGTGACTACACGTATACTACCTCTATGAATCAAAGGAGCTGAAAAACGAATTATCAGAAACACCAAGAATCACCATAAAAAAAAAAAAAAAAAAAAAAAGAACCGTTGAAACTTCACCATGCAAAACAAGAGAAAAACCCTTCAGAGAAATACCCACAAACTGATGGCAAAAATGAAGAACAAACACACAGACATAAATATACACCAACCTGCATGGTGTTAATAATCAGAGAGAACCCAAACAGAAACCAGAAAGAAAGATAACCAGAAAAATAAATAAAGATTAAACAAAGAAGTAAAGAAGAAAGAAAACAATATATATATACCCCAGTCTCAGTCTCCTTCTGCTGGTCGTCAGTCTGAGAGCTACTACTTTCAGCGTCTTTGTCCTCATTCATCGGTAGCTGCTTGGTGTTAATAATCAGAGAGAGCCCAAACACAAAGATAACCAGAAATATATATATAAAGATTATACAAAGAAGAAAAGAAGAAGCAAAACACTATATATATACCCCAGTCACATTCTCCTTCTTCTGGTCGTCAGTCTGAGAGCCACAACTTCCAGCGTCTTTGTCCTCGTCCATTAGTAGCTGCTTGGGCATGTACCTCTTCCCCTGCCTGTAAATCTTGAAATAAACACTCATTCCCTAATTTCTCTCAGGAATTTCTCCAAACACCTAGAGAGAGACAGTGCGCCAATGCACTACACCCTATGCTTAAACTGTCCAGTACGTTCTCTCGCACCACCGTCTCCACCCCTTATTTATAGGCCGCCACCTTTGCCATGAAAAAGAAACACGTAATACTAATCCCTCCCCCCTCCTTTTCCACTTATTTACCACCCCTGCCCCCCTCTCCTTTTTCATTTTGTATTCTTCCCCAAATTTGGTATTTTCTGTTTGGCCGTTTTGGCTCCTTTTCTGCATGTCGGAAATGTGTTCCGCCACGGCTTAGGGTTCCTGATTTGATCTTATCTCAATTTTAGGGTCCATTAATTGACCTCCCCTCATTCGGTGCACTCGGGTTTACGCTTTCCCGTGGGCGCTCCCCTCCTGCTTCCGTTGATCCCGACCCCCCGTCACTCTGTCCCCATCGATCATTTTAATATCACATTTGTCCAACTCACATGACCTGGCCTACAACTTCTCAGACATGTTTTTTCTTTTTCCAGATATTTTACACCTCCTTGTGACTTGGCAATAGCAAATTGCTCTTTTTCATTTTTTTTTTCTTTTTTTTTAATTGAAATAAATCTGAAACTATCTTCTCAGATTTTGAATCCAAATTCATTGACCATTTTGTATGGCATGGCTGTAAAGGTCAAGGGGTAGAAGACAAAAAACAAGATAATAGCAAACTTAAAATTTTACATTAATTACATCTTAAATTTAATTACCTTTTAATGAATAATTAATAAATTGATAATAAATGAAAAATAAAAATAATTACTAATTTAGGGAAATAACTGCAGATATTGCATTAATTAAATTAAAATTTTAAATTAATTTTGCAAACCCAAAAAAAAATTGTTCAACTATGAGTGAAACTGCAGTGGATTTTGTTAATGAATGCCTTGGTTGCTTGCGGCCAAATTCACTTTGCTCCCCCTCCTTTATTGATTGTCTATCCTCTTCATTATTTGCCCTCGTTCTTCACGCAGGGATCACCGCCAAATTTGGAAAAGGAAATAAATTGGTATATGACAATATTGTTAAATTATTTTAAAATTTGAAACACAAAATTTAAGGGTTTGTTTGGTAACGAGAGAGTAGTTTTTTATTTTCAAAACAGAAAAACATATTTGATAACAAAAAATATTTTCTTTATTTGTTTTTAAGAATAATTTTAAAAACATCTTTTAATTGTTTTCTATGATTTTCACTTTGTTTATGATTGTTTTAAAGCATAATTATATAAATATATAGAATGGTTAAAAATAAAATATTAGATATAAAATTTATTTTTAAAATTTATTTAAAAATAGATTAAAAATATTAGGTTTTTTTGACATATTTTTATTTTATAAAACATCAAATAACAATTTTTTTTTTTTTTTACCATATTGAATAGGCATTAAAGAGTGAAAGTAAGCCATAAAACATATTTGGTAAAATGGGTTATTTTTATAAAATAATAAAAACGGATTTCTTTTTGTGTTTTAAGATGTAAAATCATTTTAATAATTAAAAAAATTAAGAAAAAAAGGCAAAATTATTGTAAAATAAAATAAAATGATAAGAAATTGAAAGATAAATAAATTATAATATTTAGAATATTATATGCATTCATCAGTTTCCTTTTTATAGAAAGTTGGAAAGAGATTTGTGAAGATATTTGAGATAATAGTATGAATGATCATTCACAAGTTTTTATATCTTAACAAATTTCTATAACAATTAACAACTTCATTCTTTTTATCACTTCCCTTGTATAATTATAAGAATATGATCATAAAAATCTTACTATAAAAAACTTACTTGAAAAAACCCTATTAAAAGAAAAAAAAAGTGCAATATTCTTTAAATAATTTGACCATTAGAATTGTCAACCGATGATATCTCATTTTTCTCATTTCAATGTTGTATTTTAACTTTTTCAATTTAATCAATGGTAACATTTTTGTGCATAGCTCTATTTGATTATTATATGATTGGATTTGCTAAACATTGATTCCACCATTCTCTTGGAACTATAGTAGAATTTGGTGAAGATATACTTAGTTCTATCACATTTTATAAATCCTTGCTTAATTTGTGCAATATAAATAATATTATCTAAATATGTTGTATCATTAACTTTAATCATACTGTAGACCCCCATTTGGGGGGCACTTTCTTTTTGAATTTGTTGCAGCTTATTTGGCCAGATGGAGCATTTCTAGAAGGCCACGTGTCAATCCCTGATTGGCTATCATGGAATCATAACAGTGTTTTTGAAAGCCAATCAGAGATTGACACCTGACAAGGAGGAATCTGCAAAAGCTGCAGGTTGTTGAGGGGTAGCAAACTGTGAGGAGAGGTGGTGCTTTGCAGGGAGGAGCCATAGTCTAGAGCAGAGATCTTGGAGAGGGATTCTGAGCTGAGCGCTTACCGGAGACGGAGCAGGGAGTTGCAACCCAAGACACCTAGTTGAAGAAGAGGCTTTCAGCTCACTTGCCAGCTGGAGGTCTCCTACAAAGCCAAGTGTTGCCTCCTAGTTGGTTGCTATGGAATCAGCTTAGTGGAGCTGATGGACGAATGAGAAAGCAACAGCTATTGGAGGATATGCAGGGGATTCAGAGTCTGATTTTGGAGGAGTGCGTTTCTGTTAGAGGGGGAGCGTCTTCCTGCAGGTAGGGGGGGATGCTTTTCCAGGAGAAGGGGCTGCAGAGATCTGGGAGGGAAGAGCTTTTTGTTTGGTATTTTTTGAGGGAGCTTTTGTTTGGTTATTTTGAGTAGAGATAACCAGAGAGAGAGGGTAGTAAGCTGGAGGAGGGGTAGCAAACTGTGAGGAGAGGTGGTGCTTTGCAGGGAGGAGCCATAGTCTAGAGCAGAGATCTTGGAGAGGGATTCTGAGCTGAGCGCTTACCGGAGACGGAGCAGGGAGTTGCAACCCAAGACACCTAGTTGAAGAAGAGGCTTTCAGGTATGGTTGTTATGGCTTTCCCGTGCACTTTCATTTTTTTTTATATATTTCTCATGACGCATTCTCTGTGATTTCCACTCTGCTTGTTGAGTTGCATTGGTTTGGTGATTATTGGTTTAATATTTAGAGAGCTTGCTACATTTTATGCTCTATTCTGGCAAATGTTTTTCATCTTAACCCACTGTTTGTTGGACCCATGGATAAAATGAGGAAATGGGCTTAACATATTTGTTAAATGCTTCATGTTCTATTCTCGTTTTTGTTCTCCTGCTCCTCTGTTTTCTCTTGAATGCACGCTCAAGGCTTTAAGACTGTAAATCTGTGTTGGTGCGCTGGTGGAGAATCAATTGATTTGGAGAACATTTGAGGGATAGAAGAGACTTTCAGATGTCCATGAATCTGGGTGGATGTGTGGGACATATAGGTATTAAATCAATGCAGCAGGGTATTAATTTCCTATGAATGGTCAGTAGCTCTGGTCAGAAGGTCAGAAATCTCGCTCAATGTAGGAGGTTGGTGCTTTCATTTCTCGAAATCAGAAATTCATTCCTTTAAGGATTGGTGACTCTGGTGTTCGGATGGGGAGTTTTCCATGTATATCTGGTGGGAAAGCGATTCTTCTGGGTGGAATGAGAGGGTAAATGCTCACCTTCTGTCACTAGGAGAAACCGAGTCTAAGCTGAACCTGACAGTCTATGGTAAGAGGGTTGATGGGCTTAAGTTCTCGCACTGATTCATCCTGGAGGTATGGCATTTGTGTAAGAGATGACCATTTCCTCTTCATTGTTGGCCAAAGCTGAGGTTGCTTCATTACTTCGCGAGATTGACTCCACCACTGGTGATTGTGAAGTTGAATCTCCAAGGGAAAACCACTGCACGCACAAGTTTACTCTCATCCTTGGTGAGGAGTAGATGATTTGCTGCTGAAATGAGACAGATGCCATGATGCCAATGTCTTCTGAAATAAAGCTTCGAAAGTGTCCCATGGTTGTGGTTAATATCTATTTATTCCCAAGGTGTTGGTTGAATTCCCTGTCTGTTTGGTTTTGAGTTGAGAGCTTGCCTATTTGCAGTAGTCCAAGTGTTTAGCTATTTCAGTTCATGGCATCCAAAATAGAATTGAATATTGCCTCTTTTGCCTCGATGACTATGGTGTGTCAAGCTGGTCAAACACTACAGAGTGACAAATATAGCTGTGAGGAAATGACATGATGGTTAGAAGTAGTCACTGAATGAGGAAATCATAGTGCCAACCCAACAGCTAAAGGGTGAGTTTGAGGGCTCGGCCACACCCCAGTACGACAATTCATTCATGCATAGCTCATCACAATCAACCATCCATGATGAGAATGGATGAGGCATGGGTGTTACAGTAGACAGGGATGTTGCTTCTTCATGGGAAACCTTCAGGTTATGGAGGGTTTCTGATTCAGAGTTTCAGCTCCGCAATTCCCAGTGGCAGTCTTTGACATGAGATGATGAGAGGATGGCTTGAGGAATAAGGCTATTGTTCCCTCATTTGTCATACCTACTATCAGCAGCCACTTCTATCCCATCACCTAATAAACCAATCATCATATCCACTGCCCACGTATCCATCACATTTCACCTCCATGTCTACTTTCCTAATTTCCAAATACCCATTATCCACCATTCATTCCCTGCCCATGCATATCACCACACTCCTATCATCCATTTCTCTTACCATTTTATTTCGTCACCCATCCACCATCTCTTTCCCCACTCATCTACCATTTCCAACCCCCTTCGTTTCACTAATGTCGTTTCCCAGGAACAGGAAATCCTGCGTACATGACCGACTTCATGCTCACTCACCCATGTCTTCACTAATCCCATTCATTTATTATTCATCCAATTCCGATGAATGACCCATGCATGCATGCTCATTCTGGCTCCTTCAGAAGCCCTCTGCCGACGTCTTTCCTTTTCCAAACTCACTTTATCTCCCCATCCTTCCACCCTTGCACTCAAAACTCATGAACCCATTAAACCCAGAAACCGGTTCTGCAGTGGAAACAGTGCAAGAGAGACTCCGTGGCTGTCATCAATAATTCAAGCCAGAATGATCCGCAGTGAATGGATGTATTGCCAGCTATTAAGATGAATGACGATAAGAAACGAAGTCTAGAGGCTTGATGATATCATGTTTCCGAATTGGGAGAAGCAGAAGATGAAGATGAAGAAGGGTAAGGATATGGGTACAAGGCTACAGAGTTGACAGAGGATGATCAGAAGGATATCATGGATTTAGGCACTTCCGGGATAGAATGAAACAAAAGAAAAGTCTTCTGATGATGCCAGAGCTATAGCCACTGATGATGCTGAATTGAATTTGCAAGAGGAAGGAACAAATGATGAAATTAATGATGTCATGCTGATGAGGAAGCCTGAGCCTACAATTATCAGTGCAAACCTTGATGAGAAACTAGAGCATTCTGGTGAGGCAGAAGCAAAGGGGATTAATGCTAAATATGGCGTGCTGCCCAATGACCAATGCTTAACTGTTTGGAGATGGCTTGGTCCAGAAAATGCCAAAGTGCAGTCATGGGTGTTTTCATATGGCGAATGAGGGTTTGGTACAAGCCTTGCAAGCATTATAGCAGTCAGATTGATAACCCCAAGGTAGTGATCTCGGTATTGGGCACGAGCATTAGAAACAGTCCAGATCAAGTCTCACCCGTGGTAGAAGAAATTGCGCCCTGATCTAGTTCATTCGAAACCTGAGGAAGGAAAAGAGTATGCTGTCCGTCTGCCCGAGTAGTTGATGCATATCAAACTCTCAGTAAGCCATTGGCAAGGGCAATATATGTTTTAAAGCTTGAAGGTGTGGATGTTGATGAAGAGCAAACAACAGCCTTCTACCAAAAGAAAGTCTTCCCGAGGTGGTCTCAGAAGCTGTTGCTCATGGTGCGGCTATACAAGCTGCCATTTTTTTTAGCATTGAAGGTTCAAGTCTGGGACAATCCAAGTGGCCGACACGGTTTGCTTTGCTAAGGACGTTCATTTTCCAGCTAGTGCAAGCATCAATGGACGTGTTTATATATAGAGGATTCCTGAAGGCTTTGAGGAATTCAAGCAACAGGTGCATAGCACAGTTTTTTTAAGTTTGTTAAGATGCTGAATGAGAACCCCACTCAACAAAGAATATACCCAGAGCAAGGGAAAGCTAGTAGTTTAAAGTGCATGATATGTGGCAACAACTCCAAAGAGTTCATGGGTATATTAGGCTTGGTGATGCATACCATCATGTCTCCTAAGGTATTGCCTGCTGCTGAGTCCTCGGCTCTGAAGGAGAATCTCATTAACTGACCTGCTGTTATCATTATCCATAACAGTTTCATAGGAAACAGTGATCCAGATGAGCATATAATTGTAACCATCGATACACTTGTGACCATTCTAAGAGATATGAGCTTTGATGGGGGGAAAGACCTAAATATGCCGAGGGAAATCTGCCCCTCAGAGCGCCATGGTGGTGAGGTTCAATGCAACCTTTTCTGGGTTGCAAAAGGCAGAGAAACTACACAATATGTATGCTGAAAATCAACATGGGAGAGCTGAGTTCCAGCAGATCAATCTCAATAATGGCAAAACAAGCAGCACCTTAGTATAATATTCAGCAGTCCACCTGGTACTGATTGCAGCAGAAGTTCTTCAATGCCTCCAGAAATACATAGAAATCTTGTTATAGATAATCAACGGCACACCCTTCACACTATTTGCCCGGATCTACTAAACTCCCCAGAGATTTGGGACACCCAGTGAGTTGGAGTTCAGGTCTTTAAGGCTGAGATGTTAATGCAAGGGAAGGATGGTCGCTATGCTTCAGTTTTCCAGCAACATCAGCAGAGGATTGAGTTATTCATGTGTTCATGCTTGGGAAAGGGTATTAGGGATATACCGGAAATTACGAGAGATCCTCTTCACAGGCAGAGATGGAATAATATGCAGTCAGTGCTCAAGGTGCCCCAAGTTTACGCTTCTAGTCTGCATGGCTTGCTTAGTCACTCCTATGCCACGTGTCACCTCCCATTCCATCTATCTTTTGGCTTAGAAAATAATTTTCTGACTCCTTTCTTGCAAATAACTTTTTAAACATCGGTTTTCAAATAATTTCAATATTTTCCATCTTTCATCCTTAGGTTTTCTTTAGGTTCCAAAATTTTGTTTTTAATAAACTTTGCTGCCATCTCTCTTCGGCATGCAACTTTCATAACTTCTTTGATTTTAAAACATTTTGAAATAAGCCAAAAATCAAATTTCGTAATTCTCAAGTGATGGGATTTATGGAATTGATTCGTGCAAAATAAATGGGCTTTGGTGGGTGCCCAACATCAAATAATTTTTCTTTAAAATAAAAATGAATTTTGAGTGAAGTGTCATGCGTGCCTTTGATGATTTTGTACTCGATTTAGTGGCATGTGAGCTATGTTTATGTTCTTTATTGTGCACTAACCTTTTCTCTTGATAGTGCATAGTGTCTCGCTGCTCAGGTACGCATCCACTTTCACTTCGGTTATCCTCTATTGCATATTCTGATACTCATATGTGCATGATTGATTCGAGTATTCATTGATTTTCTCATTGATTGCCATGTCAGCTTCATCTCATTAGTAGAGACCCGACTTTAGGGACTTAGAGGGGTGCTACGGTCTTTATCGTACCTTCCCAATAAGTAACCTGACCCCCGAACCTAATCCGGTTTTTCACAGACCACCTTTTCCAAAATAAGGAGTCACACTTAGGGTTTTCTTTCTTATTTTGTTTACCCTTTAAAAATAAAACAAAAATAAGTGGCGACTCCAAGTCATTTTTTTTTTAATCAATAAAAAATCATTTTTCAAATAAAAATCGAGCTCGCCATCGAGTGGGAAACGCATTGAGCCGAAATGCGGGGTCCACACATACATATTCACGACTTACTTCATGAATTAAGAGTATCTGTAAATTATTAAAAGAAGTGACTATTATTATTTATTTAATTAATCCTATAGGTAAATACATGCCCCATTTAAGATCGAGTTTTACAAGGGTTTGAATGATAACTAACATTCACATATTTAAGCAATTAAGATTTTGCTCATTTCAAATAAAATAAGCTCATATCAATTGTTCCACAAAGATATTATAATGCATGTTTGATCTAATTCCAAATGTCTTTGCGTTGGTGCAAAACTTTATCTTGGTAGCAAATTGATAAAAAATGTTATTGTGATCAATTATAATTTGTCAATCACATCAATGAACCAATTACACCGAGATATGGTATTTATAACTCGGACACTTTTTCTCTTTCTTTTTTATGATGAAACATATCTTTGTTCACTTCAAATGAACAATATGGAAGAGCTAAGTGGGTATGATTTGTCTATACGAAAACGCTTTAGGACTTTTTTTGTATACATTGATTGATGGATTAACATTTTATTTAAGAGGTGCTTGATTTGCAAGTCAAAATGGAATTTTATTTTCCTAGTATCTATCACCTCAAATTCTTTCATTAAATAATTGATCTTCCTGATGAACTTGTAAAAAGCCATTAAGATTGCAACAATTACAAACCCTCATTTTAATATATACAAGGATATAATTTGATCACATATATTATCATCATGACTTGATCTAAAATGTGATATCAATTTTTTTTTATCATTGCTTAAAACATTTTAATCATTTAGGGAATTATTTGTTTAAGTCATGTTAAGAATTCATTTGACAATGATTATATGAAGTGTTTTTAGTTTAAAAGATGTTTTTTTAAAATAAAAAATAAAAAATCAAGAGTGTGTTTGACAGTGTTTGTATTAAGTGTTTATAGCATCTTTAATACTTATAAAATAAAAAATTTTAAGTGTTAAAAAAAATAGAAACACTTCATAAAATCATTGTCAAATACACTGTAAGTGTTTAACAAAATTTAAAAAATACTTTTAAATATCTAAAGAGTTCGCTTGTGGTATTGGAAAATCATTTATAATGTTTTTGAAGAAACACTTCCACTAAAAGCACTACAAGTACAAGTAGAAATATTATCAAATGCACTTTAATTCTTTATAAAATTAATTATTTCAAGCATTTTCAATCCATTAAGGGGTTTTAACATGTCTATATATATATATATATATATATGATTGAATTAATACATAAAATGTGTTAGGTGATCTTTGCAAAAGACCTTATGCTATGATTTTTGTTTTAAAGCATAATAACCCACTAATATCCAACAATCTTAACCCGTTGTTTTTTTTATCTTCACAGTTAGTATGTGTCAATATTCTTGTATAATTTATAATGATTTTGAATCTTCATCATTCCTTGTGATGTCAAAGACCAATTAAAAAGAAGATACATTGTCAATGACAATATTATTTTTATCTTATCTTCTTTCTATTCCGTTCATAACTAATGAAGGTCCCTTTTACTTTCAAGTATTAGTAGTTATACTTCTTCAAGGATCATTCATTAAATTTGTACATTTCCAAAAAATATTTGTTTAATATGTGTCTCTTTTGGGGCTATTCGTTCAAATTATACTTCTATAAGGACAAATTATAATGCTTACAACATGTTATAAAATAAAATAAAAGAATAATAAATTAGAAGAAAGGCAAATTATAATGCTTAGAATATTATCAAAAACCTTTGTCTTAGTAGGGTAATACCCAAAGGGAGGTGAATGAGTTAAAATTAATAATTTAATACATGGTTTAAAATTCTTAACCCGAAAGGATCTAAACCAATTTAAATCAATTGAATTTTGTATGATAAAAAGAATATATGACGTAAACATTATCACACAAGACAAACAATTTTACGTGGAAACCTTCATACTAATTGTGAAGATAAAAAAAGTAACGGGTTTAAGACCTCTAATATAATAATCCATTATATAAAATTAAGGTATACATATTTATATCACAGTTTTATCCTAATAATCCATTACATAAAATTAAGATATACATTTTATCTGACAGTTTTATCTTGAATATTTACTTTTCAATACCTATATTGTGATCCATGTTTATGACATATCACCTCCAATGCTCTAGTGGTTTCACCAATTGAATTGTGGCGAATTGTCAAGAGAGCTTAGAAATGATAGCGAAATTTAGGGTTAATTCTCTCAAAGTATCCCACCAAAAACAGGTTTAAAAAAGGGTTTATATAAGTCTTAAGATCCAGAGGATCGGTACCTGAATTTTTCAAAATGAATAAATCTTTGATTTCAAAAAATGTGATCTACTATATTTTACCAAAAATAATTTAGAAACTTAAGAATTTTAAAAAAGTTTCATATTTTAAATTCAAAAAATGTGAAAGTTTTTCTTTTTCAAATTATTTGAAAGATTTGGAAAGATTCTCTTTTTTAAATTTTCAATTTTAAATCCTCAATTTTAAATATCTTTTCAAATTATTTTTATTTTTAAAATTCTTTCTAAATTAATTTAGACATTTTACCTCCATTTTAAAATCTTCAATCCAATCTTTTGTTATAAAAAAAAAAATAACTTGCATTTACTCAAACTTTTTTCATAATTACTTATGATGGTTCCATGGATTAATCCACAACCTCGAATCAATAGAGAGCAAGTCATTGTCTAAAAAATTCATATGAAGTAATTAAAATAAACAAAATTGTCAACAACAACAATATATATATATATATATATAATATCCTTAACATATTATACATTCCATTATCATATAGAAAGTCGGGAGAAGATTTATAATGACATTCAACTTTTATTGCTATGTCAAATAAATTGTGACTTTTTAATACGGTACTCTTATATTTTTATTAGATGATTAGTATTCTTTTATACATAAGTTGCATCTATTCTTAATTTCGTGTTAATTAATGGATTGGTTGTGTGATTAACTTATATTATTGGGTTTTAAAGAAATAAAATTAATAGAGGTAATTAAATTTAAATACTCTATATTATAATCATGTCATGATCCTGTAATTGAGCTTAGTTCACTTAATTAATGTAATGGCCAATGGTTACTTGGTGCCAAATTCACTTGTCCTCTTCAATGCATGGGGGATTACAAGACAACAATAAAGGTAAGATTCATAAATCTATTATTTGAAAAAATGGCATAAAATTATTTTCTCTATATTTTTCTAAAATTATTTGATTGTCATCAATATCAACAATTCCTTATAGCTGCAAATAAGACAAAGTTATTTATGCCATATGACATTTCTTTTATATTTCTAGAATTTTTTTTTAAAATCACTTAATATTTGAGATAATAGGTTTAAGTTCTTCGGTAATTATCCAAACTCAAAATATTTGAAAATTTGACGAGTTATATATGAATTTTGTTTAAGACTGTCATTTCAAAATAATAATGCGTTTGACAATAATTCTGAAAAATGTTTTTAATTTTTTTAATTCTTGAAATTTTTTATATTTAAAATATTAAAAATATTTAAAACACTTCATCGAGTATCGAACACATTCTTAAATCTTCCAATCATTTTCCTTATATAATAATTTTTTGCTTTACCAGTCAGTGCACATGTGATTTAAAATGCATTTCCATGGAGTTTGCAAATATATTAGTGATTTTATGCCATTTTTCTAAGTACGAGCACAAAATAATCAAATTCAAATTAATAGTCATAATGTTCGTCCAATTGGACCAACATCTCATACTTTTGACTTGCTTCTTTCTTCTCCTTTTTTTTACACGTTTTGGAGAGCCCACGTACAGGCTCCAACGGCCAAGGGTAACGCCTCCAAGCTTGAACCCACCTAGATTCATTGGCATAAGATGACGTGTTCACCTACCCATATGGACACGTCAACCCCAATGATACAAAAATCCTAATTTTTCGTAGATTGTAAACTCATAATGTAAAATTTTTGTCAAAACACGTAATGAATTTAATATAAAAAATAAAATAAATTACTAAGAATGTAAAAATTTAATATCATATTTTTATATTTATTTTCCAAAATAACATTTTAATTTTTTTTTAAAAAAGAAAAGATTTGCCCTCACTATTTCCAATATTTGGTTAAAGAAGAGTCCAAGTGGCATTGCAATGAAAAGCGGGACTGAATCACAGGGTTAGGTGAGTGGGGGATGCCTCATCGTCACCTACCCGTGAATTATACAATGGCGTCTTCAAAGTCCAAAAACCTAACGCCCTCCATGGTCCGTAGCACATACCACGTTGTAAATTGACAAGAACACCCACTCTCTATAATTAGTCCCAGTGACTCTGCAGAGAGAATATATTTTTTCTTAGGAAAGGGCATTTGCGTGATTAGATTATATTTTTTATAATTATTATAATTTTTTTATTAATATAGCCTTTGATTTATCGAATTTCGGTATACCTTAATAACTGTTCTTTTGCCGAATCCTATTTTTTGATTTATACCTAGCAAATTGTAGCATAGATTATATTTTTTATAATTATTATAATTTTTTTATTAATATAGCCTTTGATTTATCGAATTTCGGTATACCTTAATAACTGTTCTTTTGCCGAATCCTATTTTTTGATATTATACCTAGCAAATTGTAACATCCTGAGTAAAATTGGGTCCACTACGATGAGTCAGTGTGATATTGGAAAGGGACACTTTGGTAAATTGACAGGGAATTACAGTAGAATCCAATACGGACTGTTTGGTAGTCTCGCATGTTCGTCGTCCTATTCCATTTCATTGCGGAGTCCCCTATAAGACAGGGTTTTTATTAAGACATTAGGTGACAACCTTTTTCCAAACAGAGGACATCGCTCTCACACCTGATATCCTCCTCTCCGACTCAGTACAGTGACAGCCATGGCCTCTGTGACCTTTGCGAAGTTTAACGCCTCGTCTTCGCAGTGGATCGGACAACAGTCCTTCTCTCAACGCCAGGGATCGTCCGCTCGCTTCCCGGCACGCAGAGTCTCGGTCCCGATCCGTGCCGGGTCGTACTCCGAGGAACTCGTTCAGACTGCTGTGAGTTTTCGTTTGTTTTGAGGAAAACTGAGGGAAAGGGAGGGAGAATTCTTTGAATCTCATGTTTTACGGTTGTTTGATTTTTGAAGGATCAAGTCAAATCAGCTGAATCGTGTTCATTTGAGTTAGATTTATTTGTATATATTTTCCTTTTGAAAGTCTAAGATTCGAAGTAGTAGTTTATTTTATTTTTATTTAATTTTGCAGTAATCAAACATAGCACAATTCAATCTGTTCTTGGTTGCATGTTTTGATTCCAGATCGTTGGGTTGTGTTTCTGGTTGATCTCCGAGTGCTTATGTTTTTCTGTTTGTTATTCATGTTGTTGAATTCCATATTTTTATGTGTACATATTGATTTATCGGATCTCAATTTAGGAATATGATATGTGGCTTTGGTTGGGTAATTTGATTAAGTTGTATTGAGTCTGTGTTATTTTTTTTTTGTTTGATTCAAGGATTACTATACCGATCGATTTGAAAGTATGGCTGCTCAATTGAATTGTACGGTTGTTTTTTAGAAAAAAAATAATTTTTATTTTGTCTTTTCAGTTATCAACACATCATATTTGTGTGTTTCTGTGATGACCGGAGGTTAAAGTTTTTCCCACTTTGGGTTTGTTTGTTTGGCTGGAAATTCTCATATGAAACAAATTTCATGTTTTAAGAGCTGACTTTATGTGACAGAAACTAAGGATTGTTTTATAAGAAATCTCTCTCTTTTTTTTTTTTGAATCATGTCATGTTCTGTTTCAATGTGGGTGATGATCATTCTTGACATGTATAACTACAAATTTTACTGTTTGACGTCCCACCTTTTTGTATCTGTTTCATTGTAGGCTTGGCTTTTCCCGTCCAGCTTATTTCCCTTTCTCATGATTTAAGAGTTATAATTTTGTGGCAAAGGAAATTCCTCTGCACTTAATGGATGTGACTTGTTCTGTTTTAAACTCGATACCCTTGTATTTATCTTTTCTGCTCATTGACCTCAACAGAGAAGGTTTTGTTCAAAATGGATGCTAAAGGGCTTTGGGCAGACACCCTGATTGCTCCTAACAAAGAGTTTGCAAGTTCAATTTTAGAATTCTTGCAACAAAAAAGAAAAAAAAAAGAAAAAAAAAAGAAATAATAATAATTGTAGTGGTAGCAGTAAATATTAATAATAATGATAATTTGTTTGAGAATAAGTAGTATTTAGTTCAGTTTTTGAAGATGTTCTTTTTGAGAAATTTGTTTGCTTCGGTAAAGAAGTGTGTAGAGATTGATTCTTTGTCTTTATTTGATTTTATTGAGTGGTTGGGTTCTGGTTAAGGAAGAGAGTTGTTATTGGGTTTCTATTCTAGTTTCTGTGCTTAAGGCGCTTTTTGTGTACGTCTTGTGTACTTTAGAGTGGTGTTTTTATTTTTTAATGCATTTGGTTTTATTTATCAAAAAAAATTAATAATGATGATAATAGGTTTTTATTGTGCTTAATTGTTCATGGTCTCTGTTTTGATTCTGTAGAAAACTGTTGCATCACCTGGCCGTGGTATACTAGCCATTGATGAGTCAAATGCTACCTGCGGGAAGAGGTTGGCATCTATTGGTCTGGACAATACAGAACCCAACCGTCAGGCCTATAGACAACTTCTACTGACCACTCCTGGCCTTGGTGAATATATTTCTGGGGCCATCCTTTTTGAGGAAACACTGTACCAGTCAACAACTGATGGAAAGAAGTTTGTGGACTGCTTGCGTGAAAAGAAAATTGTGCCTGGCATCAAAGTTGATAAGGTATGTACTAGTGCTTGTTTTGTATTTTAACAAGCCTTTCTATCAAATCACTTGATGTGAGATTCTGTGTAGTTAGTAATGAACTTGCTCATTTGTGATTTCTTTGTTTTGTTTTCAGGGTTTGGTTCCTCTACCAGGATCAAACAATGAATCTTGGTGCCAAGGCCTGGATGGTTTGGCTTCAAGATCTGCTGAATACTATAAGCAAGGTGCTCGCTTTGCAAAGTGGTAAGCCTTTTTTTTTTCGGTTTATGAATTTGTGACTTGTAGGTTCGACTGGAATCTTTTTGGTTGGTTGAACTGTTTGCATATGATGGGAAAATGAATTTCATATAAGGATTGAACTATTGGTTGATCTGTTTACTACTTCAAGAGGTATGTATTGCGACTTATATTTGACTGCTGCACATGGTTCTTTGAAAATATCTAGGCGCACTGTTGTTAGCATTCCCTGTGGTCCTTCTGCCTTGGCTGTCAAAGAAGCTGCATGGGGTCTTGCACGCTATGCTGCTATTTCTCAGGTGTGCCTTTTCTTTCCATGTTCATCTTTTCAGTAAAAGTAGCTAAACTTTGTTGAGAAAAGTATGAAAGCTAGGATTTAACAATGCCTACACGTCTAAAGAACGAGGGTCAGAAGTTCACTGAGATGTCTTGAGAATATTCATTCAATAAATTCATGCAAGGATATAGTTTGAAATGCATATATAAAAGGTCAGCATTCAAGTAGTTTGTGCTTTGAAGATGATTACATCTTCATTATTGTTAGGACCAATTGACATCTATAGAAGTAAAGATCCAATTCTATCAATTTGGACTTAATTGCCTCAAATCTCTGGTGCCTGCCAATAAAAAAGCGTTTTGAATTCCCAGCTTGGGAAAGTTAAAAGGCTAGTGGTAATATGGATTGGGTATCTGGTAATTAATTAGTATCTTTAATTCCCCACCTTTGAAGAACAAATTAGTTAGTATCTTTACCTAGCTAAATAGATTGGGTTTGAATCTAGTAACGTGAAGAGACTTCTATTTTTATTTTTATTATTCTTTTCCTTCAAGGTAATTATATTCCAAAGTGTAATCAGCTTATTACCATCTTTCCCACCAGTTCAATTGTTTTACTCATTTTATTTTTCATTATTCTGAATTCATATGCAGGACAATGGTCTTGTGCCCATAGTAGAACCTGAGATTCTTCTTGATGGGGATCACCCAATTGATAGGACACTCGAAGTTGCAGAGAAAGTGTGGTCGGAGGTCTTCTTTTACTTGGCACAAAACAATGTCTTATTTGAAGGAATCCTACTTAAGCCTAGCATGGTAACCCCAGGAGCTGAACACAAGGAGAAGGCTTCTCCAGAGACCATCGCCAAATATACACTAACAATGCTTAGAAGGAGAGTACCTCCTGCAGTTCCTGGAATCATGGTACCAACCCCTGAACCCTTTTTCAATGCTTTTGTGCTCTATTTTACTATTCCTTCTGTCCTTACAATCCCTTCATTTCTTTGTACCACAAATTCATGAATAATGTGAACATAACTGTCCAATGAGTTGGTTGTGTAGAAACATTTCGAGTCTTTCTAGTGAGCAAGTATATATAAATATATGGATCATCCAGTATGGTTGATCCTTGGCCTAAACTTGTGGCCGGTATGTTGTTAACCTTTGACTCTATCAAGGCAATTCAATGTTCTTTTTTCTATATGAGAAGATATGACTCAAACTGAAAACTCAAAGGCTTCAAGCCTTGCACCTGACTGGTTCTAGCAATAGAATCCCATTACACCTGCAACTGAGTGGCATATTTGCCATCTTCTTGGGATGAGGAATATTCTAGTCATATTTTGTTTTTCATATGATTAATCTGTCTGTGGCGTTTGTATATGCATTTGATGTTCATTTTCTTGATCTCTAAAAAGAATATGAGACTAATGAATATATGTTTTCTACCAATATAGTTTTTGTCTGGAGGGCAATCTGAAGTGGAAGCAACATTAAACCTGAATGCAATGAATCAAAGCCCCAACCCATGGCATGTTTCCTTCTCATATGCTCGTGCACTGCAAAACACTGTCCTAAAGACGTGGCAAGGACATCCTGAGAATGTTGAAGCGGCACAGAAGTCTCTTTTAGTTCGGGCAAAGGCAAACTCCCTGGCTCAGCTTGGAAAGTACTCTGCTGAAGGTGAAAGTGAGGAAGCTAAGAAAGGAATGTTTGTCCAGGGCTATACCTACTAAGCTGTTTAAATCTATTGGCATTTCTTGGCTTTGTTAGAGTGTACTTTTTTCCTTGTTAACTATGGAGAAGCTTGTAATTTTTCTTTCCCCACCGTCACTCTCTTTCCTCAAAACTAGGGTGCTTGAATAAAGACACACGGGAAGGAAAGAAGTTTTCCAAACCTGTAAAACAGGAGTAGTAGGTTTAGCGAAAGCTACCATATGTTTGTATCTCTATCGTCTTTAAGATAGGTTTGTTGAGAAGAATGGGTCTTGGAGATTGGTCTCAGATTCATATCAAATGAGAGTGAACTACCAAAATAATATTTATAAGTTTTCCCTTTCTTTTCGGAATAGATTGCTGCCCAAACTCTCAAAAATGGAATGCTGAATGTTGAGCACAGATAAATGTCTACATAAAAATCTTGTTTTATTGCTGTTAAAATAAGTTTTCTTTTTCGTATTTTTCATTCCAAAAAATTAACCTGAAAAACAGAAAAGGGCTTATCCTTAGTGTCTTCTTCTAATTATCCTCATTTGATTGAACCGTTCGCCATTTACTTATGTTAAAATGATCAATTTATGGCAAAACCTATTTAATTCATATAAATATTATTAATTTTATTTATTCTAAATTATAAATTTTAAAATAACTTTAATTATAAATGTCATATAATTTAAAAAGTTAAATAATTAAGTAAAATTTTAAGTATTTCAGTATAAATATTAAAAATATTTTATAATTAAGACATTGAATAAAATAATAACCAAATGTATAGTTACAAATTTAATTTATTTTTATTACAAACGTATTATAATTAAATTTAAACAAATAAAATAATGAATCTTTTAAAAAAATAAAAACTTGAAAATGAAAGCAACTAAAAATTATTTTAAAATAATATATTTATAAATTTTATTTAAACTATTTATATTATTCATAATCATGTTAATAAATTTAATAAGTTGGAATTGTGTTAATGACTTCAACAAATTAATTTAATAAATTTAAATTAATATTTAAGTATTAAAGTTTAAGTTAAATTATTATTAAGTTATTGATTTAAAATTTATTACTAAATTTTTACTTTTAAATATTAAAATTATTAAATGAAGTTAACTTAATATTTGTTTTATATCATCAAATTCACATATTTACTGCTCATTATTTTTAATTAATATTTATTTTTATTAATTTTAAATAATAATTTTATTTGTTAAATATCCATATTTAAAATATTATAGATACATGAGATAACTATAAAATATTTATAATAAAAAATGAGTCACACGTATGGAATTATAATTATTTTTTTAAATATGTTTAATCTATTTAATAATATAAATTAAATTATTAAATCATATTAAATTATTAAATTGATTTATTAAACACTTTCTTGATAAACTTGTAAATAGAAACTCCTCTTATCTAAAGTTTGAAAATTCAAATAAGCCCCCATATTTCAATTTATCATAATTTTCTCAATGAAAATAACAGATGAAATATTAAAAAATGATTGCAAAAATCAAATAAAATAATGGACTGAAATACCTATCAATGTCTCTCTCTCTATATACATAATAAAAAAATATATTTATAAAAAAATAAAGTAATAAAATATAATAAATTCAAGGAACGGTTGGAAGCCATTTGCAGAGGGAATATCCCTAAATTCGTGTTGAAGAACGGCTTGGCTGAAGGATGACGCAGGGGCTCACGTGCTGAGGCAGGCCAGGTCACGCCTTTCGTCAAGCATCAGCCGAGTGTTCCCTCCGCATTCTCAGACCGTCACACACATCGCCATTTCCATCGCTCTCACTCCCTCTCACTGAGAATCCCAAACACTTCATCTGCAGAGTCGCAATCCTCCATATATATGGTCCCGCCATAACCTTTTCTTTTGCTTGCATGTACGCTCTCCAATTTTCCTTCACTCCCCGCCCCAAAACCCTAAAACCCTCCGCACCTCCACCACTTCACATCCTCATGAAGGACCGCCCGCCTCCCTCATGCGTTTCCCGCTATATCCCTCCTCATCATCGTCTGCGCTCCGCCGTCACCTCCTCTGCCTCCCCCAATCTCAACGCCGCTTCTCTTGACTCCACGTCTCGGGATCATCAAGGCACGCTTCTGAACCCTAGGAACACTTCTCTTCCTCACTCCCAACCTCAGAAGCTCCAACAGAAGGATAATTCACTCTATGATTTCCTGTACGAGGAGGTGTCTGAGGAAGGCTCTGATCGCGAAATTGAGTCGTCGTCGCATGGGGTGAGTTTGATTCATTTGCTTGTTTGTGAATTTGGGGTTGGATTGATATCAAATTGCTTATTTCTTTCTTCTTTTTTTTTTTTTCACTCTCTCTTCTTCTTTTAAAAGAATATTGATGCGGTTCCTTCTTCGGAAGTCTGAAATGTGACTTGTGTAATTGATGTTGACTGAGTGTTAGTGAGATACGAATTTCAAGTTTGAATTGCCAGTCATTTCATGACAGTGGACAATGTGATATTAACTCGGTGTGGAGACATTTAACTTATATTTTCCTTGATACATATTATTGAGGGGTTGCAAGACTGGTGCTGTCTAGACATTCTGAGACTGGATGGGAACAGTGACCTTAAGTTGCCATTCTAATCTACTAATGGAAGGCCTTTTGTACAAGCCTCCATGAAAGTCCTTATTAGAACAAATCTAATGACGCATCTTCCAACCCCATTTATTTTTTTTTTTATAGTCATAATTGCTTCGAGATTGTGATGCATTGCTGCTTTTTCTTGAGCACAAGGCTTGGATGATGTAGCTAAGGTATGCAATACGGGGAATGCTTGAATGCATGATTGGTTGGCTATGCTTGAGTTGGTTGAGCTATTGGAGCATCAGTAAATCTGTGATTACCCATCATTGGTGCCTGGATTGAACCTTCTGGCATTATTTCAGTGTCATGTGGAATGCTTATTGTTTTTGAGAACGTTTTGGCCCTTTGTTAGAATGAAGATGCACTTGGTTGTCGTCTTGTTATGCCTTTTGCTATGAGTATGTGTTGCTTTCACTAGTCTATCACTCGTTCTTAAGGAGTATGCTGTGGGCATGACATGGTCTTTAACTAGGGTGGGCATTGATGATGCCTTGATGGATTCTATAGGATGTGCATTTGTGTTATTTTTTATGGCTATGGGAACCATATCTTCTTGTGAGTGTAAGGTTCGATATGGAGGAGATATTGGTGTTTTGACTAACAAGGTGATGGGTGTTTGGAACTTGTTAAAAAGTTGTATTTGTTTGTTAATCTCAATAAACATGGCTAGGTTTTTTTAGCACTGACGTGAGGATGGTGTTAGCTATGGGCTAGTTATGGCTTCACACAATTTGATTTTTATGAACAATATTGGATTTAGACATAAAGATACCTGTATTTCAATTGCATGCATAGGTTATGCTGCTGTGTACTTATCTTTTATATGGGGCAAAATTTTTACTCCCATCATGCATGGAATTTCTTTTTGGTTGCTTTCTAGAATTTTGTTTTCTAGCTTAGTACAACTGGGTTGCCTTTTTATTATGAATAGATTAAAAAGCCACATTTCTTTGGTAGTTGCTGTTTATTGGTATCAGATAAGACTTCGTTCTATTTTCTATGTTGGCCATGGTTCAAAGTCCTGGTATTGGTCATTGACTTGGAGGGCCCCAAGGCACATTTGTCTTAGCATTTGGGCTCGGTATTAGATGATATGCAAAATAAGATAGTTAAAAAGTTCAAAAATTTATATTAACATTATGAAATTTTTAGAAAAATAAATATAATTAAATAAACTTAAAAAAATAATAAAATAAAAATTTTCTCACATTTAACATTATTTAAATAGTTATAAAATATTTGTAGGATGTAATTTATGATAATATTAAGAATTTAAAATTATTTTATTTCAAATACAATAATATTAAACTATTATCATGCAAATAATTGATTATAAAATCTGGTAATATATTACCTTAGATTAATGCAATTCATACTAATTCATACCACATTAACATATAAAATGATAAAATGTAAAATAAACATGACTATCATTTCTTTAAATCCCCAATTCACCATAATGCACACCTACGAGGAAAGAGAAAAGGGTTGACAAAAGCAGAGATAGAGATAAGGGCAGTTGTTGTTAGCTTGTATACCCACACCCATGACACTAGAGACCCAAAATAGAGAGACAAGAGACTAGATGCAATGATTGGCAATGTAAGAAATCCAGATGATGTTTCTCAACCTCCTCTTCTTATACAGCTCCAGATTCACTCAAGGGTAATCTTTCTTCCTCTTCACCATGGGTCATGGGTTTTGATTCTTGAAGAGCTTTTCCTTTTGAAGAACATCTTTGATTTTTCATAGATTTTTTAGGTTTGAATCCTGTTTGTTGTTAATTTGTTGTGATTTGAAGTGAAAAAAATGATTTATTTCGATAACTTGACGGTTCAATTGAGTCAAGTTGGAATCTTGATCGAGTCAACTAAGTTTAAATGAGTCTTTATCGAGTCTGAGTTTGAGATGGTATCAAGTATCGGACTCGACACAGAAAGGACCGAGACAGATATGACTCGGTCGAGTCGTACCGGACTCAGTCGATGCTTTCAACCATGATGTTGGTTAATGGGATGTGTATTGATTTCTTAAAAGTTCGAGAATCCGAAGCAGTGGGACCTTTTTCTCCTTATCCTTTTGTCTTGTTGATGGAGTCCTTAGGTTGTTCCATTGTTAAGGCAATGGAGGGAGACTTTATCAATGAGTCCAAGGCATAGGTGGAAGAGGGAAAAGGATGGAGATTTCATGTTTGCATTTTGCCGATTATAATCTTTTGTTTCCTAAGGCAAATTATGAACATTATTATATTCGAGGTGGATTTCTTTTTTCTTTGTGATTGTATTTGGTTTTAAAGTTAATCTTTAGGAAAACTGAGCTCATCTTGGTGGATGATGTGGTAAATGGAGATCAATTGGTCCCTTTTCTTGGTTGTAGGATGGTGCAGTTTTCATCTGCCTAGTTGGATTTTTCATTGGAGCCCTTGTTTAAGGTTGTTTATCCTTAGAACTCTGTTGAGGTGCATTTCAAAAAGAGGTTTGTCTCTTGAAAGGGGAATATCTGTTAAGGTGGGAGACTATATGTATTAATAGAGCCTTTTCCACCTTACTGATATACTTTATGTTCTCTTTTTGACTTCTAGGTTCGTGATTAGGCTTGAAAATACTTACGGAGATTTCCTAAGAGCACTCATGGAAAAAAAAATGCACTTAGTTAAGTGGTTGATGGTTTGTTTGTTCTGAAAAGGCTATGGTTTGATGGGGTATTAGAAGCCCCATTGGTGAGGTTTACTCAAATAGAATAGCCTGTGGAGGAAAGTTCTTTTGGGCAAGTTTGGGGAAGGAGGAAGAGGGCTGGTGCTCTTGGGAGAGGAAGGATGCTTATGGTACAGGTCTTTGAAAAGCTATCAAGAGATGTTGCAATTGTTTCATAACTCAAAACTTGTATTTCAATTAGCAATGACTTAGGACAAAGTTTTAGCGTGGTTCTTGGTGAAGGGGTTGCTTCTTGAACTTGTTCAATCAATGTTGCTACTATAGAAATGCTTACATGGTTGATTTGTTGCATGAGGATGGTAGTTGGGGTCATTGAAATCTAAAATTTTCTGGGTGGTCTCTCATTTAGGGGGTTTGGAGTTAGTGTTGTTTTTGTGGTTGATTCATTTTTATGATAGGAACGAGGATAGGTTGGTGTGAAGGATCCCTTAGTAAGGTAGTCCTTTTTGAAGTCTTTCTACCAATTTTTTTTTTTTTTTTTGTTCATGGGTGCTTTTGGTCCATTTCTAGTCAAGGAAACGTGGGATTCTTATGCTCCTTCTAGGATTGTTCCCCCCACCCCCCTTCTTTTTTGTGAAGATTTCTAACAATCGATCAACTCATGAGAAGGATTGGTTTCTTGCTAATAAATGCTTTCTATGTAAGTAAAGGGAAGAATCAAATTCATGGAATGATGCCTTTTTGGTCAAATTTCTTTATTCTATGTTGGTGTCAGGGTGCTCAATTCATTTCCTAGTAGGCAATATTTGAAATTCTTGGGTTCCATCTAAAGTAAGGTTTTTTGGTTGGGAAGTTTGTTGGGGGAAGACATTGACTTTAGATTAGCTTCAAAGGAGAGGATGGTCTTTGGAAAATAGATGTTACCTTTATAAAAGAGAGGTGGAATCCATTGATCATGCCCTATTTCATTACTTTAAAGCTAGGGAGTTATGACACTTGCTGTTTTATTTATTTATTTATTTTTAAGAGTCTTTTGGGTTCTTCTTCTTTGGTTAAGGAGACCCTTTTAAGTTGGCTTGACTACTTTGTGGGCAAAAACATAAGAAGGTTTTTTTTTTTTTTTTTTTTTGATAAGTAAACAAGATATGCATTAGAAAAAGGCTAAAAGCCACATAGCATACAGGGAGTATACAAGGCGGCTAAAGCCTCAAAAAACTATCTCCCCTTAAGTGGATGCTACCCACTCCAAAAAGCCTATAAGGGAGAGAGACTTCTCACCTAAATACACTTTGACCCAGCTCCATAAGTTACAAACAAAAGAATTCTTTAATTTCTGGATATTCAACACACCCCCCCTAAAAGTTAACTTATTCCTCTCCTTTCAAACCGTCCAAAAAATACACAACGGTATGGATTTCCAAACCTTTTTCCTTTTTTCCCTACAAATGGGCCCCTCCAGGTAGTTAAGACCTCCTTTACAGTTTCTGGGAAGACCCATTTAACATCTACTAACCCAAGAATAATATCCCATAGAACTCTAGCCACTATACAGTGTATAAGAATATGATTTACATTCTCTTCTTCACAACCACACAAAAAGCAACAATTAGGGAGTTGCACCCCTCTTATCTGGAGCCTGTCCAGAGTGAGCACTTTCCCCCACGTCGCCTCCCAAGCAAAAAAAGCAACTTTAGTTGACACCCTATCCACTCAGATGCTCCTTGAAGGAAAAACTGAGTCATTAGGGTTGTCCAGCAGCCTATAAGCTTCCTTAACCCTGAATAGACCATTTCTTCCTCGTCTCCACATAACTGAATTTTCCTCCAAAGAAGGCCTATGACCCCTCAAGGTGTGGAGCAACTCCCCAACCATATCCAGCTCCCAATCATTAAAGTCTCTTAAAAAGACTAGGTTCCAGCCTCCTTGACCAGAATTTTGGTCCCACATCTCCTCAATCGTTGCGTCCCTATGCGCGGCCAGGACAAAGAGGTGAGTGAAACAATGGGACATCGGTGTATCAGTGCACCAAGTATCTTTCCAAAATTTGATTTTGGAGCCCTTCCCAACTAGAAACACCAAATTATCCCAACACCAATCGGATTCTTTCAGAATCTCCTTCCAAGCCCCTACTCCAACCGCCCCATTAGCCTTCTTTGACCTCCATCCATGATCCTCTTGCCCATACTTCATTGTGATCACTTGCTTCCAAAGATTATCTTTTTCACAAGCAAACCTCCAAATCCACTTGCCAAGCAAGGCTCTGTTCAGCATGGCTATTTTCCTTAAGCCTAGCCCACCCTTGTTCTTTTCTGTGCAAACCACATCCCATTTCACTAGATGAACTTTCCCCTCCAAGTTTCCTCCCTCCCATAGGAAGTCTCTTTGAACTTTCTCAACTCTTTTAGCAACAGACTTGGACATTCGAAAAATAGACATTTGGTATATTGACATGCTAGCCAAGGTGCTTTTTATAAGAGTGATCTTCCCCCTTTTGGAAATGTACTGCCTTTTCCAAAGCGCAAGTCTCCTCCTAACTCTCTCTTCCACTCCATCCCGCATAGAAGTAGCCCTATTAGGAACCCCTAGAGGGAGTCCCAAGTATTGAGAGGGCAAGGATCCCACCCTGCACCCTAACTCAACTGCCAGCTCAAGAATCTCCTCCACTTCTCCAAGTGGGATGATTTCGCTTTTGGCTAGATTAATACGAAGACCTGAAGCCGCTTCAAACCAAAGAAGAATCCAGCTTAGATGAGAAACTTGCTCCTTACTTGCCCCACAGAACACTATTGTGTCATCAACAAAAAATAGGTGGGAGATATTCAAAGAGGTTTTACTACCACCCTGAATGATGCATCCTAATAAATATCCCCCTTCCACAGCTCTCCTAATGAGGACGTCCAACACTTCCATTCCCATAACAAAGAGATAAGGGGATAGAGGATCCCCTTGTCTAAGCCCTTTAGTGCTAGGGAAAAAACTAGTTGGCACTCCATTAACAAGAACTGAGAATTTGGCAGAGGACACGCAACTCCACATCCATCCCACCTACTTAGTCCCAAAGCCCATTTTTTATAGGACTTTCATTAAGAATTTCCAATTGATGCTGTCATAAGCTTTTTCTATATCCAATTTGCATATAAGGCCCTTCTCTTTTCTCTTCTGCCACGAATCTATCACCTCATTAGCAATTAAGGACGCATTCAGAATTTGTCTTCCCGTTACAAAGGCATTCTGAGCAATGGAGACCACCTTACCAATCACTTTTTTGAGCCTATTAGCTAGAACTTTAGCCAAAAGTTTATAGAGCCCCTCCAAGAGACTGATAGGTTTACAGTCTTCAAGATCCTCAACCCCACTTTTCTTAGGAATCAATACTAGAAATGTATTGTTGAGGCTTCTAACAAAAGAGTTATGCTCATGAAATTCTTTAAACATATCCATAATCTCCTCTTTGGTAAAATCCCAAGCGTTTTGCCAGAAAGCTACAGTAAAGCCATCCGGACCAGGGGCTTTATCCCCATTCATCTCCATCAACGTCGTATAAATCTCATTCTTTGTAAATGGGACCTCCAAGCTCTCTGCTTCTTGCCGGCTGATGTGATCAATTTGAATTCTTCCAATATCCGCCTTCCATTCCATATCTTCAGAAAGCATCTGTTGAAACGAGTTAACAATTTCTTTCCTCACCTCCTGCTCCTCTGACAACCACTCCCCATTAACCTTAATTCTATCCAAAGCGTTGTTTCTTCGATGAGCACTTGCCATTCGATGGAAGAAACCTGTGTTTTTGTCCCCCTCCCTTAGCCAAATCTCCCTTGAAAGCTGTCTCCAATGGGCTTCCTCCAATAGAACCCACTTTTTAAAGGTTTCTTTTGCTTATTTTTTTAAATCAGTTTCCTCCATAGTCAAGTTTCTCTCGCTTTCCACCCGATCCCAGAAATCTACTTGTTGTAGGGTTGAAGATTTGTTACATTCCAGCCTCCCAAAAACCTTTTTGTTCTAAACTTTCAGCTTCTTGTTTATTTCCTTCATTTTAACAGCCAATCTATAGCTAGCGCTGCCCCTGACTTCAATTCCCTGCCACTAGGTTCTAACAAGGTCTTTGAATCTCTCAACCTTAAGCCACATGTTTTCGAACCTAAACGGAGTAGGACCTCTTCTTATTCCACCCCCCTCTAAAACAATTGGGAAATGGTCAGAAATTGGCCGAGACAATCTGCTCTGAGTGACCCCGCTAAATTGATCTAACCAGCTAGGGGACACTAGAAATCTGTCCAATCTCGCCCATGCCTGGTTATTTAGGCCCCCATTCCAGGTGAATTCTCCCCCCTGAAGAGGAAGGTCCACCAGCCCTAGGTCATCAACAATCTCTACGAATCTCCTCATTGTTGAGCTAATTCTCCTCTGGTTGCTCATTTCCCGTTGAAACAGAGTGATGTTGAAATCCCCACCAAGGCACCAGGGGTCATCCCAAAGGCCTCTAATCGCCCCAAATTCTTCCCACATGCCCTCCTTGGCCACTTTGGTAAATGGACCATACACTCCTGTGAACACCCAACAAGCCCCATTTTCTACAATCTTGAATCTACAAGACAACGTGAATTGACCCTCCTCCTAGTCCATAATATCCAGGGCCCTCTTGTCCCAGCAAATCAGAATACCACCCGTAGCCCCCTCCGCATTTAAGGCTCTCCAATCTATAAATCTTCCAGTGCCTAGACTTCTCACAATACCCTCCGACATAGCCTGAATTTTGGTCTCCTGAATACAAATTAAATCCACCCTCTGATCCCTTACATAGTTCTTAATAATTTTCCTCTTAGAGCTTTCATTTGCTCCCCTCACATTCCAGCTTAGAATCTTCAGCTTCATTGGACAACTACAATCTGATTCCCTTTGCCCTGTGAAGGACCTTTCTGCTTATTCCCCCCCTCATAATTGACAAAGCATTCCAGCCTCTTTAATTCCCTTTCAAACTTTGACTTCTCCAGGAGCTCTTTGCTGTGAATCTTTTCCCGTCTCTTTCTGATTTTAATCAGAAAGCTCAGGATCTCCTTTTCCAACCCTTCCGTTGAAAATCCTAGAAATTGGCTGAATTTTGCCAAACTGCATTCCTCTCATATTTCCTCTTTCTCCTTTCTGGCATCTTGATTTTCAGATGCACCAGGATTCCCCTCCTTATCCCTGACCTTATCTCTGTTTCTATTGGCCTCTCCCAATTTCCAGCACCCATTATCATTCTCAGAAGTCCCCTCATACACTGTTAATCATGTTGATTTATCACCCCATGATTCCTCCTCTATACCTCCTGAGCGATCGAAAGACTTCCCCTCCGGAGCCTGATCAGAATGAGAAGAAAGAAGAAGAGGTATCCCCAAAACCCTTTTTCCTTTAGAGTGGAAAATCAATTCATACCTCTGAGCTTCCTCTTCAAGCGCTCGGTCCGTCACTGAGAAGCAAGCTCTCATTTGCTCCCTTCTAAGCTCCTCTGATTCCCAGCTCACCAAGGACTTCTTTGAACTGAGTCCATTTCTGGAAATGAAACAGTCCAAAAGGCCAGCCTTCTCTTGGGGGGCGATTGGGCCAGCCTTTTCCAAACCTTCCAACTCAGTTATCTTGTGGCAGCCCAATTCTATAGCCCGTCTCCTTGACGATGCTGATCCACCAGCCTCCTTTGCCGTTTCTTTTGAATTTGGGCCCAATAGTCCATTAGTCTTAGCCAGCCCATTAGCCTTCTCCATCTCTTTAAGGCCCACGATTGGGCCATATGAGGACGACCAAACCACTTGTCCATCTGTGAAGGCCCATTCCCGGAACACCGGACCATGGATCAGGTTTCCCGGTTCTAGACCTGACTCATTCTCCTGCAGATACCTCACATCGTCTGGCAGATTCAACATCTCGAGCCTCGTGCCTACCAGCTCCTTCCCCACGCGCTTCTCCGTGCATGAATTCATATCACCCCTAACCTTGTTTTTCCTTCTATCATCTGCTTCAGTGTATTTCCGTTTCACCACCGGTTTGATCTCCCACCACAGCGACAGGGCATATACCTCCTCCTCTACTTCAATTTCCAACACACTCGGCCTAAAATCACCTCTCGTTTTGACCAGAAGCCTAGCTCATTGAATCTGCCCCATCGTCTTTGTCCGCTCATCAATTGCTACAAAACCCCCGCATTCCTCCCCTATTCTCTTTAAAATCATTGGGCTCCACAGCGAGATTGGAAGCCCTAAAATTTTGACCCAAACTTCATTTTCTATCTCCTCCTCTGCCCAACAGCCCGTCCTAGGGTTCCAATGTTCCAGCCCTAATTGAATCCCTCCTAGCACTTTGCTCCCTGAGGAAACAATGCGCTTTGCTTCTTTCAGGTCTTCAAACTCCAGCAATGCCTTGCCTTTCTCCAATTTAGCCAGCCCTAACTTGCCTTTTAGACCCTAAGAATTTGCCCAAAACCTTCCCAGCCTTTCCAAGTCCTCTTCTTCCTTTGTGCTGGATTTCCAGCTCGCAACGATGCAGTGCTCCAACTTCTGTAAGTTTCCAAAAGTTTCCTCCCTTTTGACCTTCACATTGATTGCGTTTGAGCCATTCCAATTTGTTCTCTTGACTGTTTCCTCATACGATTTCTCCGGTGCAGATTTTCCGGCGACCCTTACTTCCTGCAAGTTTGTTCTACTGCCAATCGAACCTTTCATTTGATGGATTATCTCCGCCATAGTCGTCCATCCCCTTTTGTCCCTTCTACCTCTCGGTAAGAATATACAAAACCTCTTTCTTTCCAAATCCACAACCCCCAACCTTAGAAATCTTCCCGCTCTGTTGAAACCACGGGTCAGTGAGTACAACTTCCCCTTGTCTTTCCACTCCTTTTCCCATTTCCCTTCTTTTTCGTCTTTTATGCAGTGGATTAGGCCCTCCTTGAAAAGCCCTAAGCTTTCCGATCCTAATCGGACCCATGCCGAGACCCCTCGCTTTTTCTCCACGATGAGAAACTGACGCTTTCCTTTTCTTTCATCCAGGACGATCTCGAAGGTCTTGGATTCCATCGTGAAGCTTCGCTTTCGAATCGCCTCGCTATTCTCACCGTCTTCTCCATCGCACGCGCTCTCACTCTCTCTCTCGCCCTCTCTCTCTCTCTCACCCTCTCTCTTGCTCTCTCCCATCGCCCTTTCTCACATAACCCAACCACCAACTTCATAAGAAGGTCTTGAGACTCTCATAACGAAGAAGGTCTTGAGAGTCGCCTTGTTATGTATTTTTTTGACCTGTGGTATGAAAGAAACTAAGAAACTTTTGACAATGTGGAGTCATTGACTCAATGATTGAAGAGTTCTTTTATTAGAAGTTTGTCGACTTGGGTTAGGGTTGTACATAGCAAAAGAATTTGTGTTTCTAATTGATTTTGTATATTGGGTGGGATCTAGATTAGGGAGGAGCACTTTTTTGGGTTTTCTCTTTTTTGGGTTGTGCCTTTTGTTTCCCTTTGCATACATCCTGTCCCTTCCTGTATAGCTCTTTTTATTAATATTATCCTCTCATTGTTTGCTTATCAAACAAAAAAAAAAAAAAGGAAGAAAAGAAGAATTGACTCACCATATTGTAAAGTTATGCATGTTGTTTGTGATCTTTGATATTTAGAGTGTTTTTGGTGTTAACTTTATAGTTGTTAGAAACTTATGATACATCATGCGATATATTTTTTTATGGAAATTGATATCAATATGTATTGCAATCTGTATCTTATCTTAAGCTATCTTACAATACATATACGATACACTATATGATATGTACTACATCAATGCATACATTTTCAAGCATTTTTCATAATTTTTAAGAAAAATCAAATTCTATTTTTTTTTTGTTAAAAGAATTATTGTATTAATTCTTTGAAACATACATAAATGTTAGAAATTGACCATAAAAAGGAAAAAGAGGTAAAAAAATCTTATATGAAAAGTTACATTTTTTAAAAGAATTATTATATTAATAGTTTAAAATGTACAAAAATGTTAGAAATTGATCATAAAAAGAATAACGAGGTAAAATAATCCTGTATGAAAAGTTACTTTCTTGTCGAAGGTCACAATGAAAGTTATATAAATTTATTTTTGCAATTATATATACATATATATATTTGATAGGTAAATTTTTGTCCTCATTGGGACTTGAACTTGGGGACAAAAATTTAAGAATTTCTATTTGAATGGTTTAAATGTTGATATTGAAAATGATGGTGATTGGTGAATAAAAACTTTTATATAATATATTACTCTTTTTTTTTTATTTCTTTTTTCTAGTGGTTAGGAAGGAATGATGGCGAATATAAAAGTTGGAACTTAGGAGATGACACATAAAGACATATATTTCAACAACAAATATGAGTACATATAACTAGTTAGAATTTTGGACTAAAAATAAAATTTAAAAATTTATTTTTGTGGATTTTGTGATGAACTACGTTAATTCATATTTTGGTTAAGCTAAATTTTTCAAAACCCTTGTATTCAATGTTTTCGTATAGCATGATAAGGTTTAACTTTTTAAGTTGTACTATCTCTCATGAAATTAGTTATATATTACTCTATACTTCATGCTTCCAATATATATGGACATGTATGCATATTTTTTCTATTTGTTCTTCACTATATTAAAAAGCTTATGATACACAATACAAAAAAATAGAAAAATGATACACGATACATTTTATGAGTTAACAACTATGGTTAACTTATTCTATTATGGTACTTTGTCCAGTTGAAATGGTAGTTTTATTGGGTAAGAGCAGAATGAGGGAGGGTGTGGAGGATGGTCTCCTTGTGTTTGTTTGTCATGTTTAGAAAGCATGAAATTAAAGGATTATTTATTTATTTATTTATCTATTCTTTGGAGTGTTCTGAAGTGGCAGTGACAGAATTTCTTTCTCAAATCCCTATTTGCTTGGTCAAGAGGTCATTTGGCGATTGAGATCTTGTCTTTTCTTTAAGTCCTATTGATAATCTTGAGCTTTTTGTATTTTCTTTTGTTTGTCTCTATGTCTCTTGGTGCTCTTTGTAAGGGTTTGCTAAGTGCCCTGTTAATTGTTGCTGCTTACACATGCATAATAGTGCTTCACCATATATTTTACATATAAAAAATTTAATCATAGTTTGCATTTCAAGGGCTATTTTATTGCTGCTTATTTCAGGCTATTTAATCTTTACTTGCCATCCATTTGGAGGATATCTTAGTCTATTAAATATTTTAATCATTGTGTTTTTTGTCTCCTTAATTTTGTATTGAGCAAGACACAAATTCGTGCATGCATTTACCAATGATGCATAGTTATAGATATTACAAATTCTACAATTCCTACAGTGGTTGTTTACTGTTTAAACCCTGCTTTTCAGGGTGCTTCAGCCCCTGATACCATTGATGAGTGGAAGTGGAAGTTTACTATGCTTTTACGCAACAAAGACAAACAAGAGTTGGTGTCAAGGGAGAAAAAGGACAGGCGTGATTTCGAGCAAATAGCTATTTTGGCAAGCAGAATGGGTTTGTATAGGTAACTTCAACTTCAATAGAGTAGCTGTTCTTATCATTGGATTTGCACTTAGTTACCATATTGATTTCAAGTTGTCATTATCTTTGGCAGCCATCTATATGTAAAAGTTGTTGTCTTTAGTAAGGTTCCACTGCCAAACTACAGATTTGATCTAGATGACAGGCGCCCACAGAGGGAGGTATTTTCTTGTAGCCCTACTCGCTTAATGCAGTTCATCTTTGTTTGATAGAATTTTGATTCACATATCACTACAATACTCTGAATTCATTTTTGCTGCTAGAAAATTGCTACCTCCTCTTTTTTTTTAATTTATATTTTATCTTCTCTATCCTTTGAGCTAGACACAAAATTGCCTCACCCTCTCATTTCCAAGATACTGTAAATTTCAATTTATTCCTTTTTTGCTTAGCTAGATTGCTTTTATTGTTTGAAACAGATTAATATACTTGTTTATTTTTTCATGTTTATTGAATGTCTTTGTAAGTGTTTTTTTGCTTCTCCCTTATTTGCATGCTTCTGGAGCATCTAACTGAAGCTCTTAAGAATTAAATAGGTAATTCTACCTCTTGGTTTGGATAGAAGAGTGGAAGCCCATCTTGAGGAGTACCTTTCTCAAAAGTTTACGACAAATGAAAACTTTCAAGATATTGCCTTCTCTAGATCAAGTAGTACTAGTAGCATTGCTACTGATGAAGGGCTTTTTGAGCAACCAGAGCCACTTGCAGTTAGTAGATCTGTCATTGAGAAAATTGTTTGGCGGAGGAGTTTGCAACTGCGGAATCAGCAACAAGCATGGCAGGTTTACTTTGTCCTTACCAATCTGGAAAACACATTTTTTCTATAGCCAAAGGGCAACATTCTACAACATTATGAGCAAATAACTAATATATAATTCTAGTCTAGACAGAGCCGACAATATATTAATCATTCACTTTCCATGCATAAATGAAGTTTGGACATCATATATAGTCTATGTTACAGCCTTGAAAATTGATCTAGGCATGTTTGCTTGCACTATAAGGATAGTGATTAGCTGATTAAGTAAATATTATGTGCTTCTGTATGCATGCTCGTGCTTTTCTTTTTAAAGAGGAATAACTCCGATTTGCCATGCATGTAGGAGTGAATGACTGAATGAGTTGATGAGTGAGATCATAGGTGGATGTCATAGCCTTGAAAATCAATCTAGTCATGCTTGCATGGGCTATAAGAATAGCACTTAATTAATTTGGTATGTATTTTGTGAGTGTATGTGTGCACATGCGCGTTTGTTTGTTTTTTTTTTTTTCAAAAGAAATAAACCTAATTTGCTATACATGTAGGAGTTATTCTAGAAAAAGACAAGTGTGGTTACATACATTCACTTAACTTTTGTTTTCTGTTAGATGTTTAATCCTAAAATCATTTGCTTAGCAACAAAAATTAAATAACTAGGAAACAAAAAACTAAGCCCTTTGCTTTGGCCTTTGAGAGTGGTTATACCCCTAAAACTTAGTAAAAGCATTGTCCATGGCTAACCATCAGCTAAACTCCTATGCTAGTTTGCCATCCTAGCATTGTCCATATTTGTAGCAATTTGAACCAAGAAAGTGCTAGAGCATTGGCAGTGCTGAAAGTTCCTAATTTTTTTAATATCTTTTTGTGTGCTGCTGTGGTAAATACTGGCTTCATGTTACTTTCTTATTTGATGGGGGAAGGTTTTGCAAATTAGTTGAGGTTTGAGTTGATGTTTTAATTATGCACTCTGTAATTAAGAAATAAAACCACCTTCTTGTGGGCTCTTTATTCATAATTAATACATTTCTTGTTATTGATAAAAAAATAAAAAATAAAACTTGTAATCTTTACTTGACATATAAATACAAAATAATCATATTGCTATAATTTTATTTCCCATTAAGTTTTTCTGGTTCTAAATCCATATAGTTGATTTTCATATAGAATGGTATGGATGCTTGTGATAATTTTTTTTGATATAGGAATCTACAGAAGGTAGAAAAATGCTGGAATTTCGTGGAAGTCTCCCTGCTTCCAAAGAGAAGGATGCATTACTAACAGCCATTTCAGGAAATCAGGTATGACAAAATTTTAATATTTTGTTCTTATTAATTGGTTGATTGTGGTTCCTTTCTTTCATGAACCCCTAGATAAAAGGACCGAGTTTTTGACAGGCATGGATTTTCTTTGCCATGTGGTTTGTTGTCTCCTTTGATGGATAATCCATCCTTCTTTTTGCACTGTTTCATTTAGATTCAATGAAATGAAATGCTTATTTCTGACCCAACAGAAAAAAAAAAGTGACAAGCATGGGTTTCCAAATCAAAGCTTTCTTGTTTGCTCTTCAGGGAATTGACACTATTTATTCATTTACTTGTTTGGATCAGAAACAACAAATTTACAAAGAATGAATAAATCATGAATGGCCACGAAGGATGTGGAGCTCTTAGACTAAAAAGGAAAGATGCTTTACAAAGGATATCTATTCTGATTGATTACTGTTACCCTCACAGTAAAAATCTGCCTTCTTTTTTGCTACCATGTTCAATACTTTTCAGAGGTCTTTTAGAAGCAGTTCTTATGAGTAATGTCGATCCATGAAAATATTTTTTAGTGTGTGCACCCTCAAATAATGAATCATACTTTTGATTTGATTTCACCAATGCCATAAGGTACTCTGAACTTTCCCCATGTCTGTTCAGGATCAGAATCAACAATGATACTTGAAACTACATCTTTCTTTCCTTTTTTCTTTTCTTTTTGTTTTGTTTTTAAGTTGCTTATTTTAGTAAGTTTAAGTTAAATCAACTTACTTAGTTTGCCAATTGGAATGGAAAAGTTAAATGCAATTTTGGTAGGTCCTTGTTTTGGGGCACTATGGCAGTTGTGATAATGTTTTCTAAGATCTGTAATTTGGTTTTGTCGAACCATCCAGGTTTATCATTTTGGTTATGTCCAAGTAGTTCTTTTATCTGTCACAGATAATGTTGCCAATTTATATAGAGATGTAGAGATGTCAAAGTAATTGTTTTTATATGCAAGAATAGAAGGTTTAAGAGTACAAACTGATTATGCTAATTTCAAGCTCAATAGCTAAGGACAAACTGATTATGCTAATGGCAAACTCAATAGCTATGACAAACTGATTATGCTAATGGCAAACTCAATAGCTGGGCTTTTATCATGGCATTGCTTTCTTTCCATGCTTAATAAATTGTTTGATAAAGGTAATATTTTGTATTATATCTGATTAAAAAATATTTCGTATTATACAGGTGGTTATTGTCTCAGGTGAAACTGGTTGTGGCAAGACCACTCAAATTCCCCAATTCATCTTAGAATCTGAGATTGAATCTGTTCGTGGAGCTGTATGTAGTATTATATGTACCCAGCCTAGAAGAATATCTGCCATGTCTGTTTCTGAAAGAGTTGCTGCAGAAAGAGGGGAGAAATTGGGTGAATCCGTGAGTTTCTATCTCAAATACACTTGTCCTACAACGTTTGTCATAACCATGGTCTTTTTCGATCACTTTTGACAAGAAAACTAAAATAAAGTCTTTTTGCTTCTTGGCTTCGTATGCTAAAGGTTGGGTATAAGGTCCGGCTAGAGGGCATGAAAGGAAAGGATACTTGCCTTCTATTTTGCACCACAGGCATCTTGTTGAGAAGATTACTGGTTGATAGGAATTTGAAGGGCGTAACTCATGTTATTGTTGATGAAATTCATGAGCGTGGAATGAATGAAGGTAAAATGTGGACTTGATGTTCTGTTTTTCCTTGAGAAGAGGAAATGTGATTTCTTACCATGATACATGTTTGATTCCAGATTTTCTGCTTATTGTCCTGAAGGATCTCCTTCCTCGCCGGCCAGAACTGAGGTTGATTTTGATGAGTGCAACCTTAGATGCAGAACTTTTCTCATCCTACTTTGATGGGGCTCCAGTTGTCCATATCCCGGTAATTTTAAGATGCCAATGAACATTGAGTAGCATTTTCCTATCCCTGCTGAATTCAATCAGTTGATTCCATGATTAAGCAAATATGATTTAAGTATTTATTTCTCTTTTCTTTTAATTTCATACTTCTCTCCTTGTTTGAAGTTAGATGTTTTAGTATCATTTATTTTCATGCATGAAGGTTTTGTTTACCGGTGTTCAATACTTCGACTGATTGGGTTAATGCCTTCATTATGATTTGCATAGTGTTTGTAATTGGTCAGGTTGAAGGGTTTCTAATCAGAATCCAACCTATTTATGATCAGGTTGCATTGGCTAGACTAAGGCGGTGTTTGTTTTTCGGCTGAATAGAAAAAGCCAAAATATGTGACTTTTTCTATTCAATTAAAAGTAACCTCTTAACATCATCCAACATCACTAAAGTGAACTTGTTATCAATATATTCAATTTAGTTATGTTAAATGATATTAACAGGTTACTTTTAGCTGAATAGAAAAAGCCAAATATTTTGGCTTTTTCTATTCAGCCAAAAAACAAACACTACCTAAGTCCAGATCTATTTGGATTCAAATTTCAAGGAATGTTAAAATTTTAAAAATATTTTGGTTGTATTAAAATATCATCAAAATACTAAGAGAAAAAATAGTATGAAATACTTAATCAAGTTAATTAATTAATACTAAAAGGGTTGAGTTTAGGTTGGGGTTGCCAGGGTGGAACACAAACCTTTATAACTAAGTAGGATTTTGGTTGATATGTCCACATCTGAGTCCATACAAGAAAACAAGAATATCAAGTTGATAGAAATAGAGTATACATTGGTTGGTCTGGAACTAGGGGGCATTGGAGTTTGAAGTTCATTAAGGATTTCTTGGATAGGGAACCTGAGAGAGTGAGTGGCTTTATGGGTTAGTTACATAGGAGAGATACATGGTTAAAGGCAGCCACACTGAGAGCATATTTTTATGTGGTAGGGAATAGAGAAAGGTACAGTTTGGAAAGAGGCTTGGGGCACTTTGGCCCCTCACAAGTAGCTCTCTTTGGGTGGCCAACAGTGTGGGAGAGAATTTTATGCCATTGGCCAACTTATGTGGCAGACCCCTTACAAGCAGGTATTACATGTGTAAAAGAGGGAAGAAAAAATGGCTCAAGGCTGGTACTATATGGTTAATGAAATTTTGATGTCTAGCTGGTAAGAGAGGTTGCTGGAAGAGGTAGAAGAAAGGATGTAGGGCATTTCATGATTATGTAATATATTTTTATAATATGGAACAAGAAGAAGTCATGCATATGTTCTGTGTCATTGTCCATTCATATGCTATATTTTGAAGTGTGTCCCTGCAGTGTTGTTCTGGGGTGTCTTTGGAAGAGGAGGAGTTGTAAGGTGTTTTGGATTTTGTCACTAGTATGGTTTTAGCTTATCACATCCAAAGAATTCAAGTGCAGTTGAGCTTAAGTTGTATATCAGTTAGACGAAACAACCATTTTTATTTAAACTCTTATGATGACTCTATGCTTCAAGTTTGTGGATGATATTCCTCTTTAGTGATTACAAGCAATTTACATGTTGAGGTTGTTCTCTATGAAAGGAGGTGTCACAGGCCTTTTTGTGTAGTCGAAGGGAAAATTTTGAAGGATGAAAGAAAGCAATCTCATTTGAAATTACATTTTTTTACCATCATTTTCAGTTCTTCATATATGATGTGGCTGAGTTAGGCTGATACAATATATTCTGACAGCCTCCAAACTTGATACCGCCTGCCAGCATCCTTCTAAATGGGAGTACTTTTATATTTTTCCAGCTTCTCTGCCTTCACCAACAAAGAAGGTCCTCTAGTTTAATTTGAATATTTGGCTCAGAGGAGACATAAGTTGATGAAACCTTTTATCATCACTCCCTGAGACAGGAAGGTTGAACTGTGTTAGTTGTACGGGTAGCTTTCTCAGTCTCAAAGTTATGAACCAGAGCAGATTGAGCGGCTTTGAAAGGATGTTGAACTGTTGTCTCACATCCTTCAGAAAAATTAAGCTTTCAGAAATGCCTAAATGGTACTTGTAAAAGAGAAGTCCTTGCCATGATTTTTTTTTTCTTCAACTTTTTGATCCAATATATGGAGTTCCTCTTTCGTGGTTACTGGAACTTGTTTCCTTATCTTTTATTTCATGGATATTCTTGTATAGGGCATGTAAGAAGGTTGCCTATTAAAAAGAGCATACAAGATTGTTATGTGCTGCTGATTAAACTTATCCATTGAGTTTTTAATACTCCTTTAGTTTTATTAATTAATTAATTTATTTATTTTTAGTTTTCTTATTGCTTACAGTTGGAAATTTTAGTCAGAGTGGAGGATGAAAACTCCCATGTAATGGTGGAGCTCATGTCTTTTTTATTTTATTTTTTTAATGTTTTCTGTGATGTAGGGTTTTACATACCCAATTAGAACGTATTTCCTGGAAAATATTCTGGAAATGACAGGATACAGATTGACTCCGTACAATCAAGTTGATGATTATGGTCAGGAAAAGATGTGGAAAATGAACAAACAAGCTCCAAGAAAGAGGAAGAGCCAACTTGCTCCTGTAGTCGAGGTATTCAAAATTTTTGAAAGGTTTCTGTTTCTTCATTGCATTTTCTAGTATCCCCTGTCACTAATTTTTTGTTTCTTTTTCAAATATTAACTAGGATGCACTCAGAGCTACTGATTTCAAGGATTATAGCCCACAAACTCAGGAATCTTTGTCCTGTTGGAATCCTGACTGCATTGGTTTTAACCTCATAGAAAACCTTTTATGCCATATATGTGAGAATGAATGTCCTGGTGCTGTTTTAGTCTTTATGACTGGGTGGGATGACATAAGTTCTCTGAAAGATAAGCTCCAAGCTCATCCCATATTGGGAGATTCAGACCAAGTTTTGTTGCTCACATGCCATGGTTCTATGGCTAGTGCAGAGCAGGTAATTTAAATATATATATATATATATTAATAATCTATTTCATTGGTCTGAATAAACGTGTGCTACTCAGTTCTGCATATGTTACAGCACATATCAACTGGGTTAAGTTGCCTTTTGCCTGCTAGTTGAAGCATGGGTTGTTTAAATATCGTTGATCAAAAAAAAAAAAATGGGTTGTTTAAATATCTTGCTGTTAATTGTATCCATGTCTTTTTCATGAGGTCTCACTGGCCTCATCATAAGTTTTCTCTAGAGATGAGAAATGATTTCTATTGGCACCCCTATTCCTGATCACATAATGGAACTCTGATATGACATATTATATTAACTTTGTTCAATTCTTTTTCGATCTGTTAAGCAAGAGTTCCCACTTTGTCATTATTAAATTTCTCTATGGATGGCACAATGATCTTGTTTGGTGTTCATGTACCACCGCTCATGTTTTAGGTAATAATATATGATGTGTGTGGTGTATATGTGAAAATAAAGCATTTTTTGCCTGCATGGACACACATATGGTCACTTTTTAATCGTGTAACTAAAAAATAATGCTACACTAATTGTAATACTAACACTAATGCTAATACTAACACTAATACTAATACTGCTACTACTACTACTACTAAAAGTAATAATATTAATAATAATGGTAATTATAGTGAATTTTGCCCATTATATCAGTGCCTTTCAATACTTGCTTTTTGTTCTTTCCTTAATTTGATTAGAAGAGTTTTTCGCCCTTGAGGTTTATCTCAGGTGGCAAGTGGTTGGGGTGAGAATATGGGAAGTTCTAGGTTTAATTCCTAGGACAAGAAAAGAATAAAATAAAATGTTCCTATAAAAATACTGCTGTAATAATAATACTAACTTTGATTCTAAAGTGTTGGCCAATAGACTTAAGAAGGTGGTAGGTAAGGTGGTGTCAAAATCCCAAAATGCCTTTGTGGAGGGAAAGCAAATTCTGGATGCAATGCTTATCACTAATTAGGCTATTGACTCATTGATGAAAAACAATGATTATGGTTTAATTTGTAAGCTCGATATTGAGAAGACATATGATCATGTTAATTGGGACTTCTTGTTGTTGGTTCTAAAAAAGATGGGTTTTGTGAAGAAGTGGATTAATTGGATTAAATGATGTATTTTTGCAATTAGATATTCTGTCCTTGTCAATGATACTCCATCAGGCTTTTTCCAAAGCTCTCAAGGTTTAAGGTAGGGGGACCTTTTCTCGCCCTATTTATTTGTGATTGCCATGGGGACACTCATTTGTTTGCTCAAGAGGGCTAAGGTTGGAGGTTTCTTGTCGAGTTGGCGGGTGAGGGGCAAAGATGGAGAGGGGATGGAAGTTTATTTTTTGTTGTTTGCCAATTATACGTTAATCTTTTGTGAGCGTTCTCAAGACCAATTCACTTATTTCAGGGGTAAGAATTGATTTGGAAAAGAGTGAACTAATTCCAGTAGGGGATGGTGGAGAACTTAGAAGAGTTGACTCTAGAGTTTGGTTGCAAGGTGGGTGCTCTCCTGTTTTCTTACTTGGGTCTTCCTTTTAAGTTTGTAGTGTTGTTGGATGGAGCGGAAGAAAGGCTTTTGCAAAAGTTTTGTTATGTGGAAAATACAGTATATCTCCAAAGGTTGGAAACTAATCTTGATTTATAGCACTTTATCTAGTATGCCTATCTATTTTATGTCTTTTTTTTTTTTTGTATTCTAAGGACAGACAGGGCGAGGTTGGAGCAAATTCAAAGAGGTTTTCTCTAGGTAAGAGGGGCTCTTGAGCAAAAATCGCATTTAGTAGGGTGGGCTATTGTTTGTTCAAACAAAAGTAAAGATGGTTTAGGGGGTTAGGAATATTTTGACACTCAACAAAGCCTTGCTTTGTAAATAGAGTTGGTGTTATGCTGAGGATAGGGGGGCCTTTTGGAAATAAGTCATAAGTGCAAAATATGGGGAAGAAGAAGAAAGGTGGTACCCGCTAGGGTAGCCCAGTTGGTTAGGGCGAACACTGAGAAATGTGGTCTCAGTAAGTGACACCTGGTCCTGAGTTCAAATCCTACCACTGATGATACTTTGAATTTACTCGTTTCTGGTTATTGGGGGTTGGCCAGCACTCCAAGGTTTGGGTCCCCATGGAAAGTCCTAAGGGTTTGGCCATGGAAGGTTCCTCAATTATAATAATAATAATAATTAAAAAAAAAAAAAAGAGGAAGGTGGCACTCCCATGAAGTGAGAGAAGGGTATGAGGTAGGATTATGGAAAGTCATTAGGAAGGATTAGGATATTTTGACTTCTAGAGTTGTCTTCTCAGCGGGTAATGAATGGAGAGTGAGATTTTGGAAGGATAAGTGATGTGATGAATTGCTATATAATACTTTTCCTTCTTTATTTGTTATTGTTGTTTCTTAGGAGGCTTGAGTGGAGGATGTTTGGAACCCCTCAAATGAAAAGGGTTGTTAGCCGCCTTCACCCCCCCCAACTTCTCAATGATCAGGAGGCATAAGGATGAGGATGATAAGGTGATTTGGACAGTGTCAAAGAATGATAAATTTTTTGTTGAAGCCTTATACTTGGGTTTGGAGCTGGAAAGTCCAACTTCTTTTCTAGTATGTGTTATTTGGACCTCTTGGATGTTGCCGAAGGTGGGTGTTTTTGCTTGGTTGGCTACATGGAATAAGCTTTCAACCTTGGATCATTTACAAAGGAGAGGGTGGTCTTTGACAAATAGATGCTTCCTTTGTCATTTAGAGGAAGAATCCATTGATCACATCCTCATTCACCTTATCAAGACAAGGGATTTATGACATTTATTGTTTTTCTTGTTTGGATGTCATGGGTGTTTCCCTCCTAGGTTAGAGAGATGCTATTAGGATAGCATGACTCTGTTGTGGGTAAAAAACGGGAAAAGGCGTGGTAGGCTACTCCCTTATGCTTATTTTGAACAATTTGGAAGGAAAGAAACATTAGATTATTGGACATTCTTTTCAAGGGCTAAAACACTCTTTTTTTTGTAACCTTTGGGTTTGGTCTAAGTTGTTTATAGTTTTAGGTCCTTCTACAGTAGGTTTTGTTGATTAGTTGAGCTCTTTTTTAGGGGATGGTGTTTTTTGTTGCCCCTCTTTTCTTTTGGTGGTGTTTTTAGTTGTCCGTTGTATACTCCCTATGTACCTTAGCATGCACTATTGGCGCTTCTTTTTATGATATTCCCTTGCTCTACCCATCAAAAAATAAAAATAAAAATTATAAGCACTATAATAAGAACTTCTCAAACACTACTAAAAGGTTCAGATTTGGCTTACCAGTCCAAATAGGGCCTAAGACTTGAAAAGAGGCTTGACAATTTTTTGAATTCATATGCTCATGGGCTATTTTGGGTCCTGTTTGCTTCAGCAGTAGAAGTAGAAATAGTTGTTGTGCAATTGAATTTATATTTGAGAGTTATACTTTAAAAAAATGTTTTTATTAAAAATAGGAATAATTTTGACATTTTAAAAAGATTCTAATTAAATAAAAATCTTCTTTCCACTACATGTTTGAGAAAAAAACATGAGTCTCTTTGCCTTTCTAAAACGTGGGTAAATCATGTTGGAAATTGTGGAACTCACATTTGTGAATTTTATCTAAACACTCTTAGAAGTTGCATTTAACCTGCAAATGCTGCATTTAGCATTTAAGAAGCTCTCTTCCAAACAGGGTCTTTATATGTTTGACTTTCACATTTTCTTACGTATTTGGTAGCTCAAATGGGAAAGCAAAAATTCTTCCTAAAATCAAATTCCCAAAAACTGAATGATTGCACTTTTGATGTCAATTGGATGTACAAAGCTAACTCCTTGCCTGCATTTTTTTTATCTTCTCTAAAATTTTTCCTAGTTAGCAAACTAGACCTGCTCAAATTTGACCATGGGTCATTCTATGCTTTATTCACTTCTGTCGAGCAAATGCAGCACAAAGACAATGGATAGTATTATACACAGCTGCATCATCCATTCTTGATGATCAAGTGGGTACATAGATTTTCACAGTAATTTATCTGATCCATGCTATCCAGTTTAACCTCATTGTCAATTATAGTGCAAAACAATGTAATTGACGATCAGAATTCTTTTCAATTACTACTGAGCCTAATACACCAATTTTTAGGGACCAAACTATGGAAACTCTGATATTCTGAATGTTCCAAGTGATATGGGCGCTCACATTCTTTTGTCCAGTCATCTTTCATCCTTAACAATCATGAGGTATGCAATTATAAGTAATATTTTTCTGTGCCCGGAGCATGAAGGACCAATCTCAAAGTGTATTCATTTTTGCACTAAGAAAATCCACTTACATTACACAAACACATGCATTACCAATTTTAGGTTGAGCTGCAAATTGTACAGAGGACTGATGGCAACTTCAATCTTTGATACCTAGATTATGCAACCTAGTTGTAGATCAATTAGCCAACATGGAGCATTGATTCATGAGGCTTTTGTTGGGGACTCCATACCTCCCTGAGATGATTTGCTTTTAGATCTATGATTGCCCTTGTGGTCTTTGCTCTTGTTTTCTGTTTCTCTGTTCTTTTATACTCTTATGGTGACTTTTGGTTTGAAGGGTAAGTCATCCTTCCTCATAACCTCTAATCATGTAATGAATTTATTTGTTTTTTCCGGTTTAAAAATAAAAATATGAATAAAATAAAGTAAAATAAAAAACTTAAAATTTGAGAAAGCTTTCTTCTATTAGAAAAGAGTTAGGATTGAGTCTGAATAGCCTGAATTGTGGTTGCCAGTTGGAAACTCTTATCGTGTAGCCTCTGGGTTCTAAATTTCAAAAACACAGACTGCATGGGATTTTTAATCAAGAAATTAGGGACAGAGATTGAAATTGGAACCACAAAAGTTTTTTAATTGAACCTGACCGGCCTGAAATAGATTTCCAGTTGAAAACATGCAATATGTCTGGGATTCCAATTTTCCTTAGCTGGGACTAGAAGGAAAACTTAGTGTGGCATCCACTAGTCCAGCTGTGAACAACAAAGAAATGGACAACGATATATCTATTGTAATAACCTCTCCCTCTCCCTCTCTCTCTCTCTCTCTCTGCCTGCCTCCCTTCTTCCCTCTCCCTCTCCCTCTCCTATTTTGTGGTTATGTGGTATGTGGCAGATATAGCTTTTGAGAGGCTGAAACAGTGGAATTGGATGTCTTGTGTTGATTCCAAATTTTTCTTGTTTTCATCATTTCATGATTTTTGGTTTGATTGATTTCTGTAAAATGCTTTTCAGCTACAAATCTGCTGATTGTTTAAATAAGCTGAATAGTTGATCTTATGCTGCTATTTTATGTGCAGACTTGCTATGTTTTGCTTTGCACTGTATATACAAATTTTGTATCCACTGCATCTCATTTTGCATTTTATACTGTCACATGTCAGCTTTGGCATTCAATCTCTTTGTTATCCTCATTGAAGGAGAGATTAAGCTATGTAATGGCCACTATATAAATATGCATTCTAACTGCATTTTTTTATAATCCATGTGAGGATTGAAATCAGTCTCATATATTATGCCTCTATCAGTTCCTCAAAAGTTTTTATTTGGAATTCATGCAGCGGTTAATATTTGATGAGCCTCGAGATGGGGTAAGGAAAATAGTGCTAGCCACGAATATTGCTGAGACAAGTATCACAATTAATGATGTGGTTTTTGTTGTTGACTGTGGAAAAGCAAAAGAGACATCATATGATGCACTGAATAACACTCCGTGTTTGCTTCCTTCCTGGATCTCTAAGGTTTCTGCTCAACAGGTAAAGCTCATGTTCTGGTTGAAAATTTTATCTTTCAGATGCAGATTAGTAGTATTTAGCCAAGTTTTCACACATACAGCCAAGTTTTAGGAACCTTCTAATTGGACAAAAACCTTTTAAACAACTTGTACTTCCCTGATTCCTTCCAAATTACATTGACTTAGAAAATAGGAATCAAGGGTTTATTGCATATGTTTGATATATTTTCCTTTCCTATGCTTTGTCTAATATGTAGAGAAGAGGAAGAGCTGGCCGTGTTCAACCAGGAAAATGTTACCATCTCTATCCTCGATGTGTATATGATGCTTTTGCAGATTATCAATTGCCTGAAATTTTGAGGACACCTTTACAGTCCCTTTGCCTGCAAATCAAAAGTTTAAAACTTGGAAGTATTTCTGAGTTCCTATCTAGGGCTTTGCAGTCTCCAGAGTTGCTAGCGGTGAGGTTCAATTATATTTCTTCTGTGTCATCTAATTATAATTTTCAAATGTCATATATAGAAACTGTTTCTGAGGAAGATTAGAATCATGCCTATCTCGTGATGTTGAACTCTTTCATTCTCATTTGTTGGCAGGTTCAAAATGCTATTGAATATTTAAAAATCATTGGGGCTTTAGACGAGAATGAAAATTTGACTGTTTTAGGTGTGTAAAGTTGTTTCCATGTTTCCTAATGCATTCTGGTGCTCATAACTGATGCAATGTATAACTTTTTCATTCCTCATGTCCTCTAACTAACATTGGCAGGCCGCCACTTGACAATGCTTCCAATGGAGCCTAAACTTGGAAAGATGCTTATACTGGGGGCTGTCTTCAATTGCCTAGATCCAATACTAACCATCGTTGCTGGACTTAGTGTTAGAGATCCATTCTTAACACCATTGGACAAGAAGGATGTAAGTCCACTTCCTCTGTTATTTGATTAGATGAAGGTAAAATGCTCTGTTTCAGATAGATAGAGACAAAGGTTTGTTCTGTCATTCTGGTGCTCTTTATAGTTTGTATGTTGTTGCTTCCCTGTTCTCAAAATATTGCTGGCTTGGTTATCTTATATCTCTATTTATCTCTACTTTTCTTGGGAGAGCAGCTGCGGATACCGTAGCTCTTTAAAGGTGTGGGAGGCAAGTTGAAGGTTTAACCTAGTGATGGTATATTGTGCAATTGGAAACTAACTTTTAGGTCACTATCAAGAAGAGAGGAGAAAAAAGACTGACTCTTAACCTGGCGATAGCACATTGTGCAATCAGAAACTAACTTTTGGCTGGCTTATCAAGAAAAAAGAAACAAAGCAAAACAGAATAAAACTGACTTTTAGCTCAGATTGATGGTGATATAGGTGGGTTGGAGGGAGGTGCATGGAGAGCCCTTTCATGATTGTGGTTCATTTAGAGAACCAGCTAAAGAGGAAGGCTGTTGAATGGGAAGATACTGGCATGGCCTTTGCTTGTGAGCTGGTTGACTTTGTCTACTTGAAAGAAGTTTCAAGCTACAATCTTCTGGTCTAGTTGGATTTCCCCGGAGAACTGTTAATGAAGGATTATGCGTTCTTTTCACTGCATCCCCCTATTGATAAGGGCAACAAGCAGTGGAGAATTTCCTAAAATGCCTCATTTTATATTTATTGGATGGATACCTGGGAACTTCTTAATATCCCTCTTAGGAGATTATGCAACTGCAGGGCACCTACACGTGTGATTTCAAATAGAGTTCGGGAATTCAGTAGCCATTTGGGGAGAATTTCACAGAGTGGGATAGATTTGAATATTAACTCATTGTTCTGAAGCTGATTGCCATATGAAAGCAACTAACAGGATTTCTATTACCAATTTGATAAAGTAGTGGGTTATCATATTTGCTGCAGTTAAATTTGCCATTCAGGCGAACAGTATCATATATTTCAACAGTACTCTGTAATCGTATATGGGCAAAATCCTACTACTGCTCTTGACTTGGATCCATACTGCATGTGGCGGGGAAATATTGGGCCAACATATAACAATCCATAAGCATGTCGAACTTCAGTCTTAAGAACAGTGTGTTATCCATCTGGGATCATGACAAGATGAGTGCCATTCACATGTTGTAGATTTAAGTTGTGGCATTTTTCTGTTTTTTAAGTTCAACTTTTTAAGCAATAAGATTGAGGTGTATTTTCAATTAAGGAGTGGCTATCCAAATGCATTGGACATGTGGGAGTTTTTACTGGCTATTAAATTTTGCTTTGCACATGTGCTTTTTTGGTTTTCCTGCCCCCTTTTTAAAAAAAATTTAAATTCAAGTTTTTTGTAATTTTGATCTTCTACACATTGCATTGTTATGGAGGATGCCCAATGAATTTACCCATAGCTTATGCTGAAGAGATTGTGGCTGTCTCTTGTATAATTGTTCTCACAATAGTTGTATCATTTATGGCTATAATTTGGATATTTTACTTAGCATCTATTTTCCTCTGATCTCTGATTTAAAAAAAAACCCTCTATCATGGGAGAGAAGAAGAGAAGGGAGGGGAAGTATGCCAGGAAATGGGTTTTAGATGTTACAACTATAAAGTAGAAGACAGGTCCCCTGTTCAGGTGACTGACAACATAGGAGAATAGTGGATGTATAGTATGGTGCTAAAATAATGTATTTTCTCCGTAACAATATTTGGGCTTTGCAACTAATGTATCTGGTTTCTTCTTTGTAGCTTGCAGAGGCTGCAAAAGCTCAATTTTCTCATGACTACAGTGACCATCTTGCACTTGTTCGGGCTTATGAGGGCTGGAAAGATGCTGAAAAGGACCAAATTGGATATGAATACTGCTGGAAAAATTTTCTTTCTGCACAATCAATGAAAGCTATTGATTCACTTCGGAAGGAGTTCTTCTCTTTGCTAAAGGATACTGACCTGGTTGATGGCAACATGGCCACCTACAATGCATGGAGCTATGATGAGCATCTCATTCGAGCAGTTATTTGCTGTGGCCTGTATCCTGGAATTTGCTCTGTTGTGGTGAGTAATGAATTTCCCATCTGCGAAGTTGTCATAGTTTCTTTTGATTCTCTGAGTACAGTAATCTCTTTGATATTTGACCTCCTTTCCCCACTCCTAAGGTAGTTCTGTTTTGTACTAGATTGAGCTCATTTGGTCTAAGTTGGAAACTATGACTCCATTTAGCAAAAAATGAATAAAAAGTGCTAGTGATTCCATAATTTCACTATTTAGAAGAATGATTTGCTAATCCCGATCTTCTTGTTACTGTCTCCTAGTAAATTATATTTGGTCTATAAGCATAATATAATCAGTTTCCCTGCATAGAATCTTCATGTGTACTGACATAAATGTATTTACAGCAAAATGAAAAGTCATTCTCATTGAAAACAATGGAGGATGGTCAAGTGCTCTTGCATTCGGTAAGTTTCTTCGCCCAAATTATTGTATTTGGGCTACTATTATTTTTCACAAAGTAATTAACCTTGTATTCTCTTCCTAATTGAATACATCAATGCATTTTTCTTTCCTTTCTTTTTCTAGAATTCAGTCAATGCTCGAGAATGTAAAATTCCATATCCATGGCTAGTTTTCAATGAGAAGATAAAAGTAAATTCTGTTTTTCTCCGGGATTCAACAGCTGTGTCTGATTCAGTGCTTCTTCTATTTGGGGGCGACATCTTGAGAGGGGATGGTGTGAGTTTCTTGCTCAACAATAATTATTTTAAAATTTTCTCCTAACTTTATATGGTCTTAATAATTTGGAATGACACACATTCTCATTTGCATGTTTGTTTGTGACGGTCAAGTGAAATAATTTTCCTGTTTGGGCTGACATGCACATTCTCATCTGCATGTTTAGTTGTGACACTTAAGTGAAATAAGTTTCTTGTTGTGGCAGGATGGGCACTTGAAAATGTTGGGAGGGTACTTGGAATTCTTCATGAAACCTGCTATAGCAGAAATGTATCAAAGCTTAAGGAGAGAACTTGATGAGCTAATTCAGAATAAAGTAAGTGAAAGCTTGAAGAAAAGCTATTTATGCCTGAGTAGATGGGTTCTATTTTTATATCCACTTTGGTTTCTATTTAATAAGGCCTATATTAAAAATTTTGGTTTCTATCTACTTTCTGTTCTGAGCTGGTTATCAAAGGGGGCACTTTACTGTTTTGTGATCCACCTACATGCACAACAAGAAAATGTAGAGTTTTTCTCTGATTGTCTAGCTCATGACCAATTTTAGTTATTTGATTTCTGCTAAGTAATCCTAGTTAATCTATATGGGCAGCTACTGAATCCCAGAATGGGCATACACATGTATCATGAGCTCCTTTCTGCAGTGCGACTGTTGATCTCGGAGGACCAATGTGATGGCCGATTTGTGTTTAGCCACCAGGTTGGCCGCCAGGTCGTAAAGCCCTCAAAAACATCTGTTACAGTGATGCCAAAAGCCTTGGTTTCAAGGACTGAAAGTGGTCCTGGGGGTGATAATTCCAAGAGTCAGCTCCAGACGCTGCTCACCAGAGCAGGATATGCTGCACCTACTTACAAGACAAAGCAATTGAAAAACAATCAGTTCCGATCCACTGTAGAGTTCAACGGAATGCAGATCATGGGGCAGCCTTGTAACAACAAGAAGTTTGCAGAAAAGGATGCGGCAGCGGAGGCTCTGCAGTTGCTAATGGGTGGGACCCAGTCAGGCCACGAATATATTGACCACATGTCAATGTTGCTGAAGAAGAGCAAGAAGGATCATAAGTAATTGGGTGATTGTTTGGAAGAACAGTAACCAATGGGGCTTAGAAAAGCCTAAGTCTCGAAACTTCGGTGACCAGGTGGGTCCAAGAATTTCCCTAGTCACACCTCTCCAAAGGAAGAAAGGTGGATTTGTCATTTATAAAGTCACCAACTCTGACCTTATTTTAAAATTCCGAAACAGTCATAAGCTGTCAGATTGATACTTCCACCAACAAAGAACAGACTTGCTGGCCCAAGGTAAAATTTGTGGTGGGTTTGGAATGTCTGATCATCTGCTTCCAGACATGGAGGTACAGCCAAACCGACCAGATACAGTTGAAGGGACTTAGAGGGACCTATGTTTTCCATTTCATATTTTTGCTTCTGGAGCGGGTTGATTGATGGTGACTGGGTGCTGTCATCAGAGCCCATGAACCTGCAGTTGCTACGTGGCATCAATGATAAGTACATACTGAATTTAGAGAGAAATCGTGGGGATTTTGCCCAATTCCAGGCTTAGAGATCATGTTCATCCTAACTTGATCACTTTGTATATCATGATTCCTTTTAAAAAAAAAAAAAAAAAAAAATGGACGAAGAAGAGAAAGAAAATGAGAAACCTGTAGTTTGGCCGGAATTGTAAAGTTGGTGGTTGGGATTGGTCGGTAGGAGTGGAATTTGTTGAACCTATTTGGGAATATGTTTGATGAGTTGAATCATCAGGAAATGTTGTAGTCACTTTCGACATGGGGGACCCGGAATTGGAGATTTTTTTTTTTTTCTTTTGTTGAATGATCAAGTGATGTCATGTGAATATTGATAGGGACTAAGAAACATTTGACACCAATAAGAGTGGGAGTGTCTCATTGAAAGCCCTATAGAAGATAATTTCTGTTTAGCATGGATGTATCCTTATCGAGAAGCTGTATGGGAGTCTCTCATTGTTTTGGCTTTTAGCTGTTGACATGTCATGGCACAGTTGTCTCAGCAGATGGTACCTTGGAACTAGAGTGGTTGGTGCAGGCTTTTTTGGTCCTAACTGGAGAATCCGAGTATTAACAATGCACTTTTACGTACTTTACCTCTCTAATTTTGGTTTAAAATACTCTTAATATCCGCCTTACTTTTATCAGATTCCTCAACACCATCCAAACCTGAATCTGGCCTTGATGTTAACTTGTGCCAATTGTTATAAAAGCTTAAGGCTGTGAGACATTTATTTTAAAATCGTAAACAGAGTTCTAGTTTCAAAAGTATGTTTGGTAAAATTTTTAGTGATCGATTGATTGTTGAAGATGTTTTTGGGTGCAAACCTGAAAAAAGAAACATTAGATGTCTCATATAGTGTAGTTATAAAGGAAAGGAGTCCCATAAGATCCATCTTTGTTCTTCCATGGTCAATACGCAGACAAGTTCCCGAACCCACCACCCTATACTCACCCCCTAAGAGAAAACGAAGGTTATGCGTTATGTATTAATGTATACTCTAGTAGAAGGCAGTCCCATGTGTTTTTGAAACTATTATATCAAACGCCAGAAAGGGATTTTCTTTTTCAAGGGCACCCAATATCTTACTCTCCTCCAACCATCTTGAAAATGAAAGCCATAACGAAAGCCTTGTGAAGAAGATCCTCCACTCTGGTTTGTATTGATGGATGTTTTGTTTACTCAAAATTGAGTCGTTGGAGGGGTATTATTTTAACAGTAAGAACCTCCTCGAAATGCGATATCGATCTCGCTGTCGGGGTACCCCTTAATTGATTAGGTGAATAATGTTGAAAGGAGTGGAATCTGACCATATGAGTATGAGACAGCTTGGGAAGGCTCTGCTCCATCCTGTCCTGCATCCAAAGTAAAAATTTTGAACAAGCCCCTGCTCTTGCTGAGGATTACACGCATAATGATATAAGCTCAAAACGCAAAATTTATATTTATGTACATTAAAAAATAAAATAAAATAAAATCTAAGGCAATTGTCTACATCTCTATATCATGCTCTCAAAGTGTACTTTGTGAGTGGTCGACCATCCTGCGTTCGGAGCTGACCCAACCATGTGACGACGCGCATTCGTCGTTACGCTGTATGGTTGCCGGGGAGTCGGGACCATATCTCCAACCCTCACTTGCTTACTCAAAGTTGACCCCCCAAAAATACAAAACTAATCCAGTCCAATCATCTCTCAATTCAATTTCGCACTAGCGTGTTTAGGGGACCCTTTTTGTTTATTGAATGTCTAATAGCGTGTGGATCATTTGCAAGGGGAGCCCCTCCTCTGGCCACTTGTGTTGGGTGGATCACAGGTTTGTGAATCCCATTGCATTTTGAAAAAAAGGCAAAAACACACCCCTAAAGTTGTGGTCATATCTGTTCCATTTTTTCTACACATGGCCGGGGAACTTTGGGTTTGTCACTTGTCTGACACTCTTAACTATTTCTTTTATCACTTCCCTCAGTTTTGCCAACTGGGTGATGTAATGTTGTTAGTTTTGGTCGCAAGTTGCATGTCTCATGTCTCAATTCTCAGTTCTCAATTCTCAATTCTCAATTCTCCAACTAAAGGGCCATGACATTTTGAATTTTGATTGTGGGTTCAGGATTGAATATAATACCTCAGGGAAAATTGCAGTTCTGCAAACTGAAAAAAAAAAAAAAAAAGGTTCAAATCAGGTATTGTATTCAATTCCTAATCCCCCATGAATATTTTGACATTGACATGACAAAATTATATCTAAAACCTAACTTATAGGTGGAGCCCTCCCTACATTTATTCATCAATGGAACATTAAGGCAGAATGTCTCAAAAATTTATTTCCCAGCTTGATTATTCCACCAGCAGCTTTCATTTATTTTCATTCATATCACACAGTGAGGGAACCCCACAACATTAAAACAGAAACACCATATGGGAACTGTCCCAACACACAAGTTTCAACGCATGAAATGGAAAGAAACATAGGCAAAGCAGCAAGCATGATGAATAAATAGGGTGCAGTTCACATGAATTGAGATTATGAGCTGAGCGACACTTGTCTCTCTCCTTCTGGGTGCCTGGTCGGTGAGGAGTGGCTGCTGCTTGTCGCCACTGTACATTAGCATTTGCTATTTATCAGCTACAAAAATCTGGAGTGGCCTACTTTGAATGACATAGAGCATCTCCCCTGAATTGCATTTAAAACCCAATCAGTGGGTGTCCCCCTTTGTAGCACAATTGCTCTGTTGGTCTCTTAATTCTCATAAACTTGTATATATATATATGATTTCATTAGTCTCGAGATGCTTAGCAGGTGGGTCTAAATTCTTAACTCCAGTTCCAAAGTTTCAGTCAGGGAAAATGGGCCTCAAAACTTGATGAAGAGCAGTTAATGCCAACGCTCAAAGGCACAAATGCTCAAAGCCCACCCTTAAAAGTTAAATACTCCTTTTGACACTTGACAGTGGATTGAGTCAACTACTTCACGTGACTGTGGACTGTGGATTCAATGAACCCTTTCTTTTATTTGATATTGGAAGAGTAAATTTGGGGTACAGTGATCCTAACGAAATGGGGTTGCTCTGGTTTCCAAGCAGTGTTCTCATCAAATGGGAATAAATTAATTGTTATAGCCCATAGGCTCCTCCTGTGGTCCCTTGCTTACTGCTGCTCACAGATTAGCTACCCGTAGGTGTATTTTTTATTTTATTTTATTTTTCAGCATATTCTTTTCTGTCTCTAACTATCGTTTTCGACTTGTCCTTTTAACCTTTGATTGTGTGCATAGCCCAAATGCTATGCTGCCTCTCCGAGGCGTACAGAACACGGCATTTTAACTCTTTCTCAGGTACGAATTTATGTTGCCAAGTAAAGTAGACACACACACATCCATGCGTAGTAATGACTCTACGTTTAGTCCTTCTCGTATCCCTCTCTCACATTTCTTTTGTTCCAACCATTTTCAGTCTTTTATCCTCCCTAATCACAAACCCATTAAAAGTAATGCGTGTTTTGCTGACTTGCCTCCCAACAGACTATGCTCATTATCATTTTCTCTGCATTAGTCTTTGTTTTTTCCACTTCTCAACCCATTATTATCTTTTCACTTCTCCAATCATCGAGCTTTTTCCCTTTTTGGGTTGTTACTGAATGGACTCCTGATGATGGGTTGAGATTAGAAGCCTTTTCTTTTTTGGCCTTTTATCAGTTTTTTTGCTGAGTCTGCTTGGCAAAGAGTAAAGAAGAAAGACATTGGAAAAGTTTTTCTCTACTTTAGTACGTTATTACTTATTTCCAACCCCATGTATCAATAATGACTAAATATTTGCATTGTCTAGCAGTACCACCCTTTCCTTTTTTATCTTTTTACTTCTTTTTCAGCCCCTGTATTTCCTTTTTCTTGTCCATTCCCATGCCCCAAAGGAAAAAAGACCCCTCATGTTAAAGGAAACTGAGAAACTTATTCTGACTTCTCTCTCTCTCTTTTTTTTTTTTTGGCTTTTGGAAAATATGTTTTGGTAATTTTTCTGGGCTTCAGCCTCACTACAAATTTACAAAATGACTTTTGAAAATGATGTGCATGTGCAAAAATAATTTGGAGTAGGTATTTTCAAGACTGAGGGAGATGATTTAACAGATTCTATGACATCCTAAATGAGGTTGAGGAAATGGGCTCTCACCAAGTTCATCTTCCATGGGCATATGATAGCATTACAGGTATATATCACTCCATCTGGGTCCCTGGGTGAGATGGCTTATGGATGAAGAAATGAAAAAACTGAATACAGAAAAAATACATGGGCAGATGTTCATGGGTTCAGCACATAGTAGTCATAACTCAATCATTACAATTGAATGCATTACACATTTTTCTGGTGCCCTATTCCATACATATAAAGTTTCAAAAAAAAAAAAAATGGAAGATCCCTAATGACATCATGTGTAAAGGCTGGCACTGGGAACCAATTTGAGATGTGAGATGTCACTTTTGACCGAATTATAGGCTACTGATTTTGGCATCATGGCAGCTATCTCACAGTTTGATTGGATATGATTTCCAGCGCATATCCATTGAATGTGTGCTCATGCTCCTTTGCTTTTTCATATTACCTTTTTCCCTCAGACATTTGAACAGCAAACCTTAATCATTTTTACATTTAGGATCAGCATCTTAAGATATTAATCACCACAACCGATAAAGGATTTGATAAAGTGATGAAGATGAAGATAATCACTTTGCTTTGTCGAATCTAATATTAGCCTTTCTTAAAGTAGCTTTTGAATTCTTATTTGACCGAGATGAAGAATATTGATTTTAATTTTGATATTTTAAAAAAATTTAGTGAAATAAAAAAATATTTTTTAAGTCAAATAAAAGTTTCATGATGTGTTTGAATAATTTCATTGAAAAAAATTTGGAAAGAGCTTAAGACATAAGGAAGGAGAAGGAGAAGGAGAAAGGACTATATCACGTGTCATATAAGTTCTTCTTTAACTTGTACGGAACGTTGTTTATTTTGAATTTTGTTCAATGATTTATAATTTTATAAAAAATTACCCACATTTTTTTTTCAATGATATCACATTAATGGAGTGGAAAAATGGGATCCACCGTAACAACCCTAATCTTATCATAGGAGGGCAAATCAGGATATTTTGAATGAAATTGATCACAGACAAAAATTAGGAGAGTAGGCGGTAATGGCGGTGACAGAGTAGAAGCAAAAGGATAATAAAAATTAAAAATAAAAAGGAGAGGGGGAGAGAGGGGGAGGGGGGAACGGTCCATTTATATATATATATATATTTATGGAGAGAGAGCAAATCTAAACATCTTCAAATCTCTCTTTGACCGTCGTACGCTCTCTCTCTCTCTCTCTCTCTTTCTCTCTTTGTTTTAAAGTTTTAAGATTAGTAGAGAGGGAGACGCATCATCTCCTTTTCGCCGCTGTTGCAGGGAGACCCAGACTCAGTTGCTCTCTATTTCTCTCTCACAACTTTTTCCCTCTTTTCTCTCTGCCAAAACTGCAAGACTTATAAATAAAGTCCATCTCCAAGAAAAGAGATGTATGGGAGAGAGTTATCTTTTAGTTTTACTTATTATTAATAATTATTTTATCGACTATCTTTCTCTTCTCTTCCTCTTTCCTCATTTCGATAACTCCCCCTTATTAACTCCTCTCTCTGTTCACAACCCCCCTCTCCCCCCCTTTCGCACCACCGATCCGACGCCCACGATCTCCTCGTCCTCCCATCGTACGGCTAGGGCTCCCCTGTCAGCTTCCCCTCTACGTAAGTATATCTGCAAAATATATGTATTGCATATAAATATATAAATTTATATTTATACTTTGAAAATATAATATATATAAATAGGAAAAAAAGAAAAAATTTGAAATATCGTGTATTTTTATTAGCCACCTTTCTTTTTACTATCTCTATCCATCTTTTCTTAGAATTATTTCAAATATTCTTTATCTGTATACGTTTATTTATTAATTATTATTATTAATCGGTAATAATACTGGTATTTTTTTTCTTTATACACCGTCTTCCCCGTCGCCATTTTTGAATCTGTTTTTGGCGTTCACTGTACGTAATTCGTTTATTTAAATTTTTGCCGAGCTGGGTATGGAGTAAAAATGCGTTTTTTCTTTTTTCTGGGTTGATGGTTGTGTCAATTTAGGCGTTTTTATTCAATACAGGTGTTTGGTATAATCAGAATAGGTGATAGCATGATGGGTACTGTTTGATTTTACCATTGCTGTGAGATTTTCTGGTTCCGGAAATTTATTTTTGTCATTCGTTCCCTGATTATATTGTTGATATATATGGGTGTGTGCGCGTGTGTTTGCAAGTATCTACATGATGTACTGATTTTCATTTTAGACATGTGGTGGAAGCTGTAATTTGTATTGATTTGTGCAGTCTTTAGTGTTTGGCAGTATTACATGATGAAGGTAGATTAGTTGCTCTACTTTTGGATTATGAATCTTTACGGGTTTTCTTTTTCTTTTTTTGTTCTTCTTTCATCTGTCATCTGCATGTACATTTAATTTTATTTTCTTTAAATAATTCTCCTGTGTTGGATTTGTTTTGATGTTTTCTGATAGATAATCTGGTGAGAATGAATTCTGCAAGTTTTCACCATATTATTTAGAAGTTCTAACTGGTTTTGATTCTTCAAGCTTCAGAAGCTTTATTTGATAACTTGGATATGAAATTTCAGTAAGCGTTGAGTTAAAACCCACAACTATATGGACCTGGATTATAAAGTTGGGTTTTGAATGCTGGGTCATGATGGTTGGTGAAGGACTAGGAGATATGTGAGCTGTTAAATAAATTTTTGCGGGTTTTGTTTTGCAGTTTAGTTTTATCCACGCCTGTTTAAGTTTGAGGATAGATTAGAGTTAAAAGAAATAGTGGAGATGGGGGTCCACTCAGAAGATGACTGAGAGCGATGACGGTTTTTAGCAAAGTTCAAATTTTGGGGATTTTATGGGTTCTGCTTGGCCAGCCCAATTGCATTTCTTTCCACTAGTGAATAGAGGGTAGTTGTAGATTTTAATCTTTGAAGGATAATATTTGAACCTTCCCATTTAACTTTTTCCAGGACTTAAACATCATGTGGAATCAATTTTTTTCTTTATAGGCATGGTAGAGTCACTTTTAATGGTGGGAGTTCATTTGGAAGTGGGATGCTATTATCTATGGTCATCGACATAGTGTCGGATTCTGATGCAGACATGTCAAATCACCACAATGGGGACAGTGGGACACAACCATATATGATTGTGTTTCTGCATACATTACATTAAATAAGAGTTATGTACAATAATGAGTATGTATAATAACACATATATATGCATACATCCGTACGCATATACATACGTATGTATGTGCAAGCACATACACAAAAATAGAAAGAGGTGGAGGGTGCAGGAGGGAAGAAAGATACAGTTACTTATGCTTGAGTTTGCTGGTGCATGTGAGTGAGGAATATTGCATAAAATGATGATGAATCAAACAAGGTGGACCTTTATCTCAGTGCTAAAATAGCTGTCAGACACAGGGAGGAGTGGGTGATGTCCTGCCAACAGTTAACAGGCCAATCATTGAGATGAAGATGTGTTCTATCAGTTGTTCACGGGTTGTTTTACTGTCTAGTTAACAAGTTCAATGATCTATAATGCATGTGTTTTACATTTCTTCTCTGGTACAGCTAACATTTTTTTTTTTTTCTTTTTTCACTCATAATAGTACTAAGACTATGGTTGTTGGGACTGCACATAGGTATAGGCTAAGCTGCTTTTTTCATATGGGCTGTCTTTTGTTCCATTCTTTTAAGCTCAGATTTTATGGTAGTTTCTATATTTTTAGTTTATTGGCAGGTGTTGGGGGGTGGGGGTGGAATTAGACTGCTAGAGCTTTAGTGGGTTGCTGATTAAGATACAGCATAGAATCTATGTGCTTCCGTGATTGGGTATTTCTAATTACTTATATGAGGAGAAAATAAATGTTGGAAAGATGTTTCTCTTTTGGTTAACAATCAATTGTATTAGAAAAAGAGGAAAGGATTTCAATTCCTTATATATGAGAAGAATACTCTTAACTAGAAGAGAGAGGATTTCAAGCTTTTATATGTGAGAAAAATGCTCTTAACTAGAAGAAAGCAAAGATTATAACTTTCTATGAAATTACTAAAATAAAATAGATGTTCAAAACCCATTTCCCAGAACCAAAAAGAGAATGCTTTCAAATTTTAACTTCACCAGAAAAATCTGGGAGGCTGCTGCTGAAAGTGGGTATCGGTGGAACTCATAGTTAGTTATGCATGAGATTCATCTTAGGGAATGCTCCTCATATGTTTGGCTAGGTGTTTTTGATGATTTTCTTTAGAAATTTGATATGATTGGAATTTCAGTTTGATGCATAAGGTTTACCAGATTCCTTCAATGATTGCATGGATTATAAATGTGAAAAATTGTAAATGAGCAATGCCTTTCCTGAATATTGGGAACACTCTTTAAGATTCAACTATTATTTAATTATAGAAATTGGTATCATCATTTTTATCTAAATTTTACAAATATCCTGTTCTTTAAAAATATATTTAATTACTATGACCTTTATTCTCAAATTTTTTTAGTCAAAGGTAAAATGGATGTTCTAAATTAAGGTGACTAAAATTAGAGGCAAGTACAATTTTGTTTTGGTCAATTAGCTAGAAATTGTCCCAGGACATTTTTCCTAGTTTAATTCAATATCATAGCTACTTGTATATGTTATTGAGATTGTCACAGAACATTTTTCATAGTTCAATACAGTGGCATGTCTACTTGTATATGTTTATCGAGATTGTCACCGGACATTTTCTTAGTGTAACATGATGTTTATTTATATATCTTATCATAATCAAGCTATCTGATGTGCTATAAGTCATCAATTGTCAGTAAATAAGAGTTTCTTATATCCCTTGCTTCTGTGGAGAATTACTCATTTCAATTTCTGTATTTTCCTTTAAGACCTGCATGAAGATATGAGTTTTTACATTCTTTTAGTTCTTCCATTACTTCTAATGAAGGCTATGTTCTTGTTGGGAATGGAAGGTTAGGAAATAACTGTGTCTGTGCCAATAACAGACCATACTGTGCCTCATTTTTTATTATATGATTTTCAGTGAGCAAGTTGCATTGCTTAAACATTAAGCAATGGAACCTAATGGTCATAGGAGGGCAAGGAGAAAGGATTCTGCTGTTCAAGCAAATGGTAACGGCAGCTTATCAAGTGTTGGTGATGAACATGATCCATGGACTGCATGGGCATACAAACCTCGTACCATTTCATTATTACTTATTGGTGCATGTTTTCTTATGTGAGTGACCTATCAAATAAGTAGTTTACATCTTATTAAATTGATGGCTATATCTGTTGTCAGATTATTGAATAGGATAATTTATGGTGCTAATTATGAATCTATTGATTTTTTTCCTTTATTTTGACACTTGGTGACAAGACTGTGATTCTGTCTCTGCAACCTCTTATACTTATGCTTCTGTAAACCATGCCAATTTCTGTAGTATCTACTGGTTATTGTGAATTTTAGTTGGACCAGTTCATTCCAATGTCACTACTTCATGGATAAATCTGTTTCTAGTATCAAATGTAGGGGAACCATTTGCATTTATAAGTTGTGTACTTCTATACCTTGCTTCAGTGACTACATTAGTTCATCCAGATGCAAGTCCTAGTTACTGTAGAGATAGACTTAATGATGATGAGGGAGTTTAAAATAATATTAACATAAAATTCTTTCTATGTTTAATTAATTTGGAAATGAACATTATTTATTCCACATGTAGAGTCATTCAAACTTTCTTTTACTAACAATTTGTAGAACTTTTGTAAATTATATGATCGTCTTGTGATCTTAGAGTGTATTGTTTGATTGGGGGAAGGGTTTATATTATTTATCTGGGCTTACATCCTGGGTCAGGTTGTGATAGTTAATGTTTGTTAACTCAAATTTTGTTGTTCTCTTTAATCAGATATTCTCTTTTGCTTTCTTTTACTTTTTTCTTATTTTTGTTGCCTTCATATGTTGTTTGCTTTAGAATTTTGGATTAAAAAAATTTCTGTAAATCAGTGGTAAGGACAATCAAGTGGTCACGGATGCCACGTCCTTATCATGGGGACCCTACAAAATTGATTTCAACTTCTCTGAAGTCTTCCGTAAAATTAGTCGATCTATGTTTTTTTTTTATGGGCAAACAAGAATGTATAAAAGAAAAAGAATATATATATATAGAAGAGGCCAATCAAAGAGTGGGGGGCGCAGCCCAAGCTGATCTATGATTTTATATTTCTAAATCTATTCATATTGATGTTAGTTTTGGTCTAATGGGTATCAATAATTTTATCAATAAGTGCATCCCCCTGGGTGGGTCCATCTGCAGTAACATGATTGCCTGCATGAAATTTTTTGATAGGCAAACAAGAATGTATTAAAGAAGAAGAATATCTATATATATATATATATATATAGAAGAGGCCAATCAAAGAGCGGGGGGTGCATCCCAAGTTGATCTATGATTTTATATTTCTAAATCTATTCATATTGATGTTAGTTTTGATCTAATGGGCATCAATAATTTTATCAATAAATGCATCCCCCTGGGTGGGTCTATCTGCAGTAACATGATTGCCTGCATGAAATTGGAGCCTGCTCCACTGGTTATTGTCAAGACAGTACATCCCCAAGGTCCCCACAATGGTGTTGCTAGTGCAGCTTCCTGATGTTGACGTGTGCTTGGGTTGCCTGTGAGACATGGAAAGTTCTCTCTGAGCTTGATGCTCATCCATGGCGAGTTCACAGCAAGTTGTTTTTAGGCTTTGGATGCGTTCATGGTTTTAGCCTGAGTTGGAAACAGGCTTGCTATCATCTGGACAGGTGTCAACATACATGCATTTCAAACTGTATCAATGTTTGACACATTGGATTTGGAGCAAACCATATCTTAATAACTTGGATAGATGTTGCCATGCATTGAGTTTATTCTGAGTCACGATCTGAATCAAGAGTGTTTTGCTTACTTGTCTCCTTGTTTTTCATGGGTTATGTAATGTTCTCTAGGAGCAGAAAAAACGGTCTTATGATGCTTGAGGTCCCTTCATTTTAAGGGGAATAGCTTTGCTATTCATCAAAATCAAACATGATGGATATGGGTTTCTTTTCTTCTTCCTTTTTTTTATTAAAAAAAAAAAAAATGTTTGTTGTGGTCTTGGAATAAAGATAAATTACCCTTGTATGATGTGCAGCATTCTTTTGTTGTTTTTTGTTTATTGAACTTGGTGGAATTAAAGTTTTACTTTTTGTTTGTCTGGATATGTTTACCAGTTGGGCAAGTGGGGCTCTGGATCCGGAAAGTAGGTCATCTGGCAATCTTGTTACTTCTGTGAAAAGGTGTGGCCTTGTCTGTCTGTGCAATACTACTTCATTTTAGAGAACTTTTTAGTATTGATACACATCATAAAATTTTGGTACCTCATGTGTATTGTTTCCGATAGGGGTGTATGGGCGATGATTGCAGTTTTTCTTGCTTACTGCTTGCTGCAAGCCCCTTCAACGTAAGTTCCAGATATTGTTTTCTTTGAACGAATTGGATTTCAAATTACCTTTAGCATTGAATCTGATGGCATTTGCAGATATCCTTTTCTTGATGTTGTTACTCTTGAGTCTTGAAACACATAATTGCCCCTTATCTGAATGGCATTCTTTAATATATTTCTGCTCAAGTGGAGCTCCTGCTATTTTTTGTTAATCGTTCTTATAGATATTTTTCAACACAGGATTCAAGAACATGCCTTTATATACGAGGAAATTAACAGGAGTTTAGGAGTTGATTTCTTATTTATGCTTCTCATCCTTATGCAAGAGACTATTTTGTTTCTTAGATGCCATTTTCAGAAAGGACTTTAGTTTTGCCTTTGCCCATTGATAGGTTTGTAGAACTGTCATTTCAAATAGCTTTAGTGAATATGCCAGCTTAAAACTTGCTTTCAGTGTGGTTTCTTTCTTCTGTTGGATTCTGTTTTTAATGCATTTTCCTGATTCCAAATGTGAAGGAAAACTTCTATAGAGGTGCTGACTCATTAGGAGCATCTTACAGATAAAAATCATTTTAACAGCACCCTAATTATGAAAGAAAAAAGGAGTGGGAATTCCAGAAACCTGTATGATATGGGGTCAAGAAATTTGCAATAAGAGAATCTTATTAGCAACAATTAACTCCTTAGATCTTACTTATCAAAAAAAATTAACTCCTTAGACCTTGTAAAATTTACCAATTGCTTAATAAATTTAAGAATGCAACTCAAATGGTTATAACTTTGCACGAGTTGTAATTTTCATGTTAACTAAATCACTTTTCCAATATTCTTCTCTTAAAGCTCATGAACTAATTGATTTAATTGTGTTTAGGGACAAGCAGAGAGTGAAGAATATCTGTCTAAAGAAAAATACTCTAGGTAGTACTTCCAGTAAAAAAAAAAACTACAAAAACTGCTAATACATAAGAAATCAGTGGTTTAGAATCTTATGATCCAACCCAGAATTTAATGATTATATCTATCCCATTCATAGCCCAATGGTCTGAGATCAACTGTTGTGATTTCTGCATCTCAGTCACTGCCAGGGAGTTGGATCGAAATTATTTATGTAGGGTCAACAATGGTACAACAATCTGCAATATAATTCTGGAAATCATCTCCATAGTGTGCTGACACCAGAATGGGATTTTGATGTTGATACTACTGAAGTTCATAAACATTTCCAGTTATGCACTGTAAAATTTGTAGTTGTCTTTTTTTTTTACAGGGTACTTATTAGGCCACATCCAGCAATTTGGCGACTAGTTCATGGGATGGCGGTCATTTACCTTGTTTGTCTCACATTTTTGCTTTTCCAGGTTGGCTTTCTTTTCTAAAGCTCACATTCTTCTAATAAGTTTGTGTGAGTGCATGTGTGTCCATATGCATGCATGTGTATGTATATATGTATGTAAGTTATTCCCATAATGTTCATGTTTGATGGTCCCATAATGTTCATGTTTGATGGTCATTTCTTTCTGCATCAACAATCTCAACACTTTTAGCAGCACTGAGATGCTAAAGGCCAGTGTTATTTGTTGAATGGCTTACATTCACTCATAATTAAATAAGCTTAGGTGTACTCCTAATGAACCTCTGTCTTTGTCTACCTTTCTCAAAATCGTTTCTGATAGTATCTCTTAAACAAAAGTATTTATCAACATCTATGACCAAAATACTATAAGCTCTAACCTATGTGTTTTTCCCTGAATTTCCTTGACACCAATTATGGATCTTTGGTATGATTTCCAGTTAAAAGTATTGATAGTAGTCTTTCTGAATCTCTCATTTCCAGAAACGTGATGATGCTCGGCAATTCATGAAGTTTCTCCATCCTGATCTTGGTGTTGGTAATGCATTTGAACTTTGCCAAACTCTCCCCTCTGAACATTACTTGACATGGATTAGTTTGTTTTGCTTTCTGTAATGCACCTTCTCTTTTGTATTTGCTGAGACAGATTAGCTTATTGACTGCATATTCAAGATCTGTCTAGATCGTTTTTAACTATTTGTATGACTTAACAGAACTTCCTGAAAGATCGTATGGTGCTGATTGCCGCATTTATGTGCCTGAAAATCCAACCAGCAGGTTTAAGAATGTTTATGTATGATTTCTCACAATCCATTCACTTCAAAATTGTTTGTGTATGTTCCACTGTTCCTGACATACATCAATATGATATTGGGAGGCAAGACTTCTGATTTTTTCTGTTGTTTCTAGGAAACCCTTTTTGATGAATTTGTTGTGGCTCATATATTTGGATGGTGGGGTAAGGCTATAATGATTCGCAATCAGCCCCTCCTATGGGTGCTGTCAATTGGATTTGAGCTAATGGAGGTCAGTTTCTTGGTCTGATAATGTTATTTTGTGTTTTGCCTCTTAGGTTGTCATGGTTAATCTACCTTGTATGTCTAAGAATGTGCTCATGTTTCTGTTCTCAAACTGACTGTTTGAGTTCTATAAAGTTAAGTTTTATTTGTCAATTTCAGCTTACTTTCCGCCATATGTTACCAAACTTCAATGAGTGTTGGTGGGACAGTATTATCCTCGACATTTTAGTCTGCAATTGGTTTGGTAAGATCCCAAGAGCTATTTTCGTGGCTTAATTTTACTGGCTCTTGCAAATACTTGCACATGTAACATTAGCCTACATATTTATAACATTTGACTATTCAAGCTTTATCCTTGATTGTTGTAGCTTATCTGGTTAAATTTTTGTGCCATGTATCAGGAGTTTTTCATGACCATCTAAGCTAAATCTTGCATATTGTTCTGCAAAACACACTTCATGTATCAATTTCAACAATTTGTTCCCCCCATTCTCAGCCAAAAAAACAAAGAAAAAAAGAAAAGAAAAGCAATAGAGGACACTTTAAAACAATAAAAAAAGGTAGTCAATACTCAAACAAGCTCTTACTTGTCATTTAAAACTGTTTATTTGGGGGGGTTCATTTTTTCTCTGTTCTCGAATTGTGTCCTTCATTCTCTGCATTACTCATTCTGTTCATCATTTATAGGTATTCTGGAGATTTCAAATGATACAATAATCTCTTATTGTTGTTTGTATAGTGCATTCAAGGCCTTGTGTGTTGCTTCTAGTCCTCCAAAACATGTGTAACATACTTTGCATTTGCATTAGTTTTTGCTATTTAAAAGGTCAGCAAGTCATTTAAGTCATACTGTTGCTGGAGCTAGTAGTATTTTGTTCTCCCCTTTTTTACTCCATTCAGTTAGGGCACTAGTTTTTTATTTAACTTTTTTCTTTTATCAATGCAGTCTGAAGTTGGAATAAAAGAATTGAGACATGATAATATTTATACTATATTTCAGAATTCTTTGTACATTTCTAGGTTTTCTTAAGATCTTTGCATGAATTCGCAAACATGGTTCCTTACCCTGTGTATCTACCCAGATCATCCAGTGAATAAAAAGTTATCATTTTTGCATCTAGTTTCAGAATTTAGTTTGTGAATTAAGAATGGTATGTAGTCCTGTGGAGCCAATTATGACAAGTTGCATATGATTTAATATGCAGGTATTTGGGCTGGAATGCATACTGTTAGATATTTTGATGGAAGAACATACGAGTGGGTTGGTATAAGCCGGCAGCCCAATATTATTGGCAAAGTATGTTGTGCATCAAAGTATTTACTCTTTCAGTTTTAGTAATATTTCAACTAAAATTATCATGTGCAATTTTTTTTCTTCTTTCCATTTTTTAATGTGGTGAATGATAGTAAATATACACTCTGAAATTAGTCATTAACCTTCATAACTGGGAAGTTTATGGAGCTGAGCCATGGTATGACACTTCCTTGCCTGCCAATTGGTACGGTTGGAGTCCATTTGGGTGCTTGAAACAAATAAATAACACAAGATGAGCCAATTTTGTGCTCCAACACAAAAAACCATAAAATCACTTTTTCAGGAACTCCCATCAGAAGAATTCATCTCTTTTCCCTGCTCTAAAAAAATTCTGGAAAAAGAAAAATGGAAATCGGTAGCTGGAGAACCTGTTTTCTGGAAAATGCCTATTCAGCAAAAGGAAATGGTATAGCTATTTTATATATCAATACTGCTGAACCATCCTCTATTTTGTCATGTTAACTTGAAAGCCTGTTTTCTTGTAATGATTATGCAGGGAAGGTTTACATTTAAGTGTACTTGTTTTGAAAATGTTCAGAAA